>NC_142053.1:141906719-142567433 GCF_982192425.1 Myodes glareolus
AACAGAGAACTCTCAATGGATGAATCTAAAATGGCTGAAAGACACTTAAATGTTCAACATCCATAGCTATCAGAGAAATGCAAATCAAAACAGCTCTGAAATTCCATCTTACACCTGCTAGCATGGCCAAACTCAAAAATCAGTGACAGCTTATGCTGGAGAGAATGTGGGTTAAATGGAACACTGCTCCATTGCTGTTGGGAGTGCAAGCTGGTACAACCTCTCTGGAAATCAGTATGGTGACTTCTCAGAAAATTAGGGAACAACCTACCTCAATATCCAGCAATACCACTTTTGGTTATCTACCCAAAGGACACTTAATCATATCACAGGAACACGTGCCTAACAATGCTCATAGCTGCATTATTTGCCATAGCCAGAACCTTGAAACAACTTAAATGCCCCTTGACCAACGAATGGATAAGGAAAATGTGGTCCATTTACAGAATGGAGTACTACACATAAGAAAAAATAAGGATATCTTGAAATCTGTGGACAAATGTATGAATTTAGAAAACATCACATTGAGTGAGTTAACCCAGCCACAGAAAGACAAATATCATACGTACTCACTCATAAGTGGCTTTTAGACATAAATCAAAGAAAATCAACCTACAATTTACAATCCCAGAGAACCTAGACAACAATGAGGACCCTAAGAGAGACATACATGGATCTAATCTACATGGGAAGTAGAAAAAGACAAGATCTCCTAGATAAATTGGGAGCATTGGGATCATGGGAGAGGGTATGGGAGCAGGGAAGGAGAGAGGGGAACAGAAAAAGCTATATAGCTCACTAAAAACAATTAAATAAAAGAAGCAAAAGTACCTAAAATATGATATTATTTCTAATCATCAGAATTATACACTTAAGCAGGGATTATCTTCCTGACTATTCACAGCTATATTGTGCCCAGTAGATGGAATATTTTCACGAGACAAACATGCAAGCAGTGAGAAAAATACCCATAAGAGTTTTTAATGGCACATGAGAAAAATTATAGAAAGTCAATAACAGTCAGTGACTCCATGGTCTTTTCCAAGTGAACCTCTCTATCAGAGAATTATTCATCTGGTAGGTCAACTTGTTAAATACTAGTTGTCACCTGCTATATTCTCTCATGGCCTCTGGCAATTATTTTTATATTGGGAGTAGTAAATGTGTATCACACTGCTTTAATTATTGTAGTTTTGTAACGTGGTTTAGTATCCAGATGTATAACTAAGAATTCAAGATTATTCTTTTTATGGTTTGTATTTTAATTGCATGTTCTCTCTCTCTCTCTCTCTCTCTCTCTCTCTCTCTCTCTCTCTCTCTGTCTGTCTTCCTATTATCTATCTATCTATCTATCTATCTATCTATCTATCTATCTATCTATCTATCTATTTATCTATGTGCATGCTCATAGTGCGTAGTTCAAAGAACACCTCTTCTTAGTTGGTGCTATCCTTCTACCATGTTTATTTCAGAGATAAAACTTAAGTAGCCAGGTTTTTTGGCAAGCACCTTTACCCATTGAGTCATCTCACTGGTCCTCTGTGTGGCTTTTACTTAGTTTTATATTTTTAATTTTTTTCATGCAGGATTTAGCTACATAGCTAAGACTGGCCTCAAACTTTTAATCATTTTGCTTCAGCCTCTTAAGTGCTGAGTTTACAGACCTTTGTCATCATCATTCTTGGTTTCAGTTGGGATTTTAATCTTTTAAAAATATTTTTTTCTCTGCTTATTTTGTTAGATTTTATTTAAACAACATTTTGAACAATTGAAAAATAAATCCTGTTAGAGTTTTAATCAGAGTTTTTAAATTTGTATGCCTCATTTAAAACTATTTAAATTTATTTTTATTTTATGTGTATGAGTGTGTTGCTTGGATACATGTTTGTGTACCACTAGTGGACATGGTCCCCAAGAAGACCAGAGCAGGGCATTTAATCTTCTGGAACTGGAGTTACAGATGGTTTTGAGTCACTGGTTGTGGGTGATAGAAACCAAACCTTGATCCTCTGGAAGAGGAGCCAGTGCTCTTAAAGACCTTTGGATCATCTCTCCAGCTCTACCACATTGTGTTTGTTTGACCAGAAAATTAAGTTGATCTTAAAAAAATATTTATCCTATAAAATAATGGTTGCTTGTTTTTACAGAATAGACTCATTGTGAGTCTAATGGTTTTAAATCTTTATTTCTATGAAATTATGTTAAACACATGCTCGAGTTTATATACAATTTCATGGGAAGGCAGCACATTTAGCTCATTTATTATTCATGGATTCCTAGATCCCTGTATTAAGAACTTCTATTATCAAGGAAATAAAAAAAATATTAGACTCTGATGTCTAAAACCATGTGTCACTCAGAAATCCTGCAAAACACTAAGCTGGAAGCCATAATAGATATGCAGCGAAACTGTAGGTTGCAAAGTAAATTAAAAATTCAACAGATTTTCCTGGTGGACTGAGGTCAGGTGGGGAAGGGAACAGGAAGAATGAGGTTTGGGGAGGGAGGTACAGAGGTAGAGAATACAGGGAGAGATTACAGGAATTGGGGGACATTTGGGGGGTGATTTGGAAACCTAGTGCAGTGAAAACTTCCTGGAACCTATGAGGGTGACCCTAGGGAGGACTGGTAATGGAGGATATGGAACCTGAACTGGCCATCTTTTGTAACCAGGCAAGGCTTTCCATGGAGGGACTGGCACACCAATCCAGCTATAAAACCTTTAATCTACAATTTATCTGGCCTGGAAGATGTACTGGGACAATGGTGGCTCAGAGTTTGTGGGACTGTCTAACCAATGACAGGTCTATCTTGAAGCCCACACCGTGAGAGGGAGCCCATGCCTTACACTGGATGAAAAAGAACCAGAAACTGGATGGCTCAAAGACAACTAGAAAAAAAAGTGATTGAAATGCTTCTTAATGCTACTGGTGGACCAAATTCTAGCATAACCACCATAAGAGAGGCTTCCTTTGGCAGCTGATTGGAGAAGATGAAGAGACCCATAGCCAAACAGTAGCAGAAGGGGAGGAAGGAATGTAGGAGACTGAGGGGGTCAAGGACACCAGAAGATTACTCATAGGATCAACAAACTGTGGAGGCCCAAAAATGTGAGCCTGTTTCCACATTGACCAAAGGTCAGAGAGTTGGAACTTACCTTCATTCCTTCGAAGTTATTGTGTTTCTGCCTCATACAAAGGTCCCACCTAGATTTAGATCAGAGAGTTCTGCTCACTCAAGGTTATTGACAACAGGTGTAGCTAAAAAGAAAACAATGCCCACATTCCCAAGAGGTGGGTAGTTTTTATCTTTTACTGGTTTATGTATATTAACCATATACATTGGGAAATTGGTTACAATTGTTATTGGTCATGATCAGGAAAAAATTTAAACAAAGGAAATTAAATTCAAGGTTCTTGTCTTGGAAAGAAAAAAGGGAGGATATATGCTGTAGGTACTTCTTTAGCCAGTAGCCTTCAAGATACCAGCCTACTTGGGCACGGCCTCTTATACAATAAATGCCAACATAAAGCATGTTCTCTCTCTCTCCCCTTACCCAGCTGCTAGATTTGGCTCCCGTTTCCCATTCATGCAAAGGACTGTGATATGTGAGTCTATCCCTAAATAAATAACCCTTTATTATACTCAATTCTGAGTTAGTGTGGGATTATTTTCATATATAGATATGATAATAAGGTAAATTATTGAATCTACTTTCAAAAAGCAACTCTAGTTTTAAATGTTTTACATTGAATTGGACTTTTGTATATTGTATTCAAATTTTGTATATTGATATAAATGTGATTAATTTTGTTAGAACATACTGTACATACATTTCTAATTTTGTTCAAGGTATTATACCTATACAACTCATTTAACAATGCAATACAAATTTCTAGTCCTTGAAAATTATTATTACCAACTATTTAGGATAATAAGGTATTACTGGTTAGTATTCAATCACCTATTACAATTAAACTTGTAGTAACATTATGTATATCTTCAAAGTTAAACAAAGATATGTTTTAGATGAACAGGTCATGCTCAAAAACTTCAGAAAGCTACAGAATATGGCATCTATGATGTTTTAGTATTATAGGTTCCTTCTTTTTATGACAATGAGACTTTTCTGTCCTGGCTGCACCGATCTACTTCAGAAAAGATAATGGGCATCAGAGAAACTCCACATGGAGTTTACTTTATTTGTGGCAAAAGTAAGCTACTGGGCAAGAAAATACTGACAGCAAGCTATCCTAATTGGACAAGCAGGACACAAAAGAAAGTGACTGCCAAATATTATCAAGACAAGGTCTTCAGAATATCCTGCTTCTCACAAAAGTCTGTTGGATATGCTAGGCCTTTAGTCCAATGATAGAAGCCCCAGTGTTGCAGAGGAACTTTGGGTGGCTGTCCAGGCAGACAGCTATTTCTGTCATTTCTCAAAGTTTTTGGAATTTGCTTATTTGCACTTCCTGCTTATACAGTTAATAATACTTCCGTTTTGGGTCTCTGAGGGAGATGAAGACTAGATAGTTATAGAGCTTTTCTTAATTACTAGATGCAGAAAGCAAGTCATGGTAAAAAGTAAATTAGTTGCAAGACTTTGGAGTCATAGGAGATAATGGAGTATTTTCTCTGAATTTGTCAAATGCAAATAAATCAGACATTATTGATATATTTTTGCCTATATATAGTATACAGTTATTGTCCTTACTGTACATAGTTTTTCTTATATTAGTTATAGCATTCTTTTTTATTTTAGACAAAGAAGGGGAAATATAGTGGTATATTATTTGTGTTTGCAGAAGACCGCTTGTGCATTCTTGGCTGCCCAGACCATGAAATAATCACAAAGAAACTATATTATTTGCAGTACTGTTTGACAAATAGCTTAATCATATTCCTGGCTTACTACTATATCTTAAATTAATCTATTTATATTAATCTGTGTATTGCCACGTGACTGTGACCTACCTGCAAGGTTCTGGCACATGCCACCATCTGTCCCTGGTGGCAGTTTTATGGTTTCTCTCTGACTCCATTTTCTTTCTCCCAGCATTCTGTTTAGTTTTCACACCTAGTTCTATTCTGCAAGCCACTGGCCAAAACAGCTTTATTCATTAACCAATAAAAGCAAAACATAGACAGAAGGGCTTCCCACACCATTTCCCCTTTTCTGTTTAAATAAAAAGGAAGGTATTAACTTTAAAATAACAAAATTAAATATAACAAAACAGGTATCAAGCAAGAATTATAGTTATAACAATTATATCTACTTTATCTTTTATCATAACTAGGGAAAACAATTATAAGTATCTTTTGTTCAACTGCATCGAAGAACTCAGAAGGCTCTATATCTATCTATCTATCTATCTATCTATCTATCTATCTATCTATCTATCTATCTATCTATCTATATTACCCAAGTCAACAGGAAGTACATTGTAAGCAACTTCCAAAACTCTAGAATTGACAGAAATCTCACTGCCTGGACAGTCACCCAAAGTTCTTCTGTAACATTGGAGCATTCATTTTCAGCCTACAGGCCCATAGTATCTGGCAGACTTTTCCATGAAGCAGGAAATTTCAAAGACAGTTCTGTATATATTGGCAGTTTGTCAGTTACTTTCTTCTGTGTCCTGAAGAATGTCTGGCAGTCTCTTTCATGAATCAGGAACACTGAAGAACCATCTCAACTTTAGGCAAGTTCAACAGTCATTTTTCTGTGGGTCCTGCATGTCCACTTCATACAGCATACTATCACGCAGTCCAGACAAGAGCAGTTTCTTGCCCAAATGGCTAGCAAACTTTGTAAGGAGCTTCTTCAGTATCTATCTTTCTGTTGAAATTATTGGTGCTGCCAGTAGCAGATGTGTCCCATTGTCATGAAAAGCATAAGTTCTTAAAAACATTTTAAATGCCATATCTCATAGGTCTTTGAGAAATTTAAAGATTCTCTAACTAAAATATATCTGTATATATCTAGAAAACCTAACTAAAATGACTACAAGCTTAATTATTATAGATGACTCTCTATTAGTCTATATTTCTTATTTATACATTAATTTTTTTCTTTTTTATTGCTTTATAAATAATACCATTAAAAATTTCTACCTCCTCCCCTCCTCCCATTTCCCTCCCACTTCCCCCACTTCCCCATCCCCCTCCCCCTCCAGTCCTAAGAGAAGGCAGGGTACCCTGCCCTGTAGGAAGTCCAAGGCCCTCCCCCCTCCATCCAGGCCTAGGAAGCTGTTCATCCAAACAGACTAGGATCCCAAAAAGCCAGTACATGCAGTAGAATCAAATCCCAGTGCCATTATCATTGGTTTCTCAGTCAACCCCCATTGTCAGCCATATTCAGAGAGTCCAGTTTGATCACATGCTCCATCAGTCCCAGTTCAGCTAGCCTTGGTGAGTTCCCATTAGATCAGTCACACCGTCTCAGTGGGTGGATGCGCCCCTTATGGCCCTGACTTCCTTGCTCATGTTCTCCCTCCTTCTGCTCTTCATCTGGACCTTGGGAGCTCAGTCCAGTGCTCCAATGTGGGTCTCTGTCTCTATGGTGATATGCAAGATATTCATCAGTATGGCTATCGGATAAGGTCAGTTCAGACACCCTCTCTGCTGCTGCCCAAGGACCTAGCTGGGGACATCCCCATGGACACCTGGGAACCTATCTGGAGCCAAGTCTCTTGTCAACCCTAAAATGGCTCCCTTAATTAAGATATCTTCTTCTCTGCTCCCATATCCACCCTCCCTCCATCTCAACCATCCTATTCCCCCAAGCTCTCTCCAGTCCTCCCCTTCTCCCTTCTCCCTTCTCTGTCCCCCTCTCCCCTTCCCTCTATTGGTGGAAGGCTGCTTGTGCATTCCCAGCTGCCTAAACCATGAAATAATCACACAAAACTATATTATTTGCAACATTGGTTGTCTAATAGCTTAAGCATATTTCTGGCTTACTCTTATATATTAAATTAACCTATTTCTATTAATTTGTGCAGCGTCACGTGACTGTGGCTTACTTGCAAGGTCTTGGCATGTCTGTACCCAGCAGTGGCTACATGGCTTCTCTCTGACTCCACCTATTTTCTCCCAGCATTCAGTTTAGTTTTTCTGCCTACTTCTATTATGCTAAGCCACTGGCCAAAACAGCTTTATTCATTAACTAATAAAAGAAAAAACATAGACAAAAGAACTTATAAAGCTTTCCTGAAATCAGTGTAAAGTAGTCACACTTGTCAGCCACACAGGCCAGGGAATGGTAGTACATATCTTTAATCCCAGAACTTGGAAGACAAAAACATATGGATCTCTCTGAGTTCAGGTCACCCTGACCTACACAAGTTTGAATCTGTCGAAGAGAAACTGAACTCACACAAAGGTGATCCCAGGACTCACCTCCTAGCGTTAGGGTGGTGGAGACAGGAGTCATATGGTTGGGCAGAGAGATGAATAGAAAGGGGAAGAAACAAGAACTCAATGGAGGACGGAGTTTGAGGATTTGTGGAGACAAACTCTTCCCCCGTTAGTTTGAAGATTTGGTAGAGATAAAAGGTGTCTCTAGTGGTTGACTGCTTTACTTTTCTGATGTTCAGGTTGAACCCCAGTATCTGTCTCTAGGTTTTTATTATTTGTGCTACATCTTTCCATGTCATAAAGACTGTCAAATTATTCATATATTATTCTGCTGCATATTACACTTATTTGCATTCATTTTTGAGGTATTTTTATTTTTTATATTTTTGATTTTTGAGGTAATAAAAATTGTATCATCTTTCACATTTGATTTTTTCTTCTTATTCCTTCAATGTATCATCAACTTGCTCTGTCTTACATTCATGACCCCAGTTTCTTTAATTGCTTTTTGTACACATACACACACACACACACACATGAATATTTAACTACAATCTGCTCAGCTCATATAATATTACTTATATATAAGTTTTAAAGGATGACAATTTGGTACAGGATAAGCAATTGGTATGCTATTTCCTAGGGGACACTATTTATCCTTCTTGGTTGCCTATAGTTGTTTGTCTAGGGTTGATGGTGCCTTAGTTTTCCCCTGTCCATGTTAGTACGTCTACTGTATTTTCCTTGTTCAGACTTGTTTAGGAAGACATACTGTTGTAACTTCATGGGTGTAACTTCTCTGACATTTCTAGGAAAGAATTTTACAGCAAGCTTCTTGTTCCTTTGTCTCTTACAATCTTTCAACTTCCTTTTCCACAATGATCCCTGAGCCTTAGGTACAAGAGTTGTGTTGCAGACATGTCAGTTGGGACTGGCTTCCACAACTCTGCATTTTGATTGGATGTGGTATTCTTTAATGGCCTCCCTCTGTTGCAAAGAAAAGTTTTCTTCATAAAGGATGAGAACTATACTTCTCTTTGAATATAAGGACAAATGTTTAGAATATAGTTAGGGATTATAATTATTTATCAAAGTTGCAGTTGTAGGATCTCTTTCAAGGTCCATGGCTTCTTTAGCCCTGTAGTTGGCTAAGATTCCAGTATCAGATCCTTAGTCATCAGAAAAATGCAAATCAGAACAACTCTGAGATTCCATCTTAACACTTGTAAGAATGACTAAGGTAAAAAACACTGATGTCAACTTGTGCTGGAGAGGTTGTGGGGTAAAAGGAAATTCTTACATTACTGGTGGGAATACAAGCTGGTACAACCCCTTTGGTTGTCAGTGTGGTGATTTCTCAGAAAATTAGGAAACAACCTTTCTCAAGACCCAGTAATACCACTTTTGGGTATATACCCAAAGGATGCTCAATTGTGCCACAAGGTCATGTGCTCAACTATGTTCACAGCAGCATTGTTTGTCATAGTCAGAACCTGGAAGCAACCTAAATGCCCTTCGACAGAAGAATGGATATGGAAAATGTGGTACATTTACACAATGGAGTACTACACAGCAGAGAAAAATAACGACATCTTGGAATTTGCAGGCGAATAGATGGAAATAGAAAACATCATTTTAGTGTGGTAACCCAGACCCAGAAAGACAATTATCACATGTACTCACTCATAAGTGGTTTTTAAACATATAGCAAATAAAACCAGCCCACAAATCACAATCCCAGAAAACCTAGACAACAAGGAGGACCCTAAGAGAGATATACATGGATCTAATCTACATGGGAAGTAGAAAAAGACATGATCTCCTGAGTAAATTGGGAGCAAGGGGACATGGAGAGAGGGTTGAAAGGGAGGGGAAAAGCAGAGAGGGGGCAGAAAAAAATGTAGTGCTCAACAAAAATCAATAAAAAATGAAAAAAAATAGGAAAAACCTATTCCAGTATCAGGTGTGATTTTTTTCTCACTTGTGGTGGTCTTAAGTCTAATTAAAGAGCTGTTGGTTACCACCAAAGTATGCTTGTTTGCCATGTTGATCATTGTTGTGGTTCATAGGCATTATATCTGAGTAGGATTATTGGTTACTTTCCTCCTTTGGAAGCTTGCATGACATCTTCCAATACCATAAAAGCTGGTCCTCATGGAGGTGGCTTTTAAAATAAAGTTCCAGCTCTGTTTCTCTGGGTTGTGTGTCCAAAGTTCATGTTATCTTCAGCAATAGGGATTTATTTTCTTTCTCTGTAAGGAAACAAAGGGCAACAGTAACAGTCCACAGTGTTTCAGGAGTCTCTTGGACAACTTGATTAACAGGTCAAAAGAGGACTTCTCATGCCTATGTTTAGTGTTTTGTTAGATTGTTTATGGCTCTTGGAGGATGGAGGCTTATCATCCCAGATGGGTAAATTTCATTTGAATTCTATATGCTTATCTATACAGAGTTTACATACATCACAGATACTTTTAGGTAGATAATAAATAGATAAAAATATGATTTCTTATAACTTTTTCAGACATCCTTACTGTTATTGTACTCTCATTTCTCCTCCTATATTTATCTCCTTTACTTCTCCCTAATTAAAGTCCCCCCTATATTTTCTATATTCCCTTTAGATTACTTATACCTTGTTATTCTCCTTTCTGTTTCTTCCCTGTGTTGGTTCATTTTTTACTCCCTTGGTTTATGTGGTTACTCCAGTATTCTCTGTGTATTTGTTGTTGGTGTATAGAAAAGTTACTGATTTTTTGCAAGTTGATTCTGTATCCTAACCCATTACTGAAATTATTTGTCCTTATTAGAAGTTTTCAAGCAGAATTTTTGGGACCTCTTATATATAAAATCATGTTGTCTGCAAATGACTTCTTCATTTCTGATTTGTATTACTTTTATTTCCTAGCTTTATGTTCCAGCTGGCGTTTTGTGTACCATATAGAAAAGAAGTGAGGTAGTGGACAATCCTGTTTCACTCTCAAGTGAAATTGCTTTTACTTTTCTCCCCTTAGGATGATGTTAGCTGTGGTTTTCTTAGATGTAGTTTTTTTATTTATTATTATTATTATTTAGAGTTATATTCCCTCTAGTCCTACCTTCTCTAGGACTTTTATCATGAAGACATGTTGGATTTTGTCAAAGTTTTTTTTTTCTTCATCTATTGAGAGTATTATGTGATTTTTTTCTTTAAGTAGAAGGAGATCATTAGCATCCATTATATATATATATATATATATATATATATATATATATGTGTGTGTGTGTGTGTGTGTGTGTGTGTATGTATGTATGTATAAAAATTGAATAGTTTAAAAAGGATTGGTTGTAGATCTTCTTCTTTGAAAGCCTGGACGAATTCTGCTGAGAATCTATTTGGGCCTGGACTTTTGTTTAGTTGGGAGGCTTTTATTACTACTTCAGTCTCCTTATTTGAGTATCATTTCATCAGTATCCATCAGTATTCAATCAGTATTCCATCAGTATCCATCAGTATTTCATTAGTACCCATCAGTATTCCATCAGTTTCATTTATTTGTATTCTTTCTGATTTTCTAAAATGGAGACACTAAGAGCTATAAACTCCTCTTACAGGACTGCCTTATTGTATTCCAGAGGTGTTTTTGTATTGTGTATTTATTTTCATTTAATTCTAATAAATTTTATTCCTTTCTTCTATTTATCTTTCAGTATTAAATTGTTTATTCTCTGTGAGTTTGTTTACTTACTAAAGATTTGTTTGCTTTAACTTTAAATTTTATTGAGTTATGTTAATGTAAAATACATAGAGTTACCTTGAAAGCCAAGATGTATTTCTTGTAGACAATAGATGAATTTTGTCTCTTGATCCATTCAGCCAGCTTGTGCCTTTTGGTTGGGTAATTTGAGAACATTGATAGTTAAATTTATTATTGAAAAGTGTGTGTTCATTTCAGTCATTGTGTTGTTGAGTTTTGGTCTTTTTATTATGTGTTCTCAGTTGCATTTTGTGTTCCAGTAATCATGGTTTATATATTTTTACAGTCTCTTGACTATAGTTCTTTCACTCTCAAACACAAAATATTGCTTCCTGTATTTTCTTTAGGTTTAGTTTCTGGTGAAGAGTTTTTCTGAGTTGATTAGTCTAGGTTGTTCATAGTAGTCTTTTATGTCTTGGGATGTATCACTCCAGGATCTTCTGGTTTTCAAAGTTTCCATTGAGAAATCGGCTGTTATTCTAATAGGTTTTCCTTTATATGTGATTTGTGTTTATTTTCTTGTAGATTTCTACATGCTATCTTTGTTCTGTATACTTAGTGGGGATTTTTTTTCTCATTTTGTCTAGTTGAGTAATTGGATTTTTCAGTTCCATCTTCATTTATGTTTGAGTCCTCATCAATGTTTCTATTTTTTTATTAAATTATATTTTAAAATCCTGGTTGTCTTAGTAATTTTTATCAGTCTTACGTTTGTGTTTTCTTTTTTTATCCATATTTCTTTAATTATTCCACTACATTTTTTTCATTTTTTTTCCTCAGAGTTTATTAAAATACAAAAGTCTCCATTTCCACCCCTCCTCCCAACCCCCTCCAACTCCCCCCACTCCCTCCCCTCCCCCCCTCTCCATCCCCAAGAGCAGTCAGGGTCTCCTGCCCTGTGGGTAGTTCAAGCTCCTCCCCCCTCCCTCCAGGTCCAGGAAGGTGAGCATCCAAACAGACTGGATCCCAGAAATCCAGGATATGCAGAGGAAACAAGTCCCAGTGTCATTGTCAATGGCTTTTCAGAAAGACTCCAGGCCAGCCACATTCAGAGAATTCAGCCTCATTCAGGGAATCTGGCTGGATCACTTGCACGCTCAGTCCCAGTCAACTGGCCTTGGTGAACTCTCATTAGATCAGTCCCCTTGTATCAGTGGGTGATCACACCCCTCGCGGTCCTGATTTCCTTTTTCATGTTCTTCCTCCTTCTGCTCCTCATTTGAACCATGGGGTACTCAGTCCGGTGCTCCAATGTGGGTCTCCGTCTGTATAGCCATCCATCGTCGGATGAAGGTTCCCTCTGATCTTGCCTTCCTTGCTCACATTCTCTTTCCTTCTGCTTCTCATTTGGACCTAGGGAGTTAAGTCCAATGTTCCAATGTGGGTCTCTGTCTCTATCTCCATCCATCGCCAGATGAAGGATCTATGGTGACTAGCAAAATATTCATCAGTATGGTTATGAGCCAAGGCCAGTTCAGGCACCCTCTCCTCTGTCCAGAGAACAATCTGGAAATCTCTCCTTGGACCTGGGTTCCCATTTATAATCAAGTCTCTAGTAAACCCTAAACTGACTCCCTTGGTTGAGATATATTCTTCCCTGATCCCATATCTATCCTTCCTCCCTCCCCCCTCCCAGTCCCCCGATCATTCCCCATTCCTCCCCTGCTCCCTTCTCTCTAACCCTCTCCCCTTCCAACAACCCTCCCAAAACCCCATGCACCCGAGGTTACCTGGGACTCTTGTCTATTTCCAATCTCCAGGAGGAAAACTACATGAATTTTCTTCAGGTTCACCCTCCTATCCAGCTTCTCTAGGATCACGAATAATAGGCTCAAAGACCTTTAATTATGGCTAAAATCCACTTATGAGTGAATACATACCATATTCCTCTTTTTGGGTCTGGCATACCTGTCTCAGTAAAGCGTTTTTCTTTTTATTATTATTATTTTTTTACTTTTTTTAAATTTTTTTTAATTTTTTTATTTAATTTTTACTGGGAACCCCTCCAGAATCAAGTCTCTTGCAAACCCTAAAATGACTCCCTTAGCTGAGATATAAACCTCCCAGCTCCCACAACCATCCTTCCTCCCTTCCCCCCTTCCATTCCCCCAAGCCATCCCCAATCCTCCCCCTCTCCCTTCTCCCTGACCATCTCCCCTTACATCCACCTCCCCAACCCCCGTGCACCCAAGTTTGCCTGGCAAACTATTCTACTTCTAATATCCAGGAGGATAACTATATGATTTTCTTCAGGTTCACCTTCTTATTTAGCTTCTCTAGGATCATGAATTAAAGACTCAAAGACCTTTAACTATGGCTAGAATCCACTTATGAGTGAGTACATACCATATTCCTCTTTTTGGGTCTGGGTTACCTCACTCAGTAAAGCGTTTTCTATTTCCATCCATTTGCATGCAAAATTCAAGATGTCAATGTTTTTTACCACTGAGTAAAACTCTAATGTATATATGTTCCACACCTTCTTTAACCATTCTTCTATTGAGGGGCACCTAGGTTGTTTCCATGTTCTGGCTATAACAAATAACGCAGCTATGAACATACTTGAACAAATGCTTTTGTAGTATGATAGGGCATCTCTTGGGTATATTCCCAAGAGTGAAATTGCTGGGTCCTGAGGGAAGTTGACTCCCAGTTTCCTGAGAAACCACCACATTGATTTCCACAGTGGCTGCACAAGTTTGCATTCCCACCAACAATGGATGAGTGTTCCCCTCCCTCCACATCCTCTCCAGCATAGGCTATCATTGGTGTTTTTGACTTTAGCTATTCTGACAGGTGTAAGATGGTATCTCAAAGTGGTTTTGATTTGCATTTCCCTGATGGCTAAGGAGGTTGAGCATGACCTTAAGTGTCTTCTGGCCATTCGAAGTTCATCTGTTGTGAATTCTCTGTTGAGATCAGTACCCCCATTTTTTAATTGGGTTAATTAGAGTTTTAGTGTCTAGTTTCATGAGTTCTTTGTATATTTTGGAGATCAGACCTTTGTCTGATGAGGGGTTGGTGAAGATCTTCTCCCAGTCAGAAGGCAGCCTTTTTGTCTTACTGACAGTGTCTTTGCTTTACAGAAGCTTCTCAGTTTCAGTAGATTCCATTTTTCATTGTTTCTCTTATTGTCTGTGCTACTGGGGTCCTACTTAAGAAGTGGCCTCCTGTGCCTATATCTTGTAGACTACTTCCCACTTTCTCTTCTATCAGGTTCAAAGTGGACAGATTAATGTCGATGTCTTGAATCCATTTGGACTTGAGTTTTGTGCATGGTGATAGATATGGATCTACTTTCATTCTTCTACAAGTTGACATCCAGTTATGCCAGCACCTCTTGTTGAAGATGCTTTCCTTCTTCCATTGTATACCTTTAGCTCCCTTGTCGAATATTAGGTGTTCATAGGTTTGTGGGTTAATATCTGGGTCTTCTATTAGATTCCATAGGTCGACTTCTCTGTTCTTATGCCAATACCAGGCTGTTTTCAATACTGTAGCTCTGTAATAGAGTTTGAAGTCAGGGATGATAATGCCTCCAGAAGTTCCTTTATTGTATAGGATTGTTTTGGCTATCCTGGGTTTTTTGTTTTGCCATATAAACTTGATTATTGTTCTCTCAAGGTCTGTGAAGAAGTTTGATGGGATTTTGATGGGGATTACATTGAATCTATAGATTGCTTTTGGAAGAATTGCCATTTTTACTATGTTGATTCTCCCAATCCAAGAGCAGGGGAGGTCTTTCCATTTTCTGGTATCCTCCTCAATTTCTTTCTTCAAAGACTCAAAGTTCTTGTCAAATAGGTCTTTCACTTCCTTGGTTAGAGTAACCCCAAGATATTTTATGCTATTTGTGGCTATCGTGAAAGGTAATGTTTCTCTGATTTCTCTCTCTGCTTCTTTATCCTTTGTGTATAGGAGGGCAACTGATTTTTTGGAGTTGATCTTGTATCCTGCCACGTTACTAAAGGTGTTTATCAACTGTTGGAGTTCTTTGGTAGAGTTTTTGGGGTCGCTTATGTGCACTATCATATCGTCAGCAAATAACGAAAGCTTAATTTCATCCTTTCCAATTCGAATCCCCTTGATCTCCTTATGTTGTCTTATTGCTATTGCTAGAACTTCAAGCACTATATTGAAGAGGTATGAAGAGAGTGGACAGCCTTGTCGTGTTCCTGATTTTAGTGGAAAGGCTTTGAGTTTCTCTCCATTCAATTTGATGTTAGCTGTCGGCTTGCTGTATATTGCTTTTATTATATTTAGGTATGATCCTTGTATCCCCAGTCTCTCCAACACCTTTATCATAAATGGGTGTTGAATTTTGTCAAATGCTTTTTCAGCATCTAGTGAGATGATCATATGGTTTTTTTTCTTTCAGTTTATTTATATGATGGATTACATTGATAGATTTGCATATGTTGAACCAGCCCTGCATCACTGGGATGAAGCCTACCTGATCATAATGGATAATTTTTCTAATGTGTTCTTGGATTCGGTTTGCCAGTATTTTATTGAGAATTTTCGCATCAATGTTCATGAGTGAGATTGGCCTGTAATTCTCTTTCTAGGTTGTGTCTTTCTGTGGTTTTGGTATTAGGGTAACTGTTGCTTCATAAAAGAAGTTTTGCAATGATTCTTCTGTTTCTATATTGTGGAATACATTAAGGAGTATAGGTATTAGCTCTTCCTAGAAGTTCTGGTAGAATTCTGCATTGAAACCATCTGGTTCTGGGCTTTCTTTGGTAGGGAGATTTTTGATAACAGCTTCTAATTCTTCACGACTAATAGGTCTATTTAGATTGTTCACCTGTTCTTGGTTCAACTTTGGTATATGGTACTTATCTCAAAAAATATCCATTTCTTTTACATTTTCCAACTTTGTGGCATATACGCTTTCGTAGTAAGATCTGATGATTCTCTGCATTTCCTCTGTGTCTGTGGTTCTGTCCCCCTTTTCATTTCTGATCTTATTAATTTACATGTTCTCTCTCTGCCATTTGATTAGTTTGGATAGGGGTTTGTCAATCTTGTTGATTTTCTCCAAGAACCAGCTTTTTGTTTCATTGATTCTTTGGATTGTTTTCTCTGTTTCTATTTTGTTGATTTCAGCCCTCAGTTTGATTATTTCCAGTCTTCTAGACCTCCTGGGTGAGTCAGCTTCTTTTTTTTCTAGATCTTTCAAGTGTGCTGTTAAGTCTCCAATGTGTGCTTTCTCCGTTTTCTTTAATTGGGCACTTAGTGTTGTGAACTATCCTCTTAGCACTGCTTTCATAGTGTCCCATAGGTTTGAGTATGTTGTGTCTTTATTTTCATTAAATTCAAGGAAGACTTTAATTTCTTTCTTTATTTCTTCCTTGACCCAGGGGTGATTTAATAGTTGACAGTTCAACTTCCATGAGTTTGTTGGCTTCCTGGGTGTAGCATTATTGTTGTTACATGGTGATCTGACAAGACACAGGTGGTAAGTAATATTTTTTTTGTATCTGTGGAAGTTTGCTTTGTTACCAAGTATGTGGTCAATTTTGAGAAGGTTCCATGGGCAGCAGAGAAGAAGGTATATTCTTTACTATTTGGGTGGAATGTTCTATAGATACCTGTTAAGTCCACTTGATTCAATACCTCCAACAATTCTCTTATTTCACTGTTGGGTTTCTGTCTGATTGATCTGTCCATTGGTGAGAGAGGTGTGCTGACGTCTCCTACTATTAGTGTGTGTGGTTTGATGACTGCCTTGAGTTCTAGAAGTGTTTCTTTTTTTTTTGAAAGTAATTTTATTAAATTATAAAAGTTTCCATTTACGCCCCTCTTCCCAACACCCTCCCACTCCCCCCTCCCTCTCCTCCTCCCTCTTTGTCCCTAAGGGCAGTCAGGGTTTCCAGCCCTGTGGGAAGTTCAAGTTCCTCCCCCCTCCCTCCAGGTCCAGGAGGGTGAGTATCCGAACAGACTGGATCCCAAAAATCCAGTATATGCAGAGGAAACAAGTCCCAGTGTCATTGTCAATGGCTTCTCAGAAAGACTCCAGGCCAACCACATTCAGAGAATCCGGCCACATTCAGAGAATCTGGTTGGATCACGTGCTCATTCAGTTGCAGTCCAACTGCCCTTGGTAAAATCTCATTAGATCCGACCCCTTGTATCGGTGGTTGATAGCATCCCTCGCAGTCCTTCATCATTTTCTTCGTCCTTCTCCTCCTCATTTGGATCTTGGGGGGCTCAGTCCATTCCTCCAATGTGGGTCTTCGTCTGTATCGCCATCCAATGCCAGATGAAGGATCTATGGTGATAAGCAAAATATTCATCAGTATGGTTATGGGCCAAGGCCGGTTCAGGCACCCTCTCCTCTGTCCAGAGAACAATCTGGGGGATCTCTCCTTGGACCTGGGATCCCATATATAATCAAGTTTCCTGTAAACCCTAAAATGACTCCCTTAGTTGAAATATATTCTTCCCTGATCCCATATTCATCCTTCCTCCCTTCCCCACATCCTGGTAAACCGAACTTTCTCCATTCCTCCCCTACTCTCTTCTCTCTAACGCTCTCCCCTTCCAACAACCCTCCCACCCCCCCCCCCCAAGCACCCAAGGTTACCTGGGACTCTTGACTATTTCCTACCTCCTGTCGGATAGCTAAATAATCTTCATCAGGTTCGTCTTCTTATTTAGCTTCTCTAGGATCACGAATAATAGGCTCAAAGACCTTTAATTATGGTTAGAATCCACTTATGAGTGAATACATACCGTGTTCCTCTTTTTGGGTCTGGCTTACCTCACTCAGTAAAGCGTTTTCTATGTCCATCCATTTGCATGCAAAATTCAAGATGTCATTATTTTTTACCGCTGAGTAAAACTCTAATGTGTATATGTTCCACACCTTTTTTAACCATTCTTCTATTGAGGGGCACCTAGGCTGTTTCCAGGTTCTGGCTATTACAAATAGTGCTGCTATGAACATAGTTGAACAAACGCTTTTGTAGTATGTTCGGGAATCTCTAGGGTATATTCCCAGGAGAGGAATTGCTGGATCCTGAGGGAGGTTGACTCCCAGTTTCCTGAGAAACCACCACACTGATTTCCACAGTGGCTGCACAAGTTTGCATTCCCACCAACAGTGGATGAGTGTTCCCCTCATTTCACATCCTCTCCAGCATAGGCTATCATTGGTGTTTTTGACTTTAGCTATTCTGACAGGTGTAAGATGGTATCTCAAAGTGGTTTTGATTTGCATTTCCCTGATCGCTAAGGAGGTTGAGCATGACCTTAAGTGTCTTCTGGCCATTCGAAGTTCATCTGTTGTGAATTCTCTGTTGAGATCAGTAACCCATTTTTTAATTGGGTTAATTAGAGTTTTAGTGTCTAGTTTCTTGAGTTCTTTGTATATTCTGGAGATCAGACCTTTGTCTGATGAGGGGTTGGTGAAGATCTTCTCCCAGTCAGAAGGCAGCCTTTTTGTCTTACTGACAGTGTCCTTTGCTTTACAGAAGCTTCTCAGTTTCAGGAGGTCCCATTTATTCATTGTTTCTCTTATTGTCTGTGCTACTGGGGTCCTACTGAGGAAGTGGCCTCCTGTGCCTATACCTTGTAGACTACTTCCCACTTTCTCTTCTATCAGGTTCAAAGTGGACAGATTGATGTTGATGTCTTTAATCCATTTGGACTTGAGTTTTGTGCATGGTGATAGATATGGATCTATTTTCATTCTTCTACAGGTTGACATCCAGTTATGCCAGCACCATTTGTTAAAGACGCTTTCCTTCTTCCATTGTATACCTTTAGCTCCCTTGTCGAATATTAGGTGTTCATAGGTTTGAGGGTTAGTATCTGGGTCTTCTATTAGATTCCATAGGTCGACTTCTCTGTTCTTATGCCAATACCAGGCTGTTTTCAATACTGTAGCTCTGTAATAGAGTTTGAAGTCAGGGATGGTAATGCCTTCAGAAGTTCCTTTATTGTATAGGATTGTTTTGGCTATCCTGGGTTTTTTGTTTTGCCATATAAACTTGATTATTGTTCTCTCAAGGTCTGTGAAGAAGTTTCATGGGATTTTGATGGGGATTGCATTGAATTTAAAGATTGCTTTTGGTAGAATTGCCATTTTTACTATGTTGATTCTCCCAATCCAAGAGCAGGGGAGGTCTTTCCATTTTCTGGTATCCTCCTCAATTTCTCTTTTCAAAGGCTTAAAGTTCTTGTCAAATAGGTCTTTCACATCCTTGGTTAGATTAACCCCAAGATATTTTATGCTATTTGTGGCTATCGTGAAAGGTGATGTTTCCCTGATTTCCTTCTCCTTTTCTTTATCCTTTGTGTATAGGAGTGCCACTGATTTTTTGGAGTTGATCTTGTATCCTGCCACGTTACTAAAGGTGTTTATCAGCTGTAGGAGTTCTTTGGTGGAGTTTTTGGGGTCGCTTATGTACACTATCATATCGTCAGCAAATAACGAAAGTTTAACTTCATCCTTTCCAATTCGAATCCCCTTGATCCCCTTATGTTGTCTTATTGCTATTGCTAGAACTTCAAGCACTATATTGAAGAGTTATGGAGAGAGTGGACAGCCTTGTCGTGTTCCTGATTTTAGTGGAAAGGCTTTGAGTTTCTCTCCATTCAATTTGATGTTAGCTGTCGGCTTGCTGTATATTGCTTTTATTATATTTAGGTATGATCCTTGTATCCCCAGTCTCTCCAACACCTTTATCATAAATGGGTGTTGAATTTTGTAAAACGCTTTTTCAGCATCCAATGAAATGATCATATGGTTTTTTTTCTTTCAGTTTATTTATATGATGGATTACATAGATAGATTTGCGTATGTTGAACCATCCCTGCATCTCTGGGATGAAGCCTACTTGATCATAATGGATAATTTTTCTAATGTGTTCTTGGATTCGGTTTGCCAGTATTTTATTGAGAATTTTCGCATCGATGTTCATGAGTGAGATTGGCCTGTAATTCTCTTTCTTGGTTGTGTCTTTGTGTGGTTTTGGTATTAGGGTGACTATAGCTTCATAAAAGGAGTTTGGCAGTGACTTTTATTTTTCTATATTGTGGAATACATTAAGGAGTATAGGTATTAGCTCTTCCTGGGAGTTCTGGTAGAATTCTGCATTGAAACCATCTGGTCCTGGGCTTTTTTTGGTAGGGAGATTTTGATAACAACTTCTAGTTCTTCACGAATAACAGGTCTATTTAGATTGTTCACCTGGTCTTGGTTCAACTTTGGCATATGGTACTTATCTAAAAAAAATGTCCATTTCTTTTACATTTTCCAACTTTGTGACATATAAACTTTCGTAGTAAGATCTAATGATTCTTTGAATTTCCTCTGTGTCTGTGGTTATGTCCCTCTTTTTATTTCTGATCCTATTAATTTGCAAGTTCTCTCTCTGCCGTTTAATTAGTTTGGATAGGGGTTTGTCAATCTTGTTAATTTTCTCCAAGAACCAGCTTTTTGCTTCATTGATTCTTTGAATTGTTTTCTGTGTTTCTATTTTGTTGATTTCAGCCCTCAGTTTGATTATTTCCAGTCTTCTACTCCTCCTGGGTAAATCAGCTTCTTTTTTTTCTAGAGCTTTCAAGTGTGTTGTTAAGTCTCCAATGTGTGCTTTCTCCGTTTTCTTTATTTGGGCACCTATTGCTATGAACTTTCCTCTTAGCACTGCTTTCATAGTGTCCCATAGGTTTGAGTATATTGTGTCTTTGTTTTCATTAAATTCAAGGAAGACTTTAATTTCTTTCTTTATTTCTTCCTTGACCCAGGGGTGATTTAGTAGTTGACTGTTCAACTTCCATGAGTTTGTTGGCTTCCTGGGGGTACCATTGTTGTTGAATTCTAATTTTAATCCATGGTGATCTGACAAGACACAGGTGGTTACTAATAATTTTTTGTATCTGTGGAAGTTTGCTTTGTTACCGAGTATGTGGTCAATCTTCGAGAAGGTTCCATGAACTGCAGAGAAGAAGGTATATTCCTTCCTAGTTGGGTGGAGTGTTCTATAGATGTCTGTTAAGTCCATTAGATTCAATACCTCCAATAAATCTCTTAATTCTCTGTTTGGTTTCTGTCTGATTGACCTGTCCATTGGTGAGAGAGGAGTGTTGAAGTCTCCTACTATTATCGTGTGTGGTTTGATGACTGCCTTGAGTTCTAGAAGAGTTTCTTTTACATATGTGGGTGCCTTTATATTAGGGGCATAGATATTCAAGATTGAGACTTCTTCCTGATGAATTGTTCCTGTTATGAGTATGAAATGTCCATCTCCATCTCTTCTGATTGATTTTAGTTTGAAGTCGATTTTGTTAGATATTAGAATGGCCACACCCGCTTGTTTCTTAGGTCCATTTGCTTGGAAAACCTTTTCCCAACCCTTTACTCTGAGTAGGTGTCTGTCTTTGTGGTTGAGGTGTGTTTCTTGTAGACAGCAGAATGTTGGATCCTGTTTTCGTATCCAATCTCTAAGTCTGTGCCTCTTTATAGGTGAGTTGAGTCCATTGATATTAAGTGATATTAATGACCAGTCATCGATGACTCCAGTCATTTTTTTGGGTAGTAGAGTGTATGTGTTTTCCTTCTTTGAGTTGTGCTTGTGAAGGGTCGCTAGATGTCTGCGTTAATGTAGGCAGTGTTGGGAATGTTGGATTCCTTGGGTTGTAATTTTCCTTCTAGTATTCTCTGTAAAGCTGGATTAGTAGCTACGTATTGTTTAAATTTGTTTTTATCCTGGAATATTTTGTTTTCTCCGTTGATAGTGAACAATAGCTTGGCTGGGTAAAGTAGCCTGGGCTTGCATCCATTGTCTCTTAGTTTCTGCAATACCTCTATCCAGGACCTTCTGGCTTTCATGGTTTCCATCGAGAAGTCTGGTGTAAGTCTGATAGGTTTACCTTTATAAGTTACTTGACCTTTTTCCTTTGCAGCTCTCAATATCCTTTCTTTAGTCTGAATGCTTTGTGTTTTGATTATTATATGACGAGGGGATGTTTTTTTCTGATCCAGTCTATTCGATGTTCTGTATGCTTCTTGAACCTTCATAGGAATATCGTTCTTTAGGATGGGAAAGTTTTCTTCTATAATTTTGTTGAGTATATTTTCTGGACCTTTGAAATGCAATTCTTCTCCTTCTTCTAATCCTATTATTCTTAGATTTGGTTTTTTTATTGTGTCCCACAGTTCCTGAATGTTTTGTGATGAGAATTTGTTGGATTTGTTGTTTTCTTTGGTCAGAGTGTTTAATTTCTCTATGGTGTCCTCAGAGTCTGAGATTCTTTCTTCTATCTCTTGTATTCTATTGGTTAAGCTTGTTTCTCAAGTCTCTGTTCGTTTACCCAGATTTTTCATATCCAGCTGGCCCTCGGTTTGTGATTTCTTCATTGCCTCCATTTCAATTTTTAAATCTTGAACTGTTTCTATTACCTGTTTGATTGTTTTTTCTTGGTTTCCCAGAATTTCATTTATGGATTTACTCATTTCTTCAAACTTTTTGGTATATTTCTCTTCCATTTCTTTACTCATTTCCTCAATTTTTTGTTATACTTATCTTCCATTTCTTTACGGCTGATTTTCACCTCCTGTTTAAGTTCCTCTATTATTTTCATAAAGAAGCGCTTAGAGTCGATTTCTTCTATTTCTTCTGGAGTAGGGTGTTCAATTCTTCTAATTTCGAGCTCCCTGGATTCTGGCGATGTCATTTTGCCTTTCAGGTTGTTGGAGGAATTCTTGCATTGGCGCCTGCCCATCTCCTCCACTCTGGATGAAACTCCTCAGCACTTTCTGGATAGAACTCCTCAGCAATCTCTGAGTAGGACTTCACAGCACTCTCTGGATAGAGCTCCTCAGCCCTCTCTGGGAAGAACTCCTCAGCAGTGCAACAGGGATAGCTGGTCTTCCCAGGACCCTGGAGACAAAGGGCCCGCAGCAGTGGGGGGAGGGGAGGGGTCCCTTCGGAACACCGAAGACCCTGCTGCAGAAGCTGGGGGGGGCTGTGCTCTCTTCCCGGGCAGGCAGGCTGCCCAGGTGAGCACCCACTCAGCTCTCTGGGAAGAGAGCCTCAGCAGTGCAACAGGGCTAGCTGGTCTTCCCAGGACCCTGGAGACAAAGGGCCCGCAGCAGTGGGGGGAGGGGAGGGGTCCCTTGGAACACCGAAGACCCTGCTGCAGAAGCTGGGGGGGGCTGTGCTCTCTTCCCGGGCAGGCAGGCTGCCCAGGTGAGCACCCACTCAGCTCTCTGGGAAGAGCGCCTCAGCAGTGCAACAGGGCTAGCTGGTCTTCCCAGGACCCTGGAGACAAAGGGCCCGCAGCAGTGGGGGGAGGGGAGGGGTCCCTTGGAACACCGAAGACCCTGCTGCAGAAGCTGGGGGGGGCTGTGCTCTCTTCCCGGGCAGGCAGGCTGCCCAGGTGAGCACCCACTCACCTCTCTGGGAAGAACTCCTAAGCAGTCAAAGTGTTTCTTTTACATAAGTGGGTGCCTTTATATTAGGGGCATAGATATTCAGGATTGAGACTTCCTCCTGATGAATTGTTCCTGTTATGAGTATGAAATGTCCATCTCTATCTCTTCTAATAGATTTTAGTTTGAAGTCAATTTTGTTAGATATTAGAATGGCCACACCTGCTTGTTTCTTAGGTCCGTTTGCTTGGAAAACCTTTTCCCAGCCCTTTACTCTGAGTAGATGTCTATCTTTGTGGTTGAGGTCTTTCTTGTAAACAGCAGAATGTTGGATCCTGTTTTCATATCCAATCTCTAAGTCTGTGCCTTTTTATAGGTGAATTGAGTCCATTGATATTAAGTGATATTAATGACCAGTGGTTGTTGACTCCGGTTATTTTTTGGGGGGGGTAGTGGAGTGTATGTTTTTCCCTTCTTTGAGTTCTGCTTGTGAAGGATCGCTAGATGCCTGAGTTATTGTAAGCGGTGTTAGAAATGTTGGATTCCTTGGTTTGTGATTTGCCTTCTAATACTTTCTGTAAGGCTGGATTTGTAGCTACGTATTGTTTAAATTTGTTTTTATCCTGGAATATTTTGTTTTCTCCGTTGATAGTGAATGATAGCTTGGCTGGGTAAAATAGTCTGGGCTTGCATCCATGGTCCCTTAGTTTCTGCAGTACCTCTATTCAGGACCTTCTGGCTTTCATGGTTTCCATAGAGAAGTCTGGTGTAAGTCTGATAGGTTTACCTTTATAAGTTACTTAATCTTTTTCCTTTGCAGCTCTTAATATTCTCTCTTTAATCTGAATGTTTTGTGTTTTGATTATTATATGGCGAGGGGATTTTTTTTTGATCCAGCCTATTTGGTGTTCTGTATGCTTCTTGAACCTTCATAGGGATATTGTTCTTTAGGTTGGGGAAGTTTTCTTCTATAATGTTGTTGAATATATTTTCTGGACCTTTGATCTGCAATTCTTCTCCTTCTTCTACCCCTATTATTCTTAGATTTGATTTTTTTTTCTTGTGTCCCACATTTCCTGAATGTTTTGTGATGATAATTTGTTGGATTTGCTGTTTTCTTTGGTCAGAGTGTTTAATTTCTCTATGGTGTCCTCAGAGTCTGAGATTCTTTCTTCTCTCTCTTGTATTCTGTTGGTTATGCTTGTTTCTGAAGTCTCTGTTCATTTACCTAGATTTTCCATAGTCAGCCGGCCCTCGGCTTGTGATTTCTTCATTGACTCCATTTCAGTTTTTAAATATTGAACTGTTTCCATTACCTGTTTGATTGTTTTTTCTTGGTTTCCCAGAATTTCATTTACAGATTTACTCATTTCTTCAAACCTTTTGGTATATTTCTCTTCCATTTCTTTACTCATTTCCTCAATCTTTTTGTTATACTTATCTTCCATTTCTTTACGGGAGATTTTCACCTCCTGTTTAAGTTTCTCTATTATTTTCATAAAGGTCCGCTTAGAGTCAATTTCTTCTAATTTCTTTTGGAGTAGGGTTTTCAATTCTTCTAGTTTTGTTATCCCTGGATTCTGGCGATGTCATGTTGCCTTTCAGGTTGTTGGAGGATTTCTTGCATTGGCGCCTGCCCATCTCCTCCTCTCTGGATGAAACTCCTCAGCACTCTCTGGATAGAACTCCTCAGCACTGCAGCAGGGATAGCTGGTATTTCCAGGACCCAGGAGACAAAAGGGCGGCAGCAGTGGGGGCAGGGAGGGGTCCCATGGGACACCGAAGACCCTGCTGCAGAAGCTGATGGGGGAGGGGTTGTGCTCTCTTCTGGGACAGAGAGCCCAGGTGAGCACCCACTCACCTCTCTGGATAGAACTTCTCAGCACTGCAGCAGGGCTAGCTGGTGTTTCCAGGACCCAGGAGACAAAAGTGCGGCAGTGCTGGGGGCAGGGAGGGGTCCCGTGGGACACCGAAGACCCTGCCGCAGAACTGAGGGGGGAGGGGTTGTGCTCTCTTCTGGGACAGAGAGCCCAGGCAAGCACCCACTCACCTCTCTGGATCTGTTTGTGTTTTCTTGAACATCAATTTGGCATTTATCCTCTTTGAGTTCATTCCTTATGTGTTCACTGAGCTGCTGTCACTTTGTGTGTGTGTGTGTGTGTGTGTGTGTGTGTGTGTGTGTGTGTGCGTTGACTGAGGTTTCCTGTTCTGTCTGATCCTGCAGCTGTTAAGTCTCAGAGAATCACAGAGAGGTCTACATTAGTTATAAACTGATTGACCTAGTAACTCAGACTCCTTGTTAACTCTTATAACTTATATTAGCCCATTATTCTTGTCTATGTTAGCCACGGTGCTCAGTACCTTATTCGATGAGACAGTCACATCTTGCTTCTTCTGTGGCTGGACCACAGCTGCGGATTGCACTTCCCTCTTCCCAGCATTCTTGTTGCCCCGCCTCTACTTCCTACCTGGTTGTCCCGCTTATATTTCCTGCCTCGCTACTGGCCAATCAGCATTTTATTAAAATACAATTGACCCACAGTATGTGTGTGTGTATGTGTGTGTGTATGTGTGCACATATTCTTTAATCTTCTTAAGTTCTTTGATGAGGTTCATCACGGTTCTTTTAAATTTTGTGTTCTCTGTTTCATGAAAATAATTATCATTGACACACATTTTTATAGAACTGGTGATTTTTTATGTGGTGATATTTTCTTAATCATTCATATTTGTAGTTTTGCAATGTAATTTAGCTAGGCATGTGGACTTGTTTTGTTAGCTCTGTATCCAACTAGATTCAGGAGAATGATGGGCAGGGTCTAGTTGGGTAAAGAGTTTCTAACTTTTTTAAAAAAGAAATATGTTTAGATCAGTTGCTTACAGCTCTTCACTTTTAAGCTTGTCCTTTTTTTCTGAATGATAAGTAAAAAGTGCACCTTTCCTTCTTTTCCATTCCTACCTTTTCTTCACATATTAGCAAAAATCCTAAGCATGCTTGCCTTGACACTCTAGAAAATCCCACATATCTCTGAGTAACTGTATTACCCCTCATTCTAACTGCTTGCTGACCTTTATGACTGAACCTGTCTGCTCTCTCAGACCCCAATTTATAAGACTTGACTACTTCTCTTTTTCCTTCTATCTCTCTCCTCCTAATAGCTGCTGAGAGTGAAATAGGAGTATACAGCAGGTGACAACTAGTGTTCAGCAGGTCATCCCACCAGATGAAAAGCTCTCTGATGGAGAGCCCCACCAGAAAAGGCCATGGAGTTACTGACTGTAAATGAACAATTGTTCCTGTCTGTAATTTCTATCATGTGCCACTGCATTTCTTCCCTAAGAACTGCTGTTGGCATTTTCCCACTGCTTGTGTGTTTATCTCATGTAAATATTCCTTCTATTGGGCACACATATAGTTGTGAATGGTCTGGAAGAAGATTTCTGCTTAAGCTGTATAATTTTGATGAATAGAAATAATACTAAGATATCTTTCATTATTCATACTGACATAGGAAAGTAATAGTTTTCTCAGTCACAAAGACAGCTAATTTTAAACTTCAGAACAACTTCAAAACAATCTTGTATCCCCTGGAGTTGATATCTGGTTGCCCCTAGAGACAAATTCATGAGGTCATTTTCCTAGGTGTTTATTGCTGATTCAAGGTCAGAGTTTGAAGCAACTTTAGTAGACATACTTTCTCAGCAATTGACTTTTCACATATAGTACCAGCCTCAATTTATGTTATAGGCTCAAGGTTCAGGCAACTGTTTACTTTTTATCTGAGAACCCTAACCATATAAACTATGTGCATGACCAAGCATTACTCATTGTCCAGTCATGTAAATTCCCTAGCCTAAGAGAAACTATGTGACTTATCTTGTGTTATGAGA
The DNA here is from genome assembly GCF_982192425.1 of Myodes glareolus. Classification (NCBI taxonomy): domain Eukaryota; kingdom Metazoa; phylum Chordata; class Mammalia; order Rodentia; family Cricetidae; genus Myodes; species Myodes glareolus. The sequence continues at coordinate 141,934,086 of NC_142053.1, forward strand.
ATGTGTTGGGCCCTGATAATGTAACATATAATTGTCCAAAGTTTTGGGTGTGGGAGGAGGGATGAAGAGCTAATTAGGAAGCTGTGCAGAGCTATGTAGAGGAGCGAGAGAGATTTTTCAAAGAGAATTTTCAAGAAGAAGTAAAAGAAAAAGTTACCATCAGAAAGCATGTGTGTTTCTTTATTTCTCCTCCCAGATAGAAAAAGTCTAGCCTTCAGATAGATAAGAATTTTTCCTAAGCACTTGCTGCATTTGTGGGTTTTTTGTTTTACTACCCTGGTGCTGACTAGAGACTGGCTCCCCCAGCTAGTGATAACCAGCTGCTAATATTCTGTTTTTCTACTCTGCTACTATTTTATCTAATCTCTATTGAAATAATAATCTTTAAAGTAAAAAAATTAATTTCATTCAAATTTTATCTATTTTAAAGATGAAGTCTATTGTCTTTGATTCTAATTAAACTTTTGAGTTTCTATCATTTCTGTCCCCCTCCTATTTTTCCATAATGATGGATATTAAACCAAGGGCCTTGTGTTAGTCAAGTCCTCTACTACTGAGCTAAATTCTTAGCTTTAAACAGAATCTGTTATTTCTGGAAATCTACCTTATTCAATATCTCTTATAAGCTTTTTGTTCCAGTGAGGATAGTGTTTTTTTTTAAATAATTGTTTTATATTTAGGGTTTCATCATAATATTTTCATACATATGTGTTATTATGCTTTCTTATTATTAATTTCTTTCCCCACTATCCTCCCCATGCTCTTCTTCACCTCTTTTAGCTGTTTTTAGTAATGCATTCCATTACCCAATTTACTTTCCTTAAGAATTTTTCTTTCTTTCTCATGATTGTCTTTTGGTTCCATAGCTTACAATCATACATATGTAAATATATACACAACAATATGATATATTTACATATACTACATATGTGTATTCATGTAATTTTAATCTATGTTATGCATAAGAGAGGAGACATACAGTATTTGTTTTTCTGAAACTGGCTTATTTCATTTAGCATAATTATTTACAATTGTATTCATTTGTTGTAAATGTGATGATTTCAGTTTTCTTTGTAGTGGCATAATATTCCATTATGCATACATACCACATTTTTTATATGTGTTCATCTGTTGACAAACATCTTGGCTGGTTAAATTTCCTGGTTATTTTAAGTACTACAGCATGAAACATAGAAGTGCAAGTATCTCTGGTGTGCATTAATTTAGATTCCTCTGTGTATATATGCAAGAAAGGTATAACTATGTTGTTGTGGGCTACATTTTTGGGGTGACTTTTGCTGTGATCCTAACTGTGGTGAGTTTGTATGTTTCAGGGTAAGGGTGTGAGGATTAGAAATGTTAGGTTCTTAACAACTTTGAATAAGTACAAACTCTCTGATCTTCAGACAAGTTGGAATAGGCTCACATTTTTGGGCCTCCACATATTCCTCCCTTTTTATTATTTTCTTATAAATCCCGAGCTTTTGCTACAGGAAAGATTATCATGTCTTCCTTAGGTTAACATTTTTTTGTTTTTTTTTTTTTTAGACTTACCTGTCTTTGGTACATGTATTCTAATCATGCAAACCCTTCTTAAGAACCTGAGGGAAAGAGGATCTTACTCATCTCTGATTGTCAACCTCTGTAAGCAAAGGGTTAAGGGAGAGTGTATTTTTAGGTGCCTTTGAGTCAACTTTTTATCAAGAGAGTTTACCAATAATGAGATAGTCATGCATCAACAGATAGTGTTTTGTGATACACATGCTCCTACAGCTACAGTATCTCCTAATTAAAGGAGTGGAAGATCACCAGAGGTGGAAATGTCCTTTTGAGTTTGTTTGGGGTATTTTAAAGAGTTTTTAGCTGTACTAAAATCTAAATTTGTCTTATTAAACATAGTAAATCCAAGAACTTATTGGTAATGTCAAACTTAGACAAGTTTTAATCTTTTTTAATCAGTAACATTTTATAGTGAAATAAAGCAGTTATAAACATTAATAGGTCAATATCATAATTCTAATGTAGAAATTAATAAATGTGCAGTGTGTCAAATCACAATCCTCTTAAAGCTGTTCTAATCAAAAGACAAGAAAAAGTTTCTGTGATCGGTGAGAGTCCAACTGCATTACTACTTTTAAGTAATTGTCCCAGTCTCTGAGCAGCAGCAAAAACCTTTAGGCTACCCTACCCTCCTCATTTTTGATGAGAGCCTTCAGTCTCTCCTTGCAATGTGTCTTTTTAACCCAGAGAGGAATATTGAGGTCAGCAGATTGAATACCACACTGGCAAAATGAGTTCTGTGTCCTAAGATAAAGTGTGGATAAGCTGTCAAATATTTAGTCAGTGTCCTTGGACTGGCTCCAAAGTAAACAAGACATGCCAAGGTCTTGAAGTTTGTGCAGCAGGTCCACCAAGAAACTAGAAGTCAACAGTCATCAACACAATCTTTTTTTCCTTTATCAGACTGCAGCATGATGTTGTAAGTAAGGAATACTGGTTTAGAAATCTTTCTGCTGTACACAGTCATTTCATCAAACTTTATTTTCTTCCTGTAAAAAAAGCACAGACATATCCTTGACCTCAAATTAATACAGGGTTGTATTCTTTCCACAAGCCAGTGCAAGGGTCTTTCTACCTTGCTTTAGCAAATGTTGCCTTGGTGTCGTTATGCCAAAATCTACCTATGGCAGACTGCTCACAGATATACAGATTTAAGAAGTTTAGAGTAAAAAAGAGTATGATTTAAGGCATTATGTAGTGACTGATGGTTTAATCCTCCTTATTTATTTATTTGAAGTTGTGTAGTATGTGCACATTAATTGCATGCTTTTTTATTTTGTTTATTTTATTTGACAGTATTTTGTTTAGCAGTTTTCATGAGCTGCTTTGAGGAATTAGACTCACTACTTCACTTAGTAGTTTTATGGAGTGACTTAAGATCCCTTGTAAACAACAATCCATAGGATTTGTGCCATTGGATATTTTGTTGAAAGTTTATAAGCTATTTTCCTTATCTAAGCTGAAAATTTGCCTATCAGACATGTTCAATGTGCTCATTTACATTCTTACAGTCACCTGTTTGGGCTGTGCAGGGCTGTGTTGTGGCCCTCAGCCGATGCTGGGCTGTGCAGTGGGGTGCAAGTCATGCTCTCTGCTGTTTGACCAGGTCCAATCAGGAACTTAGGATCAGGAAGCTAGTCCCTCATTGCCTGCTGTGCCTGGGCTGGGTGTCAGCTATGCTCAGTGGTCTTGCCACAGATTGTGACAAGCTGGCAAATTTAGCTCAGGTTTTTGGCGTCCATCATTGTGGCATCTCTGAGACTGCCACATTCACAAGCTTAGGTGGGTATAGTCACATTGCTTTTTTTTTTCTTTTAGTTACCTCTGCTTTTTTATTTTAAATCTTGTAATCACAAAATTAGGAGAATCATAAAATTTCTGTGTCAGGCCATGTTGCCTCTAGCCATTTCCTGCCAACCGGCTCTGGGCACTGGCTGTGAGAGGCACAACCATCCAAGCTTTTTGTCATATGCTTTTCCTGGCTCAACAGCAGCACGGTGCAGGCCAGACTGAGCTGACTTCATTGTGTGTGTGTGTGTGTGTGTGTGTGTGTATGTGTGTGTGTGGCCTGACACAATCTCTGTTAACCCAGGCCATTGCAGGACTGTGTGTTCTGAGCTCCCTTCTCTCTTCCCACTCAACAACAGCAAAGTCTGTGGCTCTGTGACCATAGCCTGACTTTGTATGGCACACCTTGTGTCCCGTGCTTCCATAATTCTTCCACCCACTCTGTAGCAGCAGAAACAGCTCCACGACCATAGCACTGGTTATTTCTGGGGATGAAAGCAGGGCTGCACTTTGGTCTTTCAGAGTCTAGAAACAGCCCAAAGCCAGCGTGGAGGATGTATACTGTTGATACAATTTACAAACTCTAAAAATTTCTGCATTTGTTTCTGCTCCACCCCCAGCTGTTTTGGCTTTCAAAATACATCTAAGTAACTGTACTTAGTTGAATACTATTTCTTGTCCCATATTTACAAATATTTATAGCTTTACTCCCAATACAATCTTTACCCCTTTCTGTTAATTTTCTATATTTACACAAGCACTCATCTTTTATTCTTACACCTGCAGTGTCTCATTTATGGGCAATGTCCATCATATTTTCTCCTTGCACCACTGACCAAACATCTGTGCATTATCTGTCATGAGTCCTAAGAGTTATGTTCCTGCACCATATGTCGGGAGTCACCCCCTGTTGGACACCATATTTCATGGGCCACCTTTTGAGGTGACTTCCGCTGTGATCCTAGTCACGGTGGGTTTGTAAATTCCAGGGTAGGGGCAAGAAGATTAGAAAGAACAGAGATAAGAAAGAATCAAAGAGGCATGTGGAAGCCAAAGAGGCCAAAGGTCAGAGAGTTTGGGATTTGTTTTAGTTTGAGATTAGTGTACTTCTAACTCAAACAAAGGTCTCACCTAGTTGTAAATCAGAATTCTGCTCTTTCAAGGGTATTGTCAATAGGTGTGACTAGTTGCCTCACGCTCCTGAAATAGGGAAGTAGTTGGTTCCTACCTAAAACAAAAGTCTAAGGACCCAACTAAGTTTCAGTTCCCTTAATGGAAATAATTTAGGATTCTACCCAGGGAGTGGTTTGCCAACAGAGTGTTTGGCCTAGGGCTTGAGTCAAGGGTGTGAACGATGAATGTACCCCATGACTTTCAATTTGCATGTTAATACAGTCCTTTTGTTCTACTCCTATCTTTTGAAATCAGGGGTATATTAAACTGTTGAAAATTAAACACAGACGAATTTTCAGTGTTCACTGAAATTCTGTCCCAATACTATCCTATCTGTTTCTGCTTTTTATTATTTTTGTTTGTGTATTCTTTACTGTATTTCTAAATTTCCACGTCTCCACTCTGGAAGAAAGATAATCTTGTTGAGGCTGGCCCCCAACAGAGACATAAAAATGTGGGTCAATAACCCAGGCTGAGCTCAGCTGGGCAGTTCTTATGTTAGTCTCAGTTAAACCTACTAATACATCTGCAGTTAGCTTTGCAATAAATAGTATGTACTTGTTTTCTCCTATTTAAAACATTCAAACCTCAAGGAAGAGGGAGACTTCCAAGACCCAAGAACTAAGGAAGTTTGCAAGTCTCAGGAATTTCAGAAAGTTCCAAGATTCATGAACCCTCTTCTGCAACATCAAACAGTTGCTGAGAAAGAGAAGACTCTTCACTGGAGCTTCCTGCAAACTGGGAAACAGAGGTCCAGGAATGAGGCTTTCTCAAGTTATCATATTGGAGTGGGCATTTTGGTGATATAGAGGTCCATGAGTCAGTCATGGTCCTTTAATTAACCTGAATATGCTCTTTGGTTCACCAAAATCAGACTTCAGTGGAATTTTTCTTTTGTCTTTTGTTTCCCTCTTTGAGATCAGCAGATGCTTGTTCATGTATCCCCAGGAAAAGTCAAGCAACAGCTAGTGATTCTGCTTCTGGGGCTGGGCTTGAAGCCACTGTGGTGTCTCTCAAGTCAGATCTTGTTCACATAAGCACAGGTAAGTTTTCAAAAGAGGCTTTAACATACAAATGCATTTTGGTCTCTTGTTTCATGAGTACTAATGTGCCATTTCATAGCAAGTCACATGACCAGTTTGGATTAAACAGGTTAAAGAAAAAAGAGACCAGATCCCTGAGGCAATAATTTGCAGTACCATGTTCAGGGATATGTAGAAGAGAGAAGAAATATGCAGTCATCTTTCAAATTATACACTATGCCATTAGCCTACTGTCAAAATCCTATTACAGAAATCAAAACAAAGAACTAGTATTACATTTTAAAAAGACTGTAATGTCACTGTAGGGTTTGGCATTTATTTATCTCATTGGGAAGGCTTTGTCATTTATTTTATTTTATTTTATTTTGAGAAAGAGTCCATTTATGTAGCTACAGCTGTTCTGGAACTCAGTAGACCAGACAGGCCTTGAAGACAGAGATCTGTCTGCCTCTGATTTTAGAGTCCTGGGATTAAAGGCATGTACCACAATGCCTGGCCAAACATTGTTATTTTAATAAGGTCTGAATTAAATATTAGAAGAATACACAACTCTATCTATGGCAAAACAATCCGATAAAAATATAATATACACTGACAACTATTGGTTCATTTGGAGTGTAAGAAAAATGATGGGGAACCAGAAGATACAATGGAGGGGTAAGTGTGTTGTTCCTGACCGCCACACAAGTCTGGTTAGGGAACACACAATATTCCCGCCATTCTTATCTCCCTGGCTACTCCAAAGGGGCAGCTTCCCCCAGCTAAACCCTCTCCCCAGCTACGCCATCCCAGCTTTCTGCCTGGAACCTCTACCCTTCCCCTCTCCCTTTTTCGGGACTTAAATTCCTCCATCTCAGCCGGGGTGGGCACCGCGGGCCCGACAGGTGGTGAGTGCAAAGGGACAGAAGTCCCTTTGTTCTAATAGCCTGCCTGCAGCAAACTAAGGCTGCAGGCAAAGTGATTCCTGGATAGCAAGGGGCACTAATCCAGTAGAGGAAGACCCAGCGGAGGGAAGAGCCATTGGAGAGCATCTGAAGGAAGAGATGGGCAGGCACCAAGGCAAGAATTCCTCCAATAATCTGAAAAAGAACATGAAAACACCAGATCCCAGCGATCTTACGACAGAAGGACTTGAACACCCTATTCCGGAAGAAGTGGAAAACAGTGTCATTATGAAAGCAATAGAGTCTCTTAAACAGGGTATGAATAACTCACTTAAAGAAATAGAAGACAAATATAACAAAAAGATGGAAGAAATGAGTAAAGAAATGGAAGACAAAAATAACAAAAAGTTTGAAGAAATGAGTAAATTCGTAAATGATATCCTGGGAAACCAAGAAAAAACAATCAAACAGGTAATGGAATCAGTTCAAGAATTGAAAACTGAAATGGAGGCAGTGAAGAAAACACAAACCGAGGGCAGGCTGGATATGGAAAATCTAGGTAAACAAACAGAGACTTCAGGAACAAGCATAACCAATAGAATACAAGAGATAGAAGAACGAATCTCAGATTCTGAAGACACCATAGAGAAAATAAACGCCCTGACCAAAGAAAACAGCAAATCCAACAAATTCTCATCACAAAACATTCAGGAAATATGGCACATAATAAAAAAAACAAATCTAAGAATAATAGGAGTAGAAGAAGGAGGAGAATTGCAGATCAAAGGTCCAGAAAATATATTCAACAAAATTATAGAAGAAAACTTTCCCATCCTAAAGAGTGATATTCCTATGAAGGTGCAAGAAGCATACAGAACACCGAATAGACTGGATCAGAAAAAAACATCCCCTCGCCATATAATAATCAAAACACAAAGCATTCAGATTAAAGAAAGGATATTAAGAGCTGCAAAGGAAAAAGGTCAAGTAACCTATAAAGGTAAACCTATCAGACTTACACCAGACTTCTCTATAGAAACCATGAAATCCAGAAGGTCCTGGACAGAGGTACTGCAGAAACTAAGGGACCATGGATGCAAGCCCAGACTACTATACCCAGCCAAGCTTTCATTCACTATCAACAGAGAAAACAAAATATTCCAGGATAAAAACAAATTTAAACAATACGTAACTACTAATCCAGCCTTACAGAGAATATTAGAAGGAAAATTACATCCCAAGGAATCCAACATTGCCAACACTGACTACAACAATTCAGACATCTAGTGACCCTTCACTAGCACAACTCAAAGAAGGAAAACACATACACTCTATTAACCCCCCCCCCAAAATGACTGGAGTCAACAACCAATGGTCATTAATATCTCTTAATATCAATGGACTCAATTCACCTATAAAGAGGCACAGACTTAGAGATTGGATACGAAAACAGGATCCAACATTCTGCTGTTTACAAGAAACACACCTCAACCACAAAGACAGACACCTACTCAGAGTAAAGGGTTGGGAAAAGGTTTTCCAAGCAAATGGACCTAAGAAACAAGCGGGTGTGGCCATTCTAATATCTAACAAAATCGACTTCAAACTAAAATCAATCAGAAGAAATGGAGATGGACATTTCATACTCATAACAGGAACAACTCATCAGGAAGAAGTCTCAATCCTGAATATCTATGCCCCTAATATAAAGGCACCCACATATGTAAAAGAAACTCTTCTAGAACTCAAGGCTGTCAACAAACCACACACGCTAATAGTAGGAGACTTCAACACTCCTCTCTCACCAATGGACAGGTTTCTACCATACAGAAAATTAAGAGATTTATTGGAGGTATTGAATCAAATGGACTTAACAGACATCTATAGAACACTCTATCCAAATAGGAAAGAATATACCTTCTTCTCTGCTGCCCATGGAACCTTCTCGAAGATTGACCATATACTCAGTAACAAAGCAAACTTCCACAGATACAAAAAAATATTAGTTACCACCTGTGTCTTGTCAGATCACCATGGATTAAAATTAGAATTCAACAACAATGGTACCCCCAGGAAGCCAACAAACTCATGGAAGTTGAACAATCAACTACTAAATCACCCCTGGGTCAAGGAATAAATAAAGAAAGAAATTAAAGTCTTCCTTGAATTTAATGAAAACAAAGACACAACATACTCAAACCTATGGGACACTATGAAAGCAGTGCTAAGAGGAAAGTTCATAGCAATAGGTGCCCAAATAATGAAAACGGAGAAAGCACACATTGGAGACCTAACAGCACACTTGAAAGAACTAGAAAAAAAGAAGCTGATTTACCCAGGAGGAGTAGAAGACTGGAAATAATCAAACTGAGGGCAGAAATCAACAAAATAGAAACAGAGAAAACAATCCAAAGAATCAATGAATCAAAAGGCTGGTTCTTGGAGAAAATCAACAAGATCGACAAACCCCTATCCAAACTAATCAAATGGCAGAGAGAGAACATGTAAATTAATAAGATCAGAAATGAAAAGGGGGACATAACCACAGACACAGAGGAAATTCAGAGAATCATTAGATCTTACTATGAAAATTTATATGCCACAAAGTTGGAAAATGTAAAAGAAATGGACATTTTTTTTTTAGATAAGTACCATATACTAAAGTTGAACCAAGAACAGGTGAACAATCTAAATAGACCTGTTAGTCGTGAAGAATTAGAAGCTGTTATCAGAAATCTCCCTACCAAAAAAAGCCCAGGACCAGATGGTTTCAACGCAGAATTCTACCAGAACTTCCAGGAAGAGCTAATACCTATACTCCTTAATGTATTCCACAATATAGAAACAGAAGACTCATTGCCAAACTCCTTTTATGAAGCTACAGTTACCCTAATACCAAAACCACACAAAGACACAACCAAGAAAGAGAATTACAGACCAATCTCAATCATGAACGTCGACGCGAAAATTCTCAATAAAATCCTGGCAAACCGAATCCGAGAACACATTAGAAAATTATCCATTATGATCAAGTAGGCTTCATCCCAGAGATGCAGGGCTGGTTCAACATACGCAAATCTATCAATGTAATCCATCATATAAATAAACTGAAAGAAAAAAACCATATGATCATTTCATTGGATGCTGAAAAAGCATTTGACAAAATTCAACACTCATTTATGATAAAGGTGTTGGAGAGACTGGGGATACAAGGATCATACCTAAATATAATAAAAGCAATATAAAGCAAGCCGACAGCTAACATCAAATTGAATGGAGAGAAACTCAAAGCCTTTCCACTAAAATCAGGAACACGACAAGGCTGTCCACTCTCTCCATACCTCTTCAATATAGTGCTTGAAGTTCTAGCAATAGCAATAAGACAACATAAGGGGATCAAGGGGATTCGAATTGGAAAGGATGAAGTTAAACTTTCGTTATTTGCTGACGATATGATAGTGTACATAAGTGACCCCAAAAACTCTACCAAAGAACTCCTACAGCTGATAAACACCTTTAGTAACGTGGCAGGATACAAGATCAACTCCAAAAAGTCAGTGGCCCTCCTATACACAAAAGATAAAGAAGCAGAGAGGGAAATGAGAGAAACATCACCTTTCATGATAGCCACAAATAGCATAAAATATCTTGGGGTTACTCTAATCAAGGAAGTGAAAGACCTTTTTGACAAGAACTTTAAGTCTTTGAAGAAAGAAATTGAGGAGGATACCAGAAAATGGAAAGACCTCCCCTGCTCTTGGATTGGGAGAATCAACATAGTAAAAATGGCAATTCTACCAAAAGCAATCTATAATTTCAATGCAATCCCCATCAAAATCCCATCAAACTTCTTCACAGACCTTGAGAGAACAATAATCAAGTTTATATGGCAAAACAAAAAACCCAGGATAGCCAAAACAATCCTATACAATAAAGGAACTTCTGGAGGCATTATCATCCCTGACTTCAAACTCTATTACAGAGCTACAGTATTGAAAACAGCTTGGTATTGGCATAAGAACAGAGAAATCGAATTTGGAATCGAATAGAAGACCCGGATATTAACCCACAAACCTATGAGCACCTAATTTTTGACAAGGGAGCTAAAGGTATACAATGGAAGAAGGAAAGCATCTTTAACAAATGGTGCTGGTATAACTGGATGTCAACCTGTAGAAGGATGAAAGTAGATCCATATCTATCACCATGCACAAAACTCAGGTCCAAATGGATTAAAGACATCAACATTAATCCATCCACTTTGAACCTGATAGAAGAGAAAGTGGGAAGTAATCTACAAGATATAGGCACAGGAGGCCTCTTCCTAAGTAGGACCCCAGTAGCACAGACAATAAGAGAAACAATGAATAAATGGGATCTACTGAAACTGAGAAGCTTCTGTAAAGCAAAGGACACTGTCAGTAAGACAAAAAGGCTACCTTCTGACTGGGAGAAGATCTTCACCAACCCCTCATCAGAGAAAGTTCTGATCTCCAAAATATACAAAGAACTCAAGAAACTAGACACTAAAACTCTAATTAACCCAATTAAAAAATTACTCAGCGGTAAAAAACAATGACATCTTGAGTTTTGCATGCAAATGGAATGGAAATAGAAAACGCTTTACTGAGTGAGGTAAGCCAGACCCAAAAAGAGGAACACGGTATGTATTCACTCATAAGTGGATTCTAACCATAATTAAAGGTCTTTGAGCCTATTATTCGTGATCCTAGAGAAGCTAAATAAGAAGATGAACCTGATGAAGATTATTTAGCTATCCGCCAGGAGGCAGGAAATAGTCAAGAGTCCCAGGTAACCTTGGGTGCATGGGGGTGGGGGTGGGGGTGGGAGGGTTGTTGGAAGGGGAGAGGGTTAGAGAGAAGGGAGTAGAGGAGGAATGGGGAAAGCTTGGTTGATGGAATGCGGGGGATGGAGGAAGGATGAATATGGGATCAGGGAAGAATATATTTCAACTAAAGGAGTCATTTTAGGGTTACAGGAGACTTGATTATATATGGAATCCCAGGTCCAAGGAGAGATCCCCAGATTGTTCTCTGGACAGAGGAGAGGGTGCCTGAACCGGCCTTGGCCCATAACCATACTGATGAATATTTTGCTTATAACCATAGATCCTTCATCTGGCGATGGATGGCAATACAGACGGAGACCCACATTGGAGCACCGGACTGAGCCCCCCAAGGTCCAAATGAGGAGCAGAAGGACGAAGAAAATGAAAAAGGAAATAAGGACTGCGAGGGATGCTATCACCCACTGATACAAGGGGACGGATCTAATGAGAGTTTACCAAGGCCAGTTGGACTGCGACTGAACGAGGAAGTGATCCAACCAGATTCTCTGAATGTGGCCGGATTCACTGAATGTGGCTGGCCTGGAGTCTTTCTGAAAAGCTATTGACAATGACACTGGGACTTGTTTCCTCTGCATATATTGGATTTTGGGGATCCAGTCTGTTTGGATGCTCACCTTCCTGGTCCTGGAGGGAGTGGGGAGGAACTTGAACTTCCCACAGGGTAGGAAACCCTGACTGCCCTTAGGGACGAAGAGGGAGGGGGAGAGGGAGTGGGGGGAGTTGGAGGGTGTTGGGAAGAGGGGCGTAAATGGAAACTTTTATAATTTAATAAAATTACTTTCAAAAAAAAATGAAAAATCATGTACTAGAAACCACACTGGAACTTCTAAATCCAGAGTATTCTAAATTGTAGAAATTATCAATGAAATCTGCTTGTCAGTTCCCTGTCCCTTTCCTTTAATTGTTATTTTTATATCACACTATGGGTACTGTCTCTTCTCACGACTCAGACAGGAAGTACAGAGCAAAAGGAAATCTTTACAACAGCCACTATAACAGGGCAACCCAACCATCACAAGATGTGGTCGTCTCATTTCTTTGTAGGTATACTCCCCAAACTCCAGGTAAATGTATTCCTACTGAAAACACTCATTTTGTAAATAGGGGAGTAGGACACAAACAGGCTATAAAGAAAGTGACCCTATGTCACTTTGCAGATTAAAAAACTACTTTGTACTTATCTCTTAGTCTTTTGGGATTCTCATTCTTGGGAGAAGCCGCCCGTCTCATACAACTGGGCAGTGGTGGTATACCTTTAATCCTAACACTCAGGAAGATCTCTGAGTTTGAGGCCAGCCTGGGCTACAGAAAAGGACAGCCAGGGTTACCCAGAGAAACCCTGTCCTGAAAAACCAAACCAAAAAAAAAAAAACCGCTTATGCAGAGACTATAATCATGACCAGATGCTGAAGCCCTAGTGCAAGCAGGGCTACTCTGAAGAAAGGAATTTATGACACAGAGCTTTCTCTCCCTATTCATCCAGGCAGTGGATCTGGGAGTGAAGAACCTTGCCATGCCTAGAATGAGAAGAGCTCTTATACCTCATAGAAAGCCTGACATTATTTACTCTTTCCAAAATGAGTTTTGTTTCTAGCATCTGACATCAGGTAGTTAACAGCTGCTCATAATTCCAGCTGCAAGGAATCTGATGCCCTTTGCTGGCCTCCATGGGTACCCCACATATGGGGCATGTACACACAGAAAGATACAAAATAAAACTAAATCCATAAAAATGAGGCATGTTTATGGTTCCATTTTCCTTTGCATTTGAATCACGACTGGTCACTGTAAGAATGTCAAGACCTGTGTGCCCCGACATAGAAAACTATTTTCCCTAACTGGACTAGTACGGAGGTGCAAAGAATAACCAGACACAGCTTACACGGTCATCACGGAAAGGCATCTCAGGCTTCTCCTCCTCCTGAAGATCTACCCGCGTTTATTATATCAAACATCTCTTAATCCCCCCACTCAACCGAGGTGGATACCTCATTAATATTCTCTTTCCAGGGAACGGTAGGCTCGGGAAAACACCTGCAACATAGTAACCAGCTTCAATAAACACCTCTCCCCAGGCGATCTACATTTATAACAAAAGAGAAAGGAGTAACACATCCTGGCTACTGTTGAGGGCAGTGACAGGCTGTTTGCAGGTCTACATGACCACCTCAGGTGGGCCTATGACTTCAGAGCCTGGCTGCCACACCATATAGAACTATGGGCCTACATAAGAAGACATCAGAGGCAGTATGAGGCTCATGCCTCTTTTCTCCCTGAGAAAGAACAGTTTAATTGGTTCTCTAACTGAGATGTACATATTCTTCAGTCTCATGGCTTTTTATGACTCTTAAAGAAGCCACAAGGTGACCTCACTGTCTAGTATCCAGGTCACATGGAAAGATGTTGTGGATATTCCAACTGAGGTTCTAGCCATGTCTCAATTGTCCAAGCTGAAGCTCTATAAGGCCGAGAGAAATTGTCTACTGTTGGCTCAAACTCCTATGTGGGGGTCATTCCACGCCACGGGGTCAGCATCACCACCCACCTCCCACAAGTTCAATATTGTCCTAGGGGTTAAAACACAGACGCACACAACACAGACACAGAATTCGAGTTATCCTCAAGAAGAGAATGCCCAATTTATTCAGCTTAATCTGGGGTTAATATACCCTTTTGCCCCAGTAAAGAAAAACTCCTCCCACCCAGAGGGGGCTGCGGAAACTGGCGCCTGTGAGAGCTTCTCCGCAGGCAGGTGCTCTTGAGTGCAAGGCAGTGTCAGACAGGGTAGAGGGATCTTGGCACCTGGGCTCTTTCCAGGCAGGTTGAGAAATTACCATTTTAAAGTGATATAGATCCCTAGGCTATTATACCAGGCTAGAGCAGAAGCAAGCACGGAACTTAGCAGGAAGCTTAGCTGGTTAGTGTAAACATTTCTTGCATCCTGTGCTTTGGCCTCGAGGAACAGGGAAGACAAGGCCTCACACTCCTACCCTCCAAACTCTCTGGGTATTGCCAAATGACTGTTGCTGGACATAACCATGTCAGGCAGGTTTGCTATGCCATAGTAGTGAGTGGAAGATAGTTCCTTTTCCTGGTCCAGAGTTTGAAGAATAGTCACACTTCTCTGCTAGAGAAGTAGCATTGGAAGTAGGATGCATAACCAGATGTCAAGGTTTGACAGGAACCTTGAATTCCTGAGAACAGTGGTTTCCAGACCTGAAATCAGGAAGCTGAGATGAAGTGCTCACCTGAATGGAGGATGAAGCCCTTCTAGGAGGGCTTGGCTTTTTAGTGTAATTCTTGCTTTGTAGTGCTAGAGATTGAATCTAAGGCTTCGCACATACTAGGCAAGTGCTTCACCAGTAAGCTACATGTTCCACCTCTATTGACATTCTATTTTTAAACAAAGTGTCACTAAATTGCCTACACTGGTCTCAAATTTATAAACCTTGTGCTCCAGTCTTCTGAGTAGCTGAGATTATAGACATATACCATCAATCCTGGCTGTGCAATTTTTAAAAAATTGACAAACTCTATTTTTCAATAACAAAAGTTCAAGTTAATAGTGAAGCAAGTGAGTGAAGAATAAGTCCTATCTTTATTTAAAATATTATTATATTCTTATAAGTTTATCTTATTTGTTTATTTAGAGTGTTCTCATACCAACACATATGTGGAGGTCAGAAGACAACTTGCCAGCGTCTCTTCTCTCCTGTGGGTTGCAGGGATCAGATTCTGGTCCAGAACCTTTACTCACTGAGTCATTTTGTCAGCCCTACTATATTTATTTATCAGGACATTTTTTTTTCCTGCATTGATCTTTTAAAAAATTTCTTTATCGAATATTTGGGGGTTTCACATCATACACCCCAGTTCTGTCCATCTCCCATAATCCCAGTCATCCATGTTGCATCCTCCTAATTAAAGAAAACAAAGCAAAGTAATGTGCACCTATTTTTATCGTAAAATGTTGCAAAAAGGTTATTTGCTTAGAGACAGTGCCTTGCTGTGGATTTCAGCCTGGTCTTAAGTGATCCTTCTGCCTCAGTCTCCTGAGTGCTGGAATATACTACCACCTGATGATACGATTTATCTTCATCGCTGACTTTTTTTTTAAAAAAAATATTTTTATGTGTATGGGTATTTTGCCTGCATGTATGTTTGTTGTGTACCATGTGTTGTTCCTGCAAAGACCAGAAGAGGGCATCAGATCCCCAGTAACTGTAGTTGCTGATGGTTGGGAGGTGCCAGGTGAGTGGGTGAGTGACAGGAATGGAATGTAGAGCCTCTGTAAGAGCAGTCAGTGCTCTTAACTCGTGTGCCATCTCTCCAGGCGCAAATGTTGATTGCTGAAGATTTTGGTGCTCCCTTATGTTTTTCATCTGAGGTAGATGTTTTTTCATTCTGGCCCTGCTACCTGAGCAAGACTAAGGATGCTGATCACTTTCAAGAGGAAAGGCATGACAGGTGGGGAGGGTCAAGGGTTTGCTTTCCTGTTTCTTAGTACATGACTTGATGGTATTTAAAAAGCCCCATTTCTTCAGTGTAATGGATCCTGCCAGTCTCTCAGACTTAATTACCTGGTACTGAGTTTCTGATCCTGTCTTCTATTGCTTTGCCTGAAGACTCACATCCCTGGAGTGACCCTTAGCAAAGACATACAGGTGAAGAATGAGAAAAGCCCAGTTGTTCTGGTACACAGATCTTCCAAACTTTTAAGAGTACTGCTTGCTTTGTAGCTCCTTACATGAGCAGGCTGGGTTTTCACCTGACGTGACAGTCTCACATGCTTTCCTCTGACACTCTCTTCCTACCTTCTCTTGGAAATGCTTCTTTTACAAATAAGTCCTACCCACACTCTCACTTCAGAGGCTATTTCCAGAAGAAGCTACTGTTGAGCAAAGTTTAAGAGCCCAAGCTTAAAACCCCCTGAGCTTTGTCTCTGGATTTTCTTCACTCCTCCTCCTCCTCTTTTTTTTTAATGGTTCTGCCTATAAAATCAGGTTTCCTTAGCAACTGTACTCATCACTATAGCAACTGTGAGATATGGTTACCAAGGCAAACTAAACTTTCTGAAAAGAGAGAAGCCCACTCATCACTTGTCTTTGTGCCTTTCTGCTTCAGCTCCCTACTTTTTCATTCCATGGCAGTTGTGCGTGGGCTGTTGGGTTCTTCACTTCTCTTAAAATGGCTTCTTTCAATGAGACTTGCAGGAAGCCAATCAAACATGTTCTGTACTGCTGAGGAGGCTGAGCTTCTTGTACCCAGGCTGGAACCAAGGACATAGCACTCACAGATGCTTTGATCTCTGCAGTGAGACCAAGAAGTAAAATAGAACCCCTATGCCCCCATGGCCAGTCACTCTGACCATCGCTCCCCAAAGTGTTCAGGAGCGGGAGGTGGTGGGCTGGTGCAGTCATAACCCCTTTAACATATGATGCTTTACTGTAATTTGAAGATGTTTCTGTGGGAGAAACATCTTTTCTACAAGACACTTAATTTTTCTATATATATGATCTATTTTCAAGTCAAAAGGATTTATAAAAAGCTGCTACAAGCTTTACATAAGCTTCTGTCTCCTTACTAATGCCTGATTTTTTTTCTTCTGATCTCCTGTCTCTATGTCTTCAGGGTGACCCTAGTTTGGCTGATGGAGAGGCCTGGTGGGTGGTGAGGTCCCCTCTTGCCACTCTGCCCTGCAGCCTACTGCCTTCTGTGAAGATCAGCGTGGGTGGTCAAGGCTGAAAGAATGGACGTACCTTGCTGGCTTTATTTTTAAAAAGGAACTTGCCACACAAAGCCTCTATTATTCTAAAAAGCTTTTCTTTTTCCGGTTCTGCTGTTTCCATGGAAATGAAGCTAGTCCCCAATCTTTAAGTTAATGGCTGCAAGAGTTCTATGCTGCTTTTTGTTCTTGTCTCCATAGAAGGAAAATGCCTTTCTTTCTGTTTGTCATCTTTGTTAATGGACAGGGTACTGTCATTCTGAAACCTCCCCAGTCAGCCACCTGTCATGAATGTGTCCAGCAGAGAGAATTGCATATGATATTTTTTAAAAATCCTCTTCCTTTTCACTGCTACTGAACCCATGACTTGGTGCCTCTAGGGAGCAGCAGGAGTTGGGTAAGGCAGAGTAGATACAATTTTCCTACTCAACAGTGTAGCTTGGAGACTCAGGCATGGTGATGTACCCCTGCTCCACACCAGTCTTTGTTCTCTCAAGGAAGCAGTAACTTGGGGTGAACCCATATCCCAGCATAGGAGATATGTGCTTGTTGTCTCTGTATTTATGACCCTGTATTTAAAGCCTTTCCCTTTCTTTCCCTGGTGCTGTGTTTCCATCCTCCAGCTTTGCAGACCTCACCGTCAGTGACTGGCACCACCAGAAGGTTGTCCCTGGTCACAAATATTATCTCACCTGTATATATAAGACCTCCACCCCAGAAGTAGTCCTACCCAAATTGTGACTGGAGTTTTAGAGTAAAAGTCCATGCTCCAGTAGCTCCAACAGGCAAAGCTCAGTCACCAATCCAGTGTGCCGGAGATGAATGTTAATGAAACAGAGAAAGATCATTTAATCAACACGTGCATTGAGAAGAACCCCAAGTTTGTGTGTGGGGTACTTACATGACCTCTATGTCTAAACAGAGGAAGAATTGGGGTGGTGGAAAGTGGTACATAGTTAAGTAGTCCTGCTCAAGGTGTGATCTGGTTTATCATTATGTGGAGTTCTGGCTCTAAAAGTTTGTCACAAGAAGCCCTTACTACTATTATTGCTTGAGAGGCTCAATCTCATTCTTTTAAGATAATCATTCCTGTTTCAGGATGTAACCTCACCATTAAAGATAACTGTCTCCAATTCAGTGTGTTTATGGTGGAGGTCTGACCTCTGAGGCTCTGTTGTTCCTGTAGTCTATGGTGACTGCCAATCAGGAAGGAAGGAATGTTGCACAGAGATTGAGAAAAGTCTGAACAGATAGGCTTTGCTGAATTTGATGGGTCTTGTCTACTTGGTGGCTCTAGAGATACCAAAGAAAGAAGCTTCTGTGTATGTATCTTAGTTATGGCTTCTATTGCCATGGTAAGTGACCAAAAACAACTAGGAGGAAGAAAGGCTTTATTTCATTATTTCATTTTACAGCTTGTTGTCCCTTATGCATGCAAGTCGGGATAGAATTCTGGAGGCAGTAACTAATGCAGAGGCCATGGGGGGAATTCTTCTTACTTATTTGCTCCCCATGCCTCATTCAGCCTGTTTTCTTATATCAAGGACCACTCACTCAGGAGTGGCATCACACATCAACCATGATGGCTCAACAAACATCTCTTATCAGTCAAGAAAATGTACCACAGATTTGTCCACAAGACAGATGGGTGCAGGGGGTAGGGGACATTTTCTCAATTGAGGTTCCTTCTTCCAAAAATAAAATATGTCAGCTTGTATTAAGTTGACATAAAAAAATAACCAGCACAGTATGCACATGAAGAATTATCTAGATTAGGTTAACAGATGTGGGGAGATACAGCTTAAATGTGGGTGGCCCTATGCCATGTATTGGACTGAAAAAAATAAAAGAAGGGTAACTGGACATCAGTGTTCATCATTGTCTGCTTCCCGACTGTGAATGCAATGTGATTGGATACCTTCTGATGTTTTTACTATGCCTTTCCTGTCACAATGGACTGTATGTTCTAGAACTGTAAGACAAAATAAACTCTTAAATTGCTTTTGTCACATCAATGAGACAAGTGACTAATACATTTGTTTTCCTCTCTTGCTCTACTACTGTCAGATCCTCATTTAGGTCTGACTATATTTCTAGACAGCTAGCTATCCATGTTTCACCAAATTGGTTATAAAAATGGTTATTTCAGTTTTGGTCTTCAAGCCTTCAAACAGCATGGTTCCATGTTATATAAACTACCATAAAATGAACTTGTTACACTTTCCTACAGTTAGCCTGGCTTTGTTAAATGGGTGTCTGACCTTGAATATAGTCAGAAAGGAGCTCATCTTCTTTTCTTATGCCTATAATAGTACTGGTATGCTGGTAAATGTCTAACATCTGACATCATAATTTGTGACACTGACCATTTTCTATGGTGTAAATACATCCACTGTGACTGATTTCAAGCTCTCAATGTGACATTACTCAATTCTTAGTTGGGAATAATGACAAACTGGTTGTTAAGAATTTCTGGGATTTATACTCTAACTCTTATCATAACAACACAGATAAGTAATGACATAGATATGAGAATACTAGACCCAAGTCACTTGTCCCCAAAATAGGCTGTGTCATGTGTGCAACAGATCTCCTTTTGGAAGATCTCAGGATGAGCCTGAGGTTTCACATGAAATGATACTGTGGCCCCAATTTCTTCCCTTTCCTCCTCCTTTTTTAAGTTGTTCATTTTAAATTATATTCCCCCTCTTCCCTTTCTTTTTCTGCTTCCTTCATTACCTTACTCAGAATTATTCCTCTGTAAACACTTTAGTAAGAAACAACCTGCAAATAATTCCTTATCTCATGGTCTGCTTCTAGGGCAAATTAACAAGAAAACTGGTTCCATGTATACTTTTATGGGCAGAAAGAATTTACTTTCTATTTTTTCTTAAATGTACATAGTGATGAAGACCCTGGGTCAGATCTACTATTGTTGTTTTATTAAATGAACATGTTAAACTGTCTTCTCAGTATTTACATTTACTTCCATAGATTAGTTCTGGTATCAGCCTTGGTCAGAGCATCTCCTTTAGCAGTAGACAATGATTAATGCAAAAAAATATAACTGGTCAAACTGTTCAGAATAAGCGACTATTGAGTGCTCATCTTCAAGCCGAACACGTATTTCACCCCATAAAAGAAATAATGTAAGACATATAGGATGAAAAAAGTGATGATTACCCCCATCCTGACCATTGGACCCTGCAAGCTACCAGTCCACTCCACCTACCAAACTCTCCTATCCACCTTCAACCTCAGAGGAACTCTGAAACACAGCCTGCTACTATGCAGAGGACCAAGAGGTAGGTGACCAGCCACCTAACAGGACACTCTACTCTCTAGGCCCTTCATACCAGGGCAAAACCTTGAGATATACTCCCCACCTGCTTGACTTCTTTAGTTAGCCAGCAGGTGCATTTTCTTCAGATAGGCTGCTCCAAAACTCCTGAGATACAGACAGTGACAGTATGGAGCAGACCAAAAATGGTTCCCAAGACAGAGACAGCCACTACAAGGGATGAACCAAGATGCAAAGACACTGCCAACGTCAATTGAAGGAACAGATGGGTAGGCACCAGTGCAAGAATTCATCCAATAACCTAAAAAGCAAAATGGTAACACCAGAATCCAGTGGTCATACAATAGGAATACTTGATCATCATAACACAGAAGGAGCAGAAGAAAATGATTTTAAATGTAACAGTATGAAGATGAAGGAGACCTTAAAAGAGGTAATGAAAAACTCATTTAAAGAAATGGATGAAAAGACAAACAAAAAATTGGAAGAAAGTAATAAATCTCTCAAAGAAACCCAAGAAAACAAAGAAAACATAGTCAGATAGGTGAAGCAAACAGTTCAAGACATGAAGTCTGAAATAGAGGCAAAAAGGAAAATACAAACCGAGGGAATTCTGGATATGGAAAATCTGGGTAAATGAACGAGAACAACAGAGACAAATATAATCAACAGAATACAAGAGATAGAAGAAAGAATTTCAGGTGCTGAAGATACTATAAAGGAAATAGACTCATTGGTCAAAGAAAACATTAAATTCAACAAATTCTTAACACAAAACATTCAGGAAATCTGGGACACCATGAAAAGACCAAACCTAAGAAAAATAGGGATAGAAGAAGAACTCCAACTCAAAGGGACAGAAAATATATTCAACACAATTATAGGAGAAAACTTTCCCAACCTAAAGAAGACTATTCCTATGAAGGTACAAGAAGCTTACAGAACACCAAATAGATGAGATAACAAAGTCCCCTAGTCATATATAATTGAACAAAACATACAGAATAAAGAAAGAATATTAAGAGCTTCAAAGAAAAAAGGTCAAGTAACATGTAAAGGTAAACCTATCAGAATTACACTCAACTTCTCAGTGAAAACCATTAAAGCCAGAAGGTCCTGGACAGCTGTGCTGCAGACACTAAGAGATCACAGATACAAGTCCAGACTACTGTACCCAGCAAAGCTTTCAATCACCATCAATAGAGAAAACAAGATATTTCATGACAAAACCAGATTTTTAAAAATACTTGTTTACAAACCCAGCATTACATAAAGTATTAGAAAGAAAACCACACCCAAGGAAACTAACTGCACCTACAGATCACAGGCAACAGATAACCTCTCACCAATAAAACCAAAAGAAGAAAAAAAATAAATTAAAAGAAGGGAAACACAAACACTACCTCTGAAAAGTAACAGGAATTAACAGTCACTGGTCATTAATATCTCTTAATATTAACAGACTTAATTCACCTAAAAATGACACAGGTTAAGAGAATGGATATGAAAGCAGGTTACAGCCTTCTGCTCTATACAAGAAACACACCTCGACCTCAAAGATAGATTTTATCTCAGAGGAAAGAATTGAGAAAAGATTGTCCAATCAAATGGACCTAAGAAACAAGCTGGTGTAGCTATCCTAATGTCTAACAAAATAGACTTCAAACTAAAATAAATCAGAAGAGATGGAGTACTATACTTTATACTCATAACAGGAGCAATCCATTAAGAGGAAGTTTCAATTCTAAACATCTATGCCCCCAATACAAAAGCACCCACATATGCAAAAGAAACATTACTAAAGCTTAAATTGCACATGAAACTCTGCACACTAAGAGTAAGAATCTTGAACACCCCACTCTCCCCAGTGGACAGGTCAACTGGGCAGAAACCTAACAGAGAAATAAAAGAACTAACACATATCATGACTCAAAAAGAATTAACAATTATCTACACAACATTCCACCAAAACCCAAAGAATATACCTTCTCAAAACCTCTTGGAACCTTCTATAAAATTGATCACATACTCAGTAACAAAGCAAACCTCAATAGATAAAATAAAAGTGGAATAACAGCCCTGTACCTTCTCAATCACCATGGTTTAAAATTAGAATTCAACAGCAACATTAATTTCAGAAAGCCCACAAACACATGGAAATAAAACAGTGCTCTATTGAACCACCTCTGGGTCAAGGAAAAAATAAAAAGAAATTAAAGACTTCCTATAATTCAATGAAAATGAAAGCACAACATATCCAAAGTTATGGGACACCATGAAAGCAGTGCTAAGAGAAAAGCTGCCTACATAGAGAAAGTGGAGAAACCTCACACTAGTGTCTTAACAGCACACCTGAAAGCACTACAACAAAAAGAAGCAGACTCACCCAGGAGGAGTAGAAGACAGGAAACAATCAAATTGAGGACTAATATCAATAAAATAGAAACAAAGAAAACAATACAATGAATCAACAAAATAAAGAACTGGTTATTTGAGAAACCCAACAGGAGTGACAAACCTTTAGTCAAACTAACCAATAGGCAGAGAGAGAACATACAAATTAACAAAATCAGAAATGAAAAGGGGAATATAAAAACAGACACCGAGGAAACTCAGAGAATCATTAGTTCATATTACACAAACCCATACTTCGTAAAATTGGAAAGTTTAAAAGAAATAGACAATTTTCTGTATAGGTACCACATACAAAATTAAATCAACAGCAGGCGGACAATTTAAATAGACCTATAACCTACAAGTAAATAGAAGCTGTTATCAAAAGCCTCCCAACAACAATAACAACAAAAGCCCAGGGCCAGATGGTTTCATTGCAGAATTCTACCAGAACTTCAAAGAAGACATAATACCTATACTCCTCAAATTGCTCCATATAATAGAAACAAAAGGGACATTGCCAAACTCTTTTTATGAGGCTCCAGTTACCCTGATACCAAAACCACACAAAGACTCAACCAAGAAAAAGAATTACTGACCAATCTCACTCAAGAACATGGATGCAAAAATTCTCAATAAAATACTGGCAAACTGAATCCAAGAACACATCAAAAAAATCATCCATCATGATCAAGTAGGTTTCATCCCAGAAATGCAGGGCTATTTCGACACATGAAAATTTATCAGTGTAATCCATCATATAAATAAACTGAAAGAAAAAACTCCATATGATAATTTCATTAGATACTGAAAAAGCATTTGATCAAATTCAACAGCCCTTCATGATAAAGGTCTTGGAGAGATCAGTGAGACAAGGAACATATCTAAACATAATAAAAACAGTATACAACAAGTCGATAGCCAACATCAAATTAAATGGAGAGAAACTCAAAGTGATTCCACTAAAATCAGGAACAAGACAAGGCTGTCTACTCTTTCCATATCTCTTCAATATAGTGTTTGAAGTTCTAGCAATAGCAATAAGGCATCATAAGGAGATGAAGGGGATTCAGATTGGAAAGGAAGAAATTAGACTTTTGTTATTTGCTGGTGATATGATAATATACATAAGTTGCCACAAAAACTCTACTACGGAACTTCTACAGTTGATAAATAAATACCTTCAGTAATGTGGCATGATACAAGATGAACTCAAAAAAATCACTAGCCCTCCTATATACAAATGAAGCCGAGAAAGAAATCAGAGAAACATCACCCTTCACAATAGGCAAAAATAACATAAAATATCTTGTAATAACACTAAGCAAAGCAGTGAAAGATCTGTTCAACAAGAACTTTAAGTCTTTGAAGAAAGAAATTGAAGAAGATAGCAGAAAATGGAAAGATCTCCCACACTCTTGGATAGGCAGGACCAACATAAAAATGGCAATCCTACCAAAAGCAATCTATAAATTCAATGCAATCCCCATCTCTTCACAGACCTTGAAGGAACAATACTTAATTTCTTATAAAAAAATCCAGAATAGACAAAAAAGAAATCCTGTACAATAAAGGAAATTACAGAGGCATCACCATCCCTTACTTAAACTCTACTATAGAGCTACAGTAATGAAAATATTTTGGTATTGGCAAAAACAAACAAACAAACAAAGAATAAAATCAAAAACAAAATAAAAAATCCCGCAAAACATAGAGGTTAACCAATGGAATTGAAGACCCATATATTAATTCACACACCTATGAACCCCTGATTTTTGACAAAGAAGCTAAAATTATACAATAAAAAAGGTGTCAACAAATTGTGCAGACCTAACTAACTGGATGTTTTCACATGTAGAAGAATGAAAATGGATTCTTATCTATGTCCGTACACAAAACTCAAGTCCAAATGAATTAAAGACCTCAATAAAAATCCGACCACAATGGAGCCTGCTCCAATATTAAGGGAACCTAAGAGGTGATACAAAGGCCACAGGGCCAGACAGTCAGATGTCCCACTCTCTAGGACCCTCACAGTGGGACAAAACCCAGGGCCCCTCCCCAACTCCCTTGGATTTTCCAGTCAGCTAGCAGGAAGTTGTTCTGCAGCTGGGCTAACCCCCACCCCACCCCACCACCATACTGCTTTGTTCACCTGTGAGCTCTGTGGAACCCTGAAACACAGCCTGCTCTAATACTGAGGGGAACTAAGAGACAGCCACAGCAAGGAGTTGACCAAGATACCAAGACTCTGCCGGACTCATTTGAAGGAAGAGATGGGTAGGCACCAATGCAAGAATTCCTCCAACATCCTAAAAAGCAGCATGGTAACACAAGAACCCAGCAGACACACAATAGGAAGACTTGATCATCCTAACCCAGAAGAGGTATCAGAAAATGAGTTTAAACATAACTTTATGAAAATGATGGAGACCTTTAAAGAAGAAATAAAAAACTCAAAGAAATGGAGGAAAAGACAAACAAAAAATTGGAAGAATTTAATTGATCCCTCAAAGAAACCCAAGAAAACAAAGAAAAATTGATCAAACAGTTCAAGGCTTGAAGATTGAAATAGAGGTAATAAAGAAAACACAAACCAAAGGAATTCTGGATATGGAAAATCAGGATAAAAAAACAGGAACTACAGAGACAAGTAAACCAACAGAATACGTGAGATAGAAGAAAGAATCTCAGGTGCTGAAGATATAATAAAGGAAATAGACTCATTGGTCAAAGAAAACATTAAATCCAACAAATCTTAACACAAAACATTCAGGAAATCCAGGACACCATGAAAAGACCAAACCTAACAAAAATAGGGATAGAAGAAGGAGAACTCCAACTAAAAGGAACAGAAAATATATTCAACAAAATTATAGGAGAAAACTTTCCCAACCTAAGGAAGGATATCCCTATGAAGGTACAAGAAGCTTACAGAACACCAGATAGACTAGATTTAAAAAGATCCCCTCTCCATATAATAATCAAAAAACAAAACATACAGAATAAAAAAGACTTTTCAGAGCTGTAAAGAAAAAAGGTCAAGTAACATAAAAGGTAAGCCTTTCAGAATTACACATGACTTCTCAATGGAAACCATGAAAGCCAGAAGGTCCTGGGCAGATGTGCTGCAGACACTAAGAGCCCATGGACGCAAGCCCAGAGTACTATACCCAGCACAGCTGTCATTTACCATTGATGGAGAAAACAAGATAATCAATAACAAAAGCAGATTTAAACAATACGTAGCCACAAACCCGGGCTTGCAGAAAGTACTAGAAGAAAAACCTCAACCCAAGGAAGCTAAATACACCCATAATAACACAGACAACTGATAATCCCCCACAAGCATAACAAAAAAGGGAAACACACAAAATAACTGAAACATAACCAGAGTTGACAACCACTGTCATTAATAATGCTTAATATAAATGGAGTCAATTCACCTATAAAAAGGCACAGGTTAAGAGAATGGATATGAAAACAAGATCCAGCCTTCTGCTGTTTATAAGAAACATACCTCAATCACAACGACAGACACTACCTCAGATTAAAGGGTTGAGAAAAGGTTTTCCAATCAAATGGACCTATGAAACAAGCAGGTGTCATTATCCTAATATCTAACAACATTGATTTCAAACTAAAATCAATCAGAAGAGATGGAGAAGGACACTTTATACTCATAACAGGAACAATTTATGAAGATGAACTCTCAATCCTGAATATCTATGCTCCTAATAAAAGAGCACCCACATATGTAAAAGAAAAATTAGTCAAACTTAAATTGCATATCAAACCCAATACACTAATAGTAGGAGATTACAACACTCCTTTCTTGCCAATGGACAGGCCAACCAGACAGAAACTTAACAGAAAAATAAAGGAACTAACAGACACAATAAATCAAATTGACTTAACAGACATCTATAGAACATTCCACCCAAACATAAAAGAATATACATTCTTCTCAGTACCTCATGGAACCTTCTCTAAAACTGATCACATACTCAGTAACAAAACAAACATCCACAGATACAAAAAAATTTGGAGTGTTTCTTATCAGATCACCATGGAGTAAAGTTAGAATTTAACAACAATACTACTCCCAGAAAGCCTAAAAACTCTTGAAAACTGAACAATCAACTACTGAACAACTTCTGGGTCAAGGAAGAAATAAAGAAAGAAATTAAAGTCTTCCTTGAATTCAATGAAAATGAAGTCACAAGATATACAAACCTATGGGACACTATGAAAGCAGTGCTAAGAGGAAAAGAAAGTTCATAGCAGTAAAAGCCCACATAAAGAAAAGGTAGAAAGCTCACATTCATGACTTAACAGAACACCTGAAAGCTCTAGAAAAAAAAGAAGCAGACTCATCCAAAAGAAGAAGAAGACAGATAGTGAATAAAAATATTCAATAAAAACAAAAAAAAAAAGAAGAAGAAGACAGGAAATAATCAAATTAAGGACTAAAATCAACAAAATAGAAACACAGAAAACAATACAAAAAATCAGTGAAACAAAGACATGTTTCTTTGAGAAAATCAACAAGATTGACAAACCCTTATCCAAACTGAAAAAAGGTGGAGAGAGAACATCCAAATAAACACAATCAAAAATAAAAATGGGGACATAACAACAGACACTGAGGAAATTCAGAGACAAGTTAGGTCTCACTACAAAAACCTGCACTCCACATAACCAAGGAAATGAAAGACCTATTTGACAAGAACTTTAAGTCTTTGAAGAAAGAAATTGAAGAAGATAACAGAAAATGGAACCCATACTCTTGGGTTGAAGGATCAACATAATAAAAATGGCAATCCTACCAAAATCAATCTATAGATTCAATGCAATCCCCATCAAAATTCCAAAACAGTCTTTACAGACCTTGAAAGACCAATAATCAATTTCATATGGAAAAACAAAAAACCCAGGATAATCAAAACAATCCTATACAATAAAGGGACTTCTGGCGGCATTACCCTCCCTGACATTAAGCTCTATTACAGAGCTGCGGTAATCAACACAGCCTGGTATTTGCATAAAAACAGAAACGTTGACTAATGGAATCAAATTGAAGACCTAACTATTTATCTACACATCTATGAACACCTGATTTTTTACAAAGAAATTAAAATTATACAATGGAAAAATGAAAGCATCTTCAACAAATGATGATGCAAGCATAACTGGATGTCAACCTGTGGAAGAATGAAAATAGATCCATATCTATCACCATGAACAAAATTCACGTCCAAATGAATTAAAGACCTCAACATAAATCCGACCACTCTGAACCTGATAGAAGAGAAAGTTTGAAGTAGCCTTCTATGCATGGGCACATGAGACTTCTTCCTAAATATAACCCTAGTAGCACAGACAATAAGAGCAATAACAAATATATAGGACCTCCTGAAACTGAGAAGCTTCTGTAAAGCAAAGGACACAGTCAATAAGACAAAAAGGTAGCCTACTGAATGGGAAAATATCTTTACCAACCCCACATCAGACAAAGGACTGATATCCAAAGTACATAAAGAACTCAAGAAACTAGACATAACAATTTTAAATAACCCAATTAAAAAATGGTATTCTAAATTAAACGGAGAATTCTCAACAGAAGAATTTCAAATGGCCAAAAGATTCTTAAGGACATGTTCAACTTCCTTAGCTATGAGGGAAATGTAAATCAAAACAACTCTGAGATACCATCTTACACCTGTCAGAATGGCTAAGATCAAAAACACTAACGATAGTTTATGGTGTAGAGGATATGGAGTATGGTGAACACTCATCTATTGTTGGTGGAATCCAAACTTGTGCAACCACTTTTGAAGTCAGTATGGTGGTTTCTCAGTAAATTTGGAATCAACCTACCTCAGGATTCAGCAATACCACTCTTGGGAATATACCCCAATGATGCTCAATCATACTACAAAAGCATTTCTTCAACTATGTTCATAGCAGCATTATTTGTAATAGCCATAACCTGGAAACAACCTAGATGTCCCTCAACTGAAGAATGGATAAAGAAAGTATGGTACATTTACACATTAGAGTACTACTCAGTGGTAAAAACAATGACATCTTGAATTTTGCATGCAAATGTATGAAATTATAAAACACTATCCTAAGTGAGGTAACCCAGACCCTCCAAAAAATGAATATGCTATGTACTCACTCACAAGTGGATACTAGCCATAAATAAAGGACTTTGAGTCTATAGTTCATGATCCTACAGAAGCTAAGCAATAAGGTGGACCCAAAGGAAAACATATATTGACCCACCTAGAATTTGAAAACAGACAAAATTGCCTGACAATTTTGGGTGCTTGGGGGTGTGGGGGTAGAAGGAAAGGGATAAGGGGAGGTTTGAAGAGAACTTGGGGGAATAGGATAGTCAAGATGGAGGAAGGACAGATATGGGAGCAAAGAAAGAGATATCTTCATTGATGGAGCCATTATGGGGTTAGCAAGAAGTCTGGCACTAGAAAAATTCCCAGGAATCTACAAGGATGACCCCAGCTATGACTAAGCAATAGAGGAGAGGGTGCCCGAACTGGCCTTGCCCTCTAGTCAGACTGATGATTATTTTAAGTATTACCATACAACATTTATCCATCAACAGATAGAAACAGAGGCAGAGAGTTACATCAGAGCACTGGACTGAGCTCCTAAGGTCCAGTTGAAGAGTGGAAGGAGTGAGAGTATGGACAAGGAGGTCAAGACCATAAGGTGTTCATCCACTGAGACAGTTTGCCTAAGCTAATGGAAGCTCACCAACTCCAACTGGACTGGGAGTGAATGAACATGGGATCAAACTAGTCCCTCTGAATGTGGTTGACAGTTGGGGCAGACTGAGGGGTCACTGACAGTGACACTGGGATTTGTCTCTACTGCATATCCTGGCTTTTTGGGATCATATTCTCTTTGGATGTACACCTTGCTAAACTTAGATTGAGTAGGGAGAGCCTTGTGCTTTCCACAGGGCAGGGTGCCTTGCCCTCTCTTAGGATTGAAGGGAGTGGGGTGGGAGAGTTTGTGGAGGGAGTGAGGGAGTGAGAGGAGGGAAGGGAATGGGAATTTGGATTGATATTTTTTAAAGTAATAAAAAAAGAAAAGAAAAAAGTTGACCACACTGAACCTGATAGAATAGAAAGTGTGAAGTAGCTTTCAATTCATGAGCACAGGAGACCACTTCCTAAATATAACTCCAGTAGCACAGACACTGAGAGCAACAATAAATAAATGGGACCTCCTGAAACTGAAAAGCTTCTGTATAGTGAAGGATAGCCTGCTGAATTGGAGAAGATCTTCACCAACCCCGCATCAGATAAAGGACTAATCTCCAAAATATATAAAGAACTCAAGAAATTAGACATCAAAATTCCAAATGACCCAATTAAAAGTGGAGTGCAGAACTAAAAGAGAATTCTCAACAGAAGAATCTCAAATGGCCAAAAGACACTTAAGGAAATGTTCAACATCCTTGGCCATTGAGAAAATGCAAATCAAAACAACTCTGAAATACCATCTTACACCAGTCAGCATGGCTAAGATAGAAAACACCAATGACAGCTTATGCAGGAGAGGATGTGGAGTAAGGGAAATACCTCTCCATTGCTGATGGGACTACAAACTTGCACAACTGCTTTGGAAGTCAATATGGTGGTTTCTCAGAAAATTGAGAATCAACCTACCTCAGGACCCAGCAATACTATTCTTCGGAATTTACCAAAAAGATGCTCAATCATACTATACGTATATATGTTCATCTATGCTTATAATAGCATTGTTTGCAATAGTCATAACCTGGAAACAACCTAGATGGTCCTCAACCGAAGAATGAAAAGAAAACATGGCACATTTACACATTAGAATACTACTCAGCAGTAAAAAACAATGACACCTTGAAATTTGCATGTAAATGGATAAAACTAGAAAAAAACCATCTGAGTGTGGTAATTCAGATCCAAAAAGATAAACAAGATATATACTCACACATAAATGGATACAAGGTGCAAAGCAAAGAATATTGAGCCTATAGATTGAGATCCTAGAGAAGCTAAGTAACAAGGTGAACCCTAAGAAAAATATACATAGATCCACCTGGAAAGGGGAAATATAAAAGATCACCTGACAAAATTGGAAGCATGGGGCTGGGGGAGTAGGTAGGGTGAATGGGGAAGATGAGGGGAGAAAGGGAAAGTTAGGAGAACTTGAGGGAATGGTATAGTGGAGTTGGTGGAGAGACAGAGATGAGAGCAAGGAAAGGTAATTTGATTGATGGAGCCATTATTGAGGGTCTAGCAAGAAACTTGGCACTAGAGAATTTCCCAGGAATCCACAAGGATTATCCCAGTTAAGACCCTAAACAAAAGAGGAGATAGTGCCTGAACTGACCTTGCCCTATAGTCGGACTAATGAACATCTTAAATGTCACTACAGGACCTTCATCTAGCAACTGATAGAAGCAGAGGCATTGGCCCACTGGACTAAGCTCCCAAAGTCCAGCTGAAGGGTGAGAGGAGTGAGAGTATGAGCAAAAAGATCAAGACCATGATGGGTTCACCCACTGAAACAGTCTACCTGAGCTAATGGGAGCTCACCAACTCCAGCCAGACAGAGAAGGAACAAGCATTAGTTTCTCTGAATGTGGGTGATAGTTGCATGGCTGGGACACACTGAGGGACCACTTACAGTGGCATCAGGTTTTATTTCTACTGCTTATACTGGCTTTTGGGAACCCATTCTCTTTGGATGGATACCTTGCTCAGCCTAGATATAGTAGGGAGGGCTTTGGACCTTTCCCAAAGCAATGTGCCTTAACCTCTCTTGAGAAGTGGTTGGGGGTGGGATAGGGAGGAAGGTGGAGGGAATGGGAAAAGGGGAGGGAGTGGTAACTGGGATTGGTATGTAAAATGAAAAAAAGATAGTTTATTTTCTTTTTAAAAAATTATATATATATATATATATATATATATATATATATATATATATATATATATGAGAAGAGTGTTGTGCAAGGCTATTTTCTGGAAATGAAGTGGTTGTTGGAATCATGAATACACAGCAGCTGTGATTACTTATATAAGAACTGCAAAAGGACTGGGCTCATCAACAGTTCATCACAGATGGGGAAAGGGTTCATGAGGCCCCACTTTTAGATAAGGAAAACTTGGCAAAAACTGGTTTCTGGGGAGGCACATTCATTTTCTTCAGTGGCTTAGTCACTGATAGGTTATCCACACTATAATAAATAACGCTACATCCATGCTCATACAAAAAATTGTAATTGCACTTTTCTTGCTAGGATTGGTTGACCAAAGGTGATGATTAATTCATTATACCCATTTCTGCCCTTAATCTCTTGATATAAGAAACTACTGATGAGTGGGTATTCACTCTAAAGATTTAAAGTAGAGTTGACTGATTCTTTTTCATATATAAAAGCTTAGATTTGTGATTCTTTTAAGATTTCTTATAAGATTTCCTTTTGAGATAAGTAATAAAGTGATTGGTCCTGTCTTTGTAACTGCAAAACGCAGCCTGCTAGTACAAGAATATCTTGTTTGCTTACACACTGTTAATCTATAACAAGTTGCTTGGGTATGAATGTACATGGGTTCTTGGGATAATTTGTTTTCACCTGTAATATGTAAAATGCTTACTTATGTAAGGGGTATGGAAAACATGCTGCTTCTTATTTGCATTCATTGTAATCATTCACTTGAAAAACAGAATGTAACTACATTGTAATTTTTATATTGCCTGAAAGATTTTGCTGGGGTGTATGAGGTACACAGAAAAGAGTAAAGATAGAGCTAAAATGAATTATAAGGAAAACTTCAAGAATGAGTTAGAAGGAAACCATCAAGAATGAAAGAAGGAAATCATCAGGAAATTAAATAGAGAATATGGAAGAAGAATAAAGAAAAGGTCTGAAGGAAACCATCAAGAGAGTATATGTCTATTTCTTAACCCCCTCAGATAAAAGTCATAACATGAGCCAACTCTGTGGATTCCTTTTGAGCCCTGCACTCTGCTGGAGGCTGCCCTTCCAAGGCAGCGAGAGACATGCAAGTGGGGAGGGGTCTAGTTGGAAAAAA
This sequence comes from Myodes glareolus, assembly GCF_982192425.1. Classification (NCBI taxonomy): domain Eukaryota; kingdom Metazoa; phylum Chordata; class Mammalia; order Rodentia; family Cricetidae; genus Myodes; species Myodes glareolus. The sequence continues at coordinate 141,966,936 of NC_142053.1, forward strand.
TATTGGACTAATCAAGAGTGGGAAGGGGATAATTGAGGATAATGGGGAATGAATACAATCATAATATATATATATATTTGAAATTGCAAAAATTAATATATTTTATTTAGTATATATTTTATATTTTAATTATAATATATTATATATTTACATATTAATGAATATTAATATTCATTTAGTATATATATGAAATTACAAAAATTAACTGAGTTTTAAAAAGTTTTGTAGTGTGATGGACAGAAATATTCTAGCAGCTGTTGGAACTTACATTTAGTAAATTTTAGGGTTCTGTATATTAAGAATTGGGGGCTATAAAGAAAAAGAAAATAATAATAATCCTTCTTTGATTATTCTCTGAGTGACTCTTGCTATCATTTAAAAGAACTAATTTCCAAGATTTATTGAGATAAAACTGATAAATACAAGTTTATGTATTTAAAATATATAATGTGAAAAAGGAAAAAGAATATATATAATATCTTATCACAAATGTATATATTTGTACACACAATACATAAACACACACATATATATGTAACAAATATAATCAAAGAAAAAGAGTCTATCAACTTGAGAGTGGAGGGGCATGGGAGGGGTTCAAGGGAGGATAACTAGGAGATGCTGCAGGGAGGAAAGGGATGGGAGAAGTGGTGTAACTATTTCAATTAAAAAAGATAACACCCACACATGAGAAGAAACATGTGACTAAAAAAAATGTTTAGCCTTAAATGGAGCATACATATCACTCCTTTCCAAGGTTCACAGGTCACTGTAGAAGAGGAGAAAAAGAAGTGTGTAAGAGCCAGAGATGGTAGAAGATTCCAAGGAATCAGTGTCATTTGAACATAACAGAGTTGCTGCACATATACATTCATAGTGGATGCAATAGCATGCACAAAACTTGTACAAGCCTAAGTCAGACCAAATCCTAGCATGAAGATGGGAGTTGGATATGAGCCTATCCCTATCTGTGAAACTACTGAGAATTGTTAGCTGCTGAGAGAGGTTGAGATTTTTTTCCCTAAGATTATAGCTCCCTGGTAAGACTACCATGCTCCAGGGGAATACCACATATCCAAGAACATTTGGGAAGTGAAAATTGGTCTCAACAACTTAGGAAAAAAGGAATATAAAGTTGAGAGGATGGAGCCACTCTGCCTCTCAAATGCTGGGATTAGAGGTGTGTGCCATCACTGCCCAGTAGACTTTATTATTTTAAGCTGCCAAGTTTGTGGTAGTTCATTAGCACAGGTCCAGCTTTGTTAATAACAGAGTCAGATAAGAAGTGAAGCTCTCTTTAGCTCTACAAGAATAAATTGGGGGCAAACAGTCTCATATACACTTCTGGAACCTCATCTCTTCATCTCCACATTAATAGGGCTGGTGAGATGACTCAGTGGGTAAAAGTGCTTCTGCTGAGCCCGAGGACCCAAGTTTAATCCTCAGAATCCATATGGAGAAGGACAGAACCGACTTCGGCAAGTTCTCATTTGCCCCTAGCACATGGGGCATGGCACCCATGCTCACCTTCCCTGCCAAAATATAAATACATGAACAAATGTAAAAACTATTAAATTACACATGCTTGAAGTGTTTTCAGGAGCACATAGCACACCCAACGCTGTCAGTCAAGACTGGGAAAAGATGAATATCCTCAGAAGGAAACAAATCAAATGGAATTAGTGTCAAAGGAGTCTTCCTGAGCATATTTAAATCTCAAGTTGTTACCCGGTCACTTTAAGCCTCTTGTTTCTGCAACACATGTAAATGACATACATGTGTTTTATTTATTTAATTATTCTGAGTTCAGGAAAATTAGTTTAGATTTAAATGAGAAGATTTTTTTTTAAAAATAGATTTTCATCAGCTGAGTGTGATTCACGTTAACCTGGCATGTCTGTGACTTTGGTTAGGGGAAACCCTCAGATTTCCTATGCTATGATAAACCTCAAACTCATAGAAAGTGCTGACAGCTCATTCCTTAGAGGCTTTCTGAAGGCTGTTGTGCATTAGTTTGGCTGAACAGTTGGGAGGAAAGCAAGTTTTTAGCTAAGATGCCATCACAAAACAGATAGGAGTACCATTCTGCTCCTTGTGACGGAATGAAAGCTCTATGAGACTGAGCAAGGAGCAGTGTGATGGCTTGAAAATATGTTGGAAGTTCTTTAACTTTCCTCCTGTTGAGAGAAGGCTGTGTACTGCTTTAGGGATAACTACATTTTCAAGTATTTGGCTCCATTTTTGCAAGCATATGCATAGAGAGAGAAATTCTGCCCCTTATGGGCATGTAGGCACATCACATGTTCAACACCACTAGCACAGAACGATAACTAACATTTTAAAGATGGAAAAGTACTACCACATCAACAAATCAAAGTACATTAGGACCCTATGAACACAAGACTTTATCAAGCACATCAGACTGAGGAGGGGTATGACATCCTTATCTGGACCCTATAAAGAGGCAGACATCTAATATTGTGATTGCAACAGCCCCCACGAACCTGCCATATAATCACCCTGTGTGTGCAAGGACAAGAAAGCAGAGAACTTCTATTCATCCTGGGGATTTAGCTCAGCTGTGTCCTCACTACTGATAGGACTTTTGTGAATTGTTTTGTGTTTTGTTCATCCAATCATTACCTGGACTTGTCCTATACCTCATCTCCATGGTTCTGAAGTCATACACTTTACCTCCATAGCTTTCATGATTCCCTCTGCAGTTCTGTTCAACTCTGCTAGCAAAAAGCTTGACCTGGAAGTGCTTCTAGATGCTCTTTAACCAGGTCCATTCGTATCTAATCACTGCAATGATGCTGCATCTCCATAAACTCTGTCTCCTTCTCCCACAGTAAGGCCTCTGAATTCCTGGTACCTTGGGGGAAGGGCTTTTCCCACTTTTATTGCCATTCTGTTGGCGTGCACACACACACACACACATACACACACACACACACACACACACACACACAGAGAGAGAGAGAGAGAGAGAGAGAGAGAGACTTTAATTTTCTTCCTCTAGGATAAATGTAGGCATTTGTTATAAAGAATAAGATAATGCTACTTTTAAATAAAATTCCACACTGCTTCTTCTTGGTTCTTTTTTCCCTTTGGATACACACTTTAGGATCTCTGAGCAATCCCATAAGAAATTAAACTACTCTGGAGCCATCAGGTTGGATCGACCACATAGATTTTTGAGAAGACTCAATTATTTTAGACCACACATGTAGGAGTCTCTCCACCCCAGGCACAAACCAATGAATGAATAAGCCTTTAAAACAATCTCATTTCCAGCCACTACCTGATTGAAGCTTCATGGGAGATCTTGACTGAGAAACTGTGAGCTAAACTCAGTTATTCTACTAAACAGGGAGACATAAGAAATGATTGCTGCTATTCCACACCTGTAGTGGCATTTCAATTGTATTTTAATAAATAAAGACTGCCTGAAGATCTGAGAGTAAAACAGTCCCACTGGTCAGTCTTATAGACCAGGTTATGGTAACAGACACCTTTAATCCCAGTAGCCATAATGACACACATCTTTAATCCCGGTGGTGCACACCTTTAATCCCAGTCCTAGAGAGGAATATAAAATGGGGGCAGGGGAACAGCTCTCAGACACACAGCTGAGATTCCTGGAGGAAGGATCGCCATTTCAGACTGAGGTCAAGGTAAAAGCCAGTGGTTGGCTGTTTTGCTTTTCAGATCTTCAGGTTGAACCCCAATTTCTGACCCTGAGTTTTTATTAATCATGTGTCATTTGGTGCCCACATGGATTCCGACTCCATGCCTACTGACCAGCAATACTAGAACTCGAGAGCTACGGACAAGAAGATCATTAGTTTGAGGTAATATGAGCTATGAATAAGGGGCCTTTTCTCAAAAAAATTTTTTTCTTAAAGGAAAAGGTTTATTTTTATTTATCTGTTTTTATCACAAGTGTATAGGTTCCAAGAGAATCAGTTTCCCTGGAGGAGAAGTTATAGGCAGTAATGAATTGTTTGTCATGGGTGCTGGGAACCAAATGTGGGTCCTTTGGGAGAGCAAGCAGTGTTATAAACTGCTGAACCATCTCTCCAGCCTCCAACTCCTTAATTTAAACAAATAAAAAACTACATTTATTATTTTTTTATTTAGTAAAGTATCTATATATTTTTTGATTTATCAGTGTTAAGTATAAGCCACATCCTTTCACTTAGCTATTATTTTAATTAATGTTTACTGTTAATTTGTTTGGATTTGGAATCACTCAGAATGACCTCTGGGTCATTGAAAGTTTACACACACACATGACTTCATGCAATAAATCCTGGTCTCATTACCAGTGTCCCCACAGTCTGTCCCAGTCATATAATTGTCATCCACATTCAGAAGGCCTACTTTGGTCCTATGATGGTTCCCTCTGCTATCAGACTGGAGTCAGTGAGCTCCCATTAGCTCAGGTAAGCTGTGTCAGTGGGCATCTCCATCATTGTCTTGATCGCTTTGCTCATATTATCGCATCTCCCTCTCTTCAACTGGTTTTTGGAAACTCAGCCCAGTGCTCTGCTATGGTTCTCTGCATCTGCTTCTATCAGTTGCTGAATGAAGGTTTTATGATGACATTTAATGTTGTGGGAGTAACTTCCGCCGCCTCAACCAATAGTCGCTGAAATACGAGCCCACAGTGCAGCGGGGAGCGACTTCCGCTCCGTCAGCCAATAGCTGCTGAAATACCAGCCCACTGGGGCGTGGTATATTTCTCTTTTAAAAAGAGAAGCAGATCCGGATCAGGCTCTCTTGGTTCCGGCTCTTGGTTCCGGTGCTTGCTCCCGACTCCTGCTCCAGGCTCCTGCTCCCGGCTCCTGCTCCAGCGACTAGGCTCCCTTCCTGACGGCTTATGGTGTATGTAAGTTTTACCCCCCAAAATAAATAACCCCTTAAAACATAACTGGTGTGGGATTGATTCGCCGATAATTGACGCCCAACGTTTGGTTTAAGAACTGCCCCATCCCCCCACCCCCAGCTTGGCCTCCCAGGATACACAGGTCCGGACAGTCTCTGCCGGCTTACTTTGCCCTGTTCGGCACGGAGTTTTAAATTTTTCCTTGCAACGTGAGTCAAAGAGCTCACAGCGCAAGCTCCCTTTGAAGTTCCAGCAAGCTGTTTGAAACCCCTGCCGCCCGCCATAACTGATTAGGAGTGCTGCAAGCAGCTTGACCCTTAATCCCAACACAGGGACACGGGGCCCAAAGCACTAGGCCTCTTTAGCAACAGCGCAGTGGCTGTGTCACAACCCTCTGCATCCGGTTGAACAGAGCAGCAGGGCCTTGTTTATTGCCTTGTTTGTTGGCCACTAGAAGCTCTCTGACCTTTTGTGATCTGTGGATTTAACCTCTGGATTTGAGTGTATATATTCTAGAGTTTACTTCCTGAATCAACACCACTGCCACGTGGATTCAGGTGCGCCCCACCTCCTACTGGCAGGCAACGGTCATTACAGGTAAGATTTTTCTTTTCGGTTGAAAATAAATAAATACATACATACATACAAGTACAATTTCCTTTGATTGAAAATGTCAGAAAATATTACTATCCAAAAGTTCAATGGTTTTTTAAATTGTGCTATGGAGGATATTCTGAAGGATGTCTCAGATATTCCTCTTACTTTGTTATTCCTGGGATCTGTTGCTTTTCTGGTGTTTGGCTATTTTATAAGAAAGATACAGTCCTTACAGACTAAATCTACAATGCTGAGGGCAGAGATTAAAACCTTAAGAACAATTCAGACTGATACCAACCTCCTCAAAAAAGAGTTTGGAGATTTCAAGGAAAAAACTAGATCAGAGTTTGGAGATTTCAAGGAGGAAACTAGATCAGAGTTTGGAGTTTTCAAGGAGGAAACTAGATCAGAGTTTGGAGTTTTCAAGCAGGAGACTAGATCAGAGTTTGGAGTTTTCAAGCAGGAGACTAGATCAGAGTTTGGAGTTCTCAAGGAGGAGACTAGATCTTTGTTTGATATGACTCGGTTGACTGACTAAAATATCAAGAAGGTACAGTCTGATATTGCTTCTTTAGAAGGGAGCTTCACTGCTCTGGAGGAGGGGACAACCAAAATGACTCATAACCTCCAGTCCATGACTGTAAGTGCTGAAACATTAGCTGAGAGGATTATAACCATTGAATGTGAAAATTGGACTTTATCAAAAGGGTATGATAGATTAATTGACAGGATTTCCATACAAGAAGGCACAGTACATGCCATGAGGATTATGTCCAAGGAGGATATCGTATCTCTAACGGACAAGCTCCATGCCTTGGAATTATCAATGAAGGCGATTGTGTCCAAGGAGGAAATAGTGTCTCTGACGGACAAGCTCCATGCCTTAGAATCGTTAATGAAGGCTTTGGAGCATAATACTGGACAGGAGATTCAGGACTTACAGAAGGCAATGGTGAGCAGATTTAATAAGATTGAGGAAATCATAGACTCTGATGAACAGGAGCAAAAGGTAGAAAGGCAACCTTCACCTCAAAAAACTCTCAGTCTACAAAGAGTTATACCTGCCTTTCCAGTAATAACATCAGAAAAGATAACTGGCTCCAAAACCCCTAAGGTCATTAAAGAAAATACATGGGAGCCTATACGTATGAATGATCTGAAAGAATTTAAACAAGCAATTGTGAATTATGGACTACATTCATCCTTTGTTAGGGAGATGTTAAAATCCTGGGCTCTGAGCAACAGGGCCACCCCTCAAGTTTGGAACCAGCTCACATCAGCTGTCCTCGAGAATGGACCTTTATGGCATTTCAAATGCCTATTCAAACAAGAGGCCAGACTTTTACAACAACAAGAATCAGCGAAAGGAATTGAGGTTTCTCTAGATCAAATTCTAGGGGGAGGACCTTACTCTGATCCTCAGGAACAAGCTCTTTATGATGAAAACATTTTATCCATATGTGCTACAGCAGCTCTAAGGGCCTGGGACAGGGTTCAAGACTCAGGTCAGAGAGTAGAATCGTATGTCAGGGTCAAACAGGGTCAGAGAGAACCCTTTAGTGACTTTTTGTAACGACTGACTAAGGCTGTACAAATAGGGATACCTGATCCAGAAGCAAGAACTATAGTAATTGAGTCTTTGGCATATGAGAATGCCAATGTAGAATGCAAAAGGATCCTGGGGCCTTTAAATAAGCTCAGATCAGCGCCTTTGGACGAATGGGTTTTACATACAATGAATGTTGATACATTTGATTATGGCAATGAAACATGGGTACAAGAAGCAATTTCCAAAGGTAAAAGGAGACATCAGATTACAAAATGCTTTCATTGTGGCAAAATGGGACACATGAAAAGGGACTGCAGACAATGGAATTCCAGGAATAATGCCTCTTCTAGGAATAACAGGAATAGGAGGACTCAGCCTTCAGGTTTATGTAGGAGATGTGGAAAGGGCAGGCATTGGACGAATGAGTGTAGGTCAACAAGAGATAAACAGGGCAACCCGTTGCCATCAGGAAACTCAATAGGGGGCCTCTCGAAGGCCCCCATGGCAAATGTGGTCCAGTCATTTCCAATCACTGCAGAGAACATGCCTCTTCAGGGAAATTAGAATGCCCCATGCCTGCTGTTAAAAGCAATAACGGCCTGAAGGATGAGTTAAATGTGGTGAATGAATCAAGAAATCTAAGAGGACAAAGTAAACGAGTATTCTGGCAGACTTCTATAAATGAACAAAGACCAAAGCTAAGAGTGTGTGTAAATGGCAAACTTATTACTGGCTTACTGGACACAGGTGCGGATGTAAGTATCATTACAGCAGAGTCTTGGCATCCTCATTGGCCTCTTCAGGAGGTAGATATTCAGTTCTTAGGAATTGGAACCCTATCTCGAGTAAGACAAAGCACGAGATGGGTCAATTGTATAGGTCCAGATGGACAAATAGGAAAACTAAGGCCATATGTAGCCAATATTGCAGTGAATTTATGGGGCCGTGACTATTGCAGCAATGGAACACCCAAATTAACATTCCTGCTGCTTCCAGAGCTTATATTTCTGAGGACAATATTACAAGATATTACAGATGGCAGAAACCAGCCATTAGAGCTATACAAGAACACAACACAATTGATGGCTATTCAGAGGTACCAACAGCCATGCCTCTACAATGGTTGACTGAGAAACCAATATGGACTAAACAGTGGCCTTTAGCTGAGGAAAAGTTACAGGCTTTAGAACAGCTGGTACAAGAGCAATTAGATGCTGGACATATAGAAGAATCTACCAGCCCTTGGAACTCTCCTGTGTTTTGTTGTTAAGAAAAAATCTGGTAAATGGAGAATGGTGACAGATCTTAGAGCTATCAACAAGGTTATTCAACCTATGGGCCCTCTGCAATCTGGAATTCCTCTGCCCTCCCTGTTACCAAAGGGATGGCCTGTCCCATGCTACCTTCTCTCCAGCAAGAATGACGCGGGGCACTTAGGATACTTCTGCAGTAAAGCTTTAATGCATCTTGAGAGGGAGAGCATCAGCTTCCAAAGCGGAGACCCAGAATGAGGGGAACCCAACCCTTATAAAGGAAACAGTCCTCGCTTCTGATGTGTCACTCTTGGATTGGTCCCCTGCCCATTATCCCAGATGATGCCTCGGGAGTAGGCAGGGATGCAGCGGTAGAGAGTTACCAAGCACATGCGCTGGGATTAAAGGCGTGTGCTACATCACCTTGAACTCACAGAGGTCTGCCTGTCTCTGCCTCCCAGGCATTGGGACCAAAGGCGTGTACTACCACACCTTGAGGTTGCAGAGGTCAATCTGCCTCTGCTGCCCAGGCATCAGGACTAAAGGTGTGTACCGCCACACCTTGAGGTCACAGAGGTCAATCTCTACCTTTGTTCCTAGAAGCAATGGAGAATGTGGTCCGGCCCTCCACATATCCCCCTTTTTTTACTTCTTTGCAGAAAGGCAACTCCCTCAGAAGGCAAAGATAGAGGTCGCACTTCCCAGAGCGAAAACATTACGATGGGCTTGCACGGAATCTGCCCCTAGGTTCATGACACCTGGAACCTATCCAGCCTGCCCTCTGCCATTTTTCTGGGAAAGGGAATATACGACAGGAAACCCTTATGCAGGACGACATATCTCTCAGAGAGGGCCATTCTCTGTACAATGCTCTTCAGCTCGACAATCTTCAGGGCTAGCTAAGACAAGCACTCCACCCTGTGCTATGTACCATTGTCCTAGGGGTGCAGGAGCTGGTTGGCATAAACCTTACTGCTTCAGCATAGATAACCACACATTGGTAGAGGCCCCTGTTTCAGGGCAGCCAACGCTTGTGCAATAACCACTTTGTCCCTATGATTTTGGGATTTGAGTCAGCAGACCATCCAGAGGAGAAACACTAATCCATAGCATAGGACTGTTCCAAAACATTTCCACCCCCACCCATTCTTTGAAGTAGGGGAATGAGAGACACGGCCCAGGACTGGAGTCCTACGGCCAAGCTTATAAATCATCTCTAGGACGGTAGGGAGGGGGCCCAGAGTCTTATTGGTTGTCAAAAATTGAGAAGACACCGCCATCCTATGGCTGACTGGTAACAGCTTCGGGAAAGCTGAGAGTGTCCTCCATCGGTACTCTGTCATCCATCCGCAAAATGGCAGGAGGAGCAGCAGCCAGGTCCTCAGGCGAATCCGTGTGTTGTGGATCACTCTTCACTGTTCGGGTCAATCGCTCTGGCAGCCAGAATGGGCTTTCTTGATCCTGTGGGAAGACACAAACAGCTCCCCTGGATCTCAATAAAATGGGATCCGGGCCTTTCCATTCATTAGAAAGCACATCTTTCCACTTAACCAAATCTTTGGGCCGCTGCGGGTCCGAACAATGTCGTGTTGCAGCATTTTGGCCATTATCATCCAAATTTAAAAAATTTATGGTGAACAGAGCCATGGCGATGGCCACCCTTGGCGTCGTGGGCAGCTCTGTCAATATTCCCCCTTTCTGTTTAAGTAGATAAGATTTGAGTGTGCGATGCGCCCGCTCTATGATACCTTGTCCCTGGGGGTTATAAGGCAGGCGTGTAATGTGGGTGACCTGCATCTGCGCACAGAATTGCTTAAACTTTTGAGAAGTGTAGGCAGGCCCATTATCCGTTTTTAAAGATGTGGGCTTGCCCCAAGCACTCCATGCCTCAAGGCAATGTTGAATGACATAAGAGGTTTTTTCTCCTGTAAGCGGTGTGGCATGAATAATGCCAGAGCATGTGTCAATCGACACATGCACATACTGAAGTTTTCCAAAGGCAGTGATATGAGTTACGTCCATCTGCCATATTTGCAAGGGCGTAATTCCTCTAGGGTTCACGCCAGTGTGTCTGATAGGAAGAAACTGGCAACAGCTGTGACATTGGGTTACAATATCGCGAGCCTCTTTTCTGGTAAGTGAAAAACGTTTGCGCAGGGTTTCAGCTGTAACATGAAACTTATCATGAAAGGTTTTAGCGGTCTGCAGCGGGGTGGCAAGAGCTACCGCAGCAAGCTGCGTAGCACGATCAGCCAGGTCATTGCCCAAACTCATTGGGCCTGGAAGCCCCGAATGTGCCCTTATGTGTGTGATAAAAAATGGAGCTCTCCTACTTAGTAAGCAATCCTGTATCCTCTGGAAGAGAGCTGCCACTGTACTAGTAGGTTTTATAATTCCAGCGGCTTCTAATAATTTAACAGCGTTAACCACATAGGCAGAATCAGAAACAATATTAAGGGGACAAGGAAATCTTTGAAGAACCTCTAAAACCACCATACATTCCACCACCTGGGGCAAGGTGGCAGAAAAGTTCTTTATATATGTTTTAGAACCGACAACATAGGCTCCCACACCATTCTTGGAGCCGTCTGTATAAACCGTCATCCCGTCTTTTAACGGGGCAGAAGATGTAACTCGGGGAAACACAATGGGATGACATGCAGCGAACTGCAGCAGAGGGTGTTTGGGATAATGATTATCAATTTTCCCTGAAAAGGTGGTAACCAAAATGGCCCAATCGTCAGAGGCGGCAGCCAAAGTTTGCACCTGAGAGGAGGTATAGGGAATTATCATAACCTCTGGATGCTTGCCAAAATGACTAACAGACATTTTAAGGCCTTTAAGGGCAATTTGAGCTATAGCGGCGGGGTACCAATCAATACTTTTGTTAGGAGAAGCATGCGGATGGATCCACAGTAACGGTCCGTCCTGCCATAGCACAGCGGTGGGTAGCTTTCTTGTTTTAAACACGCATAGAGCAAATGGTTGAGTCTCATCAATACGGCACAGCTGTGCCTCCTTAATGGATTCCTCCACTAGCAACAAGGCTGCCTCTGCTGCCGGCGTCAAGGCCCGAGGGGAGGTAATATGAGTATCCCCTTCCAAGATATCAAACAATGGCTTCAAATCAGCAGAGGGGATTTTTAAAAATGGTCGCAGCCAATTAATATCTCCTAACAACTTTTGGAAATCATTTAACGTTCGCAAATCATCCCTATAAATTTTTATTTTTTGAGGCAGAATCTTTTCAGGAAGAATAACAGAACCTAAAAATTGGCCAGTGTCTGCAATCTGGACCTTCTCAGTGGCTATTTGAAGACCCCATAGCTGTAAACTTTTAACGAGCAGTGGGTAGGCTTCTTTTAGGACCTGTAAGTCCTCATGACACATAAGTACATCATCCATATAATGAACCACGAGCAAACATGGAAACCGTTCACGAAGCGGTTTAAGAGCCTCCTGCACAAACATCTGACAAATGGTCGGACTGAGGCACATACCCTGAGGTAGGGTTTTCCATTGAAAACGTTTATCAGGCTCTATATGATTAATTGAAGGAACCGTAAAAGCAAAGCGAGGCTTATCAGCAGGATGCAATGGAATAGAAAAGAAACAATCTTTAATATCTATTATCACCAGACTCCAATTTTTGGGCAAAGCTGAAAGCACCGGGAGTCCCCGCTGCACAGGCCCAAAGAGGTGCATTTGTTCATTAACGGCTCTCAAATCATGCAGCAAGCGCCACCTTCCGGATTTCTTTCTAATGATAAAAATGGGTGTATTCCATGGAGAGGTGGATGGTTCTATGTGTCCCAGAGCCAACTGCTCATTAATTAGCTGATTCACTGCTTCCAGTTTTTCAGAAGTAAGTGGCCACTGGGGAACCCATACGGGGGTCTCTGTTTTCCACGGTATGGGCCATGCTGCCCCAGTGGCGCCTAGGAAAAACCCAGGCCCTGTTTGTCGACATTAGGTTTAGGATTTATTGGCTCCCGTATTCCCTGCTGGGAGCGACCTAAGCCCCTTCCTGGCCTATGACCCATTCTGATCATAATATCTTGGGCCTGAGATGAATATGTATTAGATAAGGTCAATCCCATGCCCTGCATCACGTCTCTTCCCCATAAGTTGAATGGCAGGGGGAGGACATATGGTGTAAAATATCCCGACTGCCCTTCGTCTGTTTTCCAGGTTAATCTGGTGGAGCTAATGGTGGGGTTTGCACTGTAGCCCAAGCCCTATAGGGCATGAGATGACTCGGTAACGGGCCAGGACCGCGGCCACCAGTGCGATGAGATAATACTTTTGTCCGCACCGGTGTCCAAAATGCCTTCGAAGCATTTACCATTGACCCAAAGGGGCAGTTTGGGTCGATCGTGAAGGCTAACAACCAAGTAGGCTGAATCCTGTCCTGTTGACCCCATTAATCTATTCTCCGGCCTCTGGTGGATGTCTGCGGGGAGAAGCAGTAACTGAGCTATCCTGTCTCCTTTACTGATGGAAAAAACTCCACTAGGGCAGGAGCATAGGGCTTGTATCTCAGCAGTGTGTTGACTATCAACGAGACCTGGGTGGACGATTAATCCCTGTAGGGTAAGCGAGCCACGTCCAAAAAGCAGGCCCACGCTTACAGGGGGTAGGGGCTCAGGCAGCTGCACAGGGACGGGCTGTACCCCCATTTGAGGCATCAATAAGAAGTCGGTGGAGGCACACAAGTCCATCCCTGTTCTGCCTCCGAGGGTCCCTCGGTCGTTGCCCTGACGAACTTGTTCCCATATTTTTGGGGGCCCTGGGACCGAGGGCCCTCCATCCCGTTTTTTGGATCATCAATCTGTGGGTTTCCTAATGGTGGGAGGATCTTACCAAGGGCGTCCCTAACAGAGCGGCAGAGCTCTGCCCTATGATAACCTTTACCACAGCGTGAGCAAAGCATAGGGGGCGCTCTCTCCTTTTCTGATGACCTACAGTCCCTTTTTAAGTGTCCTGGCCTCCCGCATTTAAAGCAAACTCTTGTGTCTGGCCCTTTAAAAGGGCGTCTTTGTGACCACATGATGGCTGCAGCCAAACCTGCATTCGTCAGGGGTCCTCCTAGTTCTCTACAGACCCTGAGCCAGTCCTGTAGCCCTTTATTTTTCCTAGGGGTTATGGCGGCACGGCACTCCTGCGTGGCTTGCTCAAAGACAAGCTGCTCAATTAGGGGCGTGGCCATGTCAGTATCGCCAAAAATGTGTCCTGCTGCCTCAGTGATTCTTGCCACAAAATCTGAAAAAGACTCCTGCATCCCTTGTATAATCTTGGTGAGCGGAGTGCTCCCTTCTCCCTTTTTTGTCAAGGCTTTCCATGCTCTTACAGCTGTATCGGCTATCTGGCAGTAGGCGCCGTAAGGGTAGTTTGTCTGGGCCATGGCATAGTGCCCTCGCCCAGTCAGGAGGTCAAATGTCCATTGCTGTCGTTCTGGAGTTAAAGCCTGAGCGTTAGCTCTGGCCTGTTCCTGGACTGCCTCGTGCCACAGCGCTTTCCATTCTAAATATTGACCCATGCTGATGAGCAACGCTTTTGCAACTGCTTCCCAATCTGCCGGAGTCATGACAGACGAGGCCAATCTGTCCAACTGGGCTAAGGTGAAATTAGCCATTACTCCATACTTTCTGACTGACTCTGCTAACTCCTTGATTTGGTTGTACTCCACAGGCGCATGTACTCGCCCATTTTCCCCTTCATAAACAGGGAAGGCCAAGTGTAACTTTCTCTTGACCTTGTCAGGCATAAATGAAAATGTCTTTGGCTCAAGGCGTTCCTCATAAGGAGGCACCGAAGGGGAAGTTGGGGGAGGGCGCGGCTCGTAAGGAGGCGGATGGGCCATTTGGGATGTCCTCATGGCCCTACCGCTGGCTAATTCTGCCTCCTCCTCTGTATCTAGTTCTTCTACCTCCTCTCCTGAGCCAGAACTCTCGTGCTCACTTTCATGGTCACTTTCAATTTGCAGAGCTTCAAGCCCCGCAGAGGATATAAACTACTGGTTTTTTCTTTTTTCTTATTATTGATATCAGAAAGCTTTTGACCTTGTAGGTCAATCTTCTCCCCCATTTTTATTTTCTCAGAACCACTGGGGGGTCCAATTTCCTTATTTCTTTTTCTTGTAGGCGCGCCTAACCTCTCACTGCACTCAGTTTCTGATATGCTATCCTGGACTTCCTCCAATACATTTTGTCCATCCGCAACAACAGCCTGGCAGGATTTATCTTCTAAGCAATTTTTGGCAAAATATAAGAGGACTACTAAAAGAGGTAGCAAGGCCCCTACGAAACCTTCCCAATGCGGAAACAAGTCAAGCCCAAAACCGAAAAGTCCAAGAATAGTCATACCTCTCTGAGCAAGCACCCTGCAGTTCTGAATCCTCCTTGTGTCCAAGGGGTCTCCGGCAGTGCGAGCAGTTGTCAGGGTCCCTCGGCGTCCCGGGGTTTTGAGCACCAGTTGTCCCGTGCTACCTTCTCGCCAGCAAGAATGACACGGGGCACTTAGGATACTTCTGCAGTAAAGCTTTAATGCATCTTGAGAGGGAGAGCATCAGCTTCCAAAGCGGAGACCCAGAATGAGGGGAACCCAACCCTTATAAAGGAAACAGTCCTCGCTTCTGATGTGTCACTCTTGGATTGGTCCGCTGCCCATTATCCCAGATGATGCCTCGGGAGTAGGCAGGGACGCAGCGGTAGAGAGTTACCAAGCACATGCGCTGGGATTAAAGGCATGTGCTACATCACCTTGAACTCACAGAGGTCTGCCTGTCTCTGCCTCCCAGGCATCGGGACCAAAGGCATGTACTACCACGCCTTGAGGTTGCAGAGGTCAATCTGCCTCTGCCGCCCAGGCATCAGGACTAAAGGCGTGTACCGCCACACCTTGAGGTCACAGAGGTCAATCTCTACCTTTGTTCCTAGAAGCAATGGAGAATGTGGTCCGCCCCTCCACAATGGCCTCTTATAGTTATTGATCTGAAAGATTGTTTCTTCACTATACCATTACAAGAAAAAGATAGAGAAAAGTTTGCCTTCACAGTGCCTACCTATAATAACTCTCAGCCTGCAAGGAGGTACCAGTGGACTGTCCTCCCACAGGGAATGTTGAACTCTCCCACCCTGTGCCAATATTTTGTAAGCCAACCATTGAAAATTATACGCAAACAATTTCCTAAGTCCATAATATACCACTATATGGATGATATCCTGATATCTGATCAAAACAAAGATACCTTAGAAAGGCTGTTTGAAGAAGTAAAACTAGTATTACCTAAATGGGGATTGCAAATTGCTCCTGAAAAAATTCAGAGAGGAGATTCTGTTAATTATTTAGATTATAAAATAGGCTTACAAAGAATTAAGACTCAAAAGGCACAAATCAGGAGAGACCGGTTACGAACTCTTAATGACTTTCAAAGATTATTGGGAGACATTTCCAGTCTTCGACCAGCTGTTGGGATAACACCTGATCTAATAATTCAGTTAAACAAAACCTTAGATGGTGACAAAGATTTGAATAGTCCCAGAGAGTTAACAGCTGAAACAGAAAAGGAACTGATGATGGTTGAGGAAAAATTACAGGAGGCACATGTAGATAGGGTAGATCCAAATCTTAGTTGCATTCTAGTTATATTACCTTCCAGAATTTCTCCTACAGGAATTTTAATGCAGAGGGAAGATACTATTTTACAATGGATCTTTTTACCACACAAACCAAGTAAAAAATTAAAAACTTATGTGGAAAAAGTCTCTGAATTGATTATAAAAGGAAAATTGAGACTTCGTCAATTAGCAGGTATAGACCCAGCAGAAATTATAGTGCCTTTCACTGCTGATGAGATAAAAAAGTTGTGGGAAGACAATGAACCATGGCAAAGAGCTTGTGCTAATTTTTTGGGAGAAATCAATAACAATTACCCAAAAAGCAAGAGACTTAACTTTATAAAGAGAACTTCTTGGATCCTCCCTCGAATTGTCCGTGATGCTCCAATAACCGGAGCCCATACATTTTATACCGATGCTAATAAATCAGGGAAAGCAGGTTACAAATCAGAAGAATTGAGTAAAGTGGAACAAAGTCCTTATGATTCTGTCCAGAAGGCAGAATTATATGTCATCCTTATGGTGCTTAGGGATTTTAAAGAACCTCTTAATATAATTACTGACTCACAATATGCAGAAAGAGTTATTTTGCATATTGAAACTGCTGAATTTATACCTGATGATACAGAACTGACCTCATTTTTTATTCAGGTACAAGACATGATCAGAAACAGGCTCTGCCCTATGTATATAACGCATATCCGATCCCATACGGGTCTGCCAGGTCCTCTAGCACAAGGTAATGCAGATATTGATCAATTATTGATTGGTAGTGTACTGGAGGCATCTGAATTTCATAAAAAACATCAAGTCAATAGCAAAGGCTTGAAAAAAGAGTTTTCTATTACATGGCAACAAGCTAAGGAGATTGTAAAGAAATGCCCTACTTGCTCTTTTTATAACCAAACACCATTGCCTGCAGGGACTAATCCAAAGGGTATTAAAAGGAATGAAATTTGGCAGATGGATGTGTTTCACTTTCTAGAATTTGGCAAATTAAAATATGTACATCACACCATTGACACTTATTCAGGCTTTCAGTGGGCAACTGCTTTAAGCTCAGAAAAAGCTGACTCAGTAATCACACATTTATTAGAAGTTATGGCCATTATGGGTATACCTGCACAAATAAAAACAGATAATGGTCCGGCTTATGTATCTAGGAAAATGAAATGCTTTTTTGCTTATTATAATATTAAGCATGTTACAGGTATACCATACAATCCTACAGGTCAAGCAGTTATAGAAAGATCAAATCGTACTATAAATGATATGCTAAACAAACAGAAAGGAACGAAAGATATCCCCAGAAATAGATTGCATAATGCTTTATTAACCTTGAATTTTCTTAATGCTAATGAGAAAGGAACAACAGCAGCAGAGAGGCATTGGATAATGGAAAAAACTTCTGAACTAAACCAACCTGTTTATTTCAAAGACGTGCTGACCTCTCAATGGAGGCCAGGAGATGTGCTACGTTGGGGAAGGGGTTTTGCTCTTGTTTCCACAGGAGAAGAAAAATTGTGGATACCATCAAAATTAATAAAAGTTCGATTTGAAGAGGAGAAACCTCTTGGAAAGGAGAAATGACAGCTCATCCACAATGATGATATTCATACAGTTGGTAAGAAAAACATATAGAATGGGGGCAGGGTTCTGTTCTTATCTCCACAGGAAAACGCTGATTTTTGAAAAGTTCAAGGGACCCTGGATATCTGAATACTGACAGATGGAAAATAATGGCCCAATAAGGACTATCAAGAAAACTGAATAGGTTCTGTAAGTACAATATACTAAATCATATTTCTAAATTTATAGAGCTGGTTTTAGAGTTGGACTCTGGCTCAGTCCCTCTCTAATTCCAAGCCTGTTGTTAAAAGAAAAACCCAGAGTTTCTGGAGTTTCTGTCTCATGTCAAGAGCCATGATATGGGACAGAAAGGAATATGAGTTTAGAAAACATCTTTACTTTTCTTCATATCTATCATACCTTTCATTAAATATATCAATCATGTCTTTTATTGAATATATGTATGTCTGTATATGTCTATATGATTAATATATGATTATATATTATTATAATCATATAATATATGATATTAATATATGATTAATATATATGATTAATGTTTAAGTTTTCCACAATGAACAATAAGTTTTTCCTGCAGTGACATTTGAAGTTTCCAGGAAGAAGATGAGGCCCCATAACAACAACTCCACCTGGTTGATATGACATCATGATACAGATAGCACTACTACAAGACCTGTTTTGAGTACCAGCTGCACAAGACGATTCCAACGTGGTTAGCTGAAATGATGCACATCTTGTACAACATTCTGGCCAGTCCTCCACAAAATACTCAGAGACTATTTGCAATTTTAAAAGACATTGATCTTGAAATTTAACCATCATTTTGCTATCACAGGATCCCCCAGAAAGAACGTCGCCCCCATGACAGCAGGAAGTAATTCTAGAGAACGACGTCCCCTCTCCCAGTAAAGTTTGTCCTTGGGTTTAGGGACATCATTTAGGGGTTGGTTATAATTAGTATAGGGTTGAGGGTTGGGGGAGGAATTTTATAAGTGCAGGAATCAAAAAAAAGAGGGATAATTGGATTATGGGATAATAGCTTTGTACTTGTGAGTTATTGTTTTTAGACAAATATATTGGTATTGT
Organism: Myodes glareolus; assembly: GCF_982192425.1. Classification (NCBI taxonomy): domain Eukaryota; kingdom Metazoa; phylum Chordata; class Mammalia; order Rodentia; family Cricetidae; genus Myodes; species Myodes glareolus. The sequence goes on from NC_142053.1 coordinate 141,985,521, forward strand.
TTCTTATATATTGATACAAACTTAAATTATGTTGACTATTTTATGCATGCATGCTTCTACCTCTGTTTAAAACATTTTTATGTATTGACATATATATATTGTATTGATATATGTATATTTTACCATATTGCATTGTACACTTCTACCTCTGATTAAGATACTTATATATTGTTTATGTATTGATATATATATTTACCATATTGCAATGTATACTTGCACATTGTTTATATTTGGAGGTCATATTGTCCCCATTTATTGCACAGTTGTTTACTATTTCAGTCTTTAAGTTAGATAGATATTGAGAATAATATAGATCAATAGTCATCTAAGTTTGTCATTTATAATTAGACTAATCAGGTTCTTTAGATACATAGACGTTATATTCAGTATAGATAGATAATCTTCAACCTCTTCAAAGAGCTGTAGAAAATGGCCTTTAATCTAACTCAGAGTTCTGTGGTAGGGAGACACAATCGCTCCTGGCAACACTGATCTATTCCCGAGAGAATGTTGAGCACCAAAGACACTCCACCTGGAGCCATTCTTCTTGGCAGAACTGGCCTTTGGGTAAAGAAATGCCCATACCTCAACTACTAACAGAGTTACAGAGTATCCGTAAATGGATCAAACAGGATTGTCATATCCTGCCAAGACAGGATAAGATAGTTTTGAAAAGTTCCTTGCCTTTGAAAATGGTATGTCAGTTACGTTAGGCCTTAGCCAAAGTTGTTTGCTTCAACGCTGCAAACGTGATTTTGGGTGTTTGCCCAGGTAGCCAGTTGTCTATGTGATTTGTTACATGTTCTGGAAGTTTGATTGCACTTCCTAATTACTCAAGTAACATTATTTCCCTTCTCAGATCTTTGATGGGATTGAAGATTATATAAACGTAGTTACTTTCCTTTCATGACTTGGCCAAGTTATTTCTTATACAAGACTTAAGCTAGTTAGAATAGGATATTTGTATTTATTGTATATAATTGTGTAGGTTTGTACTTACTGTATATAATTTCGTAGTAGGCTTAGAACTCTCTTACTTAAACAAAAGGGGGAGGTGTTGTGGGAGTAACTTCTGCCGCCTCAACCAATAGTCACTGAAATACGAGCCCACAGTGCAGCGGGGAGCGACTTCCGCTCCGTCAGCCAATAGCTGCTGAAATACCAGCCCACTGGGGCGTGGTATATTTCTCTTTTAAAAAGAGAAGCAGATCCGGATCAGGCTCTCTTGGTTCCGGCTCTTGGTTCCGGTGCTTGCTCCCGACTCCTGCTCCAGGCTCCTGCTCCCGGCTCCTGCTCCAGTGACTAGGCTCCCTTCCTGACGGTTTATGGTGTATGTAAGTTTTACCCCCCAAAATAAATAACCCCTTAAAACATAACTGGTGTGGGATTGATTCGCCGATAATTTAAAATAGTTATCAAACTAAATACAGGACAAGGCCAGTTCAGACACCCTTTCCTCATTTGCTTAGGGTCTTAGCTGGGGTCATTCTTGTGGATTCCTGGTAATTTCTCGAGTGCCAGGTTTCTTGCTAGCCCCATAATTGTTCCCTCAATCAAGATATCTCTTTCATTGCTCTTCCTCTCTGTTCTTCCCCCATCTCAACCTCCTATTTCCTCAAGTTTTCCTTCCCCCTCCCTTTCTCCCCTCCTTCCCTCTTCCCCTCTTTGCCCTCCCTTCTCCCCCAACCCCCATGCTCTCAATTTTCTCAGGAGATCTTGTCTATTTCCCCTTCCCAAGGGGATCCAAATATTTTTCTCTTGGGGTTCTTCTTGTTTCCTAGTTTCTCTGTGGTCATGGACTATAGGCTTGTTATCATTTGTTTTATGTCTAATATCCACTTATGAGTGAGTATGTACAGTGCTCATCTTTCTGAGTCTGGGTTACCTCATTCAGGATGGTTTTTTCTAATTTGTGTGCAAATTTCATGATGTCATTATTTTTTACTGTGGAGTAGTACTCAGTTGTGAAATGTACCACATTTTCTTTACCCATTCTTTGGTGAGAGACATCTAGCTTGTTTCCAGGTTCTGGTTATTATGAATAATGCTGCTATGAATATAACTGAGCAAATATCCTTATAGTATGATTGAGCATCCTTAAGGTAATGCTATTGCAAGTACATTTTATGTTATTTGTGGCTATTTTAAAGGGTCATGTTTTTCTAATCTCGTTCTCAACCCTTCTATCATTTGTATATAGGAAGGCTACTGATTTTTTTTGAGTTGATCTTGTATACTGCCACATTACTGAAGGTGTTTGTCAGCTGTAGGAGTACCCTGGTAGAATTTTTTTGGGTCACTTATGTATACTATTATATCATCTGCAAATCACAAATTTTGAGTTCTTCCTTTCCCATTTTTATCCCCTTATCTTCATTTGTTATATTATTGCTATAGCTAGAACTTTGAGTACTATGTTGAATAGATATGGAAAGAGTGGACAGCCTTGTTTTGTTCTTTATTTTAGTGGAATTGCTTTGGGTTTCTCTCCATTTCATTTGATGTTGGCTGTTGGTTTGCTTTGCATTACTTTTAGATATGTTCCTTGATCACTGACCTCTCCAAGACATTTATCATAAAGGAGTGTTGGATTTTGTCAAATGTTTTTCAGCATCTAAAGATATTTTTTCTTTCAGTTTATTCATTACATTGATAGATTTTCGTATGTTGAACCATCTCTGCATCTCTGGGATGAAGTCAAATTGATCATAGTGGATTATTGGATTTAGCTTGCCAGTATTTTATTGAGTATTTTTGCATCAATGTTCATGAGGGAAGTTGGTCTGTAATTCTCTTTCTTAGTTGAGTCTTGTGTGATTTGGGTGTCAGGGTAACAGTAGCTTCATATAAATAGTTTGGCAATGTTTCTTCTGTTTCTATTGTGTGAAAAAATTTGAGGAGTAAAGATATCAGCTGTTCTTTGAAATTCTGGTAGAATGCTGAATTGAAACCATCAGCCCCTGGGGTCTTTATTTTAAATTTTATTTTTGGTTGGAACACTTTTAATGACAGCTTCTATTTCCTTACAGGTTATAGGTCTATTTAAATTGTTTATCTGGTGTTGATTAAATTTTGATATGTGGTACCTATCCAGAAAACTTCCATTTCTTTTACATTTTCCAATTTTGTGAAGTACAGGTGTTTGAAGTATGACCTAATTATTCCTTGAAGTTCTTCAGTGTCTGTTGTTTTGTCCCCCTTTTCATTTCTGATTTTGTTAATTTGGATGTTCTCTCTCTGCCTTTTGGTTAGTTTGGATAAGGATTTGTCTATCTTGTTGATTTTCTCAAAGAATTAGCTCTTTGTTTCATTGATTCTTTGTATTGTTTTGTTTGTCCTATTTTATTGATTTCAGTCCTCAATTTGTTTATTTCTTGTTGTCTACTCCTTGTGGGTGAGTCTGCTTTTTTCTTCTAGAGCTTTCAGATGTGCTGTTAAGTCGCTTGTATGAGATTTCTCCATTTTATTTATGTGGGCACTTAGTGCTACGAACTTTCCACTTTTACAGTGTTCCATAGGTTTGGGTATGTTGTGCATTCATTTTCATTAAATTCTAGGAAATATTTAATTTCTCTATTTCTTCCCCATTGATGATTCAGGTGAACATTGTTTAATTTCCATGTGTTTGTGGGCTTTCTGAAATTAGTGTTGCTGTTGAATTCAAATTTTAAACAATAGTGATCCAATAAGATACATGGAGTTATTTGATTTTTTAATATTTTTTTGAGGGTTGCTTTGTTACCTAGTATATGGTCAGTTATAGAGAAGGTTCCATGAGGTGCTGAGAAGAAGGTATATTCTTATGTGTTTGGGTGAAATGTTCTATAGATGTTTGTTTAGTCCATTTGAGTCATGATGCCTATTAGTTATTCTATTTCTCTGTTAAGTTTCTTTTTGGTTGTCCTGTCCATTGTGAGAGTGGGGTGTTGATATTCTTACTATTAGTGGGTGGGGTTTGATATGTGATTTAAGCTTTAGTAATATTTCTTTTGCTTTATTAAAAGAATGTGTGGGTGCTCTTGAATTTGGAGCATAGATGCTCAAGACTGAGACTTAATCTTGATGGTTTGTTCCTGTGATGAGTATGAGCTGTCCTTCTCCATCTCTTTTGACTGATATTATGTTGAAGTCTATTTCATTTTGCCTAAATGGGGATTACAAATTGCTCCTGAAAAGATTCAAAGGGGAGATTCTGTTAATTACCTAGGATACAGAATAGGTTTACAGAAAATTAGGACACAAAAGGCACAAATTAGGAGAGACCGGTTACGGACTCTTAATGATTTTCAGAGATTGTTAGGAGACATTTCCAGTCTACGATCAGATGTTGGGATAACACCTGGTCTAATAATTCATTTAAACAAAACCTTAGATAGTGATAAAGATTTGAATAGTCCCAGAGAATTAACAGCTGAAATAGAAAAGGAACTGACGATGGTTGAGGAAAAATTACAGGAGGCACATGTAGATAGGGTGGATCCAAATCTTAGTTGCATTCTAGTCATATTGCCTTCCAGAATTTCTCCTATGGAAATTTTAATGCAGAGGGAAGATACTATTTTAGAATGGATCTTTTTACCACACAAGCCTAGTAAAAAATTGAAAACTTATGTAGAAAAGGTCTCTGAATTAATTATAAAAGGTAAACTGAGACTTCGTTAACTAGCAGGTATAGACCCAGCAGAAATTATAGTGCCTTTCACTACTGATGAAATAAAAAAGTTATGGGAAGACAATGAACCATGGCAAAGGGCTTGTGCTAATTTTTTGGGAGAAATTAATAGCAACTATCCAAAAAGCGGTAGACTTAATCTTATAAAGAGAACTTCTTGGATTCTTCCTTGAATTGTACGTGATGCTCCAATAACTGGAGCCCGTACATTTTATACTGATGCTAATAAATCAGGGAAGGCTGGTTACAAATCATATGAATTGAGTAAGGTGGAAAAAAGTCCTTATACTTTTGTCCAGAAGGCAGAATTATATGCCATTCTTATAGCGCTAAGGGATTTTAAAGAACCTCTTAATATTGTTACAGATTCACAATATGCAGAAAGAGTTATCTTGCATATTGAAACCACTGAATTTATACCAGATGATACAGAGTTGACTTCATTGTTTATCCAAGTAGAAGACATAATCAGGAATAGGCTATGTCCAATGTACATAACACACACCCGGTCCCATACGGGTCTGCCAGGTCCTTTAGCACAAGGTAGTGCAGAAATTGATCAATTATTGATTGGAAGCATGTTGCAGGCTCTCTCAGAATTTCATAAAAAACATCACGTCAATAGCAAAGGTTTAAAGAAAGAGTTTTCCATTACATGGCAACAAGCTAAGGAGATTGTAAAGAGATGCCCCATGTTGGGCAGGACAGAAAAACACAAACAAGTTGCCCCCCCTCTTGTTACATGGTGTGATATGTGATTTAAGCTTTAGTAATATTTCTTTTTTTTTGAAAGTAAATTTTATCAAAATATAAAAGTTTAAATTTCCACCCATTTTCCCAACACCCTCCCACTACCCCCATTCCCTTTCCTCCTCCCTCTTCGTCCCTTAGGGCAGTCAGGGGTTCCTGCCCTGTGGGAAGTTCAAGTTACTCCCCCCTCCCTCCAGGTCCAGGAATGTGAGTATCCAAACAGACAGGATCTCCAAAATCCAGTATATGCAGAGGAAACAGGTCCTAGTATCATAGTCAATGGCTTTTCAGAAAGACTTCGGGCCAGCCACATTCAGAGAATCCGGCCAAATTCCGAGAATCTGGTTAGATCACGTCCTCGTTCAGTCCCAGTCCAACTGGCCTTGGTAAACTCTCATTAGATCCGTTCCCTTGTATCAGTGGGTGAAAGCATCCCTCGCAGTCCTGATTTCGTTTTTCATGTTCTTCCTCCTTCTGCTCCTAATTTGGACCTTGGGGGGCTCAGTTCAGTGCTCCAATGTGGGTCTCCGTCTGTATCGCCATCCTTCGCCAGATGAAGGATCTGCGGTGATAAGCAAAATATATATCAGTATGGTTATGGGCCACAACCGATTCAGGCACCCTCTCCTCTGTCCAGAGAAGAATCTGGGGGAATCTCTCCTTGGACCTGGGATCCCATATATAATCAAGTCTCCTGTAAACCCTAAAATGACTCCCTTAGTTGAAATATATTCTTCCCTGATCCCATATTCATCCTTCCTCCCTCCCCCCCATCCCAGGCCACCGAGCTTTCCCCATTTCTCTCCTACTCCCTTCTCTCTAACCCTCTCCCCTTCCATCAACCCTCACACCCCCAAAATGCACCCGAGGTTACCTGGGACTCTTGTCTATTTCCTACCTCCTGGCAGATAGCTAAATAATCTTCATCAGGTTCATCTTCTTATTTAGCTTCTCTAGGATCACGAATAATAGGCTCAAAGACCTTTAATTATGGTTAGAATCCACTTATGAGTGAATACATACCGTGTTCCTCTTTTTGGGTCTGGCTTACCTCACTCACTAAAGCGTTTTCTATTTCCATCCATTTGCATGCAAAATTCAAGATGTCATTATTTTTTACCGCTGAGTAAAACTCTAATGTGTATATGTTCCACACCTTTTTTAACCATTCTTCTATTGAGGGGCACCTAGGCTGTTTCCAGGTTCTGGGTATTGCAAATAGTGCTGCTATGAACAAAGTAGAACAAATGCTTTTGTACTATGTTAGGGAATCTTTAGGGTATATTCCTAAGAGTGGAATTGCTGGGTCCTGAGGGAGGTTGACTCCCAGTTTCCTGAGAAACCACCACACTGATTTCCAGAGTGGCTGCATGAGTTTGCATTCCCACCAACAATGGATGAGTGTTCCCCTCACCCCACATCCTCTCCAGCATAGGCTATCGTTGGTGTTTTTGACTTTAGCTATTCTGACAGGTGTAAGATGGTATCTCAAAGTTGTTTTGATTTGCATTTCCCTGATCCCTAAGGAGGTTGACCATGACCTTAAGTGTCTTCTGGCCATTCGAAGTTCATCTGTTGTGAATTCTCTGTTCAGTTCAGTACCCCATTTTTTAATTGGGTTAACTAGAGTTTTAGTGCCTAGTTTCTTGAGTTCTTTGTATATTTTGGAGATCAGACCTTTGTCTGATGAGGGGTTGGTGAAGATCTTCTCCCAGTCAGAAGGCAGCCTTTTTGTCCTACTGACAGTGTCCTTTGCTTTACAGAAGCTTCTCAGTTTCAGTAGATCCCATTTATTCATTGTTTCTCTTATTGTCTGTGCTACTGGGGTCTTACTTAGGAAGAGGCCTCTTGTGCCTATATCTTGTAGACTACTTCCCACTTTCTCTTCTATCAGGTTCAAAGTGGACGGATTAATGTTGATGTCTTTAATCCATTTGGACTTGATTTTTGTGCATGGTGATAGATATGGATCTACTTTCATCCTTCTACAGGTTGACATCCAGTTATGCCAGCACCATTTGTTAAAGATGCTTTCCTTCTTCCATTGTATACCTTTAGCTCCCTTGTCGAAAATTAGGTGTTCATAAGTTTGTGGTTTAATATCCGGGTCTTCTATTCGATTCCATAGGTCGACTTCTCTGTTCTTATGCCAATACCAAGCTGTTTTCAATACTGTAGTTCTATAATAGAGTTTGAAGTCAGGGATGGTAATGCCTCCAGAAGTTCTTTTATTGTATAAGATTGTTTTGGCTTTCCTGGGTTTTTTGTTTTGCCATATAAACTTGATAATTGTTCTCTCAAGGTCTGTGAAGAAGTTTGATGGGATTTTGATGGGGATTGCATTGAATCTATAGATTGCTTTTGGTAGAATTGCCATTTTTACTATGTTGATTCTCCCAATCCAAGAGCAGGGGAGATCTTTCCATTTTCTGGTATCCTCCTCAATTTCTTTCTTCAAAGACTTAAAGTTCTTGTCAAATAGGTCTTTCGCTTCCTTGGTTAGAGTAACCCCAAGATATTTTATGCTATTTGTGGCTATCATGAAAGGTGATGTTTCTCTGATTTCCCTCTCTGCTTCTTTATCCTTTGTGTATAGGAGGGCCACTGACTTTTTGGAGTTGATCTTGTATCCTGCCACGTTACTAAAGGTGTTTATCAATTGTAGGAGTTCTTTGGTAGAGTTTTTGGGGTCACTTATGTACACTATCATATCGTCAGCAAATAACGAAAGTTTAACTTCATCCTTTCCAATTCGAATCCCCTTGATCTCCTTATGTTGTCTTATTGCTATTGCTAGAACTTCAAGCACTATATTGAAGAGGTATGGAGAGAGTGGACAGCCTTGTCGCGTTCCTGATTTTAGTGGAAAGGCTTTGAGTTTCTCTCCATTCAGTTTGATGTTAGCTGTCGGCTTGCTGTATATTGCTTTTATTATATTTAGGTATGATCCTTGTATCCCCAGTCTCTCCAACACCTTTATCATAAATGGGTGTTGAATTTTGTCAAATGCTTTTTCAGCATCTAGTGAGATGATCATATGGTTTTTTTCTTTCAGTTTATTTATATGATGGATTACATTGATAGATTTGCGTATGTTGAACCAGCCCTGCATCTCTGGAATGAAGCCTACTTGATCATAATGGATAATTTTTCTAATGTGTTCTTGGATTCGGTTTGCCAGTATTTTATTGAGAATTTTCACTTCGATGTTCATGAGTGAGATTGGCCTGTAATTCTCTTTCTTGGTTGTGTCTTTGTGTGGTTTTGGTATTAGGGTAACTGTAGCTTCATAAAAGGAGTTAGGCAATGACTCTTCTGTTTCTATATTGCGGAATACGTTAAGGAGTATAGATATTAGCTCTTCCTGGAAGTTCTGGTAGAATTCTGCATTGAAACCATCTGGTCCTGGGCTTCTTTTGGTAGGGAGATTTTAGATAACAGCTTCTAATTCTTCGCGACTAACAGGTCTATTTAGATTGTTCACCTGTTCTTGGTTAAACTTTGGTATATGGTACTTATCTAAAAAAATGTCCATTTCTTTTACATTTTCCAACTTTGTGGCATATAAACTTTCATAGTAAGATCTAATGATTCTCTGAATTTCCTCTGTGTCTGTGGTTATGTCCCCCTTTTCATTTCTGATCTTATTAATTTGCATGTTCTCTCTCTGCCGTTTAATTAATTTGGATAGGGGTTTGTCAATCTTGTTGATTTTCTCCAAGAACCAGCTTTTTGATTCATTGATTCTTTGGATTGTTTTCTCTACTTATATTTTGTTGATTTCAGCCCTCAGTTTGATTATTTCCAGTCTTCTAGACCTCCTGGGTGAATCAGATTCTTTTTTTTCTAGAGCTTTCTAGTGTGCTGTTAAGTCTCCCATGTGTGCTTTCTCCGTTTTCTTTAATTGGGCACTTGGTGCTATGAACTTTCCTCTTAGCACTGCTTTCATAGTGTCCCATAGGTTTGAGTATGTTGTGTCTTTGTTTTCATTAAATTCAAGGAAGACTTTAATTTCTTTCTTTATTTCTTCCTTGACCCAGGGGTGATTTAGTAGTTGACTGTTCAGCTTCCATGAGTTTGTTGGCTTCCTGGGGGAAGCATTGTTGTTGAATTCTAATTTTAGTCCATGGTGATCTGACAAGACACAGGTAGTTACTAATATTTTTTTGTATCTGTGGAAGTTTGCTTTGTTACCGAGAATGTGGTCAATTTTCGAGAAGGTTCCATGAGCTACAGAGAAAAAGGTATATTCTTTCCTATTTGGGTGGAGTGTTCTATAGATGTCTGTTAAGTCCATTTGATTCAATACCTCCAATAAATCTCTTAATTCTCTGTTTGGTTTCTGTCTGATTGACCTGTCCATTGGTGAGAGAGGAGTGTTGAAGTCTCCTACTATTAGTGTGTGTGGTTTGATGACTGCCTTGAGTTCTAGAAGAGTTTCTTTTACATATGTGGGTGCCTTGATATTAGGAGCATAGATATTCAGGATTGAGCCTTCCTCCTGATGAATTGTTCCAGTTATGAGTATGAAATGTCCATCTCCATTTCTTCTGATTGATTTTAGTTTGAAGTCGATTTTGTTAGATATTAGAATGGCCACACCCGCTTGTTTCTTAGGTCCATTTGCTTGGAAAACCTTTTCCCAACCCTTTACTCTGAGTAGGTGTCTGTCTTTGTGGTTGAGGTGTGTTTCTTGTAAAGAGCAGAATGTTGGATCCTGTTTTCGTATCCAATCTCTAAGTCTGTGCCTCTTTATAGGTGAATTGAGTCCATTGATATTAAGTGATATTAATGACCAGTGGTTGTTGACTCCGTTCTTTTTTTTTTTTTTTAGGTAGTAGAGTGTATGTGTTTTTCTTCTTTGAGTTGTGCTTGTGAATGGTCGCTAGATGTTCGAGTTATTGTAGGCCGTGTTGGGAATGTTGGATTCCTTCCGTAGTGATTTTCCTTCTAATATTCTCTGTAAGGCTGGATTAGTAGCTACGTATTGTTTAAATTTGTTTTTATCCTGGAATATTTTGTTTTCTCTGTTGATAGTGAACAATAGCTTGGCTGGGTATAGTAGTCTGGGTTTGCATCCATGGTCTCTTAGTTTCTGCAGTACCTCTATCCAGGATCTTCTGGCTTTCATGGTTTCCATAGAGAAATCCAGTGTAAGCCTGATAGGTTTACGTTTATAAGTTACTTGACCTTTTTCCTTTGCAGCTCTTAAAATTTTTTCTTTAATCTGTATGTTTTGTGTTTTGATTATTATATGGCGAGGGGATGTTTTTTTCTGATCCAGTCTATTTGGTATTCTGTATGCTTCTTGAACCTTCATAGGAATATCGTTCTTTAGGTTGGGAAAGTTTTCTTTTATAATTTTGTTGAATATATTTTCTGGGCCTTTGATCTGAAGTTCTTCTCCTTCTTCAATGCCTATTATTCTTAGATTTGGTTTTTTTATTGTGTCCCAGATTTCCTGAATGTTTTGTGAAGAGAATTTGTTGCATTTGCCGTTTTCTTTGGCCAGAGCATTTATTTTCTCTATGGTATCTTCAGATTCTGAGATTCGTTCTTCTATCTCTTGTATTCTATTGGTTATGCTTGATTCTGTAGTCTCCGTTCGTTTACCTAGGTTTTCCATATCTAGCCGGTTCTCGGTTTGTGTTTTCTTCATTACCTCCATTCCAGTTTTCAATTCTTGAACTGTTTCCTTTACTTGTTTGATTGTTTTTTCTTGGTTTCTCAGGGTCTCATTCACGGATTTACTTATTTCTTCAAACTTTTGGTATAATTCTCATCTATTTCTATACTCATTTCTTCAAACTTTTTGTTATATTTCTCATCCAATTCTTTAAGGGAGTTATTCATATCCTGTTTAAGTGACTCTATTGCTTTCATAATGGCACTTTTTTCCACTTCTTCTGGGTTAAGGTGTTCAAGCCCTTCTGTTGTAGGGTCCTTGGGATCTGGTGTTTTCATGTTGTTTTTCAGATTGTTGGATGAGGTCTTGCCTTGGTGTCTGCCCATCTCTTACTTCAAATGTTCTCTATTGGAACTTCTGTTACCGTGTCAGGTTCCCTTCTTGGGCAGGGACTTCACTGACATAATGCCCACCTTTCCTCAGGCAGGCTATTGAATCACAGGCACTCTCTCTTTCCTGGATGCGCTTACAATGCAGGCTCAGCTTGCAAGGCAGTTTAGTTGGGTAAAATTTTATGGCCCCAGGGGGAAGGGAGAAATATAGGAATTCGTACCTGGATGGGAGCTGGGATGGCAGGTGGGAGGGGTTAGCCAACACTTCAGGGCGACCTGGACGACTGTGGGTTCGGGGAACGCCAAAGCTCTTCCTCACCAGGACCCTGTCAAGGCCCCAAGCAAACTCACCCCTCTGATGGCCCTCTGCTAGCAGTCAGGGCCCCTGCTGGTCAGGAATGTGGCTGAGCTGGCACCTGGTCCACCTGTCCTCAGGGAGGCCTTTAAGACCCAGGAGCTGCCTCGAGCCGAGCTGCGCCTACAGCCAAGGCCCAGCTTGCAAGGCAGCTCAGCTGGGGAAATTTTATGGCCCCAGGGGGAAGGGAGAAATATAGGAATTCGTACCTGGATGGGAGCTAGGGTGGCAGGCGGGAGGGGGTAGCCAGCACTGCAGGGCGACCTGGGCGTCTATAGGGTCGGGAAACACCCAAGCTCCTCCTCACCGGGACCCTGCCACGGCCTGAAACAAACTCACCCCACCAATGGTCCTCTGCTAGAAGTCAGGGCCCCTGCTGGATGGGAGCCGAGATGGCAGGCGGGAGGGGTAGCCAGCACTGCAGGGCGACCTGAGCGTCTATGGGGTCGGGGAACGCCCAAGCTCCTCCTCGCCGGGACCCTGCCACGACCCGAAGCAAGCTCACCCCACAGATGGCCCTCTGCTAGAAGTCAGGGCCCCTGCTGGTCAGGAATGTGGCTGAGCTGGCAACTGGTCCACCTGTCCACAGGGAGGCCTTTAAGACCCAGGAACTGCCTCGAGCCGAGCTGTGCCTACAGCCAAGGCCCAGCTTGCAAGGCAGCTGAGCTGGGGAAATTTTATGGCCCCAGGGGGAAGGGAGAAATATAGGAATTCGTACCTGGATGGGAGCTAGGATGGCAGGCGGGAGGGGGTAGCCAGCACTGCAGGGCGACCTGGGCTTCTATGGGGTCGGGGAACACCCAAGCTCCTCCTCACCGGGACCCTGCCACGGCCCGAAACAAACTCACCCCACCGATGGTCCTCTGCTAGAAGTCAGGGCCCCTGCTGGATGGGCACGTTCTATCTCTTTTATTCTAGTGGTTATGCTTGATTCTGTAGACTCCGTTCGTTTACCTAGGTTTTCCATATCCAGCCGGTTCTCGGTTTGTGTTTTCTTCATTGCCTCCATTTCAGTTTTCAATTCTTGAACTGTTTCCTTTACTTGTTTGATTGTTTTTTCTTGGTTTCTCAGGGTATCATTCACGGATTTACTTATTTCTTCATACTTTTTGTTATATTTCTCATCTATTTCTATACTTATTTCTTCAAACTTTTTGTTATATTTCTCATCCAATTCTTTAAGGGAGTTATTCATATCCTGTTTAAGTGACTCTATTGCTTTCATAATGGCACTTTTTTCCACTTCTTCTGGGTTAAGGTGTTCAAGTCCTTCTGTTGTAGGGTCCTTGGGATCTGGTGTTTTCATGTTGTTTTTCAGATTGTTGGATGAGGTCTTGCCTTGGCGTCTGCCCATCTCTTACTTCAAATGTCCTCTATTGGAACTTCTGTTACCAGGTCAGGTTTCCTTCTTGGACAGGGACTTCACTGACAGAATGCCCACCTTTCCTCAGGCAGGCTATTGAAGCACAGGCACTCCCTCTTTCCAGGATGAACTTACAATGCAGGCTCAGCTTGCAAGGCAGCTAAGCTGGGGAAATTTTATGGCCCCAGGGGGAAGGGAGAAATATAGGAATTCGTACCTGGATGGGAGCTGGGATGGCAGGCGGGAGGGGGTAGCCAGCACTGCAGGGCGACCTGGGCGTCTATGGGGTCAGGGAACACCCAAGCTCCTCCTCACCGGGACCCTGCCACGGCCCGAAGCAAACTCACCCCACTGATGGTCCTCTGCTAGAAGTCAGGGCCCCTGCTGAATGGGAGCTGGGATGGCAGGTGGGAAGGGGTAGCTAGCACTGCAAGGCGACCTGGGCGTCTATGGGGTCGGGGAATGCCCAAGCTCCTCCTCGCCGGGACCCTGCCATGGCCCGAAGCAAGCTCACCCCACCGATGGCCCTCTGCTAGAAGTCCTTTAGTAATATTTCTTTTGCTTTACTAAAAGAATGTGTGGATGCTCTTGAATTTGGAGCATAGATGCTCAAGATTGAGATTTAATCTTTACGGATTGTTCCTGTGATGAGTATGAGCTGTCTTTCTCCATCTCTTTCGACTGATATTAGTTTGAAGTCTATTTCATTAAATATTAGGTTAGCTACACTCACTTGTTTTTTCGCTCAATTTGATTGCAAAATCTTCTCCCAAACTTTACTCTAAGGTAATGTGTTGACTGCGATTTCTTTCCTGCCTGGTTCCCACACTCATTAAGTCCCAAAGAAATCACACAGAGGTCTACATTAGTTATAAACTGACCTAGTAGCTTAGACATCTTATTAACTCTTATAACTTATATTAGGCCATTATTCTTGTCTATGTTAGCCATGTGGCTCAGTACCTTATTCTGTGAGGCAGTCACATCTTGCTTCTTCTGTGGCTGGGTCAGGACTTCAGAATGAGTCTTCCCAGAATTCTTCTGTTCTTGTCCTCCCACCTCTATGTACTGCCTGGTTGTCCCACCTATACTTCCTGGCTGGTTACTGGCCAATCAGCGTTCTATGAAAATACAATTGACAGGGTACAAACCATTGTCCCACAGCAATAATATTTGTCTTTGAGGTTGAGGTGTGTTTCTTTTATGCAACAGAAAGAAAGATACTCTTTTTGTATCTATTCTGTTTGCCTGTGTCTTTTTATAGGTGAATTGAGTCTATTGATAGTAAGAGATATTAATGACCAGTGGTTGTTAATTCCTATTATTTTTTGGTGTTAGTGTTTGTATGTTGTCCTTCTTTGGGGTTTGCTGGTGTGAGGTGTGAGGTTATCTGTTTACGTGATTATGTGGGTGCAGTTAGCTTCTTTGGGCTGGAGTTTTCATTCTAGTACTTTCTATAAGGCTGGGTGTATTAACAGGTATTGTTTAAATCTGGTTTTGTCATGGAATATCTTGTTTTCTCCATCGATAGTGATTGAAAGCTTTTCTGGGTATAGTAGTTTGGGCTTGCATTCATGATCTCTTAGTGTCTACAGCACATCTGTCCAGGACCTTCTGGCTTTCATGGTTTCCGTTGAGAAATGGGTGTAATTCTGATAGGTCTGCCTGTTACTTGACCTTTTCCTTTGGAGCTCTTAATACTCTTTCTTTATTCTATATGTTTTGCATTTTGATTATTATATGGTGAGGGGACTTTTTTGGGTCCAGTTTACTTGGGCTCTGTAAGCTTCTTGTACCTTCATAGGTATATCCTTCTTTATTTTGGGAAAAGTTTTCTTCTATGATTTTCTTGAATATATTTTCTGTGCCTTTGAGTTGGAGTTCTTCTCCTTCTATTTTTATTACTCTTAGGTTTGGTCTTTTCATGGTGTCCCAGATTTTCTGGATATTTTATGTTAAGGATTTGTTGGATTTAACTCTTTCTTTAACTGATTAATTTATTTCCTCTATTGTATTTTCAACTCCTGAGACTCTCTCTTTCAATTCTTGTAATCTGTTGGTTATGATTACATCTGCAGCTCCTGTTTATTTACCCAGCTTTTCCATTTCCAGAATTTCCTAATTTTGTGTTTTCTTTATTGACTCTATTTCAATTTTCAAGGTTTGAACTGTTTGATCTGTTTGCTTCACCTGTTTGTTTTTTCATTGGTTTTCTTGGCTTTTTAAAGAGATTTATTGATTTTTCCAAGCGGTGGTGGCAAATGTGTTTAATCCTAGCACTCAGGAGGCAAAGACAGGTGGATCTCTGCGATTTTGAGGCCAGCCTGGTCCACAAGAGCTAGTTCCAGGACAGGCTCCAAAGATACAGAGAAACCCTGTCTTGAACAGCTGAGAGAGAGAGAGAGAGAGAGAGAGAGAGAGAGAGAGAGAGATTTATTGACACCATTAACTTTACTACAAGACTCTAAAAAGGAATAAACTCAGATTTCAATGTAACTTTTTGCTGTTTCTTTATTCAGAGGAACCCACTTGCTTTATAGTCACAGCTCTCAGTATTCAACTATCCTAACCTGTCATAGTAAATGTCTGGACAGAAATATATATATAAAGTTTATTAAAGGTCTGAGGATATGAAAGTTTAAGTAAGTTGTAAGGGTCTAAAAATGTGCTTTAAGATATGTAAATGCAAACTATAAAGGTCTCAAAAAGTGTCTTAAGGCGTTTAAATACAATTGTAAAGTGGTGTGGGAGAATTGTCTGTATTTTGTTAATCATGTTTTAAATAAACGCTGATTGGCCAGGCAGGAAGTATAGGCAGGAAAACCAGACAGGAAGTAGAAATGATGCAATGAGAAAAGGAGAATTCTGGGAAGGAGGAAGTAGATTCCTCCCACTCCTTCCCAGACTACCAAAGCAGCAGGATGTGATCTGCCCCACTGAAAAAGGTACTGAGTCACATGGTTAACATAGATCAGAATAATGGGTTAATATAGGCTAGAAGAGTGGACAGGAATCCTGAGCAAATGAGCCAATCAGCTTTAAAACTTATAGAGACCTCTGTGTGATTTTCTTTGGGACTAAACCAGGCAGGACAGAAAACCCCAACAAACAAGTGTGTTCTCATGTTACAGTAAAGATGTATGAAAGGGATTTGGAATATATGTAAAATGAAAAATGTTTCAGATTTCTTTCCCTCTCTATGCTATTATTATATTAAGACTTCAAAAGTTTAGAATTTTAACTTTAATCAATGGAGTTCTGATAAACTAGCTCTGGCAAGCACTGCCTACTATTATAGTCACAAGCTCAAGATTTTAAATTTCCTTTGTCTTGTAAGTAGAGACTTAAAGTGTTTTCTCATTATGCTAAAAACCTTTGAATAGTCTATATACACACAGTAGTCTGGATAGAGGAAAAAATGTTTGTGCTTCTAACCCTAAATCATTTTGGGTACTCAATTTTCTACTGTGACTCAAAGGTGGGAGTCTACTGCCTTGCCTACAGTGTGAATTTCAGTACCGACTACAAACAATGTTAATGCTAGCATATCTAAAACTTATATTTCTTAGTAAACTCAGAAATTCTTGTAAGCTTTAGGGAATAAACTTGGATTCCCCTCTCACCAGTAAAACAGACTCTATATAAGTACTCTTATTAAAGAATAGGTTACATTTTTTTGCCTATTGCTTATTCCTGAGGGTTGGATCTTCTACCTGGTCTTGGACTCCCCTCCCTAACTGCCAGGACCATTGACCTAAAAGTTTCAAATGTATACTTCAACTTTACCTTTTGTTCCTAATATATATATATATATATATATATATATATATATATATATATATATATATATATATTCCCACAACCCACCAGCTCCAGGTGTTTCCTCAAAATCTGCATCCCAGACAGCTTCAAAGTGACTAGCCCCAGGTGGTCCAGTTGCACAGCTGCTACTGCTGCTGATGCCTGCCCTTCCTTAACCCCAGATGGTGCTGCAGAGTTTGGACAGTGAGAGGAATAGCCTGTTCTTCTTAAACTTGGCCAGCATCCCAGCTTTCTTGGGTCCCCAAGAAAACAGGATGTAGTCTAAATCACATGGTGTCCCCATTCCTGCTTCACCAGTCACCCTTCCTATTTCCTCATCGTTTATAATAAAACTGAGAACCATCCACATTCCAGAACCAGGTGTTTCTCCAGTTCACCTTCAGCAACTCAGCATCAGTACCCACATGAGACACATTTCCACTGTTTCCCGTGCCAACATAACCTGTCTTTCCCCCTCCCCAGTCTCTCTCTATGTTTTTCTTCTTTTCCATCCTTGGAGGGCCAAAGAATGCTACATAGATCACACCATATAACAAACCTCACACAAGAGATTTATAGGGGGAGGGGTAGAGCATTCCTTGGCTCTCCAATAGCTACAAAACCCTAACACTACCCCTTGTGACATATCTCCTCCAACAAGGCCACACCTCCTCATCCTTCCCAAACTGGTTCCACCAACCAGGGAGGAGCATTCAAGTGCATGGGTCTATGAGGACCATCACCATTCAAACCACTATTAGAAATGAACCAGACTATGTTTTATGGTGTCAGAAGAATTTCCTTGCTACATGATACTGACATTTCAGGTATACCAATATTATTAGGGTCATAGAGGCTTTCAGCAAGGTTTCAGAAAGATGTTGAACCTAGGAAATGTATGGCAGGGTCAGGTTACCTTTAAGAAGCACCCCTGAAAGGCTATTGGAAGAAACTGTGAAGGTGAAACTAAACTGAAATGGAGAACATGAAGGGATAGAGATGGCATGTCCATGAAACATATGCCAAGAATAACTGTATGCACAGAGTAAAACCAACAAGAGAAAGAGGTTGAGTGTGTTTCAGGTGACAAAGGTGGAGGGATTAGGCTTTCCAAGGATTTTGGAGCCTAAATGATCACATTATGAGTCTCAGGTGATGCACTTTCTTGTTGGGTTTGGTGTGATGATTCTTCAGTATTCCTCCATTCTCCATTCCTCCATTTTGGAATACAAATGTTTACTCTGTGTATTATGTATTAGAAGTATGTAACTATATTTTATTTTATAGATGTTCCACATATACTAAACTTTGTATATTTGATTAAAATAGCAACAATGCCAGATGTTATTTAATGACAAAACAGTATTTTAAGTGAAACAAATTTTTTATTAGATATAATCTGATAAGTTGAAATTTTAAAAATTTGGCCTTTTACCTTAAATGATCATGTTTTGTATTTGAAAATATGACAACACACATTTTTGTTAACATCAAATTGTTATACATATATTCCAAAAATATATTCCATTGAATATCAGACTGCATGGAGATACAATTTAGTTCAAATTCCCGCAAAGAAATTATTTTTTTTTTGATTTCCAATTTAAAAAGTAAGGTCCCAGAAATGATGATTGCCTTGACTAGAGAGAATAATTACCTTTACAAAATTTTCTAAAATTAATCTTATTAATAGAGCCTTTAAAAAAGTCTCTAAAATGTTTTCATTCCATACACTTAACCAACAGATGAAAGCAGTCAGTCATGTCAAATCTATAACAAATAATGTAACATTGACTCAGAGAGAAGACAGGTAAAATCAACTATTGACTCCTTCTGCCAGTGGTCGAGTCTCTAGCAGTAAGCATGGTTCTTAATATCATTTTATTTTTAAAGAGATCAGTTGTTTAGAGGCATAATTTGAAAGCAAGGCAACCAAATTAAATGATCCTTTGGCTTCTGGAATTTCTTAGGAACACCCACAAGAACCACTACCAAAGCCCTTCTACTTCTTGTAGGCTTCAAGATGAGACCACAGGTATTGGCCCTGGAGATCTCTATCTGGGTAGAGATTAGATTGTGTTCCCAAAGCACCCACAGGTGAGTCCAGGTTGGAGACAACCTCCTTCATTTTAGTCATCTTCTCCTAAAGAATCTAAAGGCTTTGGATATGACTGAATAGATTCATTTGTTGACCCTATGAATATAAAACCAGTTGTCAATGATACCTCTTGGCTATTCTGGGTAACGTTCCAAAGTTGTGGGTTTGATGGCAGTTGTCTGGCATCTCCTTTAGCAAAGGAACATGGGTAGAATATGAATCATGGAATTATCTTTTACTAAGAGAAAGACTCAAATGCAAGGGTATTGGATATTTCCAATTGAACTAGCAAGTGGGTCACACACCAGTCAGGTGATAGGCTTAGGTACAAGATTCCATTGTTCACAGCATCCTCTTATGTCCTTTAGGGAGACATTGAGGGCAGAGCAATTGCCATTTGCCTCTCTGTTGAGATAATTAGGATGAGAGTGTAGACTCTAAAACCCTTCACTGGGTAAGAGAATCTATCTACCCTGTTGTGTGAGACATGAGGGATAATTTACCTTTAAGATGAAGAGAATTTTTTTCTTTCTGATTTGGTGTACTTGGCTGAAGCTGGTCAGGTCTACACAGCCAGAGGCAGAAGCAGCAGACTTCTGGCAGGTCTTACTTCATCCTTGTCCTGAAATGAGACTAGCATGCAACTTACTGTGATGGGATGTTGTTCCATCCCAGGGAACTTGTGTTCCATCTAAGGGAACTGCTTGAGCCATGAGCTTTTTCTGCAATGCAAATGTATTGAAATTTAACCCATTTTATTTACATATTAAATATTTTATGATTAATTTTTATATACAGGATTTTGAGTATCATTTTATATTAAACAAACTTTGTTTACTTTAAACTTGTTTTGCTTTACTGTCTTTAGACTTAATATTGACAACATATAAAAAGCATAGTGTGATGGGAAATAAAAATTGTTCTCTCTCTTCAAGCTTGTCTCTGTAATGAATTACATCTGTACTAAGCATGACTGACCAATGAATTGTGTATCTTAATTATCTGTAACTGTTTATAATAAATTAGCAACATTATGTAGCATTAAGATTTTATAATTTTTTTCTATGATAAGTTTGAGCTAAAAAATAAAATTTTTGAATTAAGAACCTTTAGTATCAAAGGAAACTTTGCTTCATATACTTTTGTCTGTTCTTAGATGATCATGTTCGTGATTGTAATAACTTCCTATTACAATCAGTTCTTTCATCATTAGAAAGCATTCTTTAGCCTGTAAGGTTTCTGTTTTAAAGTGTATTTTATTGGATTCCTATATTGCCACTCTAGCTTTTTAGGCTTGCAATTTTTTTCCCTATGGAAGTACATTTTATTTTCAGTGATAAAGTAGTATTTCACAGCCGAAAGATAATAATCTATATAATCCTTCTACTACAGATGGGCTATTAGGTTGTTTATAGTCTTATAAACTATAAACATTCTTGTACAGATGTGCAAGCATTTTCGTTAGTCAAATTACTGTATCAAAGTACATTTGCATTTTAAAATTAGATATAATGGTTCCAAATTGTACAACAGAGTGATTATATGTATTTAAATTCCCACCAATAATGTGTAGTAAGTTTCCCACACTCTAGTTAACATTGCATGGTATCAGTAATTTTTTTATTGATTTTTATTGAGCTCTGCATTTTTCTCTGTTCTCCCTCTTAGGCTTGCAATTTATATCTTGTATCTTTTCCCAGTTTTTTTTTTAACTTTCAGTCTAACTGTTTATTTTTTGAGATACACAGTTTAATAGATTAGTTTATCATCCTTACATCCTCGGGGTGAATGGAAATGAACTCGTTGCCATGTTCAGAAGTGTACCAAATTGGGAGGCAATGTAAAAAGGGAGAATGGAAAGAGACCTATTCTTCCTCAGTGACCATAGGCTGATGATGACACCGTTTTCTTTTTCTTCCTCTGGGCTGCAGGGCCCTTAAGTTTAGAGCTTCTCCACACCCTTGTACTCAGGATTGAAGAGAAGGAACCAAGTGATTTAGGCATAGAAAGAGTCAGAGGAAGAAAGTCACATTAATCAAGAAAGATGAGCAGGGCATGCAGGCCTTTAATGCCAGCACTGGAGAGGCATTAGCTTGGGGATCTTTGTGTGCTTAAGAACAACCTGGTCTTTAAAAAAAAAACGCCCCCTCCCCCGCCCCACATGCCACCACTATGACATCAGAGTGGTGGTCCAATCATTTGGCTATGGTACGTAGGATAATTTACATATGACTACCGATTGGCCGAAGGGCATAAGCCTGCCCCCAAAATGAGGTTTGTGTACAGATAGTTTCCAGAGAAACCTCAGTTTGTGCTGGTGGTTAGACAAGCAGAGTGCTGCTCCTCTACCGTCCTTAAAAAAGAGCTAAATCCCCAGATTGTTCTCTGGACAGAAGAGAGGGTGCATGAAACGGCCTAGGCCCATAACCATACTGATGAATATTTTGCTTATCACCATAGAACCTTCATCCGACGATGAATGGCGATACAGACGGAGACCCACATTGGAGCACCGGACTGAGCCCCCCAAGGTCCAAATGAGGAGCAGAAGGATGAAGAAAATGAAAAAGGAAATAAGGACTACGAGGGATGCTATCACCCACTGATACAAGGGGACGGATCTAATGAGAGTCTACCAAGGCCAGTTGGACTGAGACTGAACGAGGACGCGATCCAACCAGATTCTCTGAATGTGGCTGGATTCTCTGAATGTGACTGGCCCGGAGTCTTTCTGAAAAGTCATTGACAATGGCACTGGGACTTGTTTCCTCTGCATATACTGGATTTTGCGGATCCAGTCTGTCTGGACACTCACCTTCCTGGACCTGGAGGGAGCGGGGAGGAACTTGAACTTCCCACAGGGCAGGAAACCCTGACTGCTCTTAGGGATGGAGAGGGAGGAGGAGAGGGAGTGAGGGGAGTGGGAGGGGGGCGGAAATGGAAACTTTTATAATTTAATAAAATTACTTTCAAAAAAACAAGAGCTAAATCTGGTAAACCATCGGGAGATTTGATCCTGGTTGTAGAACTAATTCAGACAACAGACTTCTGGGTGGTGTGCCCAGTCCATATCCCCAGATAATACTAGAAAACCTGGGAATTCATTAGTATTACTTAAATGAGTTCCAGAAGGAAAGGACCTCATGTTCATGACCAACATTTTGGGGAAGGAGATGACTTCAGGAAACAGACACTAAGCTACAGGGAGGTCAGAAAGGTGAGAAAACGCTCCTCAGAATAAAAGTCAGATGAGCTGAGAAATTGACAACTACCCCTTCCAGGAAGACCACAGGGTGGCCCTGCCACAAAAAGTCGCTCGGTGGAGAGAGGTTGCTCCCATGAGAAAACCAGAAGAAGAGAGAAAAATCCCTCCCCCGAGAAGTATCGTGTTGTAGATAAAAGTCCCACTGCTGAGAAGCACTGCACTACAGTTAAGAGCACCTTGGCTGAGAAGCTTTTGTTAGCTGAGAAACATCCTGCTACAGAGAAGAGTTCCTATGCCAGGAAACACCATTCTCTTGAAAGACGTTGTACTATAGGGACATTTTCCTCTGCCGGAAAGTACCCCTCTGACAGGCACCTCCTTGGGAAGAAGCATCACTTTTCTGAGAAAAGCCATTCATCTGAGAAGTATCTCTCTCTTGAAAAAGATCTTCCTACACAGAGAGGCCGCCTTATCAAGAAAAGCCGTCTTAAAGAAAAAGGTCACTCTACAGAGGAATGTGGTTTAGCTGAGAGAGGCCGCCCTATCATGAGAGATCAACCTGCAAAGAAAGGACTTTCTACTAAGAAGAGTGCATCTACTGAGAAAGGTTATTTTGATAGGAGAGGTCACTCTATTGAGAACCATCACACTGGAGAGAAAGACCCCACAATCAAGAAATTAATTTTTCCGAGAGCGATCACCAGCTAGAGAGAGGCCATTCTGTGAAGAGAGGACTCTCCACAGAGAAGAAAGGTCACCCCATAGGGAGAGTTCGGCCAGCTAAAAATAGTCACCTGGCAGGGAAGGGTCGCTCATCAGAGAAGACTAGCACTGCAGTGAGAGATCGCCTCTTCAAAAGCTGCCCTGCAGAGGAGGGCCATTTGTCTCAAAAGGGTAACTCTGCAAATAGAGGACCCTCTCCTGGGACAGATCACCGTACAAGGAGGTGTCGCCTCAGAAAAAGCTATCCTGCAGAGGAGGATTACTGATTCGAGTTGGGTAACGTGGCTGCAAGAGGACCTTCTGCAGGTGAAGATCACCCTTCTGGGAGAGGTCACCTCATCAAAAACTGTCCTGCAGAGGAGAGTCATTCATCTACGAAAGATAACTCTGCAAAAAGAAGACCCTCTCCTGGAAAAGATCGCCCCACAGGGAGAGGTAAGCCTCCGAAGAAAAGCTGCCCTGCAGAGGAAGGTCACTCAGATGAAAGGGGTATTCTCAGCAGCAGGAAGACCCTTTGAAGGTGAAGATTGCCCTGCAGGAAGTGGTCAGCCCATCAAAACCTACTGGGCCAAAGAGGGTCATTCAATGGAGAAGGGTATAACTGCAAAGAGATGACCCTCTCCCGGAAAGGAGGGTCATTCAGTTGAAAAGGCCAACTATGCAGAGAGAAGATCCTTTGCAGCAAAAGATTGCCCCACAGGAAGAGGTCAGGCTCCAAAAGAAAATCTGCCCTGCAGAAGAGGGTCAATCACTGGATATGGTAACTATGTGCAGAGAGAGCCCTCTGCAGGGAAAGATGACCCCACAGGGAGACATAGGCCTCCAAAGAAAAGCCAACATGCAGAGAAACATCTATCTGCTGTGGGAAGCTGCCTTCCCCAAACAAGTTGTCCTGCAAAGAAAAGTCTATCTTCCCAGAGAGTCTGCTCTGCAGAGAAAGTACATGCAGGGGAAAGAGGTCACTTTATTGATAAAATATGCCTTGCAGAAAGAGAACTCACTGCTGAGAAAGGTCAGATGGAAAAGAAAGTCATCTGTTTTGAGAAAGTTCATTCTGAGGAGAGAGGTCAGTCTTCCCAAAGCAGCTACATTGTTGAGAAAGGTAACAGAGTAGATAGCGGGTACCCTGTGGCAAAAGGTCATCACTTCATGGAAAAAAGCTTTCCTGTGGAGAAACCCTCTTCTTCAGGACCTGCACCTAACATGCCAGTGCCAAAGACTATGCAGAATATTCGAGAAAACAGAGTTGGCAGTGATACCAGCACAGTACCACAGATTCCTCACCAGAATGTGGCTGGGACTGTCAACACTGCTCAGTCTGTGCAGGCAGGGAAGGCGAGAATGAGAGTTGAAGTTGCCTGAAGAACTTAAGCCATGTCTTGTTGAGGACTGGGAACTGATAAACAAGCATAAGCAGTTATTCCAACTCCCTGCTGAGAAGAATGTAGACACTATTCTCGCGGAGTATGTCACTTTTGTGAAATCACAGGGAAAGGCTGATAATAGAGAATATTCTGTTGATGAACTTGTATATGAAATAAGAAGAGTATTTCAACAGGATGCTGGGCACCCGGTTGCTCTGCCAGTTTAAAAAGTCCTAGTATGCTGAAATTCACCTGGTCTATCCTCATTTTCCAATGTCTCAGGTTTATGGGGCTCCATCCACACTTCCTACGATTATTTACTCAAATTGTGACTCTATTGACCCACTTCCTCCATAATAGGCATAGTCTTATGCAAGTCTCTATGTATATGCACGATTTCCTTAAATACCTAGCTGAGAATTCCACTTCTCTATTTAGTGCTAGCAATTACAAAGTGGCTTCTGCTGAGTATTGTTGTCAAGCGCTGTGAGGGTCAGCTGACCACTCCCTGTTATGACCTGGATCAGTAAACATTTGTGTGTTTGGTGTTTTTATTGTAGGTGTTCTTGAAAATTGTCAAAGTATAACAGGGCTGAATATTTCAGTCTGCTTATTGTTGTGAAAAAATATTAAATGCTTCTTCAGTTTTTCAACAAATAAATGTTCATTAAAAGAATTTCTGTTGCTTATTTGACAACATTGCTTGAATGTTGGTGTTTCTATTCTTATGCATTGTGAGTTTCTACTAGGTGTTCATATTACATGATAACACATACTCATTCCTAGTGCTAAATGTTCAACATAATGGATATGCTCCAAACATATGCATACACATAATTTAAAACACAAAATCGTTTAGAAATATAAAAGGATTGAAGATGGAGCTAAGGAGGCCCTGGGTTTACTCTTTCATTTTGAAAGTGAAAGAAAGGGGAAGAAAAAGAGGAAAAACAGAGGAGAAGGAAAAGGAAGGATGGGTTTAAAGTGAAAGGAAGGCTAGAGAGGGGGAGGTGATGAGGAGAGGTAGTGAGGGGAGAAGAGAAATAGGTGGAAAGAAGTAGAGGGGAATAAATAAAAGGGAGGAGATAGAGGTGGAACAAGAGGAGGAGGTGAAGGAGAAGGGGCAGGAGGAAGACAAGATGGGGAGGAGAAGGAGGAGGAAAAGTATAAGGGGAAGAAAAAAGAGGAAGAAGAAAAGAGTGGGAGGAGACAGAGAAGGGTAATGAGGAAAAGGAAAGGTAAGAAAAGAGAAGGAGAGGGGCAGGATGATGTGGAGAAGGATGTGGAGGAGGAAAAGGAGAGGAAAGAAAGAAGAGAGGAAAGAGAGAATGAAGAGAAAGAGGGAAAGGAGAAGGATAAGGAGTGGAGGGATTGAGAAGAAGAGGAGGAAGAGTAGAGAGAGGAGGAGGGGAGAGGTAGAAGGGAAGGTGAGGGAGGAGAAAGAAAAAGAGAGTATAGGAGAGGGAAGAAAAGAAGAGGAGGGAGGAGAAGGCGAGAGGAAGAAGAGGTTAAGAAAAAGAAGGATGGAGAAAGACGAGGAAGAGGAGAATGAGGTTAAGGGGAGAGGAAGATGAGAAGGCGGAGGAGAAGGAGGAAGAGAAAAGGAGAGGAGGGGAGAAAAAGGAGGAGAAAGAAAATAAGAGGGGAGGAGGGGAGAAGGAAGAGACAGAGGGAAAGGAAGAATATAGGAAGGAAGGGTTGAGGGAAGGGATGAGGAAGAAAAGTAAGGGAAGAAGGATAAAGGAGTTAGGAAAGAGTGGTGGAAGAGGGAAATAACAGAAGGTGGAACATACGAGACAAGGCAGGGAGGAGAAGGAAAAGAGGAAGGAAAGGAGTAGAAAAATGAAAAAAAGAGTAGAGGAGAAAGGGGGAAAGGAAGATAACATGAGGAAAGAACAGAAGTAGGAGGGGCAGTAGGAGAGAGGAAGAAGAGAAGTAGTGGTAGATGAAGAAAAAGATAAACACAGAAGATGTGGTAGCAAAGGAAATGGGGAGAAGGTAAAAGGAGAAGAAGTAGGGGAAGGAGGTTGGAAAGAGTGTGGAGGAAACCATAGAAGAAAGAGGATGAGGAAAAGGGGCAAGGCTGAGAGAAGGAAAGTACTAGAAAGAGAATGAAGAGGAAGAAGAGGAGTCGTAGAAAGGTTGACAGAAGGAGTTGGAGAAGGAGAGATGGAAGGGAAGAAAAAGTGAGGAAGAGGAGGATGGGAAGGAGAGAGAGTGCTGGGTTCAAACCCCAGCTTTGTGCAGGCATGGTTGGGAGGGGAACAGACAGAGCATGGGCAGGACCAAAGGTGGATCCTGATAGGTCATTTGTACAATGTGCATGGAGGGGAAACGACACCCTGAAGGCTGTATGTGGAGAGCTTGTTTATCCAGAGAGGCAAGGGACATTTTAACTCTAGGAAGAATGGCTCCTTGGGTCCATGTGGTGGAGTTTCATCAGTTTTGGGCAATAACATCGAGGGTGATTCATTTGTGTACTCAGAGGCAGCAGGGACCAGAGGAAGGAACCTTATAAGGTCATAGAAAGTACAGCCTGGGCTGTTTCAGTGGTCAGATAAGCAGCGACCAGTCCCTGTAGCCTTGGAGGCACATGAGCTTATCAGATGTTACATGCATTGGGGCATTTTGGGGCACATCCACAGGAAGACTAACTGCTTGGGGTCTGCTGGCACCTGGGCAAGTGGGGAGAAAACAAACTCCTGCTGATATCAGGATAAGAAAATCTAGGTTTTACGCTTAACTTCAAAACAGCCCTGCAGGAGAGGATGAGAAAAAGAAGGGGAAAAGGAATGAAGGCAATAAGGAGGGAGGCTGAGGAGAAAGAGAGGACAAGAAGGCAAGTGAGAAAGAAAGAAAAGAGAAGGGAAAGAAGGAAGGGAAAATGAGGAGAGGAGTAAAATAGAATGAAGTAGAAAGAAGAAAATGAGTAGGGAGAGGAAGAAGAGAGGGGAGGAAAGGAGAGGGGGAAGAAAGAGAAGGGATAAGGAGAGGGAGAAGGGAAAAGGAAGAGGAGGGAAAGGAGGATGGGAAAGTGTGGTGAGCCCACAACCATGATTCAGTAAATGTACAGCTGACAGATCTGTTAGACTAATCCATGAGAAGTATGGTAGGTTCAAATCCACATGGAGAACCTGCTCAGCAGAGCTGCGGGAACACTTGTCTTTTGGATAAGTCACTGCCAATTCTGTAAAAATATTGTGAACTCATGGCGTATCTCGCTTCAAAATGGGATTCATTCCCAAAATACCTCAGCAGTGTAACTTCTTCTGTATGGGGGCAATGGAATGACCCTCCATGAGGCCTTAGAGTAATAACATTTACCTTTTGTTCCAACAGTCAAATTTACATAAAGTTAATCCTCCACAATTACCTTTGCTAACAGACCAGATAGGAATTTCAAAAAGATAGAAGACACCGCCCTTAGCAGACAAACAGGTCTTGGTGTGGGTGAAGACAAAGACAAACTCCATCTAATGATTTGGAATGCCAGGTATTTCTCCTTAGATACTGGCCCCTCCTGGGTTTTGTTACCTGTTCCTAGAGTATTGCATTGTCAGGTTCTACCTGCCTTTTGTGATTCTGAAATGCATATTGATATCATTGTTTTTGCCTAAGGAATTTCTTTCTACTTTTATTTTATTTAAAGAAATCTTTTTATTTTACATACAAATTCCAGTTCTCACCCCTTTCTTCCTTCCCTTCCCTCCACCTTTTCCCCACCCCACCCCATCTAGTCCCCAGAAAGGGTAAGGCACATTGCTTAGAGGAAGGACCAATGCCTCCCACCAACTATATCTAGGCTGAGCAAGGTATCCCTCTAAATTCAGCATTCAAAGAATGAATCTGAACATAAAAATGTCTAAGTGGTATTCCTTGCTTCCGCATATGGTAAACTTTGTATATTTGATTCAAATAGTAACTGTTGGGTCCAGGGGGGACGCGCAAAGATGAGAGCACCACCAAGTCAAATAAACCAGAAGCAAACTTTATTCCAGAAACCAGATCCTAGGAAAACCAGAAGCAAACTTAAAAATAAAAAATAAAAATAAAACACCGCGGGGCACAGAAGCTTATCAGCTAGCTGAGACCACAGCCAGAAATGGTGTTTGTTAGGCTGTGGCAAACGGCTGGTTTTTGAACCTCCTTTTTATAGCAGGGGCACCAGGCATTATCCCTGAACCAAAGAATTTTACAACCTTGTCCTGACCCTTGGGTTGGTCAGCGGAGACCCTAAAGAGGGGAGTGAGTGCTAGTGTCCATGAGTAATTAGGCAGCCATCATGAAATATGTTTTAGGAGAGACTACAACGAAAGTCTCTAATTGCAAGAAAACATATATCTTTAGCAATTCGTCAGAAAGGGGGCTGCTTGTAACACTAGAAGGTTAATAAATTAGGATTCTTGGACTGAGAACTTAGAAGAAAAGTCTTTCATATTATTTTTAGGTAAATTGACTGCCATACTTTACAACTTTCATTATCAGAGCTCATTAAAACCTTCTTTTATTTATCCACTGTCTCCTGGTATCCCCGAGTACAAACTGAGGTCATGCCTCTCCTCTGGTAGTGCCAGTCTCCCATAACAGAGACAGTGTCTGACTCAGAGGTCACATATCTCTGTCTCCTAAGGGTTAAACTCAGTTCACACCTACTGTTTGTTAAGGACAGTCAAGACACTACTCTCAGTTTACAGGGAGATGCTCTGGCCTTGTAATAAAAAAGTCAGTTGTAAATAGCTAACATGATGGAGATTTCCCAGGCATCCGAGAAAGTAATCCCTGTGAAGATTGATCTGTGATCTGCTGAGAAAGTTGTTGATAGTTTACTTAGGTTTACAGCTTTATGTGTCCTTCTTCCTACATCCTAAACTTCTGCCTTCTAATCTTTAGTGTCTATATTTCTATTTCTATATTTTTATTCTTGTCTTCAGACCCTTCAGTAACAATACCAGTTGTTATTCAATGAACAAAACAAGAGTACATTGAGTAAAAAACTTTTAATTTGAAAATTAAAAATATCAAGTCTATTGCCTTAAATGACCCTAACTAGTATTTGAAAACATGCTGATATATATTTTTGTTAAAGTGAAATTTGTATACCAATATTCTAAGAGACAATTTAATTGTAAGTTATATTTGCCAAAGATAAATGATTTTCCATTTAAATTAAGAAGTATACTCCCAGAGATAATGTTTACCATATCAAGAGTAAATGATTCATTTTACAAAGTCTTCCAAAATTAGTCCTATTAACAGAACCTTTAAAAATGTGTACATTTCTTTCTACACACTCAACTAACATGTGAAAGGTGAAGACAGTCAGTCATATCAAATCCGTAATAATTAATTAACATTATAACCTGGATTAACATAGAAGACTAAAGACATCTCTTTATTCCTTTTGTCAATGGACAAATTTTTAGATCACTACATACTGAGAGCAGTAAGCAAATTTTCAACTGTCAGCTGACACTTGGATACTCTGTATAACTTTCCAGAGCTGTGAGTTTGATGACAAAATATTTGGCATCCTTTTTAAATGAGGGAAGATGGAGAGTTAGGTTATAGACCCTAGAGAAAGAGCTGAATGTCAGGATAAAGGGCATGGCCAACTGAACTAGCCTACAAGTTTCACACCTATCAGGTAGTAGACTTAGGTACAAATTTGCTCTGTTCCCAACATAATCATATGTCAGTTCTGTTACACTATGGACAGAATAATTGCTATTTGCCTCTCTGTTGTTCAAAACATTTAGGATGTGGATAAAAATCCTGAGATCCTCCTCTGAGCAAGAGAATCCATTCCCCCAGTCAGGTAAGGCCTTTGCAGCTGAAGTTAGAAGCAGTAGAATTCTGGCGGTATTGTTTCTCATGCATTCTTATCCTGTAATGAAGTTAACATGCAATTTATTTTGGTGGGATGGTGGTCCATCCATTGGAACTTGTGTTTCATCTAAGGGAACTGCTTGAGGCTGGGGTTTCCTGCAGTACAGGTGTATTATAAATTTAACCCATTTTTCTCAAGCATTGAATCTTTTATGACCAATTTTTATACCTGATTTTGAATATTATTTTACATTAAGCAAACTTTAAGTTTACTTTACACTTGTTTAACTTTACTTGCTTTAGATTTAACTTTGACAACATATGGAAAGGGCTATATAGTGGGAGATATAAATTGGTGTTTTTTTTCTAAGCTTGTTTCTGTAAATAAATTATATTTGTACTGAATGAAATGGATTAATAAAAATATGCTGCAAGATCCCCAAGTAGCTGCAGTGGCAGAAATGCTGCAGATTCCCAATCAGCAACAGGCCATGTGGTGGCAGGCAGGGGGCAGCAAGTCCCAAGAGCAGCCAGTTCCAGATAGGGTGGCGCATGAGACTATGCCTCAGGTCTCCAAAGGTGACTGGTCTCGGGTGGTGAGCCACGTGGCGGCGGCGGGGGATCGAGGGGGGGACAGACAGGCATTCCTTGCAGAGTGAGGTTGGACATTTATTTAGTGGGTTATGGAAGTGTGGAAGGGAAGGGTGAGAAGGAGAAGAGGAGAGAGAGAGAGAGAGAGAGAGAGAAAGAGAGAGAGAGAGAGAGAAGAGAGAAGGGAGAGACAGAAGCTGCCTCTCCAAGAGGGAGATGGAGGAAAAGGAAGAGACTCAGGCTGCAAGCAGGAAGAAGATCTGCCTACCTCAGTGGATGGGGATGGGAGTGGGCATGGCTTGTCTCTTAAAGGGACAAAACAGATCGTTACATTCCCATCTCTTTTTTATAATAAAAAAGCAGGAGGTCAGGCACCACAGATTAAAGAATGGGGGCAGTGGATCCTCAAGTCTGCTTCCTGCTTATTTATGGGTATTGTCTTTGTGGGAGGAACCTGAGAAATCTGGGTGCTGGTCACATCCTGGTGTGGCTGGGCTGTTTGTTCCTGTCCGATGTTTGTGGTATTGAAATGTCTGGTGTCTCTTATACCTGTTTAAGGTATTGGCAGAACCAAAGTTAAAGTTAAGAAAAAAAATTAGCAACAGGGAATTGAGAGGGGGTGTATCTGACCTGTTTAAGGTGGATCCTTCAATTTGGCTCCCTGGAACTCACAAGCATTCTTTGGGTTTGTGAAATCAGAAGTTTTAGACATATACATTGTATAAACAGTAGCATATTTATGTCAGAATGACTGTGACAGATATTTTTGCACTATGAAATATTTTTAAAACTATGAGAGGCAGCATGAGAGAGAAGTTTGATAGAGTCCACTTGTTCTTACACCTTTATAACTTGTAGGTACACACCTTAAAAACTTATATTTGTAATATACTATGTTTGGTGAGGATGACAAAACCTCTCAACTGTTAAACTGCATCAGAGATTTTTGACAAGGATAAAATTTTACTTGAGTTACTGATTAAATAACAACAGAGAACTTACTTGGTTGACATCTAGAGCTACTTCTCAGAGTCCTCCATGGTTCCTGAAGGTTATATTTGCCATTTACTGTTTAGCACAGGGTCTGTCAGGTTCCAGAAGATCCTGTCAGCTAAAAAATCTGTAGGAAGACAAGTCTACCTTGGCTTGAACAGCTAGGCTTTCAATTCCAGCAATCCTGTCTACTGTCTGAAGATCTTCAATTTAGATGAAAGGAAGTTTTTCCCAGTGTTCAATGTTTGACAGTTAAAGCAAATTGTGAATGTTTTGTGCCCATTTGTCTTCTGTCCTTTTTGGAGGAAATAAAGTGCTGCTGCTAGGAGCCAACCTGTCTCTTTTTGTTTTAAAAAGTTTTTTAATAATTAAATATTTAAATGCCATATTCCTCTGATCTCTGAGCAGTTAAGGGCTGCTTATCAGGTAAAAGTACAGTATAGAATCTGTCTGGAGAGTTGGGTCTGAGCTTGACTGTAACATGTAAGATTTACACATGTAAAAAGACAGAAAGAAGAAAAAACTGCTTGCAATAAAAGGTTAATGGCAGAAATGACAGTAGTAGAGAACATCTTAATATATTTTAAATGAGGGTTGGATTAAATATAAAGTATTTTTGTAAGAGACTTAAAAGTACGTATCAGTTTAAAACATGAGACTTATTGTTTTGTAGTCTGAAATGAGATGCAATGAACAGACAATTATAGCATTTAATAGTAAACATAGGTGCATTTAAGTTACATGTATAAACACACACACACACACACACACAGAGAGAGAGAGAATGAACAGGAATTGGGTGAAGTGGATGCTCTTGGTGGGCCCTACCAAAGTCATGCCACTGCATAAAACACACATGCAACAGAGTCAGCAAGAGGAATTTAGAGAAAAAAAAATAAGTAAACTGGGGGAGCAGGCAGGGTATCCTTCAGTAAAGATGGCAGGACTTGATCACCTGACTTGACTCTCAGTTAAGATGGTGGTGAAGTCACCTGACCTCACTCAAAATGGCAGTAGTCACATGTTGTATGGAAAAGACACTCAGTTAAGATGGCGGTGAAGTCATCTGACCTCAGTTAAGATGGTGGTAAGGTCTCCTGACTGCAGTTAAAACGGCAGTGGTCACATGTTGTATGGAAAAGTCATTCAGTTAAGATGGCAGTGAAGTCACCTGACTTCAGTCAAAATGGCAGTGGTCACATGTTATTTGGAAGAGTCACAATTTTTGAGTTGCAGGGATGTTAAGGTTATTAATAAGAGAGACCTAGAGGCATGATCCACCCTGTTGCTGAGCTGCGCATGCCACAAGCCCTGGCAGGGAGCAAAAGGCTGGAATTGAAAACAGTTGCCTCATGGATCTGACCAATGTTGTTGGCAGTGGTAGTGGTGGCAGGATCCATTTGCCTGTGCACTGACAGTACTTAGAAAGCTCCCACTGACCATAAATAGAAAGCTCCCATAAAAGTGGAGCTGGCGGGACACTGGCAAATAAGGCATTAAGGCCTGTAGTTTTAGGGCCTCTAAAAGGCATCTATCTCAGGGGGGATGGACATATATGGCTTGCTACCCATAGCTGAAACTGTGAAAACTCATGAAATGGCAACACCTCAAGACCTCCGAGGGCTTTTACCAAAACCAAAACAAAAACAAGCAACACAGCAGGGGAAAAAAAAGAAAAGGAAAAAATGAGAAAGAAAAACTGAGGGACCCTAGGCCCCCAATCGAATGCACCACACAAAGTGTACAGTGCTAGCATGGGAGGATTGACCCTGGGTCAGTCTAGGCTGCTCTGAGTGGCCTTTCATGGTAAAGGAAAAGAAAAAAGAAAAGAAGAGGAAAAAATGGGAAAGAAAAACTGAGGGACCCTGGGCCCCTAGACAAATGCACTGCACAGATTGTGCAGTGCTAGTGTGGAAAGACTGATGCTTGGTCAGTCTGACACAATTTTAGCTAAGGGAAGCAATCTGGAGATGAATCTGAGCTAACCATTCATGGTTGAGGACTGTCCACAAGTTTCTTAAACACCATAAGATTGTCAGGAGCTCACTGGTCAATTCCTCAGGTTCAGAGAAATGGTTAAGCTGACCAGAATAGGGGGAACTCACCAAATGTAGCCGGTGGTGTGCATAGAAATTGTGCTGTAGAAATCACGCTCAGGCATATGGAACACATGGTTGTTGTGGAAAAAAATACCTGGTTCTGGATACCAACTCTGGAAGAGGGGCTTGGGGTGAGAGAGCCTTCTGAGTCATGGCACCAATGAAATGGATTAATAAAAATATGCTGCAAAATCCCTGAGTAGTTGCAATGGCCAGGGCTCCTTGACTATCCGTTTTGCAGGGTGAAGACTTCTTTTAATCTCTTACACATCTGGCAACAGCCTGGATCTTTCTATCTCCTCATTTCCTCAAGGACAAGATGGTGTCTGAGACCTGTGACTGAACCTTGTATACGTTTCATTATCATTCATTCAATTTTCAGGCTGTTGTCAGAAATATTGGTTGAAACATGGGCTGAATATCATCTTTCACTCTGGGAAAATATTTAAAAAGAGTTTGGAGTGGCTGTCAAGTTCTTCCAGGAACACAGTAATAGTATCTCTTGAAACAGTAAGCACAAATAACCCATCTTCTTTCAAATTGCCTCATGTTAGGCATTTGATCACAAAAACAATGTAACTAATACAGAAAATTGATACCAGGAATGGGGTATATCTGTGACGGTTAACGTTGAGAGGATCTAGAATCAACTAAGAGATACAGCCCTGTGCAGTCTATGAAAGTTTTCCAGGAAGATCTAAATGAAAGGAGAAGACTACCTTAAAGGTGATGGAATTTTTTAATTGGTGGCTTAGATATATAGAGATCTGAGAAAAAAAGAATCATTGCTTTGTTGCTTACTTTTACTTCTTGCTATTAGACTTGCAAGTATGTCTATGTTATGCTGACATCAAACTCCTTTTCACTCCCTGGGGTCAAAAATCTCAATTCTGTAATCATTGCCTTTTTTTTTTCCCTGTGAGGCACTACCTTCATCGGGAAACTACCAAAAGGCTGTCAGCCATGTTCAAAGTTAATCAAGGTTAATAATTAGCATACAATATTCCATTTGAACATTCTTAAGATTTTAGGGTCTTTGTGTCACTATATGACAGGAAGACTAAATGTGTATTTTATAATATCATATTGATTTCTCTAGAAAAGTCCTAAAGTTTAGATTCTTGCAGGAGCAATTTGTTGATCTGAGGAGATCAGTGGAAGCTAGAAGCTGGCTTTAGTCTTAGCCTATGAGAAAGATTTTGAGATGAAATTAAATTACAAGCTTATTCCTGCCTTGAAGGAAAATATTGACCTCAATCAACTGATTCTTTTATTTTCAGTGCTAGAGATTGAACCCAGGGTTTTGTCTATCACTGAGATACATTTCCAGTCCCCCAAGTGTATTCCTGTCCAGTTAATTACCGACTAAATCTAGCCCTTCAGGTGAAGGAAACATTACCAGAATCCTGATGGGGAGTCTCTGTCAGCCAATGAACTTTAGAAGTGGGACCACGTTAGGGCATGACTTTTGGGTACCTGGAGAAAAATGCTGGGCAGTCCAGAGTTCATTATCTCTCTGTGGTTCCCATGCTGCATAGCTAAGCTTAGAATTTTCATTCCTGTTTGTGAGTTTTCCCCTTATAATAAAAAATATGATTGGTCTATCTTGTAGTTAGCCTGGTATTTCTCAACCTGAGCCCCAACTTGGGGCTTAGGTTCTTTGTAGCTCTAGCTAACCACTGCAAGGCTCCATTTGGTGTATTTGGGCTAAATCCCTTTGGGCGACCTTGAGTAGCTGCTAGCCTTGGTAGCATCTCAGAGCCATTCCGGGTCCCCAGACACCTGCACTGGTGGACTGTACAGCTGGTTTGTGGGTCCAGCTTTCCCAGCGCACCAGTGGAAGCTCGGGTGGGGCATGGGCTTCTCCCAGTGTCTCTATTGACATTGCTATCTTGCTGTCCATGTACAGCTGCTGACCAGTCAGGGATCTCTGTGGGTGCACAGTCTGTAACAGATGTTTCTCCTACTCCAACTTGTTACAGGTGAGATTTATAAAGTCAAATTTATAATTTA
This sequence comes from Myodes glareolus, assembly GCF_982192425.1. Lineage (NCBI taxonomy): Eukaryota > Metazoa > Chordata > Mammalia > Rodentia > Cricetidae > Myodes > Myodes glareolus. The sequence continues at coordinate 142,021,392 of NC_142053.1, forward strand.
CAATTTAAAGGGCAAGATCACAGATAATAGTACAAGAGTTCAACAGTTGTTTTACTTATATCATGGATGATATTATGCAAGGCTTATGTAATTTCCTTTTATATCCCTCTATTTGGTTCTGGAGATGTACTTTGTCCTTCATATTTTCTCCTTAAAAACATGGTGTAATAATAAGGCCAATAATGAGGTACTTTAAAAAATAATACAGTCTTTACAGACTAATAATGACCAACAAAAAGAAAAAAATCAGCACTCTAAAAAAAATACAACCAATTTGATGGTCAAAACCTAGTCAATAACAGAGGGTGCTGAGACATTGTCCAAAAACATTCATGCTGGTAAATGTATTAATCAAAATCTGTTAAATAGTCATAATAAATTGACAAATAAAATGTCTCTCCAGAAAGGCAATATGTACACTATAAAAATTACATCCAAGGGTGAGATGATATCTTTACTAGACAGACTTCTTACCTTAAAATCCTCAATGAGGACAGTAGAACAAAACACTGGACAGGAGATCCAGACTTTACAAAAGACAGTGGTAAAAAAATTTAAAAAGATGAAAAAAAATATCAAATTTAATAACCAGAAACAAAAGGCACAAAGACAAAATTTAACCTCATCAGTAAGTACCAAACTCAAGGATAGCATACCTAGAGTGCTAACTGCCTATTCAATAATATCATCGAAAAGACAATCTGGCACCAAGTAACCTAGGGCCATCAAAAATTATACAAGAAAATCCATATATATGACTTATCTAAAAAATTAAATAGTAGTTTCTTATAAAATACATTCATCTTTGTTAGGAAAATGGTCAAAACATGGGCTTCAGGCAATAAGGCAACCCCATAAAATTGGCTTCAATAAATCTCAGCTGTCATGAAAAAGGAACCACAGCTTCTTTAAAAAAATGCTATTGGAAAAAATTTAAAACAAAACAAATAAAAAGAACTTAAAATTTTCCAAGATCAAATTCTGGGCGAGGGCAATTAATCTGGTCCTCAGAATCAGGCTCTTTACGTTAAACACATCTTGTTCCTATGTAGCACAACAGTTTTAAATGTTTGGGACAGGATTCAGAAACCCAAAATAAGTAAATAAATCATATAATAAGGTTAAATAGTATCAGAGAAAATCCTTTAGTGACTTTTTACAAAGATTAACTCAGGCTGTAAAAATAGGAGTAACAGATGCAAAAGCTAGATGTGTACTAATTAAATCTTTGGCTTTTAAAAATGTCAAAATAAAATACAAAAAGTTTCTTGGGCCTTTGAAGGTTAGATCAGCACCAATGGATAAATGGATCTTACATACAATAAATGTTGAGACATTTGACTATAATACTAAAGCTTGGGTAGGAAAAACAATTTCCAATGGTGTGTGGAACACAAAAATGTCAAATGTTTTCATTGTGGTAAAATAGGATATCCGAGAAGGGATTGCAAACAAAAAATTCCTAAAAAGAATATCATGTCTGGAAATGGCAAAAATAGGAGGACTCAACCTTAGGGCATATGTAAGAGGTGTGGCAAAGGCTGACATTGGACCAATAAATGAAGGTAGACAAGAGACAGATAAGACATCCCAATATTATCAAAAAAATTCTTTGTGGGATCCTCTCGCAGGAACCCATGAGGAACATGGTCCAATCATTCCCAGTTACTGTGGAGAATATGTCTCACCAAAAAATTTAAAAAATCCAGCACATACTGTAAAAAGAAAAACACACAAAACCATACTGGTCTAAATGGTAAAATAGACCTCCAAACAAAATTTGTCCTCATGATTGGGGACACTGTTTGGGGGTTAACTATTACTTGTATAAGGTAGAGAATTAGGGTGAAAACTATGTAGGCCCAGAGATAACAAAAAAGTAAATGGGGACTTGGTGGACATAAGAGGTGAGACAACAGTGGCCCTGGGACCCCGGAACCCCACTCCCTAAAACATCCACGTGGGAGAAAGGCCAAGGTCCCCCTCCACAGGTGCCTTTGGCATTCCAGCAACCAACAGGGAGCTTGTCTCCTAGACAGCCATCTACCCTACCCCCAATACTTCCTTCTCTGAAAGCTCCATGGAGAACAATTCTTATAGACATAAGAGTTGAAGGAAAGGATGGAAAGGCACCAGTGCAAGAACTCCTCCAACATCCTAAAAAGCAACATGGTAGCACTAGAATCCAGCTGTCACACATCAGGAAGACTTTATCATCCTAACCCAGAAGATATAGAAGAAAACGACTTTAAATGTTACTTATAAAAATGATAGAGACCTTTAAAGAGGAAAGGAAAAGTGCTCTTAAAGAAATGGAGGACCCTTTTGTCTCCTGTGTCCTTGGAATACCAGCTGTCCCTATTTCAGTGCTGAGGAGTTCTATCCAGAGGTGAGTGGGTGCTAGCCAGGGCAGACTGTCCCGGAAGAAAGCACAGCCCACCCCTCAGTTTCTGCAGCAGGATCTTCGGTGTTCCGCTGAATTTACCCTGCCCCCACTGTCACCCTTTTGTCTCCTGTGTCCTTGAAATACCAGCTGTCCCTATTTCAGTGATGAGGAGTTCAATGCAGAGTGATGAGGAGTTCTATCCAGAGAGCTGTGCCTATTTCAGTGCTGAGGAGTTAACCAGAGAGTGCTGAGAAGTTATCCAGAGAGTGCTGAGAAGTCCCATCCAGAGAGGAAGAGATGGGCAGGCGTCAATGCAAGAATTCCTCCAACAACCTGAAAGGCAACATGACATCACCAGAATCCAGGGATCATGAAACTAGAATTGAACACCCTACTCCAGAAGAAATAGAAGAAATCGACCCTAAGCGGAACTTTATGAAAATAATAGAGGAACTTAAACAGGAAGTGAAAAATCTCCTTTAAAGAAATGGAAGAGAAGTATAGCAAAAAGATTGAAGAAATGAGTAAGGAAATGGAAGAGAAGTATAACAAAAAGTTTGAAGAAATGAGTAAATCGGTAAATGATACCCTGGGAAACCAAGGAAAAACAATCAAACAGGTAATGGAAACAGTTCAAGATTTGAAAACTGAAATGGAGGCAATGAAGAAAACACAACCTGAGTGCCGGCTGGGTATGGAAAATCTAGGTAAACGAACAGAGACTTCAGGAACAAGCATAACCAATAGATTACAAGAGATAGAAGAACGAATCTCAGACTTTGAAGACATCATAGAGAAAATAAACGCTCTGACCAAAGAAAACAGCAAATCCAACAAATTCTCATCACAAAACATTCAGGAACTGTGGGACACAATAAAAAAAACCAAATATAAGAAAAATAGGGGTAGAAGAAGGAGAAGAATTGCAGATCAAAGGCCCAGAAAATATATTCAACAAAATTATAGAAGAAAATTTCCCCAACCTAAAGAACAATATCCCTATGAAGGTTCAAGAAGCATACAGAACACCGAATAGACTGGATCAAAAAAAAAAAGCAAACAAACATCTGTTCACCATATAATAATCAAAAAACAAAACATTCAGATTAAAGAAAGAATATTAAGAGCTCCTAAGGAAAAAGGTCATGTAACTTATAAAGGTAAACCTATCAGACTTACATTGGACTTCTCTATGGAAACCATGAAAGCCAGAAGGTCCTGGATAGAGGTACTGCAAAACTAAGAGACCATGGATGCAAGCTCAGACTACTATACCCAGCCAAGCTATCGCTCACTATAAATGGAGAAAACGAAATATTCCAGGATAAAAACAAATTTAAACAATACGTAGCCACAAATCCAGTCTTACAGAAAGTATTAGAAGGAAAATCACAACCCAAGGAATCCAACATTGCCAATACTGCCTACAATAACTCAGACATCTAGTGACCCTTCACAAGCAAAACACAAAGAAGGGAAACAAACACACTCTACTACCCCTCCCAAAGAAAATAACCAGAGTCAACAACCACTGGTCATTATTATCACTTAATAACAATGGACTCAATTTGCCTATAAAAAGGCACAGACTTAGAGATTGGATACGAAAACAGGATCCAACATTCTGCTGTTTACAAGAAACACACCTCAACCACAAAGACAGACACCTACTCAGAGTAAAGGGTTGGGAAAAGGTTTTCCAAGCAAACGGTCCTAAGAAACAAGCAGGTGTGGCCATTCTAATATCTAACAAAATTGACTTCAAACTAAAATCAATCAGAAGAGATGGAGATGGACATTTCATACTCATAACAGGAACAATTCATCAGGAGGAAGTCTCAATCCTGAATATCTATGCCCCAAATATAAAGACACACACTTATGTAAAGGAAACACTTCTAGAACTCAAGGCACTCATCAAACCACACACACTAATAGTAGGAGACTTCAACATACCTCTCTCACCAATGGACAAGTCAATCAGACAGAAACCTAACAGAGAAATAAGAGAATTATTGGAGGTATTGAATCAAATGGACTTAACAGACATCTATAGAACATTCCACCCAAATAGGTAAGAATATACTTTCTTCTCTGCAGCTCATGGAACCTTCTCGAAAACTGACCACATACTCGGTAACAAAGCAAACTTCCACAGATACAAAAAATATTAGTAACCACCTATATCTTGTCGAATCACCATGGAATAAAGTTAGAATTCAACAACAATTCTTACCCCAGAAAGCCTACAAACTCATGGAAGCTGAACAGTCAACTACTAAATCACCCCTGGGTCAAGGAAGAAATAGAGAAAGAAATTAAAGTCTTCCTTGAATTTAATGAAAATAAAGACACAACATATTCAAACCTATGGGACACAATAAAAGCAGTGCTAAGAGGAAAGTTCATAGCACTAAGTGCCCAATTAAAGAAAATGGAGAAAGCACTTATTGGAGACTTAACAGCACACCTGAAAGCTCTAAAAAAAAAGAAGCAGATTCACCCAGGAGGAGTAGAAGACTGGAAATAATCAGACTGAAGGCTGAAATCAACAAAATAGAAACACAGAAAACAATCCAAAGAATCAATGAAACAAAAAGTTGGTTCATGGAGAAAATCAACAAGATCGACAAACCCCTATCCAAAATAATCAAACGGGAGAGAGAGAACATGCAAATTAATAAGATCAGAAATGAAAAGGGGGACATAACCGCAGACACAGAGGAAATTCAGAGAATCATTAGATCTTACTACAAAAGCCTGTATGCCCCCAAATTGGAACATGTAAAAGAAATGGACTTTTTTTTAGAAAAGTACCATATGCCAAAGTTGAACCAGGAACAGGTGAACAATCTAAATATACCTGTTAGTCGTGAAGAATTAGAAGCTGTTATCAAAAATCTCCCTACCAAAAAAAGCCCAGGACCAGATGGTTTCAATGCAGAATTCTACCAGAACTTCCAAGAAGAGCTAATACCTATACTCCTTAATGTATTTCCCAATATACAAACAGAAGAGTCATTGCCAAACTCCTTTTATGAAGCTACAGTTACTCTGATACCAAAACGACATAAAGACACAACCTAGAAAGAGAATTACAGGCCAATCTCACTCATGAACATCGACGTGAAAATTCTCAATAAAATACTGGCAAACCGAATCCAAGAACACATTAGAAAAATTATCCAGTATGATCAAGTAAGCTTCATCCCAGAGATGCAGGGCTGGTTCAACATACACAAATCTATCAATGTAATCCATCATATAAATAAACTGAAAGAAAAAAACCATATGATCATTTCATTGGATGCTGAAAAAGCATTCGACAAAATTCATCAACCCTTTATGATAAAGGTGTTGGAGCGATTGGGGATACAAGGATCATACCTTAATATAATAAAACCTATTTACAACAAGCCGACAGCTACCATCAAATTGAATGGAGAGAAACTCAAAGTCATTCCACTAAAATCAGGAACACGACAAGGCTGTCCACTCTCTCCATACCTCTTCAATATAGTGCTTGAAGTTCTAGCAATAGCAAAAAGACAACATAAGGAGATCAAGGGGATTCGAATTGGAAAGGATGAAGTTAAACTTTCGTTATTTGCAGATGATATGATGGTGTACATAAGTGACCCCAAAAACTCTACCAAAGAACTCCTACAGCTGATAAACACCTTTAGTAATGTGGCAGGATACAAGATCAATTCCAAAAAATCGGTTGCCCTCCTATACACAAAGGATAAAGAAGCAGAGAGGGAAATCAGAGAAACATCACCTTTCACGATAGCCACAAATAGCATAAAATATCTTGGGGTAACTCTACAGTATTGAAAACAGCTTGGTATTGGCTTAAGAACAGAGAAGTCGACCTATGGAATCGAATAGAAGACCCGGATATTAACCAACAAACCTATGAACACCTGATTTTTGACAATGGAGCTAAAGGTATACAGTGGAAGAAGGAAAGCATCTTTAACAAATGGTGCTGGCATAACTGGATGTCAACCTCTAGAAGAATGAAAGTAGACCCATATCTATCACCATGCACAAAACTCAAGTCCAAAGGGATTAAAGATATCAACATTAATCTGACCACTTTGAACCTGATAGAAGAGAAAGTGGGAAGTAGTCTACAACACATAGGCCCAGGAGACCACTTCCTAAGTAGAACCCAGTAGCACAGACAATAAGAGAATCAATGAATAAATGGGACCTACTAAAACTGAGAAGCTTCTGTAAAGCAAAGGACACTGTCAGTAAGACAAAAAGGCTACCTTCTGACTGGGAGAAGTTCTTCACCAACCCCTCATCAGACAAAGGTCTGATCTCCAAAATATACAAAGAACTCAAGAAACTAGACAATAAAACTCTAATTAACCCAATTAAAATTGGGGTACTGAACTGAACAGAGAATTCACAACAGATGAACTTCGAATGGCCAAAAGACACTTTAGGTCATGCTCAACCTCCTTAGCGATCAGGGATATGCAAATCAAAACAACTATGAGATACCATCTTACACCTGTCAGGATAGCTAAACTCAAAAATAATATACAATGATAGCCTATGCTGGAGAGGATGAGGAGTGAGGGGAACACTCAGCCATTGTTGGTGGGAATGCAAACTTCTGAAGCCACTGTGGAAATCAGTGTGGCGGTTTCTCAGGAAGCTGGGAGTCAACCTATCTCAGGACCCAGCAATTTCACTCTTGGGAATATACCCAAGAGATGCCCTATCATACTACAAAAGCATTTGTTCAACTATGTTCATAGCTGCACTCTTTGTAATAGCCAGAGCCTGGAAACAACCTAGGTGCCCCTCAATAGAAGAATGGTTAAAGAAGGTGTGGAACATACACACATTAGAGTTTTACTCCGTGTTAAAAAAACAATGACATCTTGAATTTTGAATGCAAATGGATGGACATAGAAAACGCTTTACTGAGTGAGGTAACCCAGACCCAAAATGAGGAATATGGTATGTACTCACTCATAAGTGAATTCTAGCCGTAATTAAAGGTCTTTGAGCCTATAATTTGTGATCCTAGAGAAGCTAAATAAGAAGGTGAACCTGAAGAAAATCATATAGTTATCCTCCTGGGTATTGGAAGTAGACAAGATTGCCAGGCAAAATTGGGTGCACGGAGGGTGGGGGGGGTGGAAGTAAGGGGAGATGGTTAGAGAGAAGGGAGAGGGGGAGGATTGGGGATGGCTTGGGGGAATGGGATGGGGGGAGGGAGAAAGGATGGATATGGGAGCAGGGAAGTATATATCTCAACTAAGGGAGCCATTTTAGGGTTTGCAAGAGACTTGATTCTGGAGGGGTTCCCAGGCCCAAGGAGAGGTCCCCAGATTGTTCCCTGGGCAGCAGAGTAGAGGGTGCCTGAACTGGCCTTGGCCCATAACTATACTGGTGAATATTTTGCATATCACCATAGAACCTTCATCTGGCAATGGATGGAGATAGAGACAGAGACACACATTGGACTTAACTCCCTAGGTCCAAATGACAGTCAGAAGGAGGGAGAACGTGAGCAAGGAAGGCAGGATCAGAGGGAACCTTCATCTGGCGATGGATGGAGATAGAGACAGAGACCCATATTGGAGCACTGGATGAGTCCCCAAGGTCCAAATGAGGAGCAGAAGGAGGGAGAACATGAAAAAGGAAGTCAGGACCGTGAGGGGTGCGTTTACCCACTGATACAAGGGGACTGATCTAATGAGAGCTCACCAAGGCCAGCTGGACTGGGACTGAATGAGCTTGTGATCAAACCAGATTCTCTGAATGTGGCTTACATGGGGGCTGACTGAGAAGCCATTGACAAAGGCACTGGGTCTTGTTTTGTCTGCATGTACTGGCTTTTTGGGATCCTAGTCTGTTTGGATGCTCACCTTCCTAGACCTGGAGGGAGGGGGGAGGAACTTGAACTTCCCACAGGGCAGGAAACTCTGACTACTCTTAGGACTTTAGAGGGAGGACGGGAGGAAGTGGAAATTTTTATAAATAAATAAATAAATTAATTAAAAAAATTGATGTGTCTGTCTCTATGTGGGCATTTACCTGAACATAAGTAGAGACTGAAGCTATGTGATCTTTCATGTGACTGTGTGATCATTCATGTGACTATATGATCATTTAAGTGCTTCTATGGGACAACTTTTTGATGTGGTAACTTATATGAACTCAGGTGAGAATGACTGTGTGGGAGCCATTACCCAAGTGCAGATGCAGAGCCTGTCTCTACACCTCATGCTTTTTCTTCTTTCCACGTGAGTAGGTGTCTTCTGACAAGTGCACAGCCTTTGCAAAATTACACTTCCTTTGCTGACCTTGGTGTTGCTTACCCTACCACCAGACAGTGATCATTATAAACAGAGATATCTGTCAATCTCTTGGATCTAGGAAGAACTGCTGAGAAGTTTTTTTTCTGATTGCCTTAGACCTTAGCGCCTCTAAGCGCTTGTCAATGTTCATTTCTTTCGCAGGAAATGAGTGAATCTAGCCTAGAGTTCTATTATGTGAAATATAAAATGGTTCTGACTTAGAGATTTCCACCTTAGAGACATTATACAGGACTAAGAATAGTGCCCTGACATTTATCATGGCTTACCAGAGTGGGTCATGCAGGGAGAAATCTTTTTCTCTATTACTGCCTAGCTAACAAATCAGCAAGGGTCTTTTTAAATTTTTAAATATTTTAAAATTCCATTTTAGATTCTAATCACATTTCCCCCCATCTTCCTTCCGCCCTCGACTCTCCACTGAGCCCAGGCCCATCCTCTCCTCCCAACAAGTAAGGACTCCCAAGGGAAGTCAACAAAGTCCCAAAGTCTGGCACATTAAGTTGGGGCAGGACCAAGCAACTCTCCCGTGCGTTCAGGCTGAGCATGACATCCTACCATAGGGAATGGGCTCCAAGAAGCTAGCTTATGTACCAGGAATAGATCCTGGTCCTACTGCCAGATGCCTCACAGATAGTCCAAGCTTCACCACTGTCTCCCATATATGGAGGGCCTGGCAGTTCCATGGTGATGCCACAGCTGTCGGTCTAGAGTTTATGAGTTTCCATGAGCTTGGTTCAGGTGATTTCTCCATTCTGATCTTGACCTCCCTTGCTCATATATTCCCTTCTCCCTCTCTTTGACTAGATTCCTGGAGCTCTGCCTATTGCTTAGTTGTGTATCTCTGTAACTAGTTCCATCAGTTACTGGATGAAGGCTCTATGATGATAGTTTAAGTATTAAATTTGGGCACCCTCTCCACTGTTGCTAGGAGTCTTAACTGGGGTCATTCTTGTGTACTTTCCTAACACCAGGTTTCTCCCTAACTCCATAATGGCATTCTCTATCAGGATATCTCTTTCATTACTCTCTCACTCCTTCCCTCTCCCCCTTCCAACATATCCCTCATTTTCTCATCTCCCACCCCCCTTTACTGCTCTCCCTTGCCCGCAGTTTACCCAAGAGATCTCATCTAATTCACCTTCCCAGGGTGATCTGTGTATCCCTCTTAAGGTTGTTCTTGTTCCCTAGTTTCTCTGGAACTGTGGGCTGTAGTCTTGTCATCTTTTGTTTTACATCTAGTATCCATTTACGAGTGAGTACATACCGTGTTTTTCTTTCTGGGTCTGGGTTACCTCAGTCAGCATGTTTTTATTCTACTTCCATCCATTTGCCTGCAAATTTCAAGATGCCATTTGCTGCAGCAAAAGAGACCATGCCCAAGTGGGTTGGCATCTTAAAGACTGTTGCCTGAAGGAGCAGAAGGAGCTCCAGCAGCAGCCGCTGTTTTTCGCTGCTGAGTTGTATTTCATTGTGTAAATGTGCCACATTTTTCTTTATCCATTCTTCAGTTGAGGGACATCTAAGTTGTTTCCAGGTTCTGGATATTATGAAAAATGTTGCTATGAACATTGTTGAACAAGTGCCCTTGTGGTATAACTGAATATCCTTTGAGTATATGCCCAAGAATGGTATCGCTGGATTTTGAGGTAGACTGATTCCTAATTTTCTGAGAAATGACCATACTGATTCCTCAAGTGACTGTGCAAGTTTGCACTCCTACCAGCAGGGGAGGAGTGTTCCCTGACTCCATATCCTCTCCAAAATAAGCTGTCCTCAGTATTTTTTATCTTAGCCATTCTGACAGGTGTAAGGCGGAATCTCAGAGTTGTTTTTATTTGCACGTCTCTGATGGCTAAAGATGTTGAGCATTTCCTTAAGTGTCTTTCAGCTATTTCAGATTCATCTGTTGAGGGGTCTCTGCTTACATCTGTGCCCCCATTTTCTAATTAGATTGCTTTGCATCTTGATGTCTAGTTTCTTGAGTTCTTTATATATTTTGGAGATCAGTCCTCTGTCTGATGTGGGGTTAGTGAAGATCTTTTCTCATTTTGTAGGCTGCCTTTTTGTCTGCATCCTTTGCTCTATAGAAGTGTCTCAGTTTCAGGAGGTCCCATTTATTTATTGTTGCTCTCAGTGTCTGTGCTTCTGGTGTTATATTTAGGAAGTGGTCTCCAGTAGTGCAGCAGGGGTCTTTTATGAAAAGATTTTTGTTGTCACTGCTCTTGTTGAATGCCAGAATGACAGTTATTTTTTTCTCTTGCACCTACATGGACTGTGGACTCCAAGGTTCCTGGGGGTTGGCTAGCAAAGCACTCAACTGACACATCCAGTGTTGCTCCTGCTTTCTCAGTCAGACTTTTTGTTATACTTTTCCCTTGTTTTCTCTCTCTCTCTGTCTCTTTCTTTCTCTGTCTCTGTCTCTCTGCATCTGTCTATCTCCCTCCCCCCTCAGTTGGTACTGAGATTGGAGCATAATTTTGTAAGGCTATTTCTTTGTCTCAAGCCATGTTCTCAATCCTCAGCAGCTCCATTCACTCATCTCTTGGAGCAGAGCACTAATGATGGTTCTGTGTTCCCTAGAATGGACTCTGGACACTTTGTATGTGTTTTTTTCTAAAGTTTCCTAAATTTCCTTTCTTTCTTAGCTACCCAAACTAGTGTTTTTCTGCTGTCACCCCTTCTCTTAAGCATAGCTGATCTTCACCTATTACCAGTTCATCACCCTGATTCTAGCAGTGTGTGGGTGTCACCTGTCACTGCTAATTCCTTACAAATATTTACTGAGCTACCTAGAACTGTGCCCAGTACTAGTGGATACTCAATAAATATTTGTAAATGAATAATGCTTGCTGAAACTTACATAATAGTAGTCTGAGATCATGGAAGTCAGTGATGGAAATAAGAGATGGATTCTGTATTTAGAGATATTAGTGATTCTCATCATATGAAATAAGAAACTGTAAGATGTTTATTATTTCTAATCTTCCAGAGCTATTCACAAAACTCCAGTATCAGCATCAACTGATCTGTGTTTCACTTGCCTTTTTAAACTCAGTTTTGGGGCCTCAAGGGAAATAAATGAATAATGATATATAGAAGTATGCTGACCCATAAGAAGCACACTTCTTTTAATATTTGTGAAGAAAGATATTTCATTCATGTGATTATTATCTGTAACATATACGTTTCATTATATATCACCATTAACAGACAGTATATTACGGTCAACATGTATCTTCACAATAAGATTGAAATTGTTAACATAATTTGGTAATGCAGATAACATTTCAACAGTAGCAAGTATTGTGTTAGGAAGGAAAAAATAACTTCACCGAATAATATCATAAATTTATTTTGTTATCACTGACTGAACTTGGAGGTCAGGTCAGTTCAGTCAGCTATTATTGTTGTTGGTTAAGGGCCAGTTTAAGATTTGCAGAGTAAGAAAGAGTTTCTGGGTGATACCAGCATGAATTACAGATTGTCCAGAGAGAAATATGATAGTTGTTAGCATGCCAACGGTCAGTGTTTGTCAAGAGAGATCATCAGACTACTGGCTCACTGTCAATTTTATCATGAAGCCTTTAAATGTTTAAAGATATGTATTTAGATATCTCCAGGGGGTACATTGGGAAAAGTGTAAAGATATAGAATAACACTTGAAGAGAAAAATAAGAATATATGCTGAACATGTGTGTTAATATTCCATTATCTAGACTTGTGCTACATACACACTTCCACTTTTTATACAAATGTGTATTTGTTTTTTTTATTTTTATTTTTCTCAAATCTGGAATTAAATCATTGATACCATCCCATGCCTGCTTTATTTGATTAACATTATACATCATTGTATAATTTTAAATTATACATTATTGTTTTCCCCTCATTGGATATATAAGAAAATGTTTTCCAGGGGGCTGGAGAGATGGCTCAGTGGTTAAGGGCATTGCCTGCTCTTCCAAAGGTCTTGAGTTCAATTCCCAGCAACCACATGGTGGCTCACAACCTACTGTAATGACGTCTGGTGCCCTCTTCTGGCCTGCAGACATACACACAGACAGAATATTGTATACATGATAAATAAATAAATATTTTTAAAAAAGAAAGAAAATGTTTTCCAATTCAAACAGCATGTTATTTTTAATAGATCATGAAAATTTATCTATTTATTTATTTTACTTCCTGGGGATAGTTTCCCCACCCTCCTCTCTTCCCAGTCCCTCTCCGCCACCAAGCCCCACCTCTTCTGTTTCTGTTTAGGAAAAGTCAGGCCTCCCATGAGTAATAAGAAAACATGGCATATCGAGTTGCAGTAACATTAAACACCTCCCCATGCATTAAGGTTGGGCAAGGCAACCCAGTATGAGGACTAGGGTCCCAAAAGTCATTAGAAATTTTAGAAAAGAGATTCTTAAGTTTTGGGGGTGTATGACTTTGACAGATATTGTGGAAAACATGACCTTGACTATCTTTTTCTTTTGTTTACCTTCAGACAGTCACTTTGTTCTGCCTTGTGCTCCTCACACCTGACATATTAGAGCACAAAGCAGTGCGCTCACCTGTTAGCCAGGAGCTGAAGTGAACCTTTGCCATCATAGGTTAATTATCACTGCTATTTTGCTGTTTTCTTTTTTTTATTGAAAGTAATTTTATTAAGTTATAAAAGTTTCCATTTCCGCCAATCTTCCCAACACCCTCCCACTCCCCCCACTCCCTCTCCTCCTCCCTCTTCATCCCTTAGGGCAGTCAGGGTTTCCTGCCCTGTGGGAAGTTCAGGTTCCTCCCCCTTCCCTCCAGGTCCAGGAAGGTGAGTATCCAAACAGACTGGATCCCCAAAATCCAGTATATGCAGAGGAAACAAGTCCCAGTGTCACAGTCAATGGCTTTTCAGAAAGACTTCGGGCCAGCCACATTCAGAGAATCTGGCCAAATTCCGAGAATCTGGTTAGATCACGTCCTCCTTCAGTCCCAGTCCAACTGGCCTTGGTAAACTCTCATTAGATCCGTCCCCTTGTATCAGTGGGGAAGAGCATTCCTTGCAGTCCTGATTTCCTTTTTCATTTTCTTCCTCTTTCTGCTCCTCATTTGAACCTTGGGGGGCTCAGTTCAGTGCTCCAATGTGGGTCTCCATCTGTATCGCCATCCATCGTCGGATTAAGGTTCCCTCTGATCTTGCCTTCCATGCTCACGTTCTCTTTCCTTCTGCTCCTCATTTGAACCTTGGGGGCTCAGTCCGGTGCTCCAATGTGGGTCTCTGTATGTATCGCCGTCCTTCGCCAGATGAAGGATCTATGGTGATAAGCAAAATATTCATCAGTATGGTTATGGGTCAAGGCCGGTTCAGGCACCCTCTCCTCTGTCCAGAGAACAATCTGGGGATCTCTCCTTGGACCTGGGATCCCCTTTATAATCAAGTCTCCTGTAAACCCTAAAATGACTCCCTTAGTTGAAATATGCTCTTCTCTGATCCCATATTCATCCTTCCTCCCTCCCCCCATCCCAGGCCACCTAGCTTTACCCATTCCTCCCCTACTCCCTTCTCTCTAACCCTCTCCCCTTCCAACAACCCTCCCCCCCCCATGCACCCCAGGTTACCTGGGACTCTTGTCTATTTCCTACCTCCTGGCGGATAGCTAAATAATCTTCCTCAGGTTCATCTTCTTATTTAGCTTCTCTAGGATCACGAATAATAGGCTCAGAGACCTTTAATTATGGTTAGAATCCACTTATGAGTGAATACATACCGAGTTCCTCTTTTTGGGTCTGGCTTACCTCACTCAGTAAAGCATTTTCTATTTCCATCCATTTGCATGCAAAATTCAAGATGTCATTGTTTTTTACCGCTGAGTAAAACTCTAATGTGTTATGTTCCACACCTTTTTTAACCATTCTTCTATTGAGGGGCATCTAGGCTGTTTCCAGGTTCTGGCTATTAAAAATAGTGCTGCTATGAACATAGTAGAACAAATGCTTTTGTAGTATGTTAGGGAATCTCTAGGGTATATTCCCAAGAGTGGAATTGATGGGTCCTGAGGGAGGTTGACTCCCAGTTTCCTGAGAAACCACCACACTGATTTCCAGAGTGGCTGTACGAGTTTGCATTCCCACCAACAATGGATGAGTGTTCCCCTCACCCCACATCCTCTCCAGCATAGGCTATCGTTGGTGTTTTTGACTTTAGCTATTCTGACAGGTGTAGGATGGTTTCTCAAAGTGGTTTTGATTTGCATTTCCCTGATCGCTAAGGAGGTTAAGCATGACCTTAAGTGTCTTCTAGCCATTCGAAGTTCATCTGTTGTGAATTCTCTGTTAAGTTCAGTACCCCTTTTTTAATTGGGTTAATTAGAGTTTTAGTGTCTAGTTTCTTGAGTTCTTTGTTTATTTTTGAAATCAGACCTTTGTCTGATGAGGGGTTTGTGAAAATCTTCTCCCAGTCAGAAGGCAGCCTTTTTGTCTTACTGACAGTGTCCTTTGCTTTACAGAAGCTTCTCAGTTTCAGTAGATCCCATTTATTCATTGTTTCTCTTATTGTCTGTGCTACTGGGGTCCTACTTAGGAAGAGGCCTCCTGTGCCTATATCTTGTAGACTACTTCCCACTTTCTCTTCTATCAGGTTCAAAGTGGACGGATTAATGTTGATGTCTTTAATCCATTTGGACTTGATTTTTGTGCATGGTGATAGATATGGATCTACTTTCATCCTTTTACAGGTTGACATCCAGTTATGCCAGCACCATTTGTTAAAGATGCTTTCCTTCTTCCATTGTATACCTTTAGCTCCCTTGTCGAAAATTAGGTGTTCATAGGTTGGTGGGTTAATATCCGGGTCTTCTATTCGATTCCATAGGTCGACTTCTCTGTTCTTATGCCAATACCAAGCTGTTTTCAATACTGTAGCTCTGTAATAGAGTTTGAAGTCAGGGATGGTAATGCCTCCAGAAGTTCCTTTATTGTATAAGATTGTTTTGGCTATCCTGGGTTTTTTGTTTTGCCATATAAACTTGATTATTGTTCTCTCAAGGTCTGTGAAGAAGTTTCATGGGATTTTGATGGGGATTGCATTGAATCTATAGATTGCTTTTGGTAGAATTGCCATTTTTACTATGTTGATTCTCCCAATCCAAGAGCAGGGGAGGTCTTTCCATTTTCTGGTATCCTCCTCAATTTCTTTCTTCAAAGACTTAAAGTTCTTGTCAAATAGGTCTTTCACTTCCTTGGTTAGAGTAACCCCAAGATATTTTATGCTATTTGTGGCTATCATGAAAGGTGATGTTTCTCTCATTTTCCTCTCTGCTTCTTTATCCTTTGTGTATAGGAGGGCCACTGATTTTTTGGAGTTGATCTTGTATCCTGCCACGTTACTAAAGGTGTTTATCAGCTGTATGAGTTCTTTGGTAGAGTTTTTGGGGCACTTATGTATACTATCATATCGTCAGCAAATAACGAAAGATTAACTACATCCTTTCCAATTCGAATCCCCTTGATCTCCTTATGTTGTCTTATTGCTATTGCTAGAACTTCAAGCACTATATTGAAGAGGTATGGAGAGAGTGGATAGCCTTGTCGCGTTCCTGATTTTAGTGAAAAGGCTTTGAGTTTCTCTCCATTCAGTTTGATGTTAGCTGTCGGCTTGCTGTAAATTGCTTTTATTATATTTAGGTATGATCCTTGTATCCCCAGTCTCTCCAACACCTTTATCATAAATGGGTGTTGAATTTTGTCAAAAGGTTTTTCAGCATCTAGTGAGATGATCATATGGTTTTTTTCTTTCAGTTTATTTATATGATGGATTACATTGATAGATTTGCGTATGTTGAACCAGCCCTACATCTCTGGAATGAAGCCTACTTGATCATAATGGATAATTTTTTTAATGTGTTCTTGGAATCGGTTTGCCAGAATTTTATTGAGAATTTTCACGTCGATGTTCATGAGTGAGATTGGCCTGTAATTCTCTTTCTTGGTTGTGTCTTTGTGTGGTTTTGGTATTTGGGTAACTGTAGCTTCATAAAAGGAGATAGGCAATGACTCTTCTGTTTCTACATTGTGGAATACATTAAGGAGTATAGGTATTAGCTTTTCCTGGAAGTTCTGGTAGAATTCTGCATTGAAACCATCTGGTCCTGGGCTTTTTTTGGTAGGGAGATTTTTGATAACAGCTTCTAATTCTTCACGACTAACAGGTCTATTTAGATTGTTCACCTGTTTTGGTTAAACTTTGGTATATGGTACTTATCTAAAAAAATGTCCATTTCTTTTACATTTTCCAACTTTGTGGCATATAAACTTTCATAGTAAGATCTAATGATTCTCTGAATTTCCTCTGTGTCTGTGGTTATGTCCCCCTTTTCATTTCTGATCTTATTAATTTGCATGTTCTCTCTCTGCCGTTTGATTAATTTGGATAGGGGTTTGTCAATCTTGTTGATTTTCTCCAAGAACCAGCTTTTTGATTCATTGATTCTTTGGATTGTTTTCTGTGTTTCTATTTTGTTGATTTCAGCCCTCAGTTTGATTATTTCCAGTCTTCTAGACCTCCTGGCCGAGTCAGCTTCTTTTTTTTCTATAGCTTTCAAGTGTGCTGTTAAGTCTCCAATGTGTGCTTTCTCCGTTTTCTTTAATTGGGCACTTAGTGCTATGAACTTTCCTCTTAGCACTGCTTTCATAGTGTCCCATAGGTTTGAGTATGTTGTGTCTTTGTTTTCATTAAATTCAAGGAAGAGTTTAATTTCTTTCTTTATTTCTTCCTTGACCCAGGGGTGATTTAGTAGTTGACTGTTCAACTTTCATGAGTTTGTTGGCTTCCTGGGGGAAGCATTGTTGTTGAATTCTAATTTTAGTCCATGGTGATCTGACAAGAAACCGGTGGTTACTAATATTTTTTTGTATCTGTGGAAGTTTGCTTTGTTACCGAGTATGTGGTCAATTTTTGAGAAGGTTCCATGAGCTGCAGAGAAAAAGGTATATTCTTTCCTATTTGGGTGGAGTGTTCTATAGATGTCTGTTAAGTCCATTTGATTCAATACCTCCAATAAATCTCTTAATTCTCTGTTTGGTTTCTGTCTGATTGATCTGTCCATTGGTAAGAGAGGAGTGTTGAAGTCTCCTACTATTAGTGTGTGTGGTTTGATGACTGCCTTGAGTTCTAGAAGAGTTTCTTTTACATATGTGGGTGCCTTTATATTAGGAGCATAGATATTCAGGATTGAGACTTCCTCCTGATGAATTGTTCCTGTTATGAGTATGAAATGTCCATCTCCATTTCTTCTGATTGATTTTAGTTTGAAGTCGATTTTGTTAGATATTAGAATGGCCATACCCACTTGTTTCTTAGGTCCATTTGCTTGGAAAACCTTTTCCCAACCCTTTACTCTGAGTAGGTGTCTGTCTTTGTGGTTGAGGTGTGTTTCTTGTAAACAGCAGAATGTTGGATCCTGTTTTCGTATCCAATCTCTACGTCTGTGCCTCTTTATAGGTGAATTGAGTCCATTGATATTAAGTGATATCAATGACCAGTGGTTGTTGACTCCGGTCATTTTTTTTTTTTTTTAGGTAGTAGAGTGTATGTGTTTTCCTTCTTTGATTTGTGCTTGTGAATGGTCGCTAGATGTTTGAGTTATTGTAGGCAGTGTTGGGTATATTGGATTCATTCGGTAGTGATTTTCCTTCTAATATTCTCTGTAAGGCTGGATTAGTAGCTATGTATTGTTTAAATTTGTTTTTATCCTGGAATATTTTGTTTTCTCCGTTGATAGTGAATGATAGCTTGGCTGGGTATAGTAGTCTGGGTTTGCATCCATGGTCTTTTGGTTTCTGCAGTACCTCTCTCCAGGATCTTCTGGCTTTCATGGTTTCCATAGAGAAGTCCGGTGCAAGCCTGATAGGTTTACCTTTATAGGTTACTTGACCTTTTTCCTTTGCAGATCTTAAAATTTTTTCTTTAATCTGTATGTTTTGTGTTTTGATTATTATATGGCGAGGGAATGTTTTTTTCTGATCCAGTCTATTAGGTATTCTGTATGCTTCTTGAACCTTCATAGGAATATCGTTCTTTAGGTTTGGAAAGTTTTCTTCTATAATTTTGTTGAATATATTTTCTGGGCCTTTGATCTGCAGTTCTTCTCCTTCTTCAATGCCTATTATTCTTAGATTTGGTTTTTTTATTGTGTCCCAGATTTCCTGAATGTTTTGTGAAGAGAATTTGTTGCATTTGCCGTTTTCTTTGACCAGAGCATTTATTTTCTCTATGGTATCTTCAGATTCTGAGATTCGTTCTTCTATCTCTTGTATTCTATTGGTTATGCTTGATTCTGTAGACTCCGTTCGTTTACCTAGGTTTTCCATATCCAGCCGGTTCTCGGTTTGTGTTTTCTTCATTGCCTCCGTTTCCGTTTTCAATTCTTGAACTTTTTTTTTTTACTTGTTTGATTGTTTTTTCTTGGTTTCTCAGGGTCTCATTCACGGATTTACTTATTTCTTCAAACTTTTTGTTATATTTATCATCTATTTCTATACTCATTTCTTCAAACTTTTTGTTATATTTCTCATCCAATTCTTTAAGGGAGTTATTCATATCCTGTTTAAGTGACTCTATTGCTTTCATAATGGCACTTTTTTCCACTTCTTCTGGGTTAAGGTGTTCAAATCCTTCTGTTGTAGGGTCCTTGGGATCTGGTGTTTTCATGTTGTTTTTCAGATTGTTGGATGAGGTCTTGCCTTGGTGTCTGCCCATCTCTTACTTCAAATGTTCTCTATTGGAACTTCTGTTATCTAGTCAGGTTCCCTTCTTGGGCAGGGACTTCACTGACAGAATGCCCACCTTTCCTCAGGCAGGCTATTGAAACACAGGCACTCCCTCTTTCCAGGATGCGCTTACAATGCAGGCTCAGCTTACAAGGCAGCTGAGCTGGGGAAATTTTATGGCCCGAGGGGGAAGGGAGATATATAGGAATTCGTACCTGGATGGGAGCTGGGATGGCAGGCGGGAGGGGGTAGCCAGCACTGCAGGGCGACCTGGGCGTCTATGGGGTCGGGGAACGCCCAAGCTCCTCCTCACGGGGACCCTGCTAAAGCCCGAAGCAAACTCACCCCACTGATGGTCCTCTGCTAGAAGTCAGGGCCCCTGCTGGTCAGGAATGTGGCTGAGCTGGCACCTGGTCCACCTGTCCTCAGGGAGGCCTTTAAGACCCAGGAACTGCCTCCAGCCGGGCTGCGCCTACAGCCCAGGCCCAGCTCGCAAGGCAGCTGAGCTGAGGAAATTTTATGGCCCCAGGGGGAAGGGAGATATATAGGAATTCGTACCTGGATGGGAGCTGGGATTGCAGGCGGGAGGGGGTAGCCAGCACTGCAGGGCGACCTGGGCGTCTATGGGGTCAGGGAACGCCCAAGCTCCTCCTCACGGGGACCCTGCCACGGCCCGAAGCAAACTCACCCCACCGATGGTCCTCTGCTAGAAGTCAGGGCCCCTGCTGGATGGGAGCTGGGATGGCAGGCGGGAGGGGGTAGCCAGCACTTCAGGGCGACCTGGGCGTCTATGGGGTCGGGGAACGCCCAAGCTCCTCCTCGCTGGGACCCTGCCACGGCCCGAAGCAAACTCACCCCACTGATGGCCCTCTGCTAGAACACAAATACTTTTCTTAAAGATACCTTTTTATCCTCCTGCCATCTGCCGTGTGAGGAAGCTGCACTCAGTGTCATCTTGATCTCAGTCTTTCCATCACTCCAGGTCAGGTCAGCAGCTGAGTTCCAGCATCCCCAGCCCAGAGCAAATCCAAAGCCTCTTCTATTTTGCTGTTTTCACAGGACATAAAGCTGACTCTAAGAGGACAAATATTTCAAATGTTCTTTATATTCAATCCTATACAAACTCCTAAAAGACTGCTTTCAACAAGAAGCTTATTTTAACTGTTCTTATACTCCAGGAATTATTGGAAAGACTCAGTGTTTGTAATATTTCCTTATCTGGACTAAAATACAAACATTTTTACTGATATTTATTTTTAAAAAAATTTCCTCATAAGTCATTTGAATTTGAACTTGTTCTTTTATGAATTTTTTGTCCACTGAATATCTGTGAGGGAGTTTATATTTTGTATTAGTTTCTATAATGTTTTTGTTAACTTAAATATAGATATATTTATTAACAACTAAAAATATTTACTGAAAATAAAAAAAAAACAGAACAAAGACCATCTAACTCCTTATGACCCAGAGATAAGCAATGTTAATATTTTTGCTTGTTTACTTGTATATACTGTGTGGTTAGATGATTTTATGTAACTTAACAATGTTAGAATAAATCATAATTTTGTTTTATTTTCTTTTGCTTTCATACTTCTCATAAAATTTTTCTATAATTATACAAGAATATATAGATATGTTTCCTTCTATTATCAAAGGCACCATTGTTGTCAAAATTATTGGAACCATATTCCATGCATTTATACCATAAATAGAATTGTGTAGACATATTGTGTATGTGCTCTTGAAACTTTTATTGTAATATAAGCTCAAAAAAAGTCGTAGGATATAAATGTTCAGGATATTGCAACTATGCACTTACATATATACAATTATGAATTTATCAATATATGTACTTATTTATATTTATGTATATTAGATATACATCCACACATATTTGCTTCATATATTATAATAATTGTTCACATCATACATTCTGAACATTACTCCCAAAAGGTATGCTTTTCTACATCCTGTTTGGCACTGAAAGAGATCTGCTTTTTTTTTTTTAAAGTTTATTAAATTATGAAAGTTTCCATTTCGGCCCCTCCTCCTAACACCCTCCCACTCCCCCCATCCCCCTCCTCCTCCCTCTCCATCCCTAAGAGGAGTCAGGGCTTCCAGCCCCGTGGGAAGTCCAAGTTCCTCCTACCTCCCTCCAGGTCCAGGAAGGTGAGTATCCAAACAGACTGGATCCCAAAAATCCAGTATATGCAGAGGAAACAAGTCCCAGTGTCATTGTCAATGGCTTTTCAGAAAGGCTCCGGGCCAGCCACATTCAGGGAATCCGGCCACATTCAGAGAATCTGGTTGGATCACATGCTCGTTCAGTCCCAGTCCAACTGGCCTTGGCGGACTCTCATCAGACCAGTCCCCTTGTATCAGTGGGTGATAGCACCCCTCGCGGTCCTGAGCTTTTTCTTCATGTTCTTCCTCCTTCTGCACTTCATCTGGATCATGGGGTGCTCAGTCCGGTGCTCCAATGTGGGTTTCCGTCTGTATCGCCATCCATGGTCCGATGAAGGATCTGGGACTCTTGTCTATTTCCAATCTCCAGGAGGATAAGTACATGATTTTCTTCAGGTTCACCTTCTTATTTAGCTTCTCTAGGATCTCGAATAATAGGCTCAAAGAATGAGGGGAACACTCATCCATTGTTGGTAGGAATGCAAACTTGTGCAGCCACTGTGGAAATCAGTGTGGCGGTTTCTCAGGAAACTGGGAGTCAACCTCCCTCAGGACCCATCAATTCCACTCTTGGGAATATACCCTAGAGATTCCCTAACATACTACAAAAGCATTTGTTCTACTATGTTCATAGCAGCACTATTTTTAATAGCCAGAACCTAGAAACAACCTAGGTGCCCCTCAATAGAAGAATGGTTAAAAAAGGTGTGGAACATATACACATTAGAGTTTTACTCAGGGGTAAAAAGCAATGACATCTTGAATTTTGCATGCAAATGGATGGAAATAGAAAACGCTTTACTGAGTGAGGTAAGCCAGACCCAAAAAAAGGAATATGGTATGTATTCACTCATAAGTGGATTCTAACCATAATTAAAGGTCTTTGAACCTATTATTCGTGATCCTAGAGAAGCTAAATAAGAAGGTGAACCTGAAGAAAACCATGTACTTATCCTCCTGGAGATTGGAAATAGACAAGAGTGCCAGGTAACCTCGGGTGCATGAGGGGGTGGGGGGGCTGTTGGAAGGGGAGAGGGTTAGAGAGAAGGGAGTAGGGGAGGAATGGGGAAAGATTGGGGGACTGGGATAGGGGGGAGGGAGGAAGGATGGATATGGGATCAGGCAAGTATATACCTCAACTAAGGGAGTCATTTTAGGGTTTACAAGAGACTTGATTATAAAGGGGATCCCAGGTCCAAGGAGAGATCCCCAGATGGTTCTCTGGACAGAGGAGAGGGTGCATGACCCGGCCTTGGCCCACAACCATACTGATGAATATTTTTCATATCACCATAGAACCCTCATCTGGCAATAGATGGAGATGCAGGCGGAGACCCATGTTGGAACACTGGACCTAGCTCCCTAGGTCCAAATGAGAGGCAGAAGGAAAGAGAACGTGAGCAAAGAAGGCAAGATCAGAGGGAACCTTAATCCGACGTTGGATGGCGATACAGATGGAGACCCACATTGGAGCACCGGACTGAGCACTCCACGGTCCAAATGAGGAGCAGAAGGATGAAGAAAATGAAAAAAGAAATCAGGACAGCGAAGGATGCGAGCACCCACTGATACAAGCTGACTGATATAATGAGAGTTCACCAAGGCCATTTGGACTGGGACTGAACGAGGACGTGATTCAACCAGATTCTCTGAATGTGGCTGGCCCCAGAGCCTTTCTGAAAAGCCATTGACAATGACACTGGGACTTGCTTCCTTTACATATACTGGATTTTGTCAATCCAGTCTGTTTGGATTCTCACCTTCCCTGGACCTGGAGGGAGGGGGGAGGAACTTGAACTTCCCACAGGGCAGGAAACCCTGACTGCTCTAAGGGATGGAGAGGGAAGAGGAGAGGGAGTGGGGGGAGTGGGAGGGTGTTGGGAGGAGGGGCAGAAATGGAAACTTTTATATTTTAATAAAAAAAGACCTTTAATTATGGCTAGAATACACTTATGAGTGAATACATACCATATTCCTCTTTTTGGGTCTGGCTTACCTCACTCAGTAAAGCGTTTTCTATGTCCATCCATTTGCATGCAAAATTCAAGATGTTATTGTTTTTTCCATGGTGATCTGACAAGACACAGGTGGTAACTAATATTTTTTTGTATCTGTGGAAGTTTGCTTTGTTTCCGAGTATGTGGTCAATTTTCGAGAAGGTTCCATGAGCTGCAGAGAAGAAGGTATATTCTTTCCTATTTGGGTGGAGTGTTCTATAGATGTCTGTTAAGTCCATTTGATTCAATACCTCCAATAAATCTCTTAATTCTCTGTTTGGATTCTGTCTGACTGACCTGTCCATTGGTGAGAGAGGAGTGTTGAAGTCTCCTACTATTAGTGTGTGTGGTTTGATGACTGCCTTGAGTTCTAGAAGAGTTTCTTTTACATATGTGGGTGCCTTTATATTAGGGGCATAGATATTCAGGATTGAGACTTCTTCCTGATGAGTTGTTCCTGTTATGAGTATGAAATGTCCATCTCCATCTCTTCTGATTGCTTTTAGTTTGAGGTCGATTTTGTTAGATATTAGAATGGCCACACCCGCTTGTTTCTTAGGTCCATTTGCTTGGAAAACCTTTTCCCAACCCTTTACTCTGAGTAGGTGTCTGTCTTTGTGGTTGAGGTGTGTTTCTTGTAAACAGCAGAATGTTGGATCCTGTTTTTGTATCCAATCTCTAAGTCTGTGCCTTTTTATGGGTGAATTGAGTCCATTGATATTAAGAGATATTAATGACCAGTGGTTGTTGACTCTGGTCATTTTTTTTTGAGTAGTAGAGTGCATGTGTTTTCCTTCTTTGAGTTGTGCTTGTGAAGGGTCGCTAGATGTCTGAGTTATTGTAGGCAGTGTTGGCAATGTTGGATTCCTTGGGATCTAATTTTCCTTCTAATATTCTCTGTAAGGCTGGATTAGTAGTTACGTATTGTTTAAATTTGTTTTTATCCTGGAATAGTTTGTTTTCTCCGTTGATAGTGAATGAAAGCTTGGCTGCGTATAGTAGTCTGGGCTTGCATCCATGGTCCCTTAGTTTCTGCAGTACCTCTATCCAGGACCTTCTGGCTTTCATGGTTTCCATAGAGAAGTCTGGTGTAAGTCTCATAGGTTTACCTTTATAGGTTACTTGACCTTTTGCCTTTGCAGCTCTTAGTATCCTTTCTTTAATCTGAATTCTTTGTGTTTTGATTATTATATGGCGAGGGGATGTTTTTTTCTGATCCAGTCTATTCGGTGTTCTGTATGCTTCTTGAACCTTCATAGGAATATCATTCTTTAGGATGGGAAAGTTTTCTTTTATAATTTTGTTGAATATATTTTCTGGACCTTTGATCTGCAATTCTTCTCCTTCTTCTACTCCTATTATTCTTAGATTTAGTTTTTTTATTATGTCCCATATTTCCTGAATGTTTTGTGATGAGAATTTGTTGGATTTGCTGTTTTCTTTGGTCAGTGCGTTTATTTTCTCTATGGTGTCTTCAGAATCTGAGATTCGTTCTTCTATCTCTTGTATTCTATTGGTTATGCTTGTTCCTGAAGTCTCTGTTTGTTTACCTAGATTTTCCATATCCAGCCGGCCCTCGGTTTGTGTTTTCTTCCCTGCCTCCATTTCAGTTTTCAATTCTTGAACTGATTCCATTACCTGTTTGATTGTTTTTTCTTGGTTTCCCGGGTTATCATTTACGAATTTACTCATTTCTTTAAACTTTTTGTTATATTTCTCTTCCATTTCTTTACTCATTTCTTCTATCTTTTTGTTATATTTCTCTTCCATTTCTTTACTCATTTCTTCCATCCTTTTGTTATATTTCTCTTCCATTTCTTTACTCATTTCTTCCATCTTTTTGTTATATTTCTCTTCTATTTCTTTAAGTGAGTTATTCATACCCTGTTTAAGAGACTCTATTGCTTTCATAATGACACTGTTTTCCACTTCTTCCGGAATAGGGTGTTCAAGTCCTTCTGTCATAAGATCGCTGGGATCTGGTGTTTTCATGTTGTTTTTCAGATTGTTGGAGGAATTCTTGCCTTGGTGCCTGCCCATCTCTTCCTTCAGATGCTCTCCAATGGCTCTTCCCCCCGCTGGGTCTTCTTCTACTGGATTAGTGCCCCTTTATATCCAGGAATCACTTTGCCTGCAGCCTTAGTTTGCTGCAGGCAGGTTATTAGAACAAAGGGACTCCTGTGCCTTTGCAGTCACCGCCTGTCCCGGCCTGCAGCGCTCACCCAGGCTGAGAGGGAGGAATTTAAGCCCCGTAAAAGGGAGAGGGAAAGGATAGGGGTTCCAGGCAGAAAGCTGGGATGGCGTAGCAGGAGAGAGGGTTTAGCTGGGGGAAGCCGCCCCTTTGGAATAGCCAGGGAGATAAGGATGGCGGGAATATTGTGTGTTCCCTAACCGGGCTTGTGTGGCGGTCAGGAACAACACAATTACCCCTCCATTGTATCTTCTGGTACAGGATCAGAGTCACTCGCTGGTCAGAAGTCTCCCTGCCTGCAGTCTTAGCTTCTTGCAGGCTGGCTATTAGAACAAAGTGACTCACGTCCCTTTGCACTCACCGCCTGTCCTGGCCTGCTGCGCCCACCCTGGCTGAGATGGAGGAATTTTAGCCCCGAAAAAGGGAGAGGGGAAGGGTAGGGGTTCCAGGCAGAAAGCTGGGATGGTGTAGCATGAGAGAGGGTTTAGCTGGGGGAAGCCGCCCCTTTGAAGTAGCCAGGGAGATAAGGATGGCGGGAATATTGTGTGTTCCCTAACCGAACTTGTGTGGCGGTCAGGAACAACACACTTACCCCTCCATTGTATCTTCTGGTACAGCGAGACCTGTTTTTTAAATATTTTGTATAATTTATAGATCAGAGATAAATTCCTGGGGCTGGAGAAATGGCTCAGAGTAAGTCTGGCTCACTGGCTACTCTCCCAGAGGACCCAGGTTCAGTTCCCATCTCCAATATGGTTTTTCACAATTGTTAGTAACTCCAGTTTCTTGGGATCTGACACCTTCTTCTGGCCTTGATAGTTTCTTTTCTCTGAGCAGGAACATTGTAGTTTGATGTAATACAATGTGATCTCTGAAAATTCTAATGACTTTTTCACAGAAATAGAGAACAAATTATGAAATAAGCATGGATCCTTAAAAGACCTCGCATAGCTGAAGGAACCTCAAAAGAGAAGAATAAAACTGGAGACCTTCAAATTAATTCATTTTCTGAACATATAACAAAGTTGTTTTGGTCAAAACATTCTGGAATAGAGTCCAGAAATAAACTCGTGCATAAACAGTCAACTTAAATTGGACAAAGTTGTCAAGACTGCAACACAATGAGGGAAGCATAACACTTTTAAAATGTTGATGGGAGAAGTAACTAATCACATGTGTTAAGAGCTCTAGTTGATGGTATGAACCTTGGAAAACGGGGCCTAAAATTCAGACAGACTTAAGTCTCACCCAATAGCCAACTTCAGTCAGAGCATCAGACAATTTATATAGTTTATTCAGATGAGGCACCTAAAAAGTGCACAGTCACAAAGATGAACAGCATGTGGCAAAAATATGTGTTTTCATAGAGGCATACCCGTAACAACAATGAAAGTAAACTTGCTCCTATCTCTGTCTTCTACACTTAGAAGAAACTAAGGTCACAAGAGTTGTTTTCCTGGAATTTTCTCAGAAAATTCACTCAGAATTCTCACATGACTCCAATTCCATTCTCAGACTGTGTTCTGACACACATGCAAAATGGTGAGGTTAGAGGGTGACTGTTAGCACTATGCATCCAAAATGGTAAAACTTGGGTCTTAGCTTACACCCCCCATCAATTCATAATGAGTTAAAGACTATAAGGTGTGAGTCTGCAAAATTAGAATAATGATGGAGAGAAATCATTACTACAGAATTGGTCTTGGTAATGATATTTTGGATATGACAGCAAAACCAAAGACAAATAAGTGAGGCTAAAATGACTTTTTAACAATTCCCATCATTTAAAAACAAGAAACTTTCATAAACAACATTTACTGCTCTTTTCTTTGACTCGGCCACTTCCTTGTATGAAACAATGAACCTGTATCATTGTTATCCAAGCATTGATTTCACAGTATTTCTCTTTTTGTTTTAGAATGATTTTTATAATTTCATGCAGTTGTACAACTTTTAGGTTTTATCTTAATAATAGACTGAACAATCTCTGCTAGTTTCCAGCATAATTTTGGAATACTACTTCCTTTTCTTGGGTTTTAAATTTCTGGTTGCAGTTGGACATAGTTTATTTTGAAGTAAATTTACACACATAGGCGTGCACACTCTTAGGTCTTACATGTTTGTATGTTGGCAGACAGCTGTGCATAAGAACTAGGTCACATTCCTTTTCCGAAAACTTTGCTAGATGTTATGTTGTTGTCTTCTAATGTCTCTCTACATTTTATAACACACAAAAGACTTAACATTTACCTTATTTTTTGTTCATTTCTTGGTAACTTGTTTTTTATGCTTGGGTATTTCCAGGATATACTCTGTTCTTATATTTAAGCAAAGAATGACCAAGGTTACTATTTCTGGGAAATTCTGTGGGGAGTTAACATTCATTGGCTACTTCCCCAATAGTCTCTTATTTTTTTCCTTTTTCTTTATTAAAGTTAGCATACAGTGATGGGTTTCACTATTGCATTTTCATACATATTTTTTCATTAGACTTACTTTTTGAATATTTTATTTTTTCTTTTTCAGTTTTATACATGTATACTGAATTTTCAGAATTTTCATCATTTATTACCTTCTTTCACCCATTACTCCCTCTCTCATGCCCAACCTTTTTTCCTTCCCAACAATCCCCTCCCACTTTAAACTCTTTTTTTTCCTTCCTTTTTTTATTTTTGACTTTCAAACACTTGTAGGACATCATGATTCCCCTCCCTCACCTCCCTCACTATTGCTTCAGTGAGTTCTTGAGAACAATTAGCATGTCTTACCCAGAAGATAACTGCTTTACAGCACTCCTCCCCAAACTCTGGTGCTTGCATTCTTACCAACCCCTTCTTCTAAGATGCTTTTAGAGTCTCGGAGAGAGTAACAGATGCCCCATTTGAAACTTAGAACTTAACAGTCACGGTCACTTACTCTCAGCATCTTGAGCAGTAGCAGCTCTCTGCATTCACCAGCATTACCTATAAAAAGAAGCTGCTCTGGGGCCGGAGGTGGTGGCACACACTATTTTAATCCCAGCACTCAGGGATGCAGAGGCACGCCGATCAATGTGAGTTTGAGGCCAGCCTGGTCTACAAAGAGAGTTCCAGGCCAGCCAGAAACCCTGTCTTAAAATAAAAGAAGCTTCTCTTGTAAAGACTGAAAATAGGACAAATCTGTGCTTATGAAGATTAGTATATAGAAGACAGTTTGAGTCTCAATAAAATAATGGGCTTCAGATAATAATATGGTTATCCCCATAATAGTTATGAACTATTACACCAGTGTATATATCTTGCCAGGCAGATTATTATTGTGGTTTGATTATTTGTGTGTGTGCATGTGTGTGTGTGTGCATACATGCATGCACATCTCTCTCTCTGTAATGTGGTGCATGCATGTGTGAAACTTCTCATGTGTGTCGATAGTATGCATTTATGTGTTGTGCCTATTCATGTGGAGACTAGATGTTGACATTGGATGTCTTCCTCAATTGTATATTCAATATATATTCAAGTATATATTCAAACAATATATATTGATATAGTGTCTCTCACTTGAACCCTGAGATTACCAATTTAGTCAGTCGAGCTATCTTATTCTAGGTACCCCCCTGTATTTATCTCCAGAGCACTTGGATAACAGATAGGCAACCATTGCTCAGAATTTACACACTGGGGATCTGAACTTTGTCCCCATCTTTGCATAGCAAGTACCTTACCCACTGATCCATTTTCCAAGATCATATTTTGCTTTTCTACCTTCTTCACTGCCCTATCTGTTTACCCTGCCTTCTCTTACAGCTCTGCTTTCTTTCCCTAAATAGTCCTCCCTGTTTCATGAATTCCATTCCTTTCTCTTTTATCCTTTCCAATCTAAAGAGCTTTCTTCTTTCCTTATGGCCTCTTTTCTACTTTCATCTCTCTCTCTCTCTCTCTCTCTCTCTCTCTTTCTCTCTCTCTCTCTCTCTTTCTCTCTCTCTATTTTCTTCTCTCTCTCTCTTTCTTTCTCTCTCTCTCTATCACACACACACACACACACACACACACACACACACACACACACTCCATATCCAGATTCTATATATGGGAGAAAATCTAGAATCTAAAAATCTAGATTCTATATAGATTCTATATATGGTTTTTGTCCTTTTGAGTCTGTTTTACTTCTCTTCTCTTAATGTCTTACCTTAACCTTCAGTTACATCTATATTCCTGTAATTTTCCTTATTTAATTTTTCTTTGTAGCTTAAAAATCTCTATTGTTTATATGAACTACATTTTAAAAATTAATTTATTTGTTGACAGCTATCCAGGCTGGCTCCATTCCTTAGCTATTGCAACAATCAACATTTATTGTCTATTGATTTGAGCCCATTGGGCATATATACTCATTAACTGCAAATATAGCTAGGTCATATGGAATCCATATTTTCTGCTTTTTGAGTAACTTACAAACTGATATCCATAGTAGCTGGAATAGTTTATATTTCAATCAGTAGTGAATAAGGGTTCCATTTTTGTCTATATCCTTCTCAATATCTTTTGCTGTTTGTTTTCTTGATAACAGTAATTTTATTGGGATGAGATAAAATCTCAAAGCAATTTTAATCCACATTTGTTTCCCTGATGGATAAGGTTGTTGATAAACTTTTTCAAATATTGATTGGTTGTTGTCTGAGGTTTTCTGTCCTACCAGGTCCCACAGCCATTTAGCCCCAAAGAAATGCACAGAGGTCTACATTAGTTATAAACTGATTGGCCCATTAGCTCAGGCTTCTTATTAACTATTATAATTTATATTAGCCCTTTATTCTTGTCTATGTTAGCCATGTGGCTTAGTACCTTATTCAGTGAGTCAGTCACATCTTGCTTCTTCTTTGGCTGAGTCATGACTGCAGAATGTGCTTCCCTCTTCCCAGAATTCTTGTTGCCCTGCCTCTACTTCCTGTCTGATCACCCCGCCTATACTTCCTGCCTGGCTACTGACCAATCAACATTTATTTAAAATATAAATGACAGGGTGCAGACCATTGTCCCACAGCAATTGGTCATTTATATTTTCTTTTAAAAAGTCTATTTTGTTTATTCATCTATTTATTAATTGGATACTCTTTGGTATTTAATCTTTGCAATTCTTTATAGTCTATATATTTATTCCTTATCTGCTGTGTAGATAGCAAATATTTTTTTCATTTTGTGGTTTGATTCTTTACTCTGGTAATTCTTTTCTTTGCTGTGCCCTTTTAATTTCTACAACAAAATTGATCAATCCTTGATTTTATTTCCTGAGCTAAGAAACCTTGCAGAATGTCCTTGCCTATGCCTGTGTTTGGCAGTTTTAACTGGGAGCTCTGATTCATTTCAAATTGATATCTGTGCAGGGTGAGAAATGTGGATCTTGTTTCCCTTTTCTTCATATACCTAGCAAGTGAATGGCCTAATAAGCAGCTTTTCCCAATGATTTCCAGTTCAGTTTCTGCCTTGACTTCCCTCAATGACAGACTATGACCTAAAATTGTATGCCAAATAAACCTTTTCTTCTACAAGCAGTTTTTGGTGACCATGTTTTATCATAGCAACAAAATCAGTGTAATCAAAATGCTTTAAAAACAAGATGTTTTTTAAAAAAGAGGAAAGTTTTGTTTTTTTTCTTGATATCAGTTCCTTTCAGCACATAACAGTACAATAGTGGCACACATACCTTGGTGGTAACCAAGAACTCTCTAGTTACATTTAAAATCACTAAAAAAGAGAGAACTCATGTGTGGTACTAGAAAGCTAGTCAACTATACAAGACTAGTGGTCATGGATCTTGAAGGAAAGCCTATGACCATCATCTTGCTAAATCAGCATAATCTCTAACAGCAGTCTATAAGTATGTGTTATTATACTCATGGGTAAGTGTAGTTTTCACCCCTCACCAAGGAAAATATTCTTTGCAGCAGATAGAGAACATTACCCAAAACCACAACCAATCAAGATGCAGAATTGAGAAGCTCAGTCCCGGTAGATACATCTACAGTACAACTTGCACATATAAGGTTCAGGGATCATTGCAGAAGAGGGCAAGAAATATTATAAAATACAGAGGATCCAGGTATTTATTGCAAGATTCAGTTTCCTAGTAATGTCAGAAGCTACATGGTTAGGCCCATTAAGTCTCACCAACATACCTACTTAAACAGGAGATGAACAAGGAAAACAGCAATAGACATGTCAATATGGACAAGGGAAAGCCTATGAGGCCTCAACCCTACAAAAGAACCATGGATAACTAAGGAATGCTGAGAGCCAGAGGAACAGTCTTCTCCAGGGAAGAACATGCCAGTTACCTATCCAATATCAAATGGTCAGCCCTGAAAACACACATACAACTAACATTATGCAGACTACACAGGCTGTATTTATGTGTTAAGGAATATATGTGTATGCATATATGAATGTAACAGCAAATAATGAAAAAAGAGGACATAAATTTGAGAGAGCAAGGAGAGATATAGGAAAAGATTTAGAGAGAGGAAAGGGAATTGGGAAATTAATTATAATCTCAAAAAAGAAATAATTAAAAAATTACTTTGTCAATTTTCAGCTACAGTGTTTACATTTACCTTTGACAAAGTAGAATCTGTTATATAAAATAATTTTATTTTGTATTAATGTATCATGTACCACAACATAAATAGCCTTTTCAACTTGCAGATTATGTCTTTTGATAAATATAACTTCTTCATTTTGATGTAATACTATTTACCTTGTTTTGTATTTATGGCTAGTGCTTCCATAGCCTGTTTAAGAAGTTTTTACCTATTACAAAATGTTTTCCTTTAGTAAGACTTACTGTTTTATATTTCACATTGAAATCTGCAGTCTGCTTCGACTTTTTAAGAACAAAGAGTGATGTAAGAGCTAGTTACACTATCTTCATATGCCTAATCAAACTAATCAATAAAATTTCTTAAAATAAAACCCATCTTTACTGACCTGCAATGTGGAATGACAGATGTTAATTTGTCATTCTTTTTTCTTGGAAACAATTAGTGGTTCTTCTTACTTAACATTTTAAGTCAGAACTAATTCTATCTAAAATAAATAGGTTGTGAGGAAATGTCATCTTATATTTTAGTAAGAGTTGATTATTCTATGTGAAAAAGCTTGTTACTCTGCAAATGGAACAGAATTTGAGCTTATATTTATAACTAAAATCTGTATAAATGTGTAGCATAGTTTGATGACGTTTCTAGAAGTCATTAGGGGCTTAGCTAAACTACCATTACTGTAGTTGTACAACTTTATGTCAAGTATTTTATCTTATTTCAAGACATATATTTGCATATTGTTTTATATTCTTTAGTCACCTCTACATTATTTACAATACCTAAGACAATATATATGCTATGAAAATTGTTCTTATATCAAAGTTTAAAGGAATGAATAGAAGAAAGTCTGTACATACTCAGTACAGGATTTAATTATCTGGGGACAGGGAAAGGAACAATATTTTTCTGTGTGTTCTAGACTGGATTTGATCCAATACATTTATTTTTAAAAAATTATATGAAATTGATTGACTCTGCCAATACGGAATCCCTAGCTATGGATGATTGTGTATTTGTGACAAATTCTCAGCACTGAACCTTACTTCTTGTGATAATTTCCATCTCAGGAGCAGAACAGTGGGAATAGAAATCAACAGTACCCATCAATGCAAAAATTGTCTGATTCCAGATCTGTCTGGGTTCTTTGGCTATTAAAACCAGGGTCTTGCAGTAGAAACAGAGCTTAGAGAATTATGAAGGCAATTATACACTATTTAAGTTTGAATCCATTATGACCAGATTTAATGTAGTTACTATAACAGAGGCTTCTGGATTTTATCTTATTTTTGACTTTGTTATAACAGTGAACCATTTGATTGGGAGACTTTATAGCATCTCTGTGGGTCTTACATACAATTGCCACTTAGAGAAATGTGATCTAGATTTCCTGTAGCAGGAAATGAGTTTAGTCTGAGTGAAAAGTAGCCAAAATTGGAGATTTGGATTAGGGTATCTTTAAAAATAATTCTTATTCTTTTGATTTTAATTTCATTTAATTTAAGATAAGTAGAAGCCACTGAAACTCATTTTCTTACAGGAACTAGAACATTTTGATATATTGTGCCAAATTCATTGCAACAATTATATATTATGATGTCAGTATGTCATCTTATTGAGATCAATGCTATATCCCAGAATTCAATTACTTTTTTCATAAAGTTTTTTTTGTAAATTCAGACTATTATGTGATCTCTCTCTCTCCTTTTTTTTCATTTTGTCTACACCCTAAAAGTATAAGGGGTCCTACAGCATATTCTTGCCAACTGGAAATTAATTAAAATAGACAGGATGAATTTATGACATGTCTAAATGACACAGTTAAAAATGTGAAGTTACATATCCTGGCCCACACCTCTGGCCATAGCCTC
The DNA here is from genome assembly GCF_982192425.1 of Myodes glareolus. Taxonomy (NCBI): domain Eukaryota; kingdom Metazoa; phylum Chordata; class Mammalia; order Rodentia; family Cricetidae; genus Myodes; species Myodes glareolus. The sequence goes on from NC_142053.1 coordinate 142,055,694, forward strand.
CACTTCTACCAGAGGCCAAGTATGCTGAACTTCAGGAAAGTCTGCCCCCTACATTGTCCATGTCTGCCCAGCATAAATCCAACTGACCCTCTTTTCCTCATTACCATATCCCAGCTCATATCTCTGGCTGAAGTCTTCTATTCTATCAGAGGGCAGGCCAGCATCCTGAGCCCAGAGGCCAGACCAGCATCCTGAGCCCCAGAAACCAAGTCAAGTCTCTGAAAACTAGGCAGAAGCTTCCTACTCCACCAGAAGCCAGACTAGGGTTATGAACCTCACATGGACCCTGGCCAAATAAGAGACCACACACATAGTAAGAAATCCAGGCTCAAACTTGGGCAGCGACCCCTATTGAACCAGAGGCAACCCAGGTCATCAGAAGTCTAGCTCCTAATACAGGTAAGGACCCTCTACTCAACCACAGTCAGAGAAACCAGGAGACTAGACAAGAAAGAGAAACTAAGGAAAGAAACACCCATTTAAAAAAGACAAGTCCAGAAATTGGCACCTAGAGCTATAATCATTACAAATTCAGATGCCTAAATATCAGTGTAAGAACACAGTCAACAACAGCCATCTATCAGAAACCATTAGAGATTGGCCATCCCATGACAGCAAGCTTTGAATATTCCAACACAGTTGAAATGCAAGAAAGCAACCCTAAAAGCAATTTTATGAAGATTATAGAGGTCCTTCAAGAGGAACTTATTAAAACCCTTAAAGAAATCTAGAAAAAAACAACCAAAAATTTGGAAGAAATTAGTAAGTCTTTTAGAGAATGAAAAAAAAACCAAACAGTTAATAGAAATGAACAAACTTTTTAAGACTTGAAAATGGAAAGAGAAGCAATAAAAATACAAACTGAGGAAATTATGAAAATGGAATATCTAGGCAAGTAAACAGGAACTACATATGCAAGCATCACCAACAGAATACAAGAGATGGAAGAGAGAATCTCAGGTGTTGAAGACATGATAGAAAAAAATAGATATACCAGTCAAAGAAAATTTTTGACACAAAACATCCAGAAAATCTGGGAAAATATGGAAAGATAAAACTGAAGAATAATAGGAATAGAAGGTGGAAAAGATTCCTCAACTCAAAGGCCCAGGAATATCTTTACAAAATCATAGAAGAATATTTTCTTAACCAAAAGAAGGACATGCTTATAAAGGTACAAGAAGTTTACAGAACACTAAGTAGATTATATCAGAAAAGAAAGATCCCTTGCCACATAATAATCAAAACATTAAACACACAAAACAAAAAAAAAATTTAAAAGCTACAAGGGGAAAAGGCCAAGTAACATATAAAGACAGGTCTATTAGAATTACATCTGACTTTAAGACTCTAAAAGCCAAAAGGTCTTGGACAGATGTCTTATAGACTCTCAAAGACCACTGATGTCAGCCAAGACTACTATACCAAGCAAAACTTTAAATCACCATTGATGGAGAAAAGAAGATATACTATGGTCAATAAAGTCAAATTAAATAATAAATCCAAATCCACAAACTCAGTCCTACAGAAGGTACTAAAAGAAACTCTAATTCAAGGAGGGTAACTATTCATGAAAATATAGACAACAAATAATCTCACAGTTGCATAACTCAAAGAAGGCAAATACACACACACACACACACACACACACACACACACACCCCTCTCCATCAAAACTACAACACAATAACAAGAATTACAATCATTGATCATTAATACTTATCAATATCAATGGATTCAATTGCCCAATAAAAAGACACAGACTAACAAAATGGTGGAAAAACAGGATCCATCCTTCTGATACATGCAGGAAACATACCTCAACATCAAAGACAGATATTACCTCAGAATAAAGAGCTAAAAAAAACTTTTCTAAGCAAAGGACTCCAAAAGCAAGCCAGCATAGCTATTCTAATATCTAACAAAATAGACTTCACACCGAAATCAATCAAAAGAGGCGGGGCAGTACATTTTATACTCACCAAAGCAAAAATCCATCAAGATGATGTCTCAGTGCTCAACGTCTATGTCCCAAACACATACAAACCAGTGTTTGTAAAGGAAAACACAATTAAAGCTTGAATCACACATTGATTTTCACATATAGATAAGTGAGAGACTTCAATACCCCACTCTCACCAATGGACATACCATCCAGACAAAAACTAAATGAAGAAATGCTGAAGCATACAGACATTGTCACCCAAATGGGCCTAATAGATTTCTACAGAACATTTTGTACAAGCACAAAAGAATATACGTTCTTCTTAGCACCTCATGGAATATTCACCACAATTCATGTATTCTGTAACAACTGATTTGTGTTACCCTCTCGGTACAGTTCGTGTGCCACTGTACCATACGTGAGCTGGGAAAGGGTCTGGAGATTGAAAGAACACACAAAAGACCTGGGTCAATGGAAAGGAGATCGGCTGAATGTCATTTTTATTCAACCTTGGGCAAATCCCAAGCTACTGCACAAGGAATTCCCCCCAAGCAGGTGGGAAATTGCCACACCCAAGATGGAGTAAACAACGCCCTACAGCTAATTACCAGGTGGGGCAGAGGGAGCACAGAAATGAACAGAATGTGTTAGCTGGCTGACCAGAAACTGTCCTCAAGATGAACCCCAGGAGCAGGAGTAGACCCAGGTCCTACATACTCAGTCACAAAATAAGTCTTAACAGATACAAGAAAATTGAAAGAACACCTTGTACTTTATCACACTACCATAGATTAAAACAAGATTTTAAGAACATAAACAACAAAAAGTCTTCAAACTCATGGAAACTGAACAACTTTCAATTGAATTACCACCAAGTCAAGGAAGAAATAAAGAAGAAAATTAAAGACTTCCCAGAATTCAATGAAAAAGAATGTACAGCATACCCAAATTTATGTGACACAAACGAAAGCAATGCTAAGAGGAACAGCAGTAAGTGTTTTCATGAATAATTTGGAGAGAACTCATACTAGCAACTTAATAGCACACTGAAAAGCTCTAGAACAAAAAGAAACAGACATACCCAGGAGGAGTAGATGGCAGGAAATAAACTTAGGGCTGAAATCAATAAAATAGAGAAACAGAGACCTATACAAAGAATCAGTTAAAGAGCTGTTTTTGTGAGAAAGCTTCCAAGATAGATAAATCCTTAGCCAAACTAACTAAAAGACATGGAAGAAAAAAGACACAGAAAGAATGTCCTGAATAACAAAATAAGAAACAAAAAGGGGGATATAACAACAGACGCTGAGAAAATCCAAAAAACCATCAGGTCAAACTTTAAAAATATATACTCCACAACATTGGAAAATCTAAAAGAAATGGAAAATTTTCTTAATAAATACCACTTATCAAAATTAAATCAACATCATATAAACAATTTAAATAGATCCATAGCCCCTAAGAAAATAGAAGCAGTCATTAAAAGTCTCTAAACAATAACAGCAAAAGCCCAGGGCCAAATGGTTTTAATGCAGAATTCTACCAGATTTTCAAAGAAGCACTAATATCAATACTCCTCAAATTATTCAGCAAAATAGAAATAAAGGAAACATTGCCCAATTTTTTTAATGTAGCTAAAGTCACTCTGATATCCAAAGCACACAAAGAGTCAAAAAAGAAAGAGAATTAGAGACCAACTTCCCTCTTGAATATTGATGCAAAAATGCTTAATAAAATATTTGCAAACTGAACATAAGAACACATTAAAACGACCATCCACCATGATCAAATAGGCTTCATCCCAGAGATGCAGGGATAGGTCAACATATGAAAATATTGTCAATGCAACCCACCATATAAACAGATTGAAGGAAAAAACACATGGCCATTTCATCAGATGCTGAGAAAACCTTTTACAAAATCCAACACTTCTTCATGATAAAAGTCTTGAGAGAACAGGGATACAAGGGACATAACTAAAGATAATAAAGGCAAATTATATCAAGCAAATAGTTAACAACACCAAAATGGAGAGAAACTGAAAGCAGTTTCACTAAAATCAGGAACAAAACAAGGCAGTGCACTCTCTCCATATCTACTCAATATATAGTACTGGAAGTTCTAGCTAGAGCAATAAGACAACAGATAGAGATCAAGTAGATACAAATTGGAAAGGAAGAAGTCAAAGTATCACTATCTGCATTTGATAAGATAATATTCATAAATGACCCCCAAAATTTTACCAGGAAACTATTATAGCTGAATCTTTTATTGAACCCTTAGTGAAGTGGTTCAATAAAAGATTACTTAAGAAAATCAATTGCCTTCTTATATACAAATGATAAACAAGCTGAGAAAGAAATCAGAGAAATAACACCCTTCACAATAGCCACAAACAATATAAAATATCTTAGGATAACTCTAACCAAACAAGTGAAAGACCTCTATGACAAGTCATTGAAGGAAGAAATTGGAGAAGATATCAGAAAATGGAAAGATCTTCTATGTTCATGGATTGGTAGGGTTAACATTGTGAAAATGGCCATCTTACCAAAAGCATTCTAAAGATTCAAGGCAATTCCCATTAAAATCCCAACACAATTCCTTTTAGACCTTGAAAGAACAATACTCAACTTCATATGAATAAAGAAAAAACTCAGGAAGGCTAAAAACAATCCTGTACAATAAAAGAGCTTCTGGAGGTACCACCATCCCTGATATCAAGCTCTACGACAGAGCTATAGTAGTAAAAAAAAAACAGACAAATGGGTCAAATGGAACCAAATTGAAGACCTAAACATCAATACAAACACCTATGGACACCTGATTTTTGACAAAGAAGCCAAAATTAGACAATGAAAAAAGAAAGCATGTTCAATTAATGGTGCTGCTCTGCTGGTTGTTGACATGTAGAAGAATACAAAGAGATCCGTATTCATTACCCTGCACAAAGCAAAATCTAAGTTTATCAAAGGACTCAACATGAATTCAGATACACTGAACCTGACAGAAGAGCAAGCAGGGAATAATCTGAACACATTGTCACAGGAGACAATTTCCTGAACAGAACACCAGTAACACAGGCACTAAAACCAACCATCAGTAGACTGAAAAGTAAGGCAAAGGACAGTCAATAGGACAAAACAGCAGCCTATAGAATTGGATGTCTTCACCTTCCCCACATCTGACAGAGGGCTAATCTCCAAAATATATAAAGGACGCAAGAAAATAGACACCAAAAAACCAAATAATCCAATTTAAAACTGGGGCCCTGATCTAAACAGAGAATTCTCAACAGAAGAATCTCAAATGGCCAAGAAACACAAAGAAATGTTCAACATCCTTAGCCATCAAGGAAATGCAAATCAAAATGACTTAGAGATTTTATCTTATACCTGTTATAATGATTAAGATCTGTTGTTTTATTACTCTTTACACTTAGGCTCTTTTGTGGGACCTGGCACCCAGTTCCCAAATAAATACACATGGAGACTTATTATTACTTACTAATGCCTAGTCTTAGCTTTAACATTTTAAAAACTTAAATTAACACATCTACCTTTTGCCTCTGGGATTTTATCCTTTTCTATTTCTGTATATTTTTTCTTTCCGTCTTGTTCCATGTTTTGTTGTGTGGCTGGGTGCCGGCCCCTTCTTTTCTTGTTCCTCCCTTCCCAGGTTTTTCCTCCTATTTATTATTTCTGCCTGTCAGCCCTGCCTATAATTTCTCCAGCCTAGCTATTGGTCATTTAGCTCTTTATTAGACCAAATCAGGTGTTTTAGACAGGCAAAGTAACACAGCTTCATGGAGTTAAACAAATGCAACATAAAAGAATGCAACACATCTTTGCATCATTAAACAAATGTTCCAACAGAATAAACAAATATAGTATATCTTAAAATAATATTCTACAACAAAGATCAAAAACACAAGTGACGACTCACGTTGAAGAGGATGTGGAGCAAGAGGAATAGTCCTCCGTTGCTGGTGGGAATGCAAATTTGTACAGCTATTTTGAAGATTGATATGGTGGTTTCTCAGAAAACTGGGAATCGTTCTACCTCAAGATGTAGATATACTACTCTTGAGCCCAAAGGATGCCCAATCATACCACAAAGGACAATTCCTTAACTATGCTCATAGCAGCTTTATTTGTAATAGCCAGAACCTGGAAACAGCCTAGATATACCTCAACTTAAGAACAGATAAAGAAAATGTGATACATTTACACCATGAACATTGCTCAACTGTTAAAAACAATGACATTATGGAATTTGAAGGCAAGTGGGTGGAACTATAAAAATATCATCCTGAGTGAGGTAACCCAGACCCAGAAAGACATATATGACATTTAATCATTTATAAGTGGATATTAGCTGTAAAGAATAATCATGCTTCAATCTACAGATACAGAAAGGCTAGGTGACAAGGAGGGCTCAAGTAGGGGATGCTTGGATCTCCATAGGGAAATAGAAGATATTTTATGGGTGGACTGGGAGCAAGTGGAGATGGGAACATGAGGGATTGGGTGGGGAAAGGATGGAGGGAAGAGTACTGAGAAATGACTAGAAAGAGGGGAAATTTGGGGTGACATAGATATCTGGTGTAAGGGAAACTCCCAGGCATACAAGAATAATCTCAGCTAAGACTCCAAACAATAGAAGATACATAGCTTGAACTGGCAAGCTGCTATGACCAGACAAGACTTCTAGTGAAGAGATTGCAACACCAATCCAGCCACATAACCTTCGACACACAGTCTGTCTTGCCTATGGGATGGGCTGGGGGAAAGGTTGCTGAAGAGATTGTGGGAGTGGTGCCTAGCCCATTTGTCATCAGAGAAGCTTCATTCTGCAACTGATGGAAACAGATGCAGAGATCCACAGCCAAATATTAAGTTGAGCTCAGGGAATCCTGTTGAAGAAGGGGAGTAAGGATTGTAAGTGCCAGATGGCTCAAGGATATCACAAGAAAAGCCACAGAATCAAATAACCTTGGCTCACAGGAGCTCACAGAAACTGAACCACTGACCAGAGAATTTGCATAGGACTGACCTAGGCCCTCTGCATATATGAGACAGTTTTGTAGCTTGGTCTTGTGGAACTCATAACAATGGGAACAGGTGCTGTCTCTGACTCCTTTGCTGACTTTTGGAACCATATTCCTCATGTTGAGTTGCCTTGCCAATCCTTAATACAAGGGGAGATGTTTAGTCTTACTGCAAATTGATATGCCATGATTTGGTACCCATGGAAGACTTACCTTTTCTGAATAGAAATGGAGAAGCAGAGGATGAGGGGGCAGAGGGAAAGGGGAGGGACTGTGAGGAAAGGAGGGAGGAGAAGCTACAGATGTAAAATAAATAAAAAGTTAAAAAATAAAGTGAAAATGTATACATTTCTAAAATATGAAATTACTTCTTTTACTAAACCATTTGCATAAGTTGAACTTCTGCCTGAGGATAACAGAAATGGGGAAGGCATGGTAGAAGACTGTGATGATGAACATCATTTGCAATATTATCTCAAGTCTAGTAGTGAGACTAAACATAACAAATCCTGTTAACCCTTTCTTTTTCTGAAGTCTTTCATTAAAGACTGCATCTGGCCATCATATTGTAGAGTGAGTGATAGAGGCAGATAGCATTTTGACAAGTTTATTTGGGCAGAAGCAAACCTGGACTGTGTAGGACTGTACTGTAGAATATGCTGTTCTATACTCTGTATCACACTTCTCTGACTTCAGTGTACAGTTTTCATTCATACTATCAATTCCCCAACTATTTCTACTCATTCTACCCAACTATTCATTCCCAGAATTTGTCAGCTATTCTGGTTTAGGTCTTCTATGAAGTTGTGGGAGATTTATTGTTCCACAAAGGGATATAGGGAGCTCTCTGTGAGGATGGTGGTTGGTAGGGAAATACTTCAGTCTCTCTCCTTTGAAAGAATTATTCTTTGTGGGTTTTGTGTTGATTCTGAGAGGATCCACAGTAGCACTGAGCCCTAGTTATCCATAACCAATCCAATTGGTAATGGCCTGTCTGCTTTGTTTTTTATTTTTCTTCTTGTGGTAAAGTTACAATATAATGGGTTTATAATTACTATAGTACTGCTCACCATGGCAATGTTATTCAATACGAAGAGATTTTCACTTTAAATTTATTCTCCATTTCAATATTACTATAATTTCTTTCAAATTAAATAATTTATCTATTTCAACAGCAGGTATGCTGAAAATATGCTCCTAAGTTCACCTGGCCAGAAATAAAATTTAAAAATTTTGGCTATTTGATACTTAAGAACCACATTAATTTGGGAGATGAAAAATTTAATCAATGCATGGAGAACAAAATTTCTTAATCATCTAGCAAGCAGTAGTTGTTGTGAAATAGTGGTGATTTGCTCATAGATTCTGGGCAAAAACTTCCTTCTTGTATTCCATGTGGTTTCAGCATTCTGAAAGTATGAAATACTACTTTTGCAAACTTAAGTCATTGTACCTCTCTAGTCCTGTTTCTAAGAAGCAACACAAAAGCTGCATGTTTCAATATGAAGAAAACTTGTTTCCAAATCCAGGTTCAGTCTTAAGAGCCAGATGTTTCCCAGGCATCTTAGGAGTGATTGATTACTTTTATGTACACATCTTGTTTTAATGAATTTTAAGGAAGGAAGGGCTTAGTTTTGCTCCAAGTTTGAAGCTACATCCCAAACCCATCATGGTGGGGAAGGCATGGTGGCAGGAACAGCTCACAGCAGTGGCTATGTGACATTTCTCTTATCTGGAGCAGTAAGCAGCAGAGGTTAAAGAATGCTCACACCCAGATGCTTTCTTCTTCCTTTTTGCTATGTCAATGACTCCAGCCCAAGAGATGGTGACAACCACATAGAGGGTGGATCTTCCAGGTGCTGTTAATCATCTCCAGAAATGTCCTCATAAACATACCCAAAGATAAGCCTTACTAATGCCCCCTAGGTGTTTCTTAATCCAATCAAGTTAAAGAAAATTGGCCATCACAACCCCCAAGCAAACACTAGTGCTTGAAATTCTGAGAGTCACACCTTACATGAGCTGTTTGCCTCCCTAGTATCTATTGATCCAACAACGAACAGACTGGAAAGCAGGACAGTGAGGACTAAGAGCAGTATGTTGAAACTGAGGTTATGATGTTGGGATTCTGGGTGCCGACGATTCCAAAGAACTTGTGTTTATGGAATTCTTGTGTCTATGGAATTCTATATGACTTGAAATATCCCCATTCTGCAACTCCCAATGTGGAATATAAATATGTGAAACTGTCTTCCAAGAAATTACAGAAATTACTGCCATTACAGAAATCACTCTTCCTCTTTTATCATCCCATTTATTCCCCTTCCTCATTCCTACTTCTGTAAGTTTCTCTGAAATAAATCACCAGGTTCTACTTGTTTAAATTTATCAACAAATTACCAATATTTTCTCATGTCATTAAATACTCTGAGTTTTTAAAATGTTTAACTTTTTCAAAGAATTTCTTTATAAACAAAACAAAATTTTAGACCATTATTTATGTATTAGTCTATTGTGCTAGAGGTGGAGCCCAGGGCCTTGTACATACAAGGCAAGCATTCTACCATTGAGTTACACTAAGTTATTTAAATGGAATTGTTTCCATTTAACCATACTTTACTTTGTTCCCAAGGAATGAATATTTTAAAATATTTCAAAATCAAAATGCAGATGAGATAACTTCTGGATTCAAGTGTATGAATTCTTTTTTCTTTATTATCCATCTGTCTTTTTCCCTGGCTTTCAAAGATTGGGCTGACTTCCAGGATGCATTTTATTCCAGGCTTTTCTGAATGGCTTCCCCATTGTTCCGGGGGCAGGTTATTACTCCTGTATTATTCTTTGTGGGAACAGGGTTCCCTGTGGTGTACTGAGAATTGCAGTTTAGTTGATGGTATTTTCACTTCTGCTTGGGTCTTGCTTTATACTGCCGAGTTGAAAATTACCCCTCAGCTTGAAGTCATCCGTTTAAGAATTTGATATTTCTAGAAATATAATTTCTAATATTGCTTTCTCCTTCCTCTTTTCATTCCGGTCTTTTTTCTGCATTTCTACTTTGTTGGTTAAAGTTTGACAGTTACAACAAACTTTGATGTTTAAACTTTCTATTACTTGGCAATGTTCATTTGATTACATGTTTGAGGTTCTTCTGACTCCATGAATCTGGGATTTTATACTGCCTCTGGTATGCCTTTTTACACAGATTTTAGTCTTTGTTCAGTAAGATTTATCACAAACTTTGATGCTTACTATAGATATTCTTCAACATATATATGAATATCCAGAATTCTAAAGGTGAGAAAATAAAGCTTCTGATCTATGTCAGAGTCTAGTCAGGAGAAAGAAAGTCAGGTTGTTTATTTGAGGAAATGTAGTGCCAAAGATGAAATGATACAGATACATTAGAAGCGTCCAAAGAGCAATTTTAAAAAATACCATCAAGATACAATAGGGTTTTTAGCTGAGCCAGGGGGCATGATGTCACAAAGCATGCTTACACACATGTTGGAGAACAAAAAGCTGGGTTTTATTTCTGATTAACCCATTGGAAGTAGCATCCTATGAAAAGTCACCCCAAGAACTATAAGTGATTGGTTTTAGATGTCTGTATCTTCCTTTAGAACCCAGATACCCAAATACTATGACTTCTGAATGTGGTTCCCACCAACTGGGTGAAAATCTCACTATAAACCTCAAGTTTTATACCAGTTGTTACCATGCTAAGCTATTGTTAACTGACTTTTTAAAAAAAATAAATGAGGGCCTTCAAATGCATGGAGAAATTTATCATATTAATTCAAACCTATATTGATGTCCTGTTTTACTGTGAACAAGAAAACACAGCAAATACAAATCAGCTGAGCTAGAGCAAAATTCTTCATTTTGCCTTTGTTGTCTTCCTAACAATGGAGGCACTTAGAGAAACAAAACATGCCTCAAGGTGGAGCCCTTGAACCACAAAGTTTTGAAGCAATTGTCCAATCTGTAAACAAGCCAGATACAGGTAGAGTTGGAGTGGCAGTTGGTCAAGGAAGGTTGGCTGCAGTTGTCATGGGGAAAGCAGAAGGTAGGAAAAAGCTGTGCTGTTTCTCTTCAAAGCTATAATCAGAGCCAGGCAAGCCAAAAGGACAGCGTGAGGGAGGACTCAGACGTGGGCTCATCTACTTTTGTGTTTTAAATGATGAAATTAGTGAGGTAAGAAATTTCTATAGATAATTTGCTCATTTCTTCAGCAAAATATACATTGCCTTCTTTGTAAACCCATTTTACATTTTAGACGTATAGCTTGAAAATTTAGCAGCGTTTTTTGAGCCCTAGTAAGTTCTCGTTTTTATTCTATGACAGGAACTAAAGCACAAGGAAGCATCAAGTTCAAGCCACTGTGAAACTGTGTGGGTGCTCCTCGGAGTGGCAGTGGAGAGGAAGATCCTGCCATGTAGAGGGCAGTGCCAGGCCCTCAGCATCTGCTATGTTGATCATAGAATCCTGCCTCTGCCTGTTTCTTAGCCATTCCTCATTGACTGCTCTCCTAACAAAAGAGATATTACAGTTCCTTGAGAATCAGAGAAAATAAGTAAAAGTGCCTGGTGCTTATGTTTACTAACATGGTTCCTTTGAAAAGACCCCATTAGGGCGACCATTTTCAGTTTAGGCTGCACACTGACTGAGTGCTTGTGTTTGTGGAGATGCCGTGTACAAAGATAGCATGTGAAATATATGATAAATATATTTTCCTAGGTTAATTCACTTTGGCCTATGGGGCCATATGCTTATCAGGGCCAGCACATAGGCAGATATGTCTATTTTTGCTGGATTGTTCTGTGCCCTGACTGTATCTCACTCTCCTGTCCCAAAATAGTAACCCAATACAAGAAGATTGAGGAACAGGCTGACATTCCCAGAAGCCTGTGTGACATAGGGAGCAGCTGGAGCCCTGAATAACAGCTTGAGATGTATAATGGTTTGGTCTGATTCTTCCCAGGCTTCTTGTGCTTTAGACAGTGGCTTAAAATTGATCTGTGCAATTACATTCAGTCAGTTTTCTCTCGGACAGTTGAGTTCCTCCCATTCTCCCCATCTTTCCTATCCTCTTCTATAGGTGGGTCATGGCTACCTAAAGGGTTTTATTTCACAATTTCTCTGTCAGGCTGTTTGTCTTAGTTAGGGCTCTGTTGCTGTGAAGAGATACCATGACCATGGCAAGTCTTATGAAGGAAAATATTTAACTGAGGCTGGGTTATAGTTCAGAGGTTTAGTCCATTATCATCATGGCAGGAAGCATGGTGGTGAGCAGGCAGATGTGGGGCTGGAGAAGTAGCTGAGAGTTCTACATCTGAACCGAAAGACAGCAGGAAGTGAAACAGTGACACTGAGCATGACTTGAGAATCTGGACCATCTGAGACCTCAAAACCAGTGATACACTTCCTCTAACAAGGTCACCCCTTCTGATAGTGCCAGTTCCTATGGTCCTATGGGGGCCATTTTTTATTCAATTTATATTATTCTGTATACTTGTTTGTCATGTTATGGATAAGTGATATCAGAATCTACATATTATATGTAGCATATACTTACTTTGGGTGTTATCCTGCTAGCTCATTATATTTAGCAACAACATGTAACTTAAAAATATTTCATCTTTTCATTCTGTTTCTCATCTCCTTTCATTTCTCCCTTCTCCAAGCTGCCCTTGGCTTTTTTTCTCTTCTCAGGGTGAGAACTCTCCTCCTTCTCTACACTTTATCTAAGTTTCCACTAACTGTTTTTCATTTTTCATGTCAGTTTCTATTCCTTATAACTTCTTCATATTTCTCCTTCATATTTCTCCTTCTTTATTTTCTTGTGTGCTCTCCTCCTTCCTTCCTACCAAGAATTTTTTTCTTTTACTTCTGTTCCATTTTTTAAACTCCTGAGTACCTCTTCTATTTTCTTTTCTCCAACTGCTTCATTTTACTGAGTAGCACTGGGTCAGAGAATTCTAGGAGATGAAGGTTAAGGTCCCTTGGGGCCAAGTCAGTTCTTTAACTGTCCATTTACTTTGAATAACAGAGTTTGCAGCAGTGGCCACCATGAGTTTAGATTTGTAGACAATGGATAAATTCCCTCTGCAGCTGGAACTGTAAATTTAGACCTTTCCCAAGTTAAAATTCAAGTTCATGACTCATTTCTTGAAATTATGATGGCAGAAAGATCACAGAGTGGCTTCAAGACTAGTCTAATGGTCTTGACATTTTTGAAGGCCAATGTCTCCTCTGAGAATCAGCTGAAACCTTTAGACCATTTTCTCAGAAAAATGCATTCTCTGGAAGATTTGTTTCAAGTATTTGTGATGTCTGAAAAACCTGTATTTTATGCTGGGCATACTTCCTGGTACTACTAACTCCAATCCCTGGAAGATAAGTTTCCAGTAACCCCAACTCAGTGATTCCCCCCTCCCAAGAAATGTATGGCCATGATCATCTACTTGTTATGATATGATTAATTGCTTTTTGGCTTCTGTGACCTACCTGTGTAGACATTCAGGTTGCTTTGACTACCTAATCTTGACAGAGAAAAACAGATCTTGGCTTGTTTGTGCAAATACTCATGGTCTTGTTGTGATTTTGCCTTTAAAATGCCTTCCCTCACTTCATTTCAAGTTTGGCTCAGAGGTTGTTGTCCTCCTAGCAGTAATCAGTAAATCTTTTAATTATATTTGCATTTAGTTTATGATCATTTTTCCAGGGGTCAGGAACTCCATAATAGTGTTAAGGAGTTCACAGATCTCCTGCACAGATTTCCTAAAAACTCTTTGGTTGAAAGTAGGACAATAAAAGTTCAAACTTCAGAAAGAGACTTGTTTTCCAGGCCATTACTGTAACAAGCTATAGGGCCAAGAACTGTGGCAGAGCTCTGGTGAGTATCTTCTAGATTAAAGACATATTGGTCAAGTATACCAGTCTTAGGCTTTTGCAGCTCTCTGTGAACAGAAGTCTTGCTTTTCAAAGCTTGTGCTTTCCAGACCAGTGAGAAGCCTATCTATTTTTACTGCAGAATCTCTGAGATGCACCTTATCCAGCAGATGTTCACCAGATAGCTGTAGTTTTCTCCAGCTTCCTCTTTAGTCAGCTTGGACTTAATATTTATTAAAGGGAACTGTGGAGTAAGGAGGCCACATTCTTCATACAGTGTGGTATTTTCCCCGTAAAGACTAAATGTAAGAGAAATAATTCCATTTATTCACCTTTGGAAATAATTTTTTCTCAAAATCTGACCTCTGGGTTTAATCAATGTGGCCCTGTGAATTATCTTTTGAGTTATTTTAAACATGGTTCTTATGTATTGTTTGTATTCTTAATGGAAATTTAGTACTTTTTAATTAATTAGTCTCTTTCTTCACTAAGCCCATTAGGTCTTCCAAGTTTACACATGAAATCAGATTTTCAAGAAAAATTTAATCCTTTCTGTGTTCTGTTTGGCATTGTTTGAAATGGCCTTTCTTCAGTGACTTCAATTAACAGATACTGCAAGCATTCTTTGTGTGAAATTCTGCTCTAAGGGGAAGGGAGCTAAAGAGAGCATTGCCAAAGCTTTGTAATCTCTAGCTTGTGTGGGAGTGGGGATAGGGACTATTGGGAGTAGAATAAAACAGGGGTGGAAGGGACTTAGGCAGGTGTAAATTTACTGACTTGAGAGATAAATCCTTTTGTTAATGGAGTTGGGATGTACCAAGCTTAGAAGGGACAGGTGATGGCAAAGCTGAGTTTATGGCTGGAAATACCCACTATGTGAGATTTCTGGTTGCATTAACACCTCCTGATGTTCCTGTTGCTGGCAAAGATTCCCATTGCTTTTTGACTGGACAAAAGTCTCTCTTGATCACACTGACAAGTGCTCGTCAAGGCAAACAATGACAGTGGGTAATGCCATTAAAGTATTTGGGGTACAGTAGAAGAAGAGCAGGTGTGAGCAAAAAATCATGTTTCACAGGGTACATTTTCTCAAAATATACAAGGGATGAGTTATTCATGCATCACCAAGAAGGTTGAAATCACCCAGAATTTTCACAGTTTTTGTCAGTTATTGTTATAAAAACAATTACAGCTTTCTCTTTCTAACTGTCTACTAACATGACATGTTGTTTAAGTGAATCACGTGTGATTAACCCATAATTGCAAATGTGAGTGTCACCTGAAGCATGGCTTTTAGGGTATTACAGCATAACATTAAAGAGGTATTTATCAATGCCAAACCACCCAACTCAGGTCCAGGACCTGAAAGAGAGATGGACTGGACCTCAGTAACCTAAAGACTTCTCACCAGGATTTATTTCTACGGTTTCTATCAACCGGGTTCCCAGTTCCATCAAGTTCAGAATGGAGACTCTAACACATAGACCTTTTGAAACAGTTAAGTTCTACCCTATTAAAACTTCCATGAAGAAGATGCTGTTTGGGGGAGGTGTTTATGAAGGTCAACCAAATTCTCAACCATCACCTGAAATCTTTTGGGAATCACTTTTCTGAAAAGTCTTAGATCTCAAAATTACCCTTCTTATTATAAAGCAACAAAGAAGGATCTAAGGATGAAAAAAATATTTGAATAAGGGATGTTCTTTTTAAATGGAATTGGAATGCAGCCAAATGAACAAAAGGGAAATGGGAAAGTGGGGCTAATATTTACTTAGAACTAAAGTCACGAGAACTTAAAGTCACTTAGACTTTAAAGTCATGAGACATCTCAGTGTACATCAGTTTTCTTGGGTCATCCTTTCTAGGAAGCAAGAATTCCAATCCTAGTGAAGAATTTTAAATGGAATTTTCACCAGCATCTCTGAGCTCTTTTGTGTCTTCTTTCTGAACTTTTACCATGTTTTCTTAGATAAATCTGCTTTTCTGTCTACAGATTAGCAAGTACATCAAAATATCAAGTGTCCCTACTTCTGATTACTAAGAAAACTTGTTTGAAATATCAGCAAGATGAATCAGCAGGTAATAAACCTTGCTGCCAAACCTGCTGACCTGAGTTTAATACCCAGAGTGCACATGATAGAAGGACAGAATTGATTTCCACAGGTTTTTCTGTGACTTCCACACATGTGCTGTGGCATTTAAGCACACTTTCCTCAAAATGTTATTAAAAAAATCAATGACTTTGTTTAATAGAAGCAACAACTGAATAAGACCCACCCCTCCCTCAGTACTAACCCAGTTTCTCTCAGCTGTTCTCCTGCACAAAATAAGAAACCTTACTGGACCTGTCCATGGCAAATCTTAGTCGGTTACTTCATTAGTGACTCTCAGGACTGACCTTTAGAATTGTCCTCTGTGAGTAATGCCCAGCTCCTGTGGACAATGCTGTGTAGAGTCTAACAATAGTAGTTTCTACAGCATCACAAAATCATCATCATCATCATTATTGTGTGCGTGCATGATGCACATATGAGGGTGTGAATACCGTAGTATGCATATAGAGGTAGATGACAACTCTGAGGGTTCAAACTCAGGCTGTTGGACTTATAGTTCAAACACTTTACCCTCCGAACCATCTCACTAACCCCCTTTACAACCTTTTTGTATCATAGATGATAACTAGGCCAATCATGTAATTTGCCATACTGGATTACAGAGTTTTTTCTTCTGTAAGCTACATGTTGGGAGAAGTTGTATTTTTTGTGTTAACCTTTTATTTTATGAAGAATATGTATTTACATGCAATTTAAAGAAATAATATAGAAGATTCTAACATCCTTAATCTAATATCTTTAGTTTATTTATAATAATGTTCTATGCTTACATATAATATCACTTCCTGAATATCAACATTGGTATAATGTACTTACCTATTTACATTTTAACATTTTATTCCTTATATTCTATTTCCATTGCTGTTCAACTTGTTTCATTAGCATATATTAAGTAAAGAAAATAATGGGTTTTAGTGTGACACCATGCAAGCATATATTTTGACTAATGTTTCCTTCATGTTACCCTCTCATTCCTCCGCCCTCCTCCTGATCTAGATTCTCTTTCCTAATAACTCTCCTTCTACTTTCAGGACAAAAAAGCATTGAATTTCAACACATGAGAGAAGAAATTCCTCTGAGTCTGTTTATTTTGGTGTGCATGGTGATCACATGCTCTATTAGTTTTCCTGCAAGTGATATGATTTCATTCTTCTTTGTGGCTAAATAAAACCCTGTTATGATATATTCCACATTTTCTTCATCCATTTATCTACTGATGGACACCTAGGTTGTCTCCATATCTTTGCTATTGTGATTAATGCTGTGATAAATACGGACATGCAGGTTTGTTTGGTGTGCATCATTTAGATTCTTTAGGGTGTATACCCAGAAGTGCTATAGCAGGATCATCTGGTAGTTCTAATTTTACTTATGATGAACTTGTATGCTGTTATCCATGGTGGTTACATTAATTTACATTTATACCACTGGTGAATAGGTATTCCCGTCCCTTTCCTGCATCCTCTGCAGCATTTGTTGCCTTTTATTTTCTTGAAGACAGCAATCCTGATAGGCAAGATGGAATCTCAAAGCAGTTTTAATTTGCATTTCTCTGATGGCTAAAGATAAGGAATGTTCTTCATCTATATATTGGGCATTAGTACTTCTTTTGAGAACTGCCTGTTCAGTTTCTTAGTCATTTTTTGATTTTGGTTGATTTGTTGTGGGATATTTTGATGTTTGTTTTTTGTAGTTACATATTTTAGATATTAATGACATCTGAATTACAGCTGTAAAGATTTTCTCCATCCTACAAGTTGTCTTTTATTTTGCTGATAGTTTTACTTTTGCTGTTTAGAATATTTTTAGCCAGGCGGTGGTGCTGCATGCCTTTAATCTCAGCACTGGGGAAACAGACGGTACCTCTGTGTTAGAGGCCAGCCTGGTCTATAAGAGCTAGTTAGTTCCAGGATAGGCTGCAAAGCTACAGAGAAACCCTGTCTTGAACTCCCCCCAAAGAATATTTTTAACTTTCTGCAATGCCATTTGTCAATCTTTAGAGATATTTCTGTGCTATTTCCAAGAAATTTTCCAAAAGAAAATTTTAATTTTTGAGGTTACAACTTGATTATAATATTTATCTCATCCCTTTTCTCCCTTCAAACCCCCATATGTTCCTCCCCACTCTCCCTTAAATTCACAGCCTCTTTTAAAAAGCTAATTCTTATTGCTCGCATATATGTTTATACATATAGTTTCCTACATATAACCTATTTTGTATGTATAATGCTACCTGTATGTATGTTTTCAGGGATAACATTTGGTACTAGACAATAAATTGGTGTGATCTTCTCTGGGAAAGATTACCATTCACATTCCCAGATTTTCTCACTTGCGTATAGTTCTTTGTATAGGGTTGCACCCTCATGGACTTTACTCTGTCCAGTTTGATATACCTTTATCTTAAAAGTTTAGCATTTTAGGTTTTATATTAAGTCCTTTGAACCACTTGAATATATTTCTTGTGGTGAGTGAAAAATATGTGCCTAATAATATTCTTCATGTGTATATCCAGTGTTTTCAGAACCATTTGTCAAAGAAATCATCTTTTGCTAATGTACATTTTGATACCTTTATTAAAAGTTAGTTGAATATGATTGTATGTATTTATTTATGGATCCTCTATTCTATTCAATGGGTTTAAGTGTCATATATCTATCTCCCAAAAGTTGACTCAGCTCATATCCGTAGGCTAGCTCTCAGTTTGCAGAGAGATGTTTTGGCCTTCTAAATAGAGCTATGGGTTGTAAAACAGAGTCACCTACTGTTAATAGTTAATCCTTAAACTGTTGAGAAAGCTGCCGACAGTCTGTTCTCATTCTCCTAGGCTTACAACTTTATATTTCTTTATTTCTACGTTCTTATTTCTGGAATCTTCATTTTAATATTCTTATTCTTTTATCCTTAATAACAAAATTATAGTTATGAAGTAGCGACAAAATAATTTTATGGTTGGAGTCGCCACAGCATAAAGAACTGTCAACAAAGCATTAGGATGGTTGAAACCCACTGCTCTAAAAAACAAAGTCTGCTTCAAATACTGTACTTTATTTAAGTCAAGCTCACTGGTTTGGTTTTGTAAAGCAGTAAACCCAATTCCCTTTAACTACTGCTCCAGAGCAAAAACTCATCCCTCCTTTTAAACAGACAGGAAAGAGGCCTGTACTTATGGTAGATAAGAAGTTTCCAGGCAATTGATCTTTTGCTGCTGAGGTAATTTTCTCTGTAGTCAATGTCCGTGGGAGGCAGCAGAATGACTCTGTTGACTCCCACAGACTAGGAACATTTTCATGAAAAAGAACATGATTTTGCATCTGATTTCCTTGTAGGAAGATTAAAAAGAAGGGCTTTTTAAATTGGCGTGTTTTTCAAGTCAGAGCCCAGCAGGTCAAGGCATCTGAGATTTCATCTGTGACACTGGTCATTGTTTGTGAGTGACAGTGGGACATTTTATACAAAGGTAGCTGGAAGCAGCACAAAAATAGCCTTAGGGGCTGGGAGGCGGTGGGGAGGCCAGGTAGAAAGAACAGGGTGGCACTGTGGAAGGAAAAGCCTAAGTGGAGGCCCAAGGACTGCTTGTTCTCATTGTAGTGCATATAATACTGGGAAACAGACTGTGAATTTCAAAGACATGGGGCATTTTATCCACAATCTTTTTGACTAAGAGTAAATTACCTATTGAACAGCAGGAAAAACAATGTTGGCAGTCTTTCTAATGATGCTGATGGGTCATATCCCGCAGAGAAACTAGAGAGCACAGTTGGAGCCCTCTCTCTGCTTCCTTGTTAAGGCTTACCAGAGACACTACACAGCAATTTGTGAGCAGGCCACATGATTGTGATCAGAATTTCTATTTCTTCCTAAACTACTACTAATAATAGTAAAAGTTTTTTTTGAGACTTTTTTTTTTTTCTAGCAATGCCAAAAACTAGCTTGTTGGAAGAGTCAGAATAGGTCTCTAGGGATATTTTCCTGTAGTTAAGATATGGTGGGATGTCATGGGAAAGATAATCGTAGCATACCCTCAATTTCATCCCAATAGCCACTTATTGGATTTTAGCTAGTCTCAGTGCAAATCAATAGCTATTGAGGACTGGACTCAGGTCAGTGTTTTATTCCTTCCATACACATACTAACCAGGGCCAACAGCATTGGGCTTCTGAGAGCAGATGAAATCAGCCTCATTTACCATATTATGGCAATAGATAATAGCCCACTCCAAAGACCCTGCAATGAGGTACATGGAGTGCTATGACTGAAGGTGGGGCTCAGCTCAACTGCCTGTTGGTAGGGTGACCTTGGATAAGTCACTTTTTTGTCTAGTCCTCAGGTTCTCATTCATGAGTAGCACAGGGAGTGCTACTGTCCCAACCTGATTTGTGCAGTGCTTAGGGGAATTACATGAGAGAATAAATGTGGCTTGACATCAGAAAAGGCAGCACCTTCCTTTACTTTTAAGGAACATAGATTAAGGCAAAGAATAACTCTGTCTGGGTGCCTTTTCAGACTTACATAGCTGCTTGAGATGGCTATACTGCTCTGGTCTCTGTGGCAAAGGCTGAGAGTGCACTTTCAATGGGTACATAGAAAGCTCTGAGTCAGGAATGAAGTGTTTACCCAATATCCTCTCTTAAAAAGCAGGGGCTAATACTGTGCCCTCTTTGAGTTGGTGTGATGAGCATGCCAAAACTATGTTGGGGCACGGAGTAATAATATATGCATGCATGTAAATGTAACATACAGGGAGGAAAAGTGAAAAGAAAGAATGACAGTGTGGCTTATAGAAAGTTGTCTTTTAGGACCTGACTGACCCATTTTTTATTCATTTTATTCTTTCTTCCTTTCTGTGAGTTAGGTCATAGAATATATTCCCTTTGCTTGGTATTATACAATAATAATGATCAAAACATCTACTGTCTTCTGTCTGGTAAACATATATTGGAAAAATGTGTCTTGATGTAATGGAGAGGGCATATGGCCTTTCCATATTTTTTTCCTTGAAGGTAAAGCCTAAAAGAGCTATTTCTAAGATTAGTATGCCATACACAGACTAGAAAACATGTTGCTTCCATGTAAACTCCAACATTTTTAAAATAGATGAGAGAAAAGCAGTGTTTACTTTTCTTTTGGATGCCATTCCTATTTTTAAAATGTCTTTACAGACAGTTCTTAAGAATTGTAAGAGCAATTCTTAGGAATGAAAGACCCCCGAGGGATGCCTTCCTTTGGGAGAGACCCCGTGCCCAAGGATCAGTCGAGACCACTCGTATGGATGCAAACAGCAAGAGGTTTTATTCGGATACACAGGTACCTGGGACGACAAAGTCTCTTGGAGGACTTGCGCACTGTCAGGCTGAGGCGAGGGGTTTTTATAGGAGAGCAAAAGCGTGGGTACAGAAGCGAAATGCATGGTTACAGGAATTCCATTGGTCAATTCAAATAAGGCTATTAGCTCATGCTGGGTGGCAAATTCTTGGCCTTTCACCTAAATAACAAGGAGGGGGTTGCCCAGGGGCTTTCCGTTCCTCTTATCTCTTCCTCCTTCCCCTAGCTGGAGACCAGATGGCTGGCTGTAGATATCCTGACTCATATCCTGTCGCTGGACAAAAGGCCATGTATCCTATCTTACAGCAAAGGCCTGACTTGTTTGATTCTTAGGCCCCATCAAGGGTGGTATTCTTTTCTTTTTCTTCTTCAGGAATAGGAAAGATTTCAAAGGCCACAGCACAGGTGACTTTCAAGTTAACATTTTATCATCTTACACTGATTCCTACAACAGTTTCTCTTACATTTCGAGTCGCTTAGTAGCTCCATTCTTCTGTATTTAAATTGTTTGATTTTTGTAAGCCTAAATTTTGTTTCTCAAATGAGAGTCTTAGTCAAGGTATTCCTTAAGGCCCCTTCCATATTCAACTTTCTGTCATTTTGTGACTTTAGGAAGAATAACATAAGAAGCCAGAGCTGGAAAGAGTTGGATTAAGTTGGATTAGAGGGGTGGAATTACTACAAGAAATCTGTCCCAGTTAGAAATCATGTTTATTGTTTCTCTAACATGATGGCATTCCAGAGTTATTCAGTCATATTTGTAGGTCTTTTTTTGCCACTGTTTCATGTTTACTTGAGTACTGAGGCAGAACAGTAGATCTTCTACCTTTAAACTATGTTTGTGTTGCTCTTTTAACTAATATATAATCAGTGCTGGGAAAATGAATACAGTTGATATAATTTCTTCAGTGAAGGACTCAGAAAACCTAGCTAGAATTAGTACAGTGCAAGCTGCATCCTGCAGGTTGTTATAGAAAGACAGCCCTTTACATTTTCACTGTTCCATAGAAAGGGAAACTTGGGCAAGGCATGCTGGGATACATACAGTTTTTCAAGGAGCTTGCACAGCCTTGCTGATATCACCTGGAGACGTTGAACTGGTCTTCTAACTGGAGAGGAAGTCACAAAATACATCCTGTTCCCTGTCAGTCAGCTTGAAGTATGTTATAAGCCATCAGGTAACTAGTACCATCTACAAAGATCTTCTATAGGAAGTTGCTTGAATACCAACACATTTTCCTTCCTCTAAATTTCTCCCAGACAAATTGCCTTTAGTGTTTATTTTCTAATATATTATACTGCTATTAAAATATTAGAATATTTACATGTTTAATGATTTCATTTTTAATAGCAGCTCTATTTGACTGAGTCTTGTATTTTAAAATATATATAGGGGTGCATTGCTAATAGAGATTGTGTGTGTGTTTGTGTGTCTGCCTATGTACTTTATCCTCACCACAGAGTAAACTCATTAAAAACCCTCAGCTGATTCTTGTAAATTGACAGAATAATACATGCTGTGCCAAAAAGACTTCACATAAATATAATATAATGAAGTAATTTGAATTTGAGAAATCTGTGGTCTCCTTATCATTGGAAATAAAATAATTCTCTCCTTCCATTTTGACTTTCTTCCAGTCACTGTTGAGAAACATGTGATCTCTTGTCTCCTTTTCTAAGGATCAAGCAAAGTATCAAAACTTCATGCTAGGTAAGCCTGGATTATGAAGTTCCTGGATAACTTCATGTAGTCTCTCAAATAACTGTCAGACTTTGTATGAAATTGCTGTAAATTCAGTTACATCTCTGCTGATAGTTATAAATTTCTAAGTTTAAGGTTAACTTTTAACTGAATTTTTAAAAAATATAAAGAATCTTAAACATGGCCCTGGCTCTAATATAACATTTTAAAGATGACAATACATCTTTTCCAGAGTGGTTTTATATTTATTTCTACTACCATGTATGGAAGCTCCACCCACACCCATCTCTACTAATACTTAATTATGGTATAGTCTTTTTAATGATATTAATTTTCACAACTCTGCTATGACTTCACACTGTGGTTCTAGCTTGTATTTTCATAAAGTTGTAATTTTATAATTATATTATGTACCTTTTTAAAAAAGATTTATTTATTTATTATGTATACAGTGTTCTGTCTATATGTGTCCCTACAGACCAGAAGAGGGCACCAGATCTCATTATGGATGGTTGTAAGCCACCATGTGGTTGCTGGGAATTGATCTCAGGACCTCTGGAAGAATAGTCAGTGCTCTTAATCTCTGAGCCACCTCTCAAGCCCTATATTATATATCTTTTAATGTGCTTATTTTCTCTATGAATATCTTCTTGAAGTGTGTTCATATCCTTTACACAATTTTATTGGTATTTTTTAACTGCAGAGCATTGAAAATTCTTTACACAGTCTAAATATAAAGTACTGGAGTATATGTTCACATATTTTAAAGACATATGTTATAATAATTGTAATTGTCTCCAAACATGCATCTTGTCATTTCATACATTTAATGGAATCTTGAGAAGAGCAAAAAAAATTAAGCTTGGTGATATCACATATAATGATTTATACACATGTGTGTATATCATTCTTTCAGTAGCATATCTAAGAATTCTTTGCCAAATCCAAAGTCTTTTAGGTTTCTTATTAAAGTCATACTCTAGAAATTCTATAGTTTTAAGTTTTATATTTGGGCCTGTGATTCATTTTCTTCATTTTTGTATATGCTATGTGTTGAAATTATTTTTTTTAAGTATGCAAGTATTCCATTGTTGGAGCATTATTTCCTAAAAGTATTTTTCTTTCTCCACTAAATCACTTCTTTCCCATTTAAAAATTAATTGGTCATGTATTTGTGAGTCTATATTTGGACTTTGTTCTGTTTCTTTGTTGAAAATTTATGCAAATACCACACTGTGTTGATTCCTGTAGCTTTATACTACGTCTGATGGTAAAACAGCTTAAATATTCCTAATTTTTGGCATCTATAAAAATTCCTTTGTCTGCTTTCAGTTTCTTGTAGATCCATATGAATTTTAAAATTAATCTGTCAATTTTCAAAAATATATTGCAGAAATTTGCAGTGAGTGTATATTGAATATATTGTTCAAATGAGGGTGAATTAACATCTTGATATTTGGGTCTTTCACACCTTTTATGAGATATCTTCCTATGTATTTAATATTTTATGCTATTATCAAATTGCATTTTAGATGATTTATTATTTGATGTTTACAAGTATTTTTTCTGTATGTAGGTCTATGCACCATGTAGGTTCTGGGATCTCAAGGAGATCAGAAAATGGCATTAGATCTCCTGAAAATGTAGTTATGGGTGGTTATCAGTCATACTGTGTGTGCTGGGAATCAGATCCAAGTCCTCTGCAAGAGCACTAAAATACTGAGCCATCTCTCTTCAACTCTTTATAAATGGAATTTTAATTTCATTTTTTACTGATTTTAGTGATATATATCAAAAAACTTGATTTTTGTATATGGATCTCTTTATGTATAGTTCTCACACATTTGTTTCCATTCTAGTGGTGTTTTGTAGATTTTCTTGCATTTTCTATATATTTTATCAAGTTACAAAGGAAGGTAAATACCTTCTTCCTTAACTTCGTCCTTTCCAATTTGAAAGCTTTTGGGTTTTTTAAAAATATAGTTTCTATTAAGCTTTGGCTAGAACATCTATTACATAGTTGACTAAAAGTGATGTGTGTAGGGACTGGAGAAATAGCTCAAGAGTTCAGAGCATTTGTTGCTTTTGTAGAAGACCCCATGGTGTCTTATAACTGATTGCAGCTCTACTTTCAGGAAACCTGATGCCCCCTTCTCCCCTTCATATGGATTTATACAGGTATGTGGCATACTTACATGCATTCAGGTAAATGCTCCTACACATAAAATTAATCCTTTTTTAAAAAAGGTAATGGAATTGGGCACTACTGTCTTTTTCTTAGTTTTAAAGGGAATGCAGCTGATTTTTTTGTTTAGTCATGTGTTAGTTGCACATTACAATGCTTTGAGACTATAATTACATATTTTCCCATTCTTTTTCCTCCTTCTAAACTGGTTCATATAATCCTCCTTGATCTCTTTCAAATTCATATCCTATTTTTCATTAGTTGTTGTTACTTACATATATACATGCACACCTACATTCCTAAATACCTATATACAACCTACTCTGTCTATATAATGTTATTATGTATATATTGTTATATATAAATATATACATATAATGTCATATGTATATACTCTTAAGGCTGACCATTTGGTATTGGATAACCATTCGGTGTGCTCTTCCCTGGGGAAGATTATTTCTCCTATTCACAGTGTTCGTTGATTTGTTGTGGTTTTCTGTAATGGCCTCTATCTGCTGCAAAAAGTATAGTGAGGACTACACTTGTTTGTAGACATAAGGACAAATGTTTAGAATGTAGTTAGAGATTATGTTGGTTTACTAGAATGACAGTTGTAGATTTTCCTTCAAGATTCATGACTTTGCTATCCCTAGATAGTTAGTAGGTTTCCAGTAGCAGTAATGATTTCCCTCCTGTTGAATGAGTCTGAGGGTTTTAAGTCTAAATAGAGAACTATTGGTTATCAGCAAGGTATGTATGACTCTACTGTATCCATGGTGCCATGATGGTCATTGTTGTGGTTCATAGATTTCATAGCTGGGATAGGACTGTTGATTGTTCCCCTCTTTTGGAAGCTTGCATGTAATCTTCTGGTACTATGAAAGCTAGTTCTCAGAGAGAAGGTATTCAGGTCAGTTCCAGCTCACAGTTTCTGGGCCCTGTGTCTGAAGTGCATGATGTTTTCAGCAGTAGGAATGTACCTTCCACCTCTGGGGTTAACGAAGGGCATGTTTTTACTATCTCTTGGATAACCCAAACCAAAAACTTAAAAGATGACTTTTTAGGCCTAGCTGGTGGAGGGGTAGCCTCTAATTAGGGAAGAAGGAGTGCAAAAAATTTAAAATGAGAAAAGAAGCTATAATAATAGTAAGGGTGTCTTAAAAATCATGAGCAACCATGCTATCTAAAATACCTTTAATACATGTAAGTTGGTATATAAATATACATATATACTTTAAATGAATTTTTCATCTGGGATGACAATGCTCCCTCCAAGAGCCACAGAACATCTAACAAAAATGGCAAAACTAGACCTGAGAAACTGCAAGGTTTTTATAGATGCCCCTCATCATTTTAAGGAACCTTTCTTATTCATTTCCTGACAGTTTTTCTTCTTTAAATTCAGAAATGATGTGAAATTTCCTCAAACGCATCTCTAGGACTTTTCAAATGACATTTTTCCTTAATATGGAATATTAAGGAAATAATAATATAATAATAATAAATAAATAATTTGCATAGACAGGCAGATCACTGTGTGTTCAAGATCAGCCTGGTCTACATTGTGAATTCTAGAACAGTCAGGGCTACACAGAGTGGCCATGTCTCAAATACTCAGAACAAATAAACAGAAACAAAAAATGTTAAAGCAACTTGTCATTTCCTTCTAAATAAGACTTAGTCACTGTGTACATTTTGTTGAATGTGTTTTCTTTGAATTTTGTTCCAAATTTTCTATCTATATAAATGATTACATCATTCATAGTTGTCTTCTTTTATAATGTTTACATGGTTTTGGTACCATACCTCCTAGGAAGGGTTGGTAAGTGCTGTGGGATAATTGTCTTGTGCCCTGTAAAGGTTTGCCAGTTGTACTGGTTTAATAAAATGCTGATTGGCCAGTAGCCAGGCAGCAGGTATAGGTGGGGCAATCAGAACAGGAGAATTCTGGGAAGAGGAAAAGCTGATTCTGCAGTCATCACTCAGATGCAGAGGAAGAAGATGACAATTCCTCACTGATAAAAGGTACCAAGCCACGTGGCTGACCCAGACAAGAATTATGGGTTAATGTAGAATTTAAGAATTAATAAGAAGCCTGAGCTAATAGATCAACCAGTTTATAATTAATATAGACCTCTGTGTGTTTCTTTGGGGCTGAACAGCTGTGGGACTGGATGGGCAGAAACCTCTGTCAAAAGCTAAGTATTGCATTTTTTGCAAATGTATAAAATATTTCTATAGAATTAGAATTATTTTGTGACAGTATTGACCAAATTCATCAGCAAAGCTATCTATACCTTGAGTCTCTTATGTGGGAAGATTTTTTTTTTAGCTACAAGTTGATTTTTTTGAGTAGAGACAAGGTAATTCTCATTACTCGTTGTTTCTTTTTTTTAAAAATTTACTTATTTATTTATTTATAAAAATTTCCACTTCCTCCCCTCCTCCCCATACCCTCCCATTCCCTCCACTCCTTCTTCTCCTCCCTCTCCAGTCCTAAGAGCAGTCAGGGTTTCCTGCCCTGTGGGAAGTTCAAGTTCCTCCCCCCTCCCTCCAGGTCTAGGAAGGTGAGCATCCAAACAGACTAGGATCCCAAAAAGCCAGTACATGCAGACGAAACAAGACCGAGTGCCATTGTTTCTTGAGTGTAATTTTATATTTTGTATCTTCCATTGAATTTGTTGATTTCATCAAATAAAAATTAATTTTTTCTTAAAAATTAAAGGTGCTGAATACAATATAATAAAATTATTCAGGGCTGAAATGAAGGTTCAGTAGTTAAGAGGGCTTGCTGTTCTTGCAAAGTACATGTATTTGATTCCAAGTACTCTCATGGTGAATCACAATTCTTAATTTTCTTTTTAAGTTTTATTTATTTATTTACTTAAGGTTCACTGGATCTTTGCCTGTATATACTCTGTGTGAAGATTTCAGATTCCCTGGAACTGGAGTTACAGACATTTGTGGGTGCTGGGAATTGATCCTTAGTACTCTGGAAGAGTAACTAGTGATCTTAACAGCCCATCCATCTCTCCAGCCCTCACTATGGTTTCTAACTCCAGTTACAGAGGAGGTAATGCTGTCTTCTGTCTTCTACAGGCATTGCACACACATTGGTGCACAACCATATATGAAAGGCAAACACTTGTATATTTATATTTTATATTTATTTATATTTCATATTTATATTTATATATTTTATATTTTTATATTTTTATTTTATATTATTATAAAGTTATAATAAACATTTAAAAATTATTTGTAAAGTCTCTTACTATCCTTTTACCACACATAGAATTTCTAGAGTACTATTTCATTTCATATGTTGATAATTTGTATATCCTCTTTATTTTCCTGATTAATAATAAGCAGAGTTAATTGATATATTGAAATAGAAAGATTTTATTTTCCTGTGTTAATTTTTCTGTTTCATTAATTTTTCTCATTGTTATTTTTTATTTATTTTTTTCTGCTTAATTTAACTTGTCCCCTTTCCTTAGTTATCTAAGACAGACACTAAAATCATTGATTTGAGATCTTCCTTCTATGTAATTGGCATCTAATTTTGATGTGTATTACACTTTCACTTTCATTTAATTCAAAACACATTCTAATTTCTCTTTTGATTGCTTCTTTGAACCATGAGTTATTCAGACAAGTATTACTCAGTTACTAAAAATTTTAGGGTTTTTCCAGAGATCCTTTCAGTATTTGTTTTCAAGATAATTCCACTGTAGCCAAAGAATATGCTTTTTATGACTTGTATCCTTTAAAATTAACTGCTTGCTTCATAGTGCTAAATGGTGTACTTTGGCAAATATTCCCCTTGCATTTGAAAACAATACGTTTCACTATTTTGGGATGGAAATTTTCATAACTGTCAATTAAATCAGCAAGAATAAAATTAGGGTTCAAATGTATATTCTTGTTAATTGCTTTATGTTTTCTACTAGCTATACAGAGTTGTAGTATATGTAGATAGAAATAGTATAGTATGTAATCTTTTACATTCCTGGATTTTAAATCCTATTATTAAATGAAAAAATATTTAGACAGTTAACTTCTCTTAGTAAATTCACTTTTAAATAGTTATGACTTAATTAACTCTGTTATTGTTTTGTTCATAAAAGTACTTTTTCTTACTTTAATATAGCCATTTCATCTTCATTTTGATTAGTGTTGGCACTTTTTCATTATTTTATTTTTATTTTGCATCACTAAAGTAAGCTAAAATTATTGATTTTCAACTTCATCTGAATAATTTTTGCCTTTTTCTGACATATTCAGATTTCTTATATGCCATCTAATTATTAATATTGTTAGGTTTAATCTTTCATCTTACTTTTGTTTTTTATCTGTCAATTCTGAGTTTTATTTCTCCCTTTTTACCTCCTTTTAATTTATAATTTCAAAACCTTTTCCATTTTCTTTCCATTGGTAGCTTATTAGTAGTTGCTTCAGGATTTACAGTGGTGATGTTATTATCTCATTATAGTCTGCTTTCATGTGACATTATACTACTTCAACTATATTTTTAAAAAGTTTTATAATACACTTACATTGTTTCTTCCACCCCAGCCCCTGTGCTATTGTTTGACTCCTAACAGAGAATTTGGATGTTGTCTCTGACTCATTTGACTGCCTTTGGAAGACCTTTTCTCTTACTAGGTTGCCTCGTCCACCCTTAATATGAGGGTTTGTCCCTAGTCTTATTATAACTTGATATGCCCTATTTGGGTTATATCCCTGGGAGGGCTGCTCTTTTTTGAAACTTCTGTAGAAGAGCAAAGTGGTGGGAGGGAGGAACTGGGAGGAGAGGAGGGAGGGGAACTGTGTAATATATGAGAAAAGAATAAATGAAAAAGAAAAGAAAAGTGAACTCAATGGCATCTTTGAAGGTTCTTTGTCTCTTAATGATGTGTCAGGGCTCTTCTTTTAAAAAATGTTACATTATTATTTTCATTTTTGTTTTAGTCCTCTCTTTTCATTCTCCAGTTATGGTGTGGGATGAGGCAATCCAGTAGGAGGAAAGAGTCTCAAAAGCAGGTAACAGAGTCACAGATAGCACCTCTTCCCACTGTTAGGAGTTCCACAAGAAGTCTAAGCTATGCAAATACAGTATATATGCAGAGGGCCTAGGTCATACCCATGCAGGCTCCCTAATCATCAGTTCAGTCTCTATGAGCCACTATGAGCTTTGGTTAGTTGATTCTGTGGGCAGTATTCTCGTCATGTCCTTGACCCCTCTGACTCTTACAATCCTTTCTCCCCCTCTTCCATGGGATTCCTCAAGCTCCACCTAATGTTTGTGGGTCTCCATATAGTATATGCCTCCATCAGTTGCTGGATCAAGCCTCTCTAACAACAATCAGGCTAGACTCTTGTCTACAAGCATAGCCGAGTATCATTAGAAATTATTTTATTGAGTTACTTGAGTTACTCTCTTTTCCTTCCTTCCTTCCTTCCTTTTTTTTTATTTTTTAGCAGTTGTGCTTGGTTCTATCCTAGGTCTCTGGTCTATCCAGATTCTGACTCCTGGCCCTTCAGGCAGTGCTAGGTGTGGGGTTCCTTCTAGAAGAATGGGTCTCAAGCTAGACCAGTCATTGGTTGGCCTCATTACCTCAACACATCTTGCAGGCAGGGCAAGTTGTAGGCTGAAGGTTTTATGACGAGCTTGATGTTCAAATCTCTTCAGTGGAACCCTTGCCTTATTTAGGCTTGTTTAGGGTCTGTAACCACCATTACTAAGAATCTTCACTACATTCACCCTCATGAATCCTTGGGAGATTTCATTGCACTAGGTTTCTACCTTGCTTCAGAAATACCTCCCAATTCCAATCATCTCCCTCAGTATTCTCTCCTTTTACCCCTACCTGGTCCTTCCTGTTCCCATCCCCAACGGCCTCCAGTGCATCCTCAAAAGAAATCTATTCTAAACCTGAAACACATATCAACCCTCACACATCGATAGTGGGAGACTTCAATACCCCACCCTCACTAAAGGACAAGTCATCCAGACAAAAACAAAACTGAAATACGGGAGCCGACATGTTGTGAACTAAATGGACCTACAGAGTATTTTACTCAAAGACTAAAGAATATATTTTATTCTAAGAACCTCATTGAACAGTCTCCATAATTGACCACACACTCTCAACAAATACAAGAAAATTGAAATAACCCCCTGTATGATATCAGACCACCATGGGTTAAAGCTGGATTTCAATAACAGAAAGTCTACAAACTCATAGAAGTTAAACATCTTTCTACTGAATGGCTACAGGGTCAAGGTAGAAATAAGGAAATTAAAGACTTCCTAGAATCCAATGAAAATTAATGCTAACCATATCCTAGTTAATGGGACAATGAAAGCAGTGCTAAGAGGAAAGTTCATAGCACTGTGTCTTTATAAAGAATTTGGAGAGAGCCCATACTAATTAGCAACTTAACAGTACACCTGAAAACTCTAGAACAAAAAGAAGCAAACACATCCAAAAGGAATAGAAGGCAGGAAATAAAGTGAGGACTGAAATCAACAAAATAGAAACAAAGATAATAATGCAAAGAATCAATGAAACAAAGTTCATTTTCTGTTAGCTGTTGCTGAGCATGCAGCCTACTCTGAAGAGTAAATCTGTTTCCCAGTAAAACTACTTTGGAGGAAACTAAATTTTCATTTGCAACTGAGTGAAAAGTTGGGAGCACATGTACATTTCTTTTTTCATCTCCTAGACTCCAACTGTTGCAGTCCTGTAAGAACTTTATTCATAGTCTCTCTTAGTTCAAATGTACACAAATCACATTGATTTAGAGGGCCTTGTGTCCTTTGTGTCTTCAATATCTTCTGGTTCTTACACTCTTTTTGTCTCATATTCTGAGGGGCTCCTAAATAGAACCCCATTAGCACAGACAATAAGAGCATCAATAAATAAATGAGACCTCCTGAAACTGAGAAGCTTCTGTAAAGCAAAGATATACGGGCTTCATGGGATCCTATTCTCTTCAGATGTAAACCTTGCTCAGCCTAGATGTAGTAGGGAGGGCCTTGGACTTTCCATAGGGCGGGGTACATGGCATTCACTTAGAGTGGGAGGGTGGAGGGAGGGTCTGTGGAGGGAGAGGAAGAGGACTGGGAGGATGGGAGGGAGTGGGAATTTGGATTGGTATTTTTTTCAACTAATATAAAGGGAAAAAACATTGAGAACAAAAAAATATAGTACTTGCATATGAAGTTTTTAGAAAAAAATAGTTAAAACTAAAAGTGATATTTTTCTATATTATTTCTTGTATTATTTGCAATAATAAACCTTTTGTCATTTTTGTCTTTGCCTATATGTTTATAAATTAGTTTCATATCTCTGACAGATTTTAAGATGCTCTTTTTGTCACTGGTTTTGAGAAATTTACTTATAAAGTATCCTGATATAGTTTTCTTGGCAATTATGTATTGGAGTTCACTGAAGATCATGAATTTATAGCTTTAGAATTTAACAAATTTGTAAGGATGTGATTCTTGCTTCTTTGAACATTTTTCTGCATCCTTTCTTCCATGGAAGACATCAGCTGTTTATTATATTAAACTGCTCACCAATGTAAATGACTAATTTCAATCTTTCACATATTTATTCCATCCCCCTCCCTGATATACTTATGTTTCTGACTTTGGCTAGCTTCTTTTGTAATGTTAAGTTCAAGTTCATTATTTTCAGTATTAGGAATGTTTTTCATATCAAACATTGCATCTATCATCTGGCAGACTGTGTATCTTCTACATTTCTACTTAAATTGTTGAACATATGCTACATTGCTGTAACTTTTAAAATATCCCTGTGTAATTCTAAGTGTAATTCTGTGTCAGTTCTGAATAATTTTTGAATAATTTGTCCATTTCAAGTATATACACTAAAAATGTTATACATACTAGCAATATTTTAACCTAATTTTTAACAAGATGGAAAATCTTGTGAATTTACCCACTGAAATATTGGTTATTTATATATTATTACGATTTTCTGTGACATAGTTAGATTAATTGGAAATTAATCTGATTCTTTCACCTCTTGCTTTTAAAATACACAAATATTTTCCAAAACATTATTATTGAGTATACCTGTGTTTAGCATGAATTCTAATTGGTCTTAATAATAAAAATCCAGAGACAGATATTAGGGGGTGAAAGCTAAAAGATCAGAGAATCAGAGCAGCAAGTCGTTAGTTCTTACCTCTACAAAATCCTCAGACCAAATTGAATATCCTATCTCTATAAGATCTTAGACAGAATGCCTTGGGCTACTGTCTCCTCCTGCCTTATATCCTCTCTCTTGGCCCTTCCTGTCTCCACATCCCTAGTGCTGGGATTAAAGGCATGTGACTCCTAAATACTGGGATTAAAGGTATGAACAACCGCTACTTGGCTCTGTTTCTCTTTGAGACTGTATCAATCTAGTGCACCCCAGGGTAGCCTTGAACTGACAGAGATCCATCAGTCTCTGCATCCCAACTGTTGAAATTAAAGGTGTGTGCCACCACTGCCTGAACTCCCTGGCTAACTGGTGGCTCACTACACACTCTGATCCTCATGCAAGCTTTATTTGTTAGAGCACAAACAAAATATCATCACACCTGTTGGGAGCTTTTCTTGGTCTGTTCTGTACTGTCAGTGTCTGTCTCAAAAAGCCTCTGAGGGAGTGCGGTTCCGGGTCGTGTCGCGGCTCGGGGTAACAGGGCTGCTGTTGCCGGCCGGCGGCGGCGGGGCACGGCGGGGTTATGAGGGCGAGTCTGGGGCGAGGCAGCAGAACCGGCCGGTAGAAGCGCCGGTCCTCGAGGTGCAGGGTCCGAGAGGCGTGGGGAAGCCGGGACCTCCCTCAGGGACGTGTCCTGGGCGAGGCGGCCCGTAGTGTGGAAGCAGCTTCAGGTAAAGGTTGCCCCAGCCGCCGCCCCCTGGCCCGCGGCACTCTGTTGCCCTCAGCACCCTGCTGCCTGCGTTGCCCAGCAGCCGCCCGTAGGGGCCCTACTCAGTGGCCTGGGAGCATCCCTTTCCTGGCCCTTCCCGAGCCTGACAGCTGGGTGTGTGACTTAGCAGGTGATTTAAGAAGAGGGAGATTGACACCTTCATAAAACAACCACCTTACAGAGTCAAGAGTTGCATCAGTTTGGAGCAGATAGTTCCTTAGAAATGATGTCCTTACAGCTAAATCTGAAGGCAGAAATAAGGTGCCTGTGAAACCATGTGGGCCCTAAGACTCGGAGAAGAGTTCGCAGGGGTAGGTGAGTCCGTGAAACAGTATGAAGAGGAGAAAATAGCCTTTTAAAGAAACTGGCCCACAGAAAGGATGGCCTTCTTGGACAATCCAACTATCATTTTAGCTCATATTCGACAGTCACATGTGACCAGTGATGACACGGGAATGTGTGAGATGGTTCTCATTGATCATGATGTTGACCTAGAGAAGACTCATCCTCCTTCAGTGCCTGGAGACAGTGGGTCAGAAGTTCAGGGAAGCAGTGGTGAGACTCAGGGCTACGTGTACGCCCAGTCTGTCGATATTACCTCAAGCTGGGACTTTGGTATTAGAAGACGCTCAAACAGGTGGACAACACAAAGGTCACCATGAAGGAGATCCTTCTAAAGGCAGTGAAACGACGAAAAGGATCCCAGAGAATTTCAGGCCCTCAGTACCGCCTGGAGAAGCAGAGTGAGCCTAACGTCGCAGTGGACCTGGAGAGCACGCTGGAGAGCCAGAATGCCTGGGAGTTCTGCCTGGTCCGCGAGAACAGTTCAAGGGCAGACGGAGTTTTTGAGGAGGATTCACAAATTGACATCGCTACAGTACAGGATATGCTTAGCAGCAACCATTACAAGTCATTCAAAGTCAGCATAATCCACAGATTGCGGTTCACAACTGACGTGCAGTTAGGTATCTCTGGAGACAAAAGACAAAGTAGAGATAGACCCTGTTACGAATCAAAAAGCCAGCACTAAGTTTTGGATTAAACAGAAGCCCATCTCAATCGATTCTGACCTGCTCTATGCCTGTGACCTTGCCACACAGTATTTAAACTCACATATCTAAGCAGTCATGACTATACACATCTCTACTTCGAGTCCGAAGCAGCCACAGTCAGTGAAATCGTGCTCAAGGTCAACTACATCCTGGAGTCACGAGCAAGCACTGCCCAGGCTGACTATTTTGCTCAGAAACAAAGAAAACTGAACACACGTACAAGCTTCAGCTTCCAGAAGGAGAAGAAATCAGTCAGGGCAGCAGTAACGCTGGCCTCCAACCTGTTGCCTCAGCCCAGGTTGCCTGTAGGGTCAAGTGACCCCGGAATCCACCTTCATACTGCAGTGCCTGGTCTCACAGGCATAGGGCTGCTGGGCTCTAGGGAGAGGTTTAGAAGTAGGGGTGCCCTACTCTGGAGTCCAGAGACATTGCCATTGGACTGAAACCTGGCAATGGCTTTAAGTAGCAATGCCCAGGAACCAGACACCTCCTGGAAAAGCCACGTGCTGCCCAGCCATGTTCATTGACTGGCAGTCCCACCAAGGATGTATATAGCCATGCCAGACAGCTCCTTGCAACTTGATCAAATTTCTTAAAGCAAAGAAAGAACAAAAATGTACATTTCTTTTTTTCCTTTTAATAAACAGGTTGCTCTTTATCATGGTTGGTATGATGGACCATTTTGGGGGGGCAGAGAATTGATTATATTAATCTTTAAAATCTGTTTCTGTTTTGATCAGGCAGATTGCAAAAGCTGTGATTGACGCTCTCAGAAGCAATGTTTAGGCTTAGCCAATAGTTAACTATGCCATTTGTTTAAATGAGGGTATTTGCTTTGAGAATATCATCTTGGAAAGTTAGAAATGAAGGCCATGCACACATGTGTGTGAGTGTGTGCGTGTGTGTGTGCATGCATGGCTGTCTTTTTCTCCTTGAAAGACCTTCTCAGCATGTGACCTGAGAGACAGGTGCTGGTAGGATGGTGTGGCAGACAGTATGTCTCCAAGCATTGAGTTCCCAGCCTGAGTGGTCTCTCATTTCCTCAGAGCTGGTATAAGATGTTCAGGCAGAACCCCGAAGAGTTTGCCTCTCTGGCTCTGAAGCCTGTCTCCTGCCCTGTTCTCAGTGCCTGCTGAGAGAGCAGTGTTGGGGATTGAGGAGTAGAGGGGAGCCCATGTCCTTGTACCCCAAGCCCTAGGTAGAAAAGGCAGGGTGCCCAGCACTCTGACACCACACCTCTGGCTACACCAGCTGCCTCTGCAGACCTCACATGGTTCCTCCTGTGACAGCATCCTTTCATACTGTCCTGGACCAGGGCCACAGACCAACATCTCAGAGCCAGTGTGCAGGTCTCTGCTAAAGGGTCATTTGGGCGAATGCCTCTCTCGTGCCAATCCATTCAGACAACAGGAGCACCCTTTTCTAATGTCTTCCATTCCTGTCACCCCCAAAAAGATATTATTTGTAGCTTGCTCTGTATTTGAATTTTTAGCAATTTTATATTTAGATATCTTTGAAATGTAAATGACTAATTTGGTCATTAAATCTTGTCACATATTCGATATTAAAATACTAAAATAAAAGTCATAAATACCCTCTTGTAAAAAAAAAGCCTCTGAGGTGCTCTCTTGGTCTTTTCTACTGGTTTGTTCTCTTGGTGCTCTCTCTCTTAATCTCCTCAGTGTTGTAGCATGCTCTTGGTCCCATCAGTATTATAGCCAGCTCTCAGCTCTTAGACTGGGTGTGGTTAGTAGCTTGGGGGATCCAGTGGATGGGTTTAGGTTTTGGGGAAGCCTAGCTACAGAAAACTCCCTGCTGGTTGGCTAGAAAAGCTATGGGAGTTGGGGAGGGGCTCCTGGGTTTTGTCCCACTGGGAAGGTCCTAGAGATTTGGGCGTCCAGCGATGTGTCTGTTCACTCACCTCTTAAGTCATCTCAGTATTGAAGCAAGCTGTGCTTCAGAATTCCACTAATATTGCAGGCAAATCGGTAGGTTTGGAGGCGGGGTGTAGCTAGTAGCTTGGATGGGGGCTGGATGGATTGGGAGAGAAGTCTAGCAGCAGGAAACTCCCTGCTGGCTGACTAGAAAAGCTGAGAGAATTGGGAAAGAGGCCTGGTGAGGTCCTAGAGAGTGGGGCATCCCACCATGTGGCTGTTCACTCACCTCTTAGATTCCCTCAGTATTGGAGCCTTATTTCCTGGTTACTAAACTTGTACATGACAGATTGGCTTCTATAATTGAGTGAGCAAATTTATATCCCCTATTGGTTTTGTTTCTCTGGATAACCCTGACCATTGTTGCATGGGGTAAGTGCTATCTAAAAGTTATTTGCTCATATATTTTATCTATTATTTGATATTTCTGTTAGGAAATTAATCTGGTGCTTTTGTTCAATTTTGCCTGAAAGCAAAAATGTTGAATAGTGGGTTATTTTCTATAATTCTAGAGAACATTCATATATCATAAAAATATTTCAGAAAGATTTTATGTCTTGTCTAACTGTAAACCCTGTTCAATATAGTCCTAGATTGGAAAATAAGCTTGAAAAGCCTGAAAATACACAGATATTTTTTACTAATTAAACTAAGCCACAATAGCCTTTTAGGCACAAAAATACCTTTCAGGCTTTTTATAAGGTTCTGCCTTTCTCATTATATTTTTATCCTACCAGAGCCACTATTTCAAATTACCATAACTGATATTTGCTATTTTGCTTTTAATGGAAATACACATGATCCCCAAGTTATGATAATTATTTCGGATTTTTCAACTCCATAACAGTGAAAAAGTAATAATCTGTATCCAGCATAAACCGTACCTTCAATTTTTAATTTTGGTGCTTCCTTGGGCTGTAGGTATCTTGTTTCATATTCTTTGAATATACTAGGCATAAGTCAAGGATCCTCTCCAAATAAAAACTCACTGAATGAGAGGTAAGAGTTTGGCATTCAATGCCTTCTTAAATTTGCCCTCTGGATCTTTTGCCATTATTTTGACCTATTCTAATCTTTACTCTTTCTGGCATATTTCTATCTTGCTTGAAAATTTCTGGAAATACATAAGCAACCTGAGTATCTTCTATTTTCAATTTTCTAGTCTTGTCCCAGGCATCCTGATCCGCTTCCTCACCTATGTTTGTATCCACTTACCTAAGGCCATAAAATAGAACAAATTTATTAGTCTTATGGCATGCTTGAGGTTCTCCAAAGAAACATTGATTGGAATGTTATCAGATCAATAATATATAGTAGGAACGAACAAACTGCTACTGCAATCCAACCAAGTGATAGTGTCAAGTTTTCACATTTTATGTAAAGTCAGGAAGTCATATTTTTTTGTCTTCTCAATATGTGGATTTTCTTCTTGTGGATGCATCCTTTAATTTAATAATTTGACATGCTTTCCCCCTTATATTTATGGTTTATATGTAGTAGAGTCTTAAAATAAATGGCTTCAAAATGGTATTTCTTATTCTTGGGCTTCATTGATATTTCCTTAGTATATTATATATCTGTTAATGAGTTATAAAGAATAGACTTACTATTTTTTACTTTAATTTAATATCACTTTGGGAAATAGGGAAATTTGTCTCAGTTCATGTCAGTTGAGATCTTAGCAGGTAATAGTTTTCCAGAAATCAAATGTTTTAATGATAGGACTAATTACAGAGATGTGGGCTTGGTTAAGAAAACCAACAAAAGATGCTGAGGCATTTAGGTACTTGTGAGAGGAAAGTCATTATTATTACTCTTAGGCCTGGAAGGGGCAATGAGGAAATGCTACATTATGGAGTCACAGAATAAGACAGAGGTGGAAGCTTTATGACAGGAGACACAGTCACAAAAGAACACAGCTATGTCAAGTGAAGAAACACACTAACCTCTGTCTACTAGCATTCTTTTTTCCTCATGATTTTGTCCATAAGTATACTCAACCCAAAAGTCAACTGGAAAAGAAATGAGGATATTGCAGTCAGGCTTCCTGAGACATACAACACAATAGACATAAACAGAGAACAAATATATCAGGTTTTCAAAGAGAGAAAAGCCATCCAAAAATCTTTGTTCCTTTCTGAATCCTAGTTATTATGTAAAATAATTACTTAATTATTATAAGCCTCCAAGCACAGTAAGAATAATTGACCTAAGCTATCATTACAAGCTTTATAATTACACAGAGAGATTTTGCAAAACATTTAAATACCAGCTGAATTATTGTGCAGTTAGGTTCCAGAAATGATGCTGGAGTTTTCAAAATTTAATGTGCTCTTGTATAAAACATTTTGCCAAGAAAATGTGTAAACATATTTTTCTATTTTCAAAGGGCAAATGAGCTAGTGTAGTATGCACCTACACTCACTGACCACTGACATTTTAGCTTCTTTTTAATGTTCAAAAACTAACATAGATTCCCCAAGTGCACTTGTTAGTGAGGCTGTATTTTTAATACTTCCTCAGAACAGTACAGTTATGTGAAAGATGTGTCATAGTCTGCCTTTGGCTTGAGAAGACAAGAGCTGGAGGACATTCCTGTTACAAATATTTTCCTAATGTGATTTCCCTGCCGACGCAAAAATTCCAATCAAGCCAAATCACAAGCCAAATTAAAAAATATCCAGGTTTAATGGAATTTCTGCACTCTTGGGTGGCGAACAAGACCACTAGGAGGAAGGAAAAGGGACCACATGTTCCTCTTTTGGGAGTTTATTTAAATACTTTGTGGGATCCTGGGATTTGGAGTCCAGACCATTCAATTCTCAGGCCTGGGGGCTGGAATAGATGCAAAGGTCTAGGGTCTATGCTCACAACTTAACAATTCCATCGCCTTTTAAAACAAATTTCATTCTAGAAATAAGTGCATGACAAAGGAAACTTTGACTGTTTTATCAGAGTGCCTGTGTGTAAGTTGTAGCTTGAAGATCCCTCTATTGTTCAGGAGTAAGCAGTTGTCAGGGTTAACCTGCATCCCCACTGGCAACCTCAGCGTTTTAGTTTTATGTAAATCTTAATCCTACTTGATCTTTTACCTTAATTGTCACAAATTCTAAACAAGTACAGTTTCAGTACTTTTAACACAGATGGTAAACCACCATATTATGCATTATATGCAATGTTGGAGGATCAAAACTAATGTGTACATAAATTCTCATATCATATGCTATGTGTGGTTATAATGTATATATAGGCTATTCATCCCACCTGAGTCAAAGCAAAACTTCCTGGTGAGTAATACATTTTTTAAGTTTCGTGAATTTTATTTCTGTTGGAAAAATGTAGTTAGAAAGGGTGAACAGGCAAGGGGAACATCACAGCTAAATGCACAGAGTTATGAATCAGCATAATGAGTGCTGGGAACTATTTATTACCAAACCTTACTTTTAAAGAAGGGAGTAGTAAAGGGTTGGCTTAGTGGAAGTCAATAGAACAGCTGAAGTCAAGAGACTTCATAATGGACTTGCTGAAAAGATTCAACAGTACATGTAATGAGAATATTTCAAAGTATATAGGTAAATATTAGAGCAAGTATTAAGTCAAAGTGGAGGATCTACCCTTCATATCAGTAGCATAGCGGGAGTGTATAGAAAGCCAGCTATGAAGTATTTCAGTAAAGTTTTATGAGGATCAAGGTTCAGATGTGATTCATAATCCATTACTCACAGAGTTCTTAGTCAGGAATCATATTGGTAATGAAAACACCCCAAATATGTACATAAAATCAATGTCAGTTTTATATGATATTTTAATCCTAAAGGAAGAAAAAGAACTCTATCAGTTTACCAGTAACTTAAGAAGACCAGAGAGTTGCCAGCAGCCTTTTCAATGCCATTGCTTACCTATATCTGTGGGTAGGCATAAAGTTTGGAAAAATGCTGAGATAATTACATTGCCAATATCTCATCCATAAATAATTAAAATAGTTTATATAATTCAGACTAATAATGATTATCTTTGGAGATTCTTTAAAAAAGCAATTTCCTCCCCATTACCAATCCTAGGTAATAAGGGATTTTTGTTGCACTTGCACTCTGACTCTTTAGCTACAGCTTAATATTTGTCCTCCAGAAACAGTGCTGCATCCAAGACTGAGAGTTTTATCCTCACAGAACAACTCAATGTTCATTTTGATAGGGAAATGGCATTTTATTGATAAATGATGCTGAGTTATTCAGCAAAGTATGTGGAACAAAACCCCCACAAAACTCAATATCTACTTTATATTATAATCAGAAGTTAATTCCAGATAAATTATGAACTTCAGTTAAAAAGAAAGAACAGTAAAGAAGGTGGAATAAGAGATATGCTTCGTTACCTTGGAAAATATTTCTAAATTGGATGCAAAAAGTATCAAAAAGGAGAAGGTAAATTAATTTGACCATATTTGCAAATACATTGAGTAATTGTAAGAAGTGCTGTTCCTCCAAAGACAGCAATAAGAGTCTGAATGTCTATAAATGGAAACTCAGATCTTGAATATTATAAAAAAAGATAAAAGTATCCTAATGGAAAACTGAATAAGATAGTTGAATAATTATTCACAAAATAGAATAATCAAGTGACTATTAACCTCATAATTTTCAAGAAATGTGGGAATATGAATAGTTTTTTATTTTTTAATTTATTTGTTTAAAATATTTATTTATTTATTTATTATGTATACAATATTTTGTCTCTGTTTATGCTACAATCCAGAAGAGGGCACCAGACTCCATCACAGATGGTTGTGAACCACCATGTGGTTGCTGGGAATTGAACTCAGGACCTTTGGAAGAGCAGGCAATGCTCTTAACCTCTGAGCCATCTCTCCAGCCCCCTAGAGTTTTTTTAAAATAGCTCTTTTATTGGAATATACTTTTTTTTATCTTGTAAGCAGAATTATATTGTACTTAATGAATGAGTGTTTATACAATCCTTTTTCCCCCTCTTCTGCAGAATTACCTGAACTCCACCTCATGTTTCATTGTGATCTTGATCTGTTTCCATCAGTTGCTGAATAAAGGATAAAATCTCTCTGATGACAAATGGGCTAGGCACCAATTTTGTCACAGGAGATGGACAGTTCAGGCTGTGTACACACTGTTGCTAGAAGTCCTAGTTGGGGTCATTCTTTTAGGTTTCTGGGAGTTTCCCTTGTGAGAACTTGACTCAGAAATGCCACCTTTCCGGTAGTCTCAGTACACTCCTTATCTGTGTACTTCAACCTGATTGCTCTTGTTCTCATCCCCACCAGCCTTCAATCCACTCAGAATCTTTTATATTTTCCCTTCCTAGGGAGATCTGAGTGTTCCCCATGAACACTATGGTTACCTAGCCTGTTTGGGGCTGTAGATTATAGTTTGGTTATCTTTTATTTTATAGCTAATATTCACTTATGTGTGAGTACATGCCATGTTTGCCTTTCACAGTCTGGGTTACCTCACTCTGGATGATTTTTTCCAGTTCCACCCATTTTTCTTCAAATTTCATGGTGTCCTCATTTTCAATAGCTGAGTCATATTCCATTGTGTAAATGAACCTTAATTTTTAAATCCATTCTTCAGTTGAGGGACATCTAGGTTGTTTCCACATTCTTGCTATGACAAATAAAGTTACTATCAACATAGTTGAGCAAGTGTCCTTGTGGTATGATTGAGCATCCTTTGGGTATGTGTCCAAGCATGGTACAGCTGGGTCTTGTGGTAGGTTGATTCCCAATTTTCTGAGAAACCTCCACACTGACATCCAAAGTGACTATACAAGATTGTGCTCCCACCAGCAATGGAAGAGTGTTCTCCTTCCTCCACATCCTCTACAGCATGAGCTGTCACTTGTGGTTTTGATCTTAGCCATTTTGGCAGCTGTAAGATAGAATTTCAAAGTCGTATTGACTTGCAGTTCACTTATAGTTAAGGATGTTGAACATCTCCATGACAATTTGTTGTCCACTTGAAATTCTTCTGTTATGAATTCTCTGTTTAGATCTGTACCCTATTTTTGAAATCATATTATTTGGTTCATTTATATAAAGTTTCTTAAGTTCTTTTTATATTTTGGAAATCAGCCTTTTTTATATGTGGGATTGGTAAAGATTCTTTGTCATTCTGCAGGCTGCCGTTTTGTCAATAGATAGTGCCTTTTTTCCCTCTTAACAGTGGGAACAAGAACTATCACTGACTCCTTTACAGGCTCTTGGGACCCTATTCTTCATACTGGATCACCTTGCCCAGCCTTAATACTTCGGAGGTGCTCAGTCTCACAACAACTTGATATGCCATGTTTTGTTGATACTCATGGGAAACCTACCCCTTCTTAAACAGAAACAGAAGGAGTAGATTGGGGGTTGGGAACAGAGAGGGTTTTGGGGGGAGGGACTAGGAGAAGAAGAGGGAGGAAAACTGTGGCCAGGATGTACAATAAATAAATACATTCATTTTTTTAAAAGAATGAGTATTTAGAATAGTTTGTGTCAAACTTTTTAATGTTGGGTAGAATTTAGCAGTAAAGCTATCTGAGTTGGGATTTTTATTAAAGGGAAAATTTCAAATTATCAATTTAGCTTTTCTCTATGTAAATATATAAATATTTTACAATTCTTGGGTTGATTATTGTAGTGAGGAGCTGTGGGCAGGCCTGCTTTTTGTCCTGCCAGGCTCCCGCATGGCTAGCTTAGTCCCAGAAATAACAACGCACAAATTATATTCATTTAAACACTGCCTGGCCCATTATCTCTAGAGAGTTAGTTATGGGCTAACTCTCACATCTTGATTAACCCATTTCTAATAATTTGTGTAGCACCACGAGGTGTGGCTTACCGGGAAAGTTTCAGCATGTCTGACCTGGTGACTGGCTCCATGGCATTTGCCTCATTGCCCTCTTCCCAGCATTCTGTTCTGTTTACTCCGCACACCTAATTTTCTGACCTATCAAAGGGCCAAGGCAGTCTCTTTATTAACAAATGAAAATAACAGACAGAAGGCCCACCTACTCCAGATTATCATTCTAGGAATTTGTCTATTTCATCTGTACTATCTGACTTGCTAATATACAGTAGTGCTTATTATTCCCTTTTCATTGCCTTTATTTAAATAAAAGACCATGAAAACAATACAATCTATCTCCATTGCTCCTCATTGTTTACCAGAACTTGGTGGTAAAATCTTAATGCTGACACAATATACAAGTCAATAGTATAAGAACTTTGTGGATATGAGTGGGC
The DNA here is from genome assembly GCF_982192425.1 of Myodes glareolus. NCBI lineage: Eukaryota > Metazoa > Chordata > Mammalia > Rodentia > Cricetidae > Myodes > Myodes glareolus. The sequence continues at coordinate 142,100,102 of NC_142053.1, forward strand.
TAAAGGGGTAGAGTCTTCATGAGGACCTGTGCCTTTACAAAAGAAGCTCAAAGGTGCCTGTTTGCCTTTTTGAAACAACATGAGAAGATGCAGCTAGAAGGCACATTCAAAGAACAGGACCTCACTAGCTACTGTATCTGTTGGTGCTGTAGGAAGTCTTACAGCCAGTAGTTACTTACCCACTGGGGCGTTACCTCGTATACTATTTATGCCAATTTAAAGCATGCATTTGGCCTCTTTTCTGGCTGTGGGATTTGGTTTCTGTACTCCGTTCCAGCAGAAGATTTTGATTTGTGAATCTACCCCTAAATAAATAACCATCTATTTCTCAACTTTGAACTAGTATGGGATTTCTTATAAGTATCTTTCATCATCTGGCTCTGTATCCAGATTCTATGCCTACCTGGTGGATGGCCTAAAGGCCTAGCCGTTCCATGGCCCAGACAGTCTCCCAACTCTGCCTGCTTGGCTTGCTTTCACCTAAGTGGTTTTATGTAGAACCCCTGCTACAGCAAGCTTAATGTGTGCGATAACTGGATAATTTCCCAAGTGCCTGCACAACTACCACACTCCCTGGTGCTGAGAAATTATCTGAAAGAATTCATAGTTGAATTTGACAATAAAATTTATTAAAAACTTATGATAGGTTAGCAGATAGAGTATCTCTCCAGGATGGCAATCTGCCCACTCTCCAAGTAAAGTCCAAGGATGAGGTGGTCTTATCTTTAAATTTCAGACCTTGGAATCACATGTGCAGAATGAGGACCAGAGGCTAGGTGCCTGAATGAAATCACTAGAAATATATACAGATCAGAAGATTCAGGCTTTAAAAAGACAATAGTAAAAGAATTTTAAATAATTGAAGAAATTATTGGAGCTGATGAACAGGGAAAGAAGGCACCAGGACAGAATTTAGCATCGCCAGTAGCTGTCAGAGATGACTTACCCATGGTTTTAGCTTTAGCTTCCTACCCTGTATTCTAATCTGACAAAGCATCAAGTTCTAAAGGCCCAAAGGGATCCAAAGAAGGTAGATGGATACCTATAGGATGGATACCTAAATGAAATTAAGCAAGCTGTTGTAGCTTATGGCTTGCATTCCACATTTGTTAGGGAGATGATGAAGACATAGTCTTCTAGCATCAAAGCAACACCTCATGATTGGATTCAGTTAATTTCAGCAGTCCCGGATGATGGGCCTCAATGTTTAGAATTTATTTCAGAGAAGAAGCAAAAAAAATTGGAACTACAGGGAAAAGCAAAGGCCTTGAGAGTTCTCAAGATCAAATTCTTGGTGAAGGCACTTATGCTGACCCACAGGTTCAAGTTCTTTATGATGAACAAATCTTGTCCCTATTCCATAAAGCAGCCTTAAATGCTTAACACAGGATTCAAGAACTAGGAAAACAAATTGAATCATATACCAGGGTCAAATAGGGCCAAAGAGAACACTTTAGTGACTTTTTACAAAGAAACTAAAGTTGTACAAATAAGCATAACAAACCTAGATGCTAGACGAGTACTTACTAAATATCTGGTTTTTGAAAATGCCTACTTAGAATGCAAAAAGATACTTGAACCCTTAAAGGTTAGATCAGCACCTATGGATGAATGAATCCTATATACAATGAACATTGAAACATTTGACTGAATCTTGGGTAGGAGAAGCAATTTCCAAAAGAATGAGGAGACATCAAAATGCCAAATATTTTAATTGTGGTAGAATATGACATATGAGAGGGGATTGTAGACAAGGAATTCATAGGAATAATGTATCCTCTGGGAATGGCAAGAATAGGAAGACTCAGCCTTCAGGTGTATGTAGAAGGTGTGACAAAGGCTGACATTGGACCAATGAATGAAGATCAACAAAAGACAGACAAGGTAACCCAATACCATCAGAAAACTCCTTGGGGGGTCTCTCACAGACCCCCAAGCCAAAAGTCTTTCCCAGTCACTATGGAAGATATGTCTCACCAGGAAAATTAAAAAAATCCAGAGGTTTCTATAAAAGACCATACTATTATAGATGATAACATAAACATGAATGATAAGTCAAAAATTCCAATAGGAAATAAGAAATGTATATTTTTGCTGACATCTCTAAGTGATCAAAGACCAAAGCTAAGAGTGCATATAAATGGCACTGAATAAGTGTTATTGTTGGTTTGATAATCACAGGTGTAGATGTGAGTATAATTACTCCAGAATCTTGGCAGCTGAATTAGCCTCTTCAAGAGGCAGATGTTCAATTATCAGGAATTGGAACCATATCTCAAGTTAAACAAAGAAAGAGGTGGGTGGACATTATTGGGCCAGAAGGTCAAAGAGGGAAGTTGAGACCATACATGGCTAATATTGCAGTAAATTTATGGGGTTCTGATTAGATGCAACAATGGAATACCCAGATTAACACTCCTGAACTCTCAGGAACTCATAATTCTGGGAAGGATATTATAAGGTACTATATGCAAAGGTTACCAGCTATTCAGGCTGTACATGAACATAAAACAATTAGCAAACCTTTAGAGGTATCAACAGCCCTACCTTTAAAATGGTTAACTTAGAAACCAATATGAGTTAAGCAGTAGCCTCTAGCTAATGATAAGTTGCAGGCTTTAGAACAGCTGATATAAAAGCAACTAGATGCTCATCATATTGAAGAATCAACCAGCCCTTGGAATTTTCCGGTATTTGTTGTAAAAAAGAAATCTGGTAAATGGAGAATGGTGACAGATCTAAGCACTAATCAATAAGATAATTCAACCTATGGGTCCTCCACAATGTGGAATTCCTCTGCCTTCTCTATTACCAAAAGAATGGCCTCTTACAGTTATTGATTTGAATGTTTCTTCACTATATCTTTACAAGAAAATGATAGAGAAAAAATTGCCTTTACAGTGCCTACTTATAATAATTCTCAGTTTACTAGGAGATATCAATGAACTATCCTCCCACAAGGAATGCTCCGTAGTCCCACTCTGTGCCAATACTTTGTAAGTCAGTCATTGGAAATAATACGTAAAAAATTTCCTAAATCTATAATTTACTATTACATGGATAACATTTTGCTATCTGATTTATCTGATTCAAACATAGATACTTTAGAAAGAATGTTTGAAGTAAAGAAAGTTTTGCCAAAATGATGATTACAAATTGCTCCTGAAAAAAATACAGAGAAGAGATTCTGTCAATTACCTAGGTTATAAAATAGGTTTGCAGAAATTAGAACACAAAGGCACAAATTAGGAGAGACCAATTGTGGACTCTTAATGACTTTCAAAGGCTGTTAGGAGATTTTTCCAGTCTATGACCAGCTGTTGGGATAACACCTGATCTAATAATTCATTTAAATAAAAGCAAGATTTTAATAGTCCCAGAGTATTAACAGCTGAAGCAGAAAAGGAACTGACAATTGTTGAGGAGAAATTACAGGAGGCACATGTGGATAGAGTGAATCCAAATCTTAATGGTATTCTAGTTATATTGACTTCCAGAATTTCTCCTACAAGAATTTTAATGCAGAAGGACTATATTATCTTAGAATGGATCTTTTTACCACATAAACCAAGTAAAAAATTAAAAACTTATGTAAAAAAGTCTCTGAATTAATTTTAAAAGGTAAATTGAGACTTTGTTAATTAACTGGTATTGACACAGCAGAGACTATAGTGCCTTTTGCTACCGATGAAATGAAAAAAATTATGGGAAGAGAATAAACCATGGCAAAGAGCTTGTGCTATTTTTTTGGAGAAATTAATGGCAATTATCCCCAAAACAATAGACTTAATCTTATAAAGAGACCTTGGATTCTTCCCCGAATTGTATGTGATGCTCTAATAGATGGAGCCTGTACATTTGATATTGATGCAAATAAATCAGGGAAGGCAGGATATAAATTAGAAGAACAAAGTTCTTATAATTCTGTCCAGAAGGAAGAATTATATGCTATTCTCATGGTGCTAAGGGATTTTAAAGAACCTCCTAATATAGTTACTGATTCACAATATTCAGAAAGAGTTGTCTTGTATAATGAAACTGCTAAATTTATTCCAGAAGTTACAGAATTGACTTCATTATTTTTCCAAGTACAAGACATAATCAGGAATAGGCTTTGTTCTATACACATCACACATATCTGATCCCATATGGGTCTGGCAAGTCCTCTAGCACAAGGTAATGCAGAAATTAATCAATTATTGATTGGAAGCATGTTGTAGGCCTCAGAATTTCATAAAAGTTATCGTGTCATTAGCAAAGGTTTAAAGAGTTTTCTATTACATGGAAACAAGCTAAGGAGATTATAAAAGGATGCCCTCTTGCTCTTTCTATAACCAAACACTGTTACCTGCAGAGAGTAACCCAATGGGTACTCAAAAGAATAAAATTTGGCAGATGGATGTATTCTACTTTGCAGAATTTTGAAAATTAATATGTCTACATTACACCATTGACACTTATTCTGGTTTTCAGTGGGCAACTGCTTTAAGTTCAGAAAAGTCTGATTCAATAATCACACATTTATTAGAGATTATGGCCATCATGGGTATACCTGCACACATAAAGACAGATAATGGTTCATCATATGTCTCTAAGAAGATGAAACAAGTTTTTGCTTATAATAATATTAAGCATATTAAAGGTATTTCACATTCCTACAGGTCAGGAAGTTATAGAAAGATCAAATTGAACTATAAAGGATATGTTAAACAAACAGAAAGGGGTAGAAAATGCCCCCAGAAATAGATTACATAATGCTTTATTAACCTTGAATTTTCTTAACACTAAAGAGAATGGGAAAACAGCAGCAGAGAGACATTGGATAATCAAAATGTATTCTGAATTAAATCAACTGGTTTATTTCAAGGATGTGCTGACCTCACAATGGAAGCCAAGAGATGTATTGCACTGAGGAAGGGGTTTCAATCTTGTTTCCACAGGAGAAGAAAACCTATGGATACCATCAAAATTAATAAAGATTCAGTTTGAAAAGGAGAAATCTCTTGAAAAATTGAAATGACAGCTCATCCACAATGGTTACAACCATGCAGATGGTAAGGAAATCTCATAAGGGTTGGTATAGGGTTCTGATTTTGTCTTTGCAGGAAAATACTCATCTTCAAAAATTCAAGAGACCATGGATGTTTGAATGCTGACAGATAAAAAAATAACTATCCCCTAAGGATCACTGAGAAAAAGAACATGATTTTTGACATCAGGTAATTGATATACCTACATTTAAACACACACATACATACATACACATATTATATATACACACATGAATATATAAAGCTGGCTTTGGAGTTGGACACTGGCTCTCTCCCACTCTAAATTCAAGCATGTTGTTAAAATAAATATTCAGAGTTTCTGTCTCATGTCAGGAACCATGATATGAGACAGAAAAAAATTAAGAAAAAATTTTACTTTCCTTCATATCTATTTTTGTCTCTATTGTATCTTTCATTGAATATATATAATGTTTAAGTTTTCTGCAGTGAAAAATGAATTTTCCTGCAGTAACCTTTGAAGTTTCCAGGAAAAAGATGAGGCCTCACAACAACAATTCTACCCTGTTAGAATTACCAGACAGTAATTTTGGAACTTAAACATCATTTCACTTTCACATGACTCCATAGAAATGACATCACCCCCATGACATCTGGATGTAATTCTAGTAGACAATGTTCCCTCTTCCAACCAAGTTTGTCTTCAGAGTTAAGGACACCATTTAGGGGTTGATTATAATTGGTATAGGGATGGGGTTTGGGTGAGAAATTTTGTAGGCTCAGGGATCTCTTTGAAAAAAAGGGGGGAAAATTGGATGAGATAATAGATTAGTATGAGCTTACTCACACTAATAATAATAGTGAGTAATAGAGTGAGTATTTTTGAGCTATTATTTAAAGGTAATTTACATTGGTATAGATTCTTGTATATTGATACAAACTTAAATTATATTGAATATGTTTCTATTTTGCTCACCATATTTGTACACCTAGGCAAAGTTATTTTGTCATACTGTATGCATGCATACTTCTACCTCTGCTTGAAACATTTTTATATATTGATACAATTTTAGGATATATTTATAACATTGCAATATACATTTCTACCTCTGGTAAAGATACTAATACATTGTTTATATTTTGAGGTCCTTGTGCTCACTTGTTGCACAGTTGTTTATTGTATAATATTCTAATATGAAGCTTTAGTCTTTAAGTTATATAGGTATTAAGAATTATAGATCAATAGTCATCTATGTTTGTCATATTTATAGTTAGACTAATCAGTTTCTTTAGATACATAGAGACTGTATACTGCATAGATAGCTAGTCTTCAATCACTTCAAAGATCTGTAGAATGTGGCACTTAAATAACTTAGGACTCTGTTGAAGTGAGACACAATTGCTCCTGGCACCAAAGACACTCCACTTGGAGCTTGCTTTCTTCTTGGCAAAACTGGCCTTTGGGCAAGGAACTGCCCATGCCTCAACTACTGACAAGGTATCCGGAAATGGATAAGCAATATTGTCAAATGTTGCCAAGACAGAGTAAGACAGTTTTGAAAATTTTCCTGCCTCTGAAAATGGTCTGTCAGTTACTCTAGGCCTCAGCCGAAGTTGGTTGCTCCAAAGTTGCAAATGAGATTTGGGTGATTGCCCAGGTAGCCAGTTGCCTCTGTCAATTGTACATTTTGGAAGTTGCTTGAATATACTTCCTGCTTACCCAAGTAATATTATTTCCCTTCTCGGATCTTCAATGGGGTTGAAGACTAGATAATTATAGTTACTTTCCTCTCATGACTTGGCCAAGTTATTTATTATACAAGACTTAAACTAGTTAGGATAGGATAATTATTGATTATATTTGTTCTTATTTTATATAATTTTGTATTAGCCTTAGAAGTCTCTTATTTAAACAAAAGGGGGAGGTGCTGTAGGAAGCCCTACAGCCAGTAGTTACCCGCCCACTGGGGCATGGTCTCTTATACTATCTATGCTGATGTAGAGCATGTGTCCAGTCTCTTTTCCTGCAGTGGAATTCAGTTTCTGTGCTCTGTTCCAGCAGAGGATTCTGATTTGTGAGTCTACCCCTAAATAAATAACCATCTAGTATCCTTCATCATATTGATGCTTTCCACTTGGGCTTTTTTATTCTTTATCTTTGTGAACAAGAAATTTATACTATTTTTGAATTATTCAGTCTAAGAGGCACTTTGGTATGGTAGCATGGAGGGGATAGGACAGAAAAGATGTACTACAAATATCTCTTAGGTCTCAGTTTACAGTACTGATCAAGTTTTCCATTTCCTTTTTGATCTTACATCTAATTCTACCTATTATTGAGATGATATTATGGTCTCCAAATATCAATTGTAATTTATCTATTTCTTTCTCTAGCTCTGTAAATTTTTATTTCATGTGCTTTTGGCTTTGTTGTTATATGTATATTTATAATTTATAGTTGTTATGTCTTCCTATTTTTTTTCCCATTTCCTTTTACAAAATGTCTTGTCTCTATTCCAAATGCTGTATCCTTTGCCTGATGTTGGTGTGGTCTCTTTCAACTAATATTTGCATACCGCCCCATTTTCTGTCTTTTTCTTTGATTTGTGTCTTTTAATACAGCATGTCCAATTGTATCATGATTCTTCACTATAATGTGAATCGGTTTGTGCTTTTTGTAAGACTATTTAATGCATATATGTTTAATCTCACTACTGATAAGGTAGAAAATGTGTTTGATTTTTAAAAGTATGGAAACATTTATATGCCTACAATTATATATTATATTTAATAGTATTACTGATATGTAATAACTCCAGTATTTCAGTTTTGTTGTTTTGCTATAATTTTACTCTTTTAAACTTGTTCTTTATTTGGTAAGCCATCATTCTCATATTCTTTTCTTCTTCAAACATGACTTCCTTACTATTTTAGCATGTTTATAACAAGTGATTTAAAACCATCACATACCATGTCCAATATGTGGACCTCCTTAGTAACAGTTACTATTGACTGCTTCTCCCTGAAAATGGACCATGTTTTCTTGTTTCTTTGTACTTTTACTAATAACTGGAGAGTTAAAATAATATGATAAGTGGAGATGCTGAGGACAACCTTTCAGACTGGTAAGTGGGTACCATCCCGTGGCGAGGCGGAACAACTGGGAAAGGAGCACTGGGCCCCGTCAGTTCCTGCTGCAGGGGCTATTTTGTTCCACACATTCCTGACACCACCCCCAAGACTGCCCTATTGCCTGCATGTTCCTTGGCCCAGGAATAGTTCCTGCTCCTGCACTGAGGCTACCCACCCAGAGGGGTGAATGTCCATCCGCCCAGCTGGAGGGGAGTGTACAGCACTTCCAGCTCCTGCTGCAGGGGTTTCTTGGCTCCACACAACCTTCCCCTCCCTCCCAAGTTCACCCTTTTGTCTGCTGGAACCTTCAACCTCCAAGAGTCCTGTCCCTGTGCTGAGGACAACCTTTCAGACCTGGGAGTGGGTACCATCCCGGGGCAGGGCAGAACATCTGGGAAAGGAGCACTGGGCCCCTTCAGCTCCTGCTGCAGGGGCTTCTTTGTTCCACACATCCCTGCCCTCTCCCCCAGCCTGCCCTATTGGCTGCCAGGTCCTTGGCCCTAGAACAGTGCCTACTCCTGCTCTGAGGCTATCCACCCAAAGGGGAACAGTTCCTGCTCCTTCAATGAGAAGATCCAACCATAGTCAGTCACAGCATAGATTAGACCAAGACACCAAGACTCTCCTGGCTGAATTTGAAGGAAGAGATGGGCAGGCATCAATTCAAGAATTCCTCTAACAATCTGAAAGACAACATGACAACACCAGATTCCAGGGATCATGCAACAAGAAGACTTGAACACCCTATTCCAGAAGAAGTAGAAGATATCAACTTTAAGCGTAACATTATGAAAATGATAGAGGACTTTAAACAGGATGTGAAAAACTGCCGTAAAGAAGTTGAGAAGACAAACAAAAAGGTAGAAAAAATGAGTAAATCTCTCAAAGATACCTAGAAAACCACAATAAAGCAATCAAACAGGTAATGGAAACAGTTCAAAACTTGAAAAATGAAATGGAGGTAATGAGGAAAACACAAACCGAAGGAAGACTGGATATAGAAAATCTGGGTAATCGATCAGGAACTACAGAGACAATCATAACAAACAGAATACAAGAGATGGAAGAAAAAATCTCCGATACTGAAGACACTATAAAGAAAATAAACTTATTGATTAAAGAAAACAACAAATTCAACAAATTCTTAACACAAAACATCCAGGAAATCTGGGACACCATGAAAAGATCAAACCTAAGAATAATAGGGATAGAAGGAGGAGAAGAATTACAGCTCAAAGACCCAGAAAATATATTCAACAAAATTGTAGAAGAAAACTTTCAAACCTAAAGAAGGATATTCCTATGAAGGTTCAAGAAACACACAGAACACCAAATAGACTGGATCAAAAAAAAAGCATCCCCTTGCCACATAATAATCAAAACACAAAACATACAGAATAAATAACAAATATTAAGAGCTTCAAGGGGAAAAGGTCAAGTAACATATAAAGGGAAACCTATCAGAATTACACCTGACTTCTCAATGGGACCATGAAAGCCAGAAGGCCCTTTTGCCCCCTTTTGCCCACTAACTTATATACCCGACTTGAGTTTAATAATGTGGCCATTTACTCTTTGGTGAATGAGCAGGTCTCTTGTGTCTTTGTGCTTCAACCCTTAGGACAATCGTCCATTCTCGTGGACTCGGTTTGGGAAAGCGCGCATCTGAATCGGGTGTGGGAATTCACAGAAAAGTGCAGGAGGCAACACCTAGCCTTACAGAAAATACTAAAAGGAAAACTACAAACCAAGGAAGCCAACAACACCCATAATAACACAAGCATCTAACAACCCTCCACCAGCACAACTTAAAGAAGAGAAACACACAAACACTACCACCAGGAAAAATAACCGGAGTTAGCAACCACTGGTCATTAAAATCACTTAATATCAATAGACTCAATTCACCTATAAAAAGGCACAGGTTAAGAGAATGGATATGAAAACAGGATCCAACATTCTGCTGTTTATAAGAAACACACCTCAAACTGAAAGACAGACACTACCTCAGAGTAAAGGGTTGGGAAAAAGCTTTCCAATCAAATGATCCAAAGAAACAAGAGGGTGTGGCTATACTAATATCTAATAAAATTGATTTCAAACTAGAATCAATCAGAAGAGATGGAGATGGACACTTTATACTCATAACAGGAACAATTCATCAGGAGGAAGTCTCAGTCCTGAATATCTACACCCCTAATATAAAAGCACCCACATATGAAAGAGAAACATTACTAGAACTCAAAGCATACATCAAACTCCATACTCTAATAATAGAAGATATCAACACTCGTCTCTCATCAATGGACAGGCCAACCAGACAGAAACTTAATAGAGAAATAAGAGATCTAACAGATGTAATGAACCAAATGGACTTAACAGATATCTATAGAACATTCCACCCAAACAGAAAAGAATATACCTTCTTCTCAGCATCTCATAAAACCTTTGCAAAAATTGATCACATAATTGGTAACAAAGCAAGCATTCATAGATACAAAGAAATTGTAGTAACCACCTGTGTACTATTGGATCGCCATGGAGTTAAGTTAGAATTCAACAACAATTATACCCCCAGAAAGCCTACAAATTCATGGAAACTGAACAGTCAACTACTGAACCATCCCTGGGTCAATGCAGAAATAAAGAAAGAAATTAAAGTCTTCCTTGAATTTAATGAAAATAAAGACACAACATACTCAAACCTATAGAACACTATGAATGCAGTGCTAAGAGGAAAGTTCATAGCACTAAGTGCCCACATGAAGAAAACGGAGAAAGCACACATTAGAGACTTAACAGCACATCTAAAAGCTTTAGGAAAAAAGAAGCAAACTCACCCAGGAGGAGTAGAAGACTGGAAATAATCAAACTGAGGGCTCAAATCAACAAACTAGAAACACAGAAAATAATCCAAAGAATCAATGAAACAAAAAGCTGGTTCTTGGAGAAAATAAACAAGACTGGTAAACCCCTATCCAACCTAATCAAACACCAGAGAGAGAACATTCAAATTAATAAGATCAGAAATAAAAAGGGGAAATAACCACAGACACAGAGGAAATTCAGAGAATCTTTAGATCTTACTACAAAAGCCTGTATGCCACAAAATTGACTATGTAAAAGAAAAGGACACTTTTTTTTAGATAAGTACCATATTTTTTAGATAAGTACAAATTATACAATGGAAGAAAGAAAACATCTTTAATGAATGTTGCTGGCATAATTGGATTTCAACATGTAGAAGAATGAAAATAGATCCATATCTATCACCATGCAGAAAACTCAAGTCCAAATGGATTAAAAACCTCAATATAAGTCTGATCACGCTGAACTTGATAGAAGAGAAAGTGGGAAGTAGTCTGCAACACATGGGCACAGAAGACCAATTCCTACATATAACCCCTGTAGCACAGACAATAAGAGGAACAATGAACAATTGGGACCTCCTGAAACTGAGAAGCTTTTGTAATGCAAAGGTCACTGTCAGTAAGACAAAAAGGCATCCTACTGAATGAGAGAAGATTTTCACCAACCCAGCATCAGACAAAGGTCTCATCTCCAAAATATATAAAGAACTCAAGAAACTAGACATTAAAACTCTAATTACCCCATTTTTTAAATGGGGTACTGACCTGAACAGAGAATTCTCAACAGAAGAAGTTCAAATGGCCCAAAGACACTTAAGGTCATGCTCAACCTCCTTAGCGATCAGGGAAATGCAGATCAAAACAGCTTAGAGATACCATCTTACACCTGTCAGAATGGCTAAAATCAAAAACACCAATGATAACCTATGCTGAAAAGGATGTGGAGTAAGAGGAACACTCATCCATTGTTGGTGTTAATGCACACTTGTGCAACCACTTTGGAAATCAGTGTAGTGGTTTCGCATGAAACTGGGAGTCAAAGTACCTCAGGACCCAACAATATATCAGGAATATACCCAAGAGATGACCAATCATACTACAAAAGCATTTGTTCAATTATGTTCATAGCAGCATTATTTGTAATAGCCAGAACCTGGAAACAAGCTAGGTGCCCCTCAATAGAAGAATGGATAAAGAAGGTGTGGTACATATATACTTTAGAGTTCTACTCAATGGTAAAAAACTACTATCTCTTGAACTTTGCATGCTAATGGATGGAAATAGAAAACACTTTACTGAGTGAGATCACCCAGACCCCAAAAGAGGAATATGGTATGTACTCACTCATAAGCGGTTTCTAGCCATAAACAAAGGACATTGAGCCTATAGTTCGTAATCCCAGAGAAGCTAAATAGGAGCGTGATCCCAAAGAAAAACATAAATTTATCCTCCTGGATATTGGAAGTTGACATGATCATCGGACAAAAGTTGGGAGCAGGATAGTGGGGGTGGATTGTGGGCAAGGGGAGATGGGTAGAGAGAAGGGAGAAGGGGAGGATTGAGGAGAGCTTGGGGTAATGGGGTAATTGAGATGAAGGAAGGGTGGATATGGGAGCAGGGAAGAAGTTATCCTAACCAAGGGAGCCATTTTAGGGTTGGCTAGAGTCTTGGCTCTAGAGGGGTTCCCGGGTGTCCAAGGGGGATTTCCCCAACTAGTTCCCTGGGCAGCAAAGGAGAGGGTACCTGAACTGGCCTTATCCTATAGCCACACTGATGAATATCTTACATATCACCATAGAACCTTCGTCTGTTGATGGATGGTGATAGAGACAGAGACCCACATTGGAGCACTGGACTGAGCTCCCATGGTCCAAATGAGGAGCAGAAGGAGGGAGAACATCAGCAAGGAAGTCAGGACCGCAAGGGGTGCGTCCACCCACTGAGACAATGGGACTGCTCTAATGGGAGCTCACCAAGGCCAGCTGGACTGAGAGTGATGGAGCATGTGATCAAACTGGACTCTGTGAATGTGGCTGATAATGAGGGCTGACTGAGAAGCCAAGAACAATGGCACTGTGTTTTGATTCTACTGCACGGACTGTCCTTGTGGGAGCCTAGTCTGTTTGGATGCTCACCTTCCTAGACCTGGAGGGAGGAGGGCGGACCTTGGACTTCCCACAGGGCAGGAAACCCTGACTGCTCTTAGGACTGGAGAGGAAAGGGGAGAGGGAATGGGGGGAGTGGGAGGGAATTGGGAGGAGGTGGAAATTTTTAATAAATAAATAAAAAATGGAAATTAATATAATATGTGGAAACTGTGAGTATCAGATTATTCTTTCTTCAGAAGTCATTGTTTTTGGCTATATGACTTTGCAATTAATTTCTTGGCCCAATTATATAAGTGCTGCATATTTTATTACATATTGTGGTTGAAGTATTTTCTCAGCTAGCTTAACAGTCAAGTAAAACTTGCATAAGAGATTATATTTCCTTAAATATTTTGAAGCAATAAATCTTCAATTCTGTACTAAATTTAAAACTGCTCGAGTCTTCAGTGTGTGCTTTCAGAGCATCAAAGTCAGTTGGAGTTGAGAGATCAAGGCTCTCTTAAGTACTTCCTAGGCATGTGCATAACCCTTTGTTTGTATAACTTTCTGAATTCCTAGAACTGCCAGATTTTCAAAGGAATGCTTAATTTTACAGATTTGCCTCTTAGTTCTTGGTTATCTACTTATTTGTCCCAATTTCTATCACTGGTTAGGCAGTTGAGATCTTCAAACATTGTCACTGTTAGTTTTAACAAGTATTATTCACTGAGTAATCTCAAAGTCAAATGAGATGAGGTTTGTGGCTGGGACTTTCCTAGGGAGCTGTGACATAAGTGCAACTCGTAGTAATTTTCAGGGGCTGGATCTGTCATGCTTCCTTCAGTCTATGCTAAGCTGCTGGTTTCCACAGATATTGTGATTTTCAAATTCCACAGAGATGAGGTGATAGTCATGAGAATAAGACAATTTACAGTATCTATTCTGAAATTCATTTGATTGCTATATTTTTTATGTATAGGACATTTATTAAATATTCTTACACTCATTTATATATCCTTATCTCATATATCCTTGATCTCACAATTTATGGTGTCTTTTTGCTTCTTACAACAGATCTTAAATTATTGTAAACCTTTATGGAACACTCCCAATTGTTGCACAGATGAACAATGAAAGGTCTGAGCCCCTAACATGCCACAGTTTCATAATAATACCACTTACATTGTGGCTTTGACTCCTTCTATGGAATTTTCAAGACAGTCGTGGGAAAAAAAACATCTGAAATGGGATATCCAGCCCACTATAATTTGGGAAGGGAGAAGGGATCACCTTACCTTGTAGATATGCTACCCACATTATAAACATTCATTAAATCTCTAACAGGGTAAACTCAAGATCTCTCATTCTATACACCCTTCATTCAACCTTCCAAGTACTCTGGAATACTATTGCTTTTCTTCTGCTTACTAAATAAATCTTTTCTTACATGGTCTATGTCTCTTGGCTGAATGCTTTCCTCTAAGAAGATGAGATCAAAGGGTAGCTCCTTCCTGGTAACATACGGAGCACATCTACCACATTTTCCTATCCACTATTGAATTGAGAGGATAGTTTGTTTTAATAACATAACTTATATTGTGGTAAATAATGTAGCTATCCATCTCCTTATAAGCTCTATATAGTAAGTTGCTTGGTAATTACTTGACCAAAAAGCATAAGTAAAATTATTTTGGTTATATACTTTCAAATCTCTTCAGCATGGTTCTGTCATATACTCTATCATTTGGACATAAGAGTGATGTGTAATTCTCTCTGTATGCTGTAAATACATTTTATTATCATTAATCAACAAAGAAGCTGATTTGTCCAATACCTAGGCAGAACAGAGTCAGGCAGGAAGTCCAAACAGAGATACAAGGAGAAAAAGAAGGCAGAGTTGCGTTGGTGGGGGGAACTGGCAGCTGCCAGAGAAGCAAGATGTGAGGTAAAGGCACGAATCTCATGGTAAAATATAGACTAATAGAATTGCATTAATTTATATGTAGAACTAGCCAATAAGAAGCCTGAGCCATCTGCCAAACAGTTTGTAATTAATATTAAGCCTCGGAATGTTTGTGTGAGAATTGGTAGGCAGGAAAGAAACCTCCAGTTACATAAGAATTTAACAGCTCTTTATATCTTCACCAATACTTGACATCATCTACGTGTTCAAATTTTGTTACTTTAGTAGCTTACTTTGCATTTTTGATTGCAATGTGTAATTATTTGTATAGAACATATCTGTTATATAACCCTTTATAAATTTCATAAGTTTAAGAATCTTTTCTTGTTTTACCCACAGTTCTATTTGTACTAGTTGGTAAAAGCCTGACACAGAGTAAATATTCCATAAGAGTTTTTTTGTATAAAAGTGTTTTCCAATTAACAATGGGGTTAAATCCAGATAAGTCCATCATAAATCCAAAATATCAGTAAGTAGAACATGCATTTGACATACTTATATTACCGTGTGTCCTACACAGCATCCTGTAGAGTGTCAGTAATTTCCTCTGGTGATAATGGATGGCTATGTAGGAGCCACAGCTTACTACTGTTGTCCATCATCTCACCACCAATTCAGGGAAAGATCCAAACTTAAAATCCAAATCACCGAATGCATAGCATTTTCACATTATCATAAAGTGTAAGTAAAATCATTATACTTTGAAAACTTAGATGCGTATAAGAGCACTTTTTCTGAATGTGGAACTTTAGCAATGAATTATAGGGTTTGTGACCATTTTTGTAACTTGATTGCATAGTTCTTGGTGTGAACTTTATATAAGACAATGTTTTGTCATAATGTCAAAAGGTGAAATGTGAGTAGGACCACAGAAAAACACTCCATTCTGTAATTGACAGGTTTAAACTGGTGACCCAAACTGAAATAAGAGAACCTACTTAGAGAAACAGAAATGTTGACTTCAAGAAAACTTACAGTTTTCTTGATTTGTTTTTCTTGATACAGTTTTTCTTGATTTGTTCACAAAATCCACTGGGCAATTATCCTACTAAGTGCTAGATTTTATGTGAAACAGACAAGACAGGCACAGTTATACCATCAGAGAGTCCATAGTATAAGCAAAATATTATCAGAAACACAAAAACACATAAGTCACTCTAATGGGAGTGAGGGAAAGTGGTATACGAAAAGCACGTGATGACCCCATGTGAATGCCAGCAAATTTCCCAGGTAAAGAGATGTCAAAAGAATTCATAAGACAGAACATTAATAATCTACACTATACAAATAAGTGTAGCTATGTCTTTAAGTTGCTCTGAAATAGCAGATTAATTTAAAAGACTTCAATTATGCTCAAATCCTTCCTCCTCCAGGTGACTCCCCTAGAAGAATCACCTTTTCACTTTAAGATGTCTAGAGTTGCAGAAAGGCAGACTATTGTGTTTCTTCACCAGTAACTGATATGATCAACAATGAGTGAAAATAATTCACAGTAAAGTATGACTGATCTCATGCAGTTTTTGATAATTTAACTGTTTTAGGAAACATTCTAATTCTTGGGGGAAAGTAGAGTGAAAAATAGTGGATGGATTTCATTTATGAGTACTCCCCATTTCTCAGTCCCTATGTACACACTCTGAAAGTTTCTTTAAATATATTCAGAGTATTTAATTCCCTAAAATCATACAATTTTGAAACAATTACTTCAGATATCTTTTCTTATTTTTTCTTTTAAAATACCATTTTTATCCCCATGTCGTCATTTTTCACCATTCCTTCTTCTAAAATCTTTAGAAGCAATAACTAGTAGAGATTTATTTATTGCTTCATTTTATGATTTGCAGAAAGTCTGATCTGCACCCTACATTGTCAGAAATGAAACTAGGATCAAGAAGGTTAACAAACTTGTAATGAACTCAGTGTGTAGATTCATTCTCAAGGAAGGTCGGGAGGTGGGGGAGATTAAAGCAAACATCAAAGGACAGCTCTACAGGAAAAAGCAAGAGTTAAGAAAACAAAAACTGGCAGCACTGGAAGATTAAAAACAACAATAACGAGCTCACCCTTGGCAACAGTATTTCATGCACGCTGCTTTCTTTTGCAGGCCACCGTGTTCTTGAACCTTCTGTAATCAGATTATTTTACAGAGCACAGATAAGCACTTTACCAACTAAATATCTATCAACTTAAATGGTATTCTTCTTCTTTCTCTGATCTTGGAGGAGATGAGTTGTTTTACCATGCTTTTTATTGGGTTTAATTCACAGAGGCACAGGCAGGAAGTAGGACAGAAGGAAGCAGATGCAAATAATTCTCTCCCGTCTTAAACAGTGGCTGAGATTTTCCATAAGCACTGCTCCCACTGTGCATCCCCCATGTGCCAACTTGCTCAGGGTCCTTTCTCCTTTTTTCTCAGGCTTATTGATGGCAAGGTATTCCTTCCATGTTATTCTTCAGTTGTTATTACATCCCATATTAATTCTCATAACCTAGTGGGAGGTGCCTTTATTTAAAGCCCTCTTATAAAAACCTTCTGAGTTTGATTGTGTTACCCATTGATCTTAGTTGATAGACTTTTTCCTCTAGGTCTATTTTAATGCTCTTTTGTGAATTATGCTAGGTAAAATACAGCGCTGGAGAAATTTAGAGGACAAAGAACAAAAACTTGGACATATCACCTCTTGCAGAAATGGGAAAGATTCAGCAAAAATAGGGACACAAGTTTCCAAATGTCCAAAGTAAGAACAATACCCACTCCTTATATACAGAAACAGGTGAAAGACGTACACAAGCAGGGTAGTGGGGAAATAAGCATGCTTCTCTGAAGCTCCCCCAATAGAGTGCACCACAGTAGCTCTTGCTTATGTCATCAGTCTCCTGCAGGGCCAGATCTTCCTAGCAAAATGTCACCCTGGAGGGACCCTACATTTCAGTTTGACTGTTGCTGAAAGGGAAAGGTCTGGTTACCCTCGTGTTTCCTCTGGTGAAGAGAATGCTTCCTTATGGGAAAATCAGTCAGTGCTAAAATATTTTATGCTTTCCTGTTTCTCTAAAGACTGCCATTTCCTAAACCATGGAAAACTATTTCCCTTTATGACTGCACAGAGGAAAATAGAAGTACATTCATGAAGGGTTCACTTTGGAGAAGGAAACACAGCTGTTTTAAGACTGTGCATATTTCCATGTTGGTTTTTCTCTAAGCAAGACAGTGAGTGAGCATGTGCCCATGAGCTGGGTGATGATCTTCTTTGGGGACTGAGACTGCTGTCTAATTTATCCTTTCCACTATGGAATGTAGATGAAGACTTCAGCCACTGGAAACTTACTATATTTTCCGTCTTGTTTTAGCTACTTTTCTGAACTAAAGCACAAAGGCCCTTTCATTATATCTCCTCACTAAGGATTATTATTATTATTATTTTTGCTGTTTAAAGAAAGTTCATTTCTATGGTTTTGTTTTGAATCAGAAAAACCCAGTTTAGTGGTGTCCAGGGATATACATAACTCAAAAAAATCTGACAGTACAAAGGTTTTCAAATTACATCAGAATTTTACCTTTTTTTCTTTAGGTAATATACAAGAAGAAGCTTGGCAGACTCAAAACAAAGGTCTCTCTTATTACCGTATGATATACAAATTTAATTTAACTACACTTTAGAATTCAGTCATTTATTCAGTTAGCACGAGTATATTAAGCACTTTCCATGTTCAGATACTGAACAGGTATGAACAACATTTAAGATAAAATAAAATAAAATGGTGGCTTAAATGACCTGTTTACATTCATTGAAATGCAACCTAGAAGAACAATAAACTCTTCATGCTGATTTCTTAGGTTGCTGTTTTATTACATGCTATATTAGGCAGCCAGTGATTTTGCCATTTCTATTTTATTTAATCATTACTATTAACTATCATTCGAATAGTTTATTATGGCATATGCTATTTATTGGTGAGAAAAGCAAGATAATGTGCAAGTCCATATATTTACTTTGTAGTCACACTTCTGAAAGAATTGAAACCCTGGTTGTCACTCAGAGAAATTTATTTTACTGTTCTCACTTTATGGCAATCATGCATCTGACCTCTGTCATTTGTTTGTGTGTGTTCATTTGTCTTGTTCATCCTGAAAGACTTTGTGCTCCTAAAGGTTCTGTGTCATATATTTGAATGAATTACTCAAATTTCTACACGTTGTTAAACACACAGATTGACTTAGCAAGATTTAACTTTTGAGTTATGCTTTAGAAAACTGACAAGGTAATTCAGCTTTCTTTAGAATGTACATGTTTAAAAGAGTACATATTGGCACCAATTTCTTTCTTTCCAAATGCCATTTTCTGGATGTGTTTAATTTATTGTGGCTTGGGGTAACTGGGAAGGACTGAGACCATTACCTACGAGAGATAATGGCTGAAGATCTTACTCATACTCTTCTTTGGAAGTTAATGTATGAGTAACTCCTGTGTGTCTTTACCAGGGCCTGGATCTCACTTGAGAGATTATGATTTTAAGTTAACATATCCTGCCACACAACGTGTGAAATATGCAGCCACCAGTGACTGCTTTGAGCTGAAAGCCCAGCTGGGTTTATTTTAAAAGACTTGCAGTTCTTTGCCAAAGCCAACATTCTTGGAGAGTGAGTAGACTGGGTGACTCACTCAAAATAGGCGAGAGGTCACAAGCCTGCAAAAATGAAATCGAAACACTGTTCCTGGCTAGGCACAGCATTTGAAAAGGCATTATAAAGTAGACATTAGTGAAGTTTTTTTTTTTTAATTTCAAAAGGATTCTTATATATGTGTCTCACATAGACTTCTTTCTGAGCTACAGCTAATTAGTCCTGGCATTGGTCACCTTTCCTGGAAATCAGAGAAACAAAGTATTCTGGTTCCTATCTCTAGCTTTGGACAATGACCTTATTGGAGAACAAAACAGTAGCTGAGTTCTTGAGGCTAATGTAAGTCTCTATGAAAAGCACCTGGCACACAGCCCACGTGATATGAATTTGGTGAGAAAAAGGGAGAAAAATCTTTTGCCAACACATTCTTACATATGTGACTGCATTATAGACTATCGACAAAGGTCAGTCATGCCATTAAAAGCTGAGGATATGACAATTATTTATTGAGAACCTTTTGTGTAACAGATATCTGTTTAATTCCTATTCACCCAGGAAGGTGAGCATTTTGTTGTTTGACTTTGTTCTTTGGCATTTGGTGTTTAGTTAAGAATTTGAAATTCCTTTCAATGTAATAGTTCAAAACCTCTGAAGTTTCAGAACTAAAACTGATCTGTCAGGACAAGACTCCAAAGTGAGGAGAATAAAGAGAGCCCTTCTGTTGCCACCAAGTAATCAGAATAACGAGGAATATGCAATCCATTCCCTGACTCTATGGCAGGCAACTTCTACCTTTGTATATAAGAAAAACAACAAACCACACAATTTTTTGGGTTGGACATTGCAGTGAAGATTCTCCTGGGAAATCTGGTTGTTTCCTTTGCTCCAGGACATTTGATGACTTAGCATGGGTCTGTATATGAAGGATGTATATGAAGGAAGTGCATGTAGGCACAAGATAAACTTAGGAAAACAACTGGGTGTGGTTTTCTCTTGCCTTTTATCATGTTGGTGTTAGCTGCTATCTTTTTTTGGTTTCTGCCCATCTCTATGACAGCCTGTGGTCTCGTGGTAGCATTCTTTGTGGGTTTTGTTTTTTCTATTATTTCAGAAGCTATAGCTAGTTGAAGACGTTGCCACAGCAATTTGACCCACACCCACTCTGATGGCTTTTCCAGCCTGCTTCAGGATTTGCGATTTAGAACAGAGGAAGGTTGAGCTGATAGTGGTTTTGTACCATTAAGAGAAGATGAGAATGAAGAAGGCAGCTAGCTCTATTACAGGATCTCAGAGAAAACTGCTCCTAGAGGAGTAGTCATGGCTGGATTTGTGGTAAGGGAAGCAAGGGAGACTGAGAAGATGAACATCTAGCTTCCAACCAACCCATAAACTGCAGAACGGAATTTAGACAGAAAAGTTTGGGTATATGCTGATCACATTCTTAATTTTAAGTTTTGTATTGATGATGTGGCATATAACACATTACAGTCTAGATGATGTCCTAAAGAGTTTACAAATATTAACTTGTTCAATTCATCATAACCATGTGAAGTAGGCAATGTTACTCTCTGTAATCCCAACATTCTGAGTGATAGAATATATACATCACCTTCCCCAAGTTATACACTATACTATACTATCTCTTTTGCTAGCATGCTAATGAGAACATGAATGGAAGTACTTAGCACTATAGACTCTCTGGTAAGAGGAAGAATTGTTTATGTTAGGATGGTAATGACTGCTACTAGCCAGTGTTTGTCTCTTGTAGTACTTGCTAATGGCTTCAGCATCTGTAAAGAAATATATCTGCACATTCAACTCTGGAAGCCTCAATTCAAACTCTGCTCCTATTACTCAGCAGCTATGAGATAGTGGATAAGTTACATAATGCCTCCATGTCTCGGTTTCTTTTCTTGTTTTAACTTTTGTGACAAACTCTCATTATGTAGGCCAAGCTGGTGTAAAAGTCATGATCTTTCTGCTTCAGCCCCAGGTGAAATTACAAGCGTGTATCACTGTGTCAGGCCTCAGTTTTTTAAATGGTATGATAATTATCTAAATTATTGCTTCTTACTAATAATAAATAAAATTGTCCATGCAGCACTTAGTAGAACACCTGAAAGACAGTAATTGGTTAACAAATATCTGTTGCTTGTTTAACTACCTATTGCAATTAAACTAAATTTTCATTCTTTAGATTTTTTTTTCAGTCAGTGAATTGGTCACCTATTTCCAGGGGTTTCCTGGTAACATTGCTTTGCATTTATTTATTGAAATGTTTCAAGCCTGTACGTGAGATACTCCATTTAATTCTGAGGTTGGTGCGGCTATGTTTTTGGTCAGTGCTAGGAATGGGACCCAGGACCTTAAGTACAACAGAGAAGTGCGTTATCACTCAACTTTATGCCCAGACTGATAATGCAGGCATTATCTCTTCATTAATAATATGGAAACTAATACTAGAAAGATGACATGGCTGTTAGGTCTGCATGGCTAATCATGGGAGACTTTGTGACCAATGCTCCAGTGTTCTTTCCAGCACCATTTCCCACCCTCTCCCACACTCATGTATCATTGATGGAACAACATCAACCTAAATTTTTAAATCATTTGCTGTGCGTATGAGCAGACTCATTCTCCCCTCATGCTTCTTCAGGAAGTGATAAGGAGTCCAACCCATAGGAGTGAGAATATGAACAAAGAGGTCAAGACCATGATGAAACAGTTTACTTGAGCTAGTGTGAGCTCACTAACTCCTAAGGGTCATTAAAGGAACCAGCATAGGACCAAACTAGTCCTTCTGAATGTGTGTGACAGTGTGTGGCTGGGGTAGACTGCGGGAGCATTGACAGTGGCACTAGGATTTGTCCCTGCTGCTTGTACTGACTTTTTCAAACCCATTCTCTTTGAATGGATACCTAGCTAAGCCTGGATATAGTAGGGAGGACCTTGGTCCTTCCTTGGAACAGTGTGCCTTGCCCTCTCTGGAGAGTGGATGGGGATGAGGTGGGGAGAAAGGTGAAGGGGATGGGAGAAGAGGGAGTAGGAACTGGGGTTGGTATGTAAAATGAGAAAAGATAGTTTGTTTTCTTTTTAAAAAATAAAATAAAGTGGGGAAAAAGGAGTCCAACCGATGTCTGTACCTCCCCACCCCCTTTCCTCCCTCTCTACCTCTCATCACATGCTTTGGGGACTCAGCAAAACTTCTTTTCCAGGGCTGAAAGTCAGATCATTTCCTATTTGGAAATTTCAGAGAATGATAAAGGTAACAAGAGCACAGGATTTTATCTGTGGATGCCATTTCTTACATCAACATCAACCTTAAACTGTAGTTC
Source organism: Myodes glareolus (assembly GCF_982192425.1). Classification (NCBI taxonomy): domain Eukaryota; kingdom Metazoa; phylum Chordata; class Mammalia; order Rodentia; family Cricetidae; genus Myodes; species Myodes glareolus. The sequence continues at coordinate 142,123,119 of NC_142053.1, forward strand.
TCATCTTAATTTTTGTATGTAGTGAATTTGGTATAAGAACAGAATCTAGTCTCTTACCTCCTACTAGAACTAAATAGAAGCATTTGAGGATGGTTACTTGGAGTGGGCTCTACCTTATGCTGTACAGAGAACTCCACCTGCAAATCAGACCAGAGTCTCCACCCAAGGACCCTCTGAAGGGGAGAAACTTAGGTGGAGGGATACTTCTGTTGTTTCTACGAGAGCAATTGTGGTCCTCTATCACATGATTCCGTATTGTTTTATCTTTGTAGCCATAAGACAGTTTCTTAAACAGTTATCCTCTGAAGCTGAAGTGCAAGTCTAGTATTGGTATTGTTGATATTGCTCTGTCTTCCAGCTGTGTGCTATTGTTTTTGTCAGTATTGCTGTCTGTTGTCTAGCTGTGCTCTCCTCAACTTCAGATGTAGTCCTCCACCAAACCCTAACTACTTTCATTTCCCAGATGACATTAAATGTTGTGGAGGTGGTGGGTTGTGGGTTGTTTGTTTTGCATGTGACTTTGTGTTTGCTGCTTGATAAATGAATCCTCTTAGAACTTTGAGGCATCAATGAGTGTAGACTCTTCTGTGGCTATTCTTATTCCAGTGGGGGTGTTCTAGATACAAATCCTCAATCTGATAGATGGAAACTAAAAATCCTAGCCACTGGTGAAGACTCTGATACCTCTCAAAGCATACTATCTTGAATTATTAGTCTTCTGCCCAACCTTGGATTTTTGCATAAACAAAGATAAATGTTCCTTTGAAGAAAATCCTGGAAAAGAGGTGAAGTGTAGTGGTTATGATTAAAGTTTGGGGGAGTAAAATGTACCACATTCTAATTTGTGCTTTTCAGTCCATTCTGTCCTAGTAGGGTGAACATGTGTGCATACTGTATTCTGCTTCTTTTCTAATTCCCAAAACTAGACTCCAGTGATGGGAGCTTAGAACAAGGACCTTGGAACAGGGAGCAGATCACTGAAGGGAGGTCAATGGTAGACTACTTTATCAGGGAAGTTATTTGGTTATAGCCATGTAGCAACCTATGTTGGTACTTGAGCAGTTCCCTGCATCTGCATCAGCATAGGTCTTAGCCGTGGTTAAGGTTCCTTCTGATCATGAGATACCGTGAATCTGCTTGCCTTCCACTTGCCATTCTGTCCTAGTGACTGGCCTTCCTAGGTAATTCTGGCAATGGAATATGAGAAGCAATTTCTGTAGCCCTTTCCTGTTTCTCATCAGAAAGAACTGCCTATGATGGATAAAAGACAAGGGAGACCCTAACAATGGGTGGGTTTATAGTATAGTACCATTGCTTCCTCAAGTAAAATATGCTTTTAAAAAGGATCTTTACAATGAAAGTAACTGTGTACAAGGTATTCCTAGGATTGACACAATTTGCTATGACAGGTAGAAAGGACTGCCCAGGAGCTGAGAAGGAATTAGTCTGTGTGATGAAATAGACAGATGTCATGCATTCTCAGGTGCTCTGATTTTGATGTTACATCATGAATGAATAGTAGAAAAGTGGGGTTCTAAGATGAGGAAGAACGTTACATGTCACAAACAACAGAGTTGATCTGTCCTAAGGTCAAAGAGGAAGAGGTGACAATGAATCCTGGTCTATTGCAAACAGGAAATATGTAACTTAGGTTCACTCTAGATCCTCAGTTTTGTATCAGGTGCTGGGCACATGACCTCTGAGTTTTGTTTCTTATCCCATGCATAAGAAGACTCTGTATATGACCTGTTATAAAGCCATAAAAGAGAGTAGATAGTCAAAAACAAGGTTGAATGAATACTTTAGATCCATCCAGGTATACTCTACTATGTAACAACTACAGGACCATGGAACAGACTTACAACCTCTGAACTTTGCTTCATCTAAAAAAAATAGGATTGATTTCTAGTTGGTAGGGATGTATGAAGGGCTAGGTGTGAAATGTAGGTCAATTTCTCCAGAGACAGAGCCTGAGAAGAGGATTCTGTGTGAGCTCTATTAAGTGATCACAGAAGAGATGAGTGTAGAAACAAGTTAGGAACAGGAAAGGGTATAAAGAGGAGAAAGTCTCAGCCTCAGCCTGACCAGGCAGGTTTCCATCTCTAAGTCAGTCATTGAGCATCACCGAGAGGTAGGGTGTGGTTACCAACATCAACTTCTAGTCATTCTTAGATTCTCTGTTTGAGAAATGACCCCACGTTCGTCATGGGCTTCTAGAAAAGAAAGGACACTAAAAAGTTCACTAGAAAAAGTAAAAAGAATAATACAGTTACAAGGCCAAGAAATCATGACATCTACTATCGAGGGTTTCTCCAAGGGACATGGAACTGTGCTCAGCTGGGAACCAAATACCAGCTAACACCATGAGACTTCCATCAGAGAGTATAATCCTCAGCAATCTACAAGTGAGTTTGTACTGAAAGCTTGAGCAACAAAAGAATATTAAGGCATGATGATTTAAGAGAAGCACACTGCTATATACAAGACACGGCACAGAAATCCTGCTTCGTCCATATGCGCTGAAGTCCCCTTAGAATCACCATTGCCAGGCTGGGCTTCTTTCTAAGAAAGCTCACCTACCACAAACCTGTAGCAGTTTTAGAAGTTAAATTTGTAAGCTAATTATAGCAAAAGTCTCTAATACCAGGGATCCTGAGGCCATTATTAAGACAGATCAGGCAGGAACCTCTCAAGGGACTGAGTTTGCTACATGTGATCACCAGAAGGTACTGGGAAAGAGAGGATAAAAGTAGATCTCAGACTTTCAAGGATAAGAGATAACTTGGTGTTGGGCAGCGGTTTCTTGGGAGTTGAAGGATCCTTTCACCTAAGATCACCAGAAAGCACAGATATTTATATTATTATTCACAACAATAGAAAATTATAGCCATGAAATAACAATGAAAACAGTTTTATTTGTGGTTGGGGTCACTACAATGAGGAGCTGTATTAAAGGGTCACAGCATTAGGAAGGTTGAGAACCACTGCTGTCACACAGCAGTTGTCATGGGTAAAGACACAATAGTCACTCAGTGCTAGAGAAGGAGGACATATAGTTATTTTTGTGACTGCCTAGTGACTTTATTTTTTTTCTTTTTTCACTGCTTTTGTGAGTTGAGAACATCATGTTCTAGTTGCCAGCAGGTCCATTTCTCACTTTCTCTGCTTGTCAGCAGGAATGTATTTCATTTTTTTCAATGGCACACCCTCTTTTTCTCATCAAAGTTAAAAGAAACAGCCTTATTTAGTGGCTGTGCAAATCCTAAGGACATACCAGCCCTTGTACCACCTGGGATATGCTATCAAAACTCTTTAAGAAATGTATTCAAATTTTAGTCCCAAAATTATCTCACTGGAAATTTGGTAGTCTTTTATTGCCATACCTTCTGTACTTCTTTTGAATTTTAGGGTGCAAACCGCCAAATGTGAAGCATTTTCAGGCCTTGATATTTAGGCTCACACATTTGCTTTTCTCTTTTTTCTCTTCCTATTTTACTCTTTTTCTATTATCTGCTAACATTTTCAAATAAAAGTGAGAAAAGATTGAATCAATCCAGTGCCATGTTGCCTTGTTCACAACTAAGAAAATGAGATCTCAGAGTAGTTCTCAAATCTGTCTCTTGTAATTTAAGGATAGAGTGTCTATCTTTTCTCTCTTCAGTTTGCTTCCTGCCCTTAACATAGAACAATGAGATGCTCATAAATTTATTTGGAAACTTAATTTTATTTTATTTTATTTTTTATGGGAGATAATAGTTGGGGATTTTTGCAGGCAGCCAGCAGGGGGCACCATGGAGTTGTGCACGGTGGTGAGGCCACTCATCACAGTTGTTTTGAAATGCCTTGGGGCTTTCTTTAATCCTGCAATTCAGTTGTGTAGCCCCGCCCCACTCTGGCTTTTGAACAAGACAGCACTTTGCAATGGTTTTTGTCAGCATCGTTTTAACAATAAATACAGTTGTTTGAAAGGAAAAGAGAAAAGGTAGTTTCATAGAGTGCAAAAAATCCATTTCAAGCACTAAGGAACTCTGAAAAAAGTGCTTACAAAATGTGTTTACTTAAATATTGTGAAACGAGGATGGAAATTCTCAGTGCTGAGTGTTTGTCATCTACTCAGGACTAGCAGATGGCCGCCGCCTCCTCCTCCTCTGCACGCCAAATGACTCACATTGTACAGGGTGTGCAAAATGAAATTTCAAAACTCTACAGAGTAGAGGTGGCAGTGCCATAACTTGATGCTGGAGGAGAGTGCCAGCCAGATGACTTTGCCAGCCAACATGCTGCCAAAGACTTCACAAAATGCCTCTCATTAGAATGAATTTGGATGTGTATGCAGTCCGCCATCTCTGAAAGGATCAAGGAAAGGTCCCGGGTTGTGAATGAGCCTGGGTAGGTGTGAAGGGGAGGGTGGTCTGCCTGGCCAGCACAGAGCTGGGTGGTAATCACTGCTACCAATGTGAGTCATGCCTGATGAGCTCACCTGTTTTGACTTGCCAGCCAGCCCTAGAATGGTGGCAGCTCTGCCTCCAGCCAGCAACAGAACTAAAGCTGAACTATTACCACATCCTCCAATAAATTGCAGATTAAGTAAAGGTTAGAGATGATCATTTAAGTTCAAAGTTCTTTTTATTTTCTTTTGTTTAATCAAAAGAAACTCTGGATCTGCTATTTCTAATCAAAATACTAGAGTCCTAACAGCCAGGTGGACAGATGCACTTGACTTTTAGTTAGATTCAAACTTTCCTTCATGTGACAGGCACCAGAGATGCTCCCAGTCTCTCATATTCTGAATTTCCCATATTTACACCTTTGTCAAGGCTCTTGCTTTGATGGTAAAGAAAAGACTTGCAGTTTCTTTTGCTCTCTTTGAATACTTACTCTGAAAGAAGCCAGTCTTCCTTTAAAAACTCTTACTATTCTTCAACAACTATTCTTTGAGGAAGCTCAAGCAGCCACATTAAAAAGTTGGATGAATAGAGAAATGCTTGGCAAGCCTTTAGCTGTTTCTAATATCTCAGGCAGATGAGACAGGCATGTGGCTAAAGAAGCCATTTTGGATGTCTCGCTCAGTTGACTCTTCTAATGACTCTAGCTACTAACTGACTATAACTGCCTGAGAGAACCCAAACACCACCTGGCTGAGCTTAGCCAACCCACAGAATAATTGATTATAATAATATATTATAATCCGCTAGGCTTTGGGAAGTTTTGTTTTACAGTAGCAGATAATCTAAATATGTGAGGAAGAAGAAATATCAGCTAGCTAAATAGGAGCTATCTGTGTGTATGTGTGTCTGCCTCTCTCTCTCTCTCTCTCTCTCTCTCTCTCTCTCTCTCTCACACACACACACACACACACACACACACACTGTAGCTAAATTACTTTTGGATTTAAGTATATCCCGAATTTACAGTATTTTAGATTCTAGTGATATGATGACCATAAATAAGAGTGTATAACACAGAGATTATAGAAACAGAATACCCTTTGGTATGCCTTATGCTGGAGCATATTTTATAAAGCTAAGAAGTAGAAGAGAATCTGAAAGTTGACTGTCAACTTTCAACTGTCAATTATGAGTGGTATTGTTTCTTGCTCATTACTAGATATCTAGACGTCTGAAATGAAATGAACTGGGCAAAAACATCCTGATGTGTTTTTGTTTTTTAGAGGAAAAAAGAAAAGATGAAAGATTAAAGGCTTTGAATTACAAGAGTATAGCTGAAAAATGGCTAAGAACAACAGCATTGAGGTTGCTAGTACCTGAGAGAAAAGCATAACTTAGCCATTCCTAAGATTAGGTTAAACCCAGTAAAGGAGGGGTAATAAGAACAGTAGAGAGCAATGGAGTCACAAGAAGCAGACCCAGGCAGCACATAGATAGTACATTATTGGGGTTAATGTCTTTCCAGATAACCACAACCATGTCTTAGATACAAACACATTTGCAGTGCCAGAAATCCTAACAAAGCTCAAGTGAGGAGGACTTTGTTCAGCTACTAACAGGCAGAATAACTTGGCGAGGCATGGTGTAGCTTATAGAGGACTCCACACAGACACATTATTATCACATTTTTTTTTCTTTTTTTTTCTTTTCTTTTTTTCTTTTTTTTTTTTTAGTTTTTCGAGACAAGGTTTCTCTGTGGGATGGTCATGGCTGTCCTGGAACTCACTTTGTAAAAAGGATGTCCTTGAACTCATTGAGATCTGCCTGTTAAAGGCTTGCACCACCAGCACTCAATGTACTTAATGAAATTGAAACTTGATTTTAACTGCAAAACCTTATGATTTTAAGCCATAGAAACAAACAGACAAGCAAAAATGGGCACAAAATTTTACGGAAGATAACCAGGCTTGTAGGCAGGAAATATGACAAAAAGACACCATTGATTTAAGGCAATTCAGAAAGGAGCCTCTTAAGGTGAGGACAAAGATTTAAATTCCTGACCAAGCACTTAATGCAATGCCAGTACACAGTGGTCATGAACCAGGACATTGTGGATTCTGTGAACAAACTATTTCCAAAAAGCTCTGCGAAAGAGGAATTAAATAATAGCTATTTTCACTGGAAATTTGCCTTTATATCTTGTTTTTACATTTTCTCATTTAGCCTTATTGTCTAGGTAAACATTGATGTTCAGATTTTTAAACAGTGCTTACAGTTATTTCTCCTCCTTTCATTTTAAACATTCCTATATTCAGGTGTAGAGGCATGTACCCATATTCTGTATTCCCAGCTCTTGAGAAGCTGTGGCAGATGGTTTGTTAATTTCAGGCAAGCCTGGGCTACTATAGCATATCTCAGGACAGCCTGGCATATATACTAAAATCCTGTCTTAAAAAAGCAAAAAGATGAACAGTAAGAATCTTTTTCCAATTAATATTAACTTCTTAGTTTATAGTCTTGGAACTTTTAAAGAAAAATATGAAATGCATGAAGAGAATATCTATCACTTAGATGTTGTAAATTTCAACATTCTGTAGTTCTAGTTCTATTATCACACACATCTATTATTTATTATTCACACTAGTTTATATATAATTTATTTTTGAGAGTTGATTTGTCCCATCTAATACAGTAGAACCTACGAACAGCTTTGCATTATACTCCCCAGCAACTCACTTGTAACATTTTAATGTCCCAATATTTCAAGAAAGTATTGATTTGCAAAGAAATATCAGGTTGCTAATTAAAATTTTTGTCAGAATCTCATCAATTTTAGACATGCTTTCTGTGAATGATCCTTTTCAAAAATCAGGTTTTTATAACTATTTTGTTTAGGAAAGGATTCACATCAGTCTTGGTTTTGAGTTCCAAATATCAAAATTGGCTACAGTTTATTAGTAGAAAACGTTGAAACAGAATTTCTGGCTGGACTAGACACTCCAGCATGAAGATACATTAGAAAAGACAATAACCAAATGATGCTACAGAACAGCTCCAGAAGGTATCCCCCTGTTGACACAGATGCTTGTAGATGTTACAGATTATTGGATTCATTCTGAACTACTACAATTCACTGAAAGCCACTGCTTCTGCATCACCTTCAGAGAATGGTCTCCATGGTGTCAGCTTCCTTACATTGGTCTCCTTTGACTGAAATATCATAAGCATACACTTCATTGGCTGAATTCAAGGAAAATGTTATAATCTAGCTACAAGGGAGTGTAGAAAAGTTAATATCTGACTATTAGGTTGGCAAAGCAATGGTCTTATGCTGAGAATATTCCATTAACTCAGGTGTTCAAGCATTCTTGGTGGCCACAATGTTATGACATGTGTTGTTGAAGTATCTTTGGATCTAAAATGGTCTTTGAAGTAGTCTCTATATTGTTTTCACAATGAATAAAAGGGAGAGTACAGCTGACATTTCTATTTCCATATCATGAAAATGGATTCATTTTTCTTAAGCTAAACAAAATCCTAATTCTTTCAGTTAAAATGTTACATGTGCTATTTTTTCCTTCATGTGATGTCTCTTCTAGATACACTGCAAAGTTTTAACCTAGAGATCTTCACTCAATCGCATTTCCTCTTCTAATGTGATTTCTAGGGCAAGCCATTCTTTGATGTAATATCTTCTTTGTTTTATGATGTTCTCTCATTTAATAACAGTTTTCTAAACCATAAATGCTTCCCCCATGAGGAAGAACACAACTCAAAGGTTATAAAAAGGTGATGCCAAATGATATGCGTATTGCTACTCCCCTCCTCAAGGAATTTTACAATTACAATCATGTTGAAATACTTTTAAAAAAAGTAGTCATCTACTTCCCATTTCAAAAAGAAGGAAAGGGAAAAACAAAGCCAACTATGGAGATAAGAATTTATTCTTAGACACTTGCAAAGCTATTAGAAAGCATTTATAATTCATGTCAAACTTCTTTAGTTTGCCCTACCTTTATTCCACCAGCTGAATGATCAGATTCACTCTTTCAAATTAATGAATAAATTTCATTCCACATAATTGACAAAGGATTGAAATTATGTAAATAAATATTAAAATGTATTCATTATACATTATCCAGATTAATAACATAAATATGTCAAAAGGTCACACTAGAAAATGATTTTATGTATAAAATAGGAGAAACTAGTCTTCTCCTGAAGGATATAAACTATTAAATCACCATAAAATCATTTCTTTCATATGATATTCTTTTCTATCATTAATAAACCAAATCGAGATACTTATATCATAAATCTTGTCTAATCATTCTAACTTGTTAAATGTGCAAATCATTCTCTCCTGCAGGAAATACAAGTTAATGGGCAATTCAATGGAAAGGTACTACCCAAACATTTGAGGGGATATATTCAATAATTAGACAAGATCTATTTTGTTTTGTTTAGGGTTATGTGATGAGCCAGGTTGCTTTTTTTTCTCATCACTGAATGTAAATGAAACATTTAAAAGACTGAGGTCCAACTGAATACCAATCTGAAATATTAATATGACCACTTTTATTATGATTAATTGGATTCTGGATCTTACCAGAAGAATTTCATGATCATAAAAGGTTAGAATATTTTCCAGTTTTTATTGATAGTTTGAAGAAAGCAGTATTAAAATAAGCCTTTCAATTAAAAATGTTAAAGGCTATTCTGAAACAAAAATAATGAGATTTGCAACCTCTAATAAATACAAGATAAGTGGGAGAGGAAAAAAAAAGCAAGAATCTTAAACAAACAGTTTATATTACTTTTCTATTGTGGAACATGAATTTACCATCTTAAAACAATACCCATTTATTATCTTATAGCATCCACAAATCAAGAGAGCAGTCACAAGGCAGTTTGCAACCTAGGTGTCAACTAGACTATGTCCTAATCAAAGACTTTATGGGGGAGTGGGGGAAAGAATGGCTTCTAATTCCCCTTGGGTTGTTGCAAGGATTCATTGTTTTCTTCTCCAAGATGATCTGTATTTCAGGAGCAGATTAGTTCAGAGAGTTCTATACACACATGTGGTGACATGCTATACCTTTGCCATATTCTGTTAATTACAGATAGTTCATCAATTCTGTCTGCTCTCAAGGAGATGAGATTATACAGGATGTGAACATCTTAGAATTCTATGTACTGTACAAGTGAATCAATATTCTAGCCTACCATTGAAATCCAAGGCAGAGTCTATGAACCAGAGCATCATTTGACTAATTTACTTGTTGAACTTTACCACTCTCAGATTAGTAAGCACAAGACTGTCAAATATGTTAAGGATTTAAAGAAGACATTTTTGTTTAAATGGTTAAAGGAAACCTTTTGGTTTCCAGGTCATGTAATGCCTAAAAAATGTATAGCAGTAGTCCCAGCCATTTTGTAGCTGTAGATGAACTTTGTGTCTAACATCTACGTATATATATCCACAGCATATATGGAGAACAGATGAATAAACCACACACAGACAGCTGTTTGTGACATCACTAATGTATTACTCCTGAAAGTATAGAGGTGTCCTTGGGTTTTTCTCAAACACCCAAAGCACAGTTTTCACTAAATGTCAAGAGGAAGTTTACTCACCTAATGGGGAGACACAAACAGAGGTGAAATTAAACAGGCTTAATGTGAGTGAAAAATGACATGAAGGAGTAAAATGTAAGGTCACTGTCCCCCTCTTTGTAAACATACTTGTAAAATCTATCTTAAATAAAAGCACTGCTTTATGTGTGAGTGCTCTTTAGCATATGTGCATGTATCGAACCATGATTATGGGCATGTTCATACAAATACGTTCTCAGAGAGGATGCAGGATTATGAGAATAATACTTATTTTATGTTTTTCCCATATTACAGAAAGAACAAATACACTACCCTTCTGTGTTGGTCGGATTCTTAATGAAGTAAATACTGAATACAAGTTTACCGGGAAGTAGTGCCTCTAAGGATATAGAGTTTGGTGGAATTTTACATGACCCACAGAAGTTACAGGTCTGACCTTTAACTTTAAAAAATTTCAACAAACCTTAATATTTTGTAGTATCAGGTGATTCGGGAAGTCCTTCTGTATGTGAGTCGCTTTTATTGGTTAAAGAATAAAGAAGATGCTTTGGGCTGTGATTAGGGCAGAATAGAGCTAGAAAGGAAAACTAAACTGAATGCTGGGAGAAAGAAGGCAGAGTCAGTGAGAAGCCATGTAGCAACCAGAGGAGAAAGACACAAGCTGCCAGCCATAATCTTGAAGGTAGCCCACAAATCTCATGGTAAAATATAAAATAATAGGAATGTGTTAATTAAAGATGTAAGAGGTTGCTAGAAATAAACTAGAGTAGTGTTGTAATTAATAGAGTTTTCTGTGTGACTATTTCAGGTCAGGGCACCCGAGAATGAACAAACAACCTCCGTCAACAATCAGGCCCTTATGCACAATGGTGAAATGAGTGCTATGATTCTAGGTATTTAGACAAATAACCAAAGGCTGTTTATGTCAGCACTTCATCTTCAGACAGGGATGACAGTAATTTACAGAATGACAAAACTTTTCCACCTTTGAGACGGCCCAGCAAGGTGCTTGTATAAATCATTTGCTCAACTATATTACTCACTGAAAGGTAGTATAGGGTTGAAATTTCTCAGTTCTAAGTTCCAGGTTAGGAGTGGGATATTGTTCTATAACGACTCTTTATTTTGCTTCTTCCTCACATATTGGGGTTTCCTAATGCCTTCTCTTACTTTAATGAGTTATCTCCATAAGCTTATCTAATGCTATGGCTTCAACTTGTATCCACACAGACCCAGGAACTGTTTTTGCACTTGGGACACATTTTACAATGTCAGAAGAATTTCTATGTATCATGACTGGGGCAAAACTACTGGTGTCAATAGAACATAGAATAGTACTGTTGTAAAACAGATACATAGAACAATAGAATTAATAGAAGACACAGAAAAAAGTTGCCACAGTTATAGACACTTAATTTTTGGCAAAAATGTGGTAACTATAAACTAGAAAAACCTTTCAACAAATGATGTTGGAAAAATTGGATATTAACTGCAGAAAAGTGCAATTAGATTCATATCTCTTATCCTGTACAGAAATCAATTCAAACTGTATCATATGTCTTATTTTAAAATCAGAAACACTGAAAACTGCTAAAGGAAAACATAAAGACAATGTTTTATGACACAGATGTAAAAAGCAAATTTCAGAATAGAACCCCATTAGCACAGGAAAGAGCCCCAAGAACTAATAAAGGGGATTATATTAAATTAAAAAGATTCAGGGCTGGAGAGATGGCTTAACAGTAAGAGTATTGTCTGCTCTTCCAAAGGTGCTGAGTTCAATTCCCAGCAAGCACTTGGTGGCTCACAACCATCTGTAATGAGATCTAGTGCCCTCTTCTGGCCTGCAGGCATACATGCAGACAGAATATTGTATATATAATAAGTAAATAAATATTTTTTTAAAAAATAAATAAATTTAAAAGATTCTACACAGCAAAATAGACTATCAACAGTATAAACAGACAATCTGAAGAATGAGAGAGAATGTTTATCTGTTATATTTCCTGATGCTGTGATAAAACCCTGTGACCAAAAGTAACTTGGGTAAGATAGAGTTTGTTTCATCTCATAGCTCTAATGTCATACTCCATCCCTGGGGAAGTCAAGGAAGGAACCTGGAGGTCATGGAGGTATGCTGATGTCTGGCTTGCTCTCTATGGCTTGTTTCCCCTTCTTTCTTATAGCATCCAGGACCACCTGCTCAGGTCCAGTACCACCCACAGTGTTCTGAGCCCTCTCACATCATTCATAAATAAAGAAAATGCACCACAGACTTACTCACAGGCCACTTTGGTGGGGAGCAATTTTTTTGATTGAGGTTTCATCTTCCAAAATGACTCTGACTTGTGTCAAGTAGACAAAACTATCCAGCGTACTAGCTATACATCTGATGAGGGATTAATATTTAGAATATATAAAAGTCTGAAAAAATTAAATACATAAATAACCTGTCAATAAATAATTAGGCCAATGATCCGTAGAGAACATTCCCAGAAGAAGAACTGCAAACGGCCAATAAATATTTGAAAACATGTTCAGCATCTCTGTTCATCAGAGAAATACAAATAAAAACTACTTTAAAATTTATCTTATCCAGACAGAATGGTTATTATCAAGAAAATAAGGGAAGACAAAAACTGGCAATGATTTAGAGAAACAGTAACACATAACTACTGTTAACGGAAGTGCAAATTGAAGCAGTCACTATGGAAATCACTGTGGGTGTTTCTCAGAAAGTTAGAAATAGAAGTACCATATGATACAGGTATACCACTATTAGGCATGTACCCAAAGACTTTGAATCCTCCCACAGAGATACTGCACAATTGTATTTGTAGGCACTCTTTTCACAGTGACAAGAAAGTGGATCAGTCTTGGCTATTCATCAACAGATGAATGAATAACAAAAATGTGATATATTTACAAAATGGAATATTTTTCAGTTGTCAAGATATATAAAATTAGGAGAAAAAAAGGTTGGAATTAGAAAAAAAAGTTATACTAACAGAAGTTACCAAGCAACCAAGCCAAAGAAAGAAAGAGATGAGTAAAGGGGTACAGCTGGGAAAAGGAAGATGGGAAGAGCATTAAACAAATTAAATATGTCTGAAAACTCCATTTGGAAATTACTATGTAAGCTGTCTTCTAAAATAAAAATAAACATACATAGATCTAATCTACATGGGAAGTAGAAAAAGACAAGATCTCCTGAGTAAATTTGGAGCATGCGGACCTTGGGGGAAGGTTGAAGGGAGGGGAGAGGCAGGTAAGGAAGCAAAGAAAGATGTATAGCTCAACAAATATCAATAAAAAAAAGAGAGCAGAGAGATTCTGTTGGATGATGTGGGATTCTCCTTTGTATGCTATGAATATGTTTTGTTACCATGGGTTAATAAAGAAACTGCTTCAAACTATAGCAGGGCAGAATATAGCCAGGCTGGAAGAGATATATAAAGAGAGTAGATAGAGTCAGAGAGATGCCATGTAGCTGCCAAATGAGACAGATGCCAGATCCTTACCAGTAAGTCACAGCCTTGTACCAATACACAGATTAATAGAAATAAGTTAATTTAAAATGTAAGAGTTAGTTAATAAGAATCCTGTGCTAGTAGGCTAAACAGTGTTCTAACTAACATAGTTTCTGGTGATTATTTTGGTGTAGGCTGCCAGGAAATGAACGAGCAGTCTTCTCCTACAGTTGGATGACCCACAATGTATAAAACAGTCGGCCAAAGCATAGTCTATTCAGCCCCAAATATCAGTCCCATGTTGAGGAACTTTATTATGTAAAATCAACCCTGTTCAATGTCTCATATTTTACCTAGGTTTCATTTTCAAACACTAGGCAAGGTCAGGAAAATTTAACTGTTTTTCAAATATTTTAAATAGCAAGGTCATAGGATAAAGAGGGACTCGGCAGTGGTCAATCTATATATATATTTGGTATGTAGTCAGAGGGATTAGCCTGAGTTCTACTTACTTTTATAGGCCCATAAAATAATTTAACTTTAACCTTTTGCAATCAGAAGAAAGGCAATACAATAGTAGTGTGCATAGTGTTATATATAATGACTCAAATAAATTATATTTAACATTTATTCTGTCTCAGTAGTAAAATGAAATTATAAATATTTTAATAGAGAAAGAAACCATGAAAGCAAAGGCATCCAGGACCCCAAAAATTTATAATACATTTCTTTTACACAGGAAGAGACATCAGGGAGTTGAAAGCATTAATAAAATGTGTAATATCCCCCTGAGCTTTAAATCATTTTAGGAGAGAAAAATAAGATTTTTGGTAGGGCTAGCAGGCATTATTACAAGTCCACTTTAAGCCCACTGATGACCTTCAACTTATAGGTCTAGCAGTTTATCTAACAGAACAATTCTCCAGCAGACCTCAGCTGCATGTCTATGGCACAAAACAAGGAAACACTAGAGATTTCCTATTCTAGTATTTGGAGTAAGGAAGAGACTACTCCATTATCCAGAACATCAGGTAAGTCCTGTGCTTGCAGACCACCACCACTCCCTCAGTGTCTACCCAGCATACCCATAACCACCTCTTCTCTCCCCATCATTATATCCTGACCCATAACTTCTGATGGAAGCCCCTGCCCCACCAGAGGCCATGCAGACTACCAGAACACGGGTAAGTTGCTTGCCTGCAGATGGCCCTACTCTCTCACTTTTTGCCCACCCTACCTTGTCATGCTGTTCTGTTCCCCAGCTCCAGTGGAGATCCCTGCTTGACCAAAGGCCACACTGGCCACCAGAACCATAGGTAGTCTGTCCACCAGGGCACTGTCTCCTCTCAGTGCCCTACCAGCTTACCCCAATCACCTCACCCCTCACCATCAACATATCCCAGCCCCCACCTCCTGCAGAGGACTCCCAGCTAGACCAAAAGCCACACCAAACATCAAAAGTCCAGACCCCAACTTGGGAGTAGACCTCAATCACAGGCCCCTCTCATCAGAAAACCAGGAAGGAAACAGAAACAAAGGCAGAAAACACCCACACAACAAAGTCAAACTCAGAAATGACCCCAAACGCACATGCCTAGACACCAGTATAAGAACACAACCAATAATAGTCAGAGCAATATATCACCATCAGAGTTCAGTCTTTCTACTACAGCAAGCTCTGAAAAGTCCAACACAGCTGAAGCATAAGAAAATGACCAACTTTATGGAGATGATAGAGGTTCTTAATGAGGAAATGAATAACCCCTTAAAGAAATCAAGGAAAAAATTATTCAAAGAAATGAATAAATCCCTTAAAGAAAGCCAGAAAAAACCAAAAGGTTGATAGAAATGAATAAAACCCTTCAAGACTTGAAAATGGAAATGGAAGCAATAAAGAAAACACAACTAAGGGAATCCTGGAAATGGAAAATCTGGGTAAGAAAACAGGAACTACAGATGTAAACATCACCAACAGAGTTTAAGAAATGGAAAAGACAATCTCAGACATTGAAGACAGGATAGAAGAAATAGATGCATCAGTCAAAGAGAAAGTGGGAAAGAGCCCTGAATGCAATGGCACAAGAGACAACTTCCTGAACAGAATACTGGAAGCAAAGGCACAAAGAACAACAATAAATAAATAAAACTGAAAAGATTATTTAAAGCAAAGGACACCATCAACAGGACAAAATGACAGACTATAGAACGGAAAAAGATTTCAACAACTGTACATTCACCAGAGGACTAATATGAAAGAACTCAAGAAACTAGAAACTACAAGCCAAATGATCCAATTAATAATGGGACACAGATCTAAATAGATAATTCTCAATAGAGGAATCTCAAATAGCTGAGGAATACCTAAAGAAATATTCAACATCCTTAACCATCAGGGAAATGTAAATCAAAACTAATTTGAGATTGCGTCTTATACATGTCAGAACAGCTAAGCTCAAACACAAAAGTGACAATTCATGTTGATCAGGATGTTGAACCAGGGGAACAGTCCTCCGTTGCTGGTGGGAGTGCACAGTTAGTTTGGAAATCAGTATTGCACTTCCTCAGAAAACTGGGAATCAATCTACCTCAAGACCCAGATATAACACTTGGACATATACCCAAAGGATGTGCAATCCTACCAGAAGGATTGTTACTCAACCATGTTCATAGCAGCTTTATTCCTAATAGGCAGAACCCGGAAACAACATAAATGTCTCTCAACTGAAGAATGGATAAAGAAATTGTGGTACGTTTACACAGGGGATTACTACTCAGTGTTAAAAAAAATGACAAAATAAAATTTACTGGCAAATGGATGAAACTAGAAAAATCATCCTGAATGAGGTAACCTAGACCCAGAAATACAAATATGGTATGTACTCACTTATAAGTGGGTATTAGCTATAAAATAAAGGGTAATTATGCTACAGTCTATGGACCCACAGATGTTAAGTAACAAGGAAGATTCTGGTGGGGGGCACATGCATCTCTCTGGGAAGGGGAAATTGAATAGATTCAGATGATGGATTGGTGGCAGGTAGAGATAAGAATGGGAGGGTTCAGGCAGGGGTTGGGGAGATGGAGGGAGAGAATACTAGGAGTAGCAACTGGAATTGGGGAATATAGAACATAGAGCCTGATCTGGTCATCTTGTATAATCTGACAAGGTTCCCAACCATGGGACAGGGGGACATCAATCCATACATAAAACCTTCAGCCTACTTTCTCCCCACTTACAAGATGTACTGGGGTAATGGTGGTGCAGAACTTGTAAGAATGGCCAAAAAAAAAAAAACTAGTCTAACCTGACATTCACCAAGAAAAGGCAACGTCCTCTGATACTGCTTGGATGACCAGGACCAAGAGGCTGGGCAGCCCAGAGACTCAGGATATAACTAAGTACAACTGGCAAAGAAAAGTCAATGAAATGATTCCTAATGATATTCTGTTGTACTTATAGATCAGTGCCTAACTCAATTGTCATCAGAGAAGCATCATCCAGCAACTGATGGGAGTAAATGCAGAGTCCCACAGTCAAACATGAAGCAGATCTCAGGAAGTCCTGTGGAGGAGGGGAGGAAGGATGTTAAGAACCAAAGGGTTCAGGGACAGCACAAGAGCAAGGCCCACAGAATCTACTGACCAGGAATTACGGTGGTTTGCAGAGATCAGGGAGATTGTGTGGGTTATGATTAACTTGGTGTTCTTGTGGCATTTCTAACAGTGGGAGCAGAAGCTGTCTCTTTTGGAACTCTTTTCCTCTGACTGGATTTACTTGTGGAGCTCTGAGGTCATAGTATGTGCTTGGTCTTATAGGCTTGTTATGGTGCGTTTGATTGATGTCCCTGAGAGGCCTCCTCTTTTTTGAGGGGAGGTGGAGGGGATTAGATCTGGGGCAGAGAGATGACATGGGGAAGAGTCTGATATAGGAAAATGTGGTCAGGATGTAATATATAAGAGAAGAATTAAAAAAAATGTTTTTTGTTAAAAAAAAACCCTGCTTGCTTCCAACTACATACTATGCAAGGCCTCTTCCCACACCCACAGCTGCTAAGTGAGGTGCCAGGATGAGGTTTCTGCCTTTGAAATCCTTGCGTTATGAACACTCAGGGCCACACTTAGGTCTCTGAATACTTAGGTGTGGTCCAAACTATCTGAAATAAACACTTTCAATTGACAAGAAGAAAGAGAAAAAGAGAGAGAGGGAGAGAGAGAGAAAGAGAGAGAGAGAGAGAGAGAGAGAGAGAGAGAGAGAGAGAGAGAGAGAGAGAGAATCATGTCGCGTCTGCTTTGACCAGCAAAGAAAACACAACACCGGACTCTTCCCAATGCAGTTTAATTAGGAACCTTGAATACTCTTCTGACCGCGGAGAAAGACAACCCACAGCTAAAATAGCCTCTGGGTAGCCAACTCCAGCAAGCCTTGTGGGAAATGCGGATAGGCCCAGGTACACAGAAGCAAGCCAGATCCTTAAGTTTAGCCATGTATGGAGTTATTTACAACCGAGAGCCCTCACCATTTGAGGGGTGGAAGGCAGAAGCCAGCGCCATCTTTAAGGTGTGGCACAAAGCCGCTCTCTACAGAATCAGAGACAGAGAAAGATGGTGCAAAGTAAAAGAGGAAATTATTCAAGATAGACCTCTGGCCTCCACATGTGTATTCACACACGCGCACACACACACACACACACACACACACACACACACACACATTTATACGTGTTAATGTTGAATGAGACAATTCACAATTGAATGTTTTTAGAGTATTATTTTCATTAATATACCTCAGCTTGGGTTTTGTTTTCAGTTCACTACAGCCATTTCACTACAGCACTTGTGCTATAGATTTCTTGGTCGAATTTAGTTGAATCTTATTTGCCAGTATGAATCACATTTCAGACATTAAGCACTTCCAACTCTTATTCAGGGACAAATGTCATCTCTCTCTCTCTCTCTCTCTCTCTCTCTCTCTCTCTCTCTCTCTCTCTCATCTATCTATCTATCTATCTATCTATCTATCTATCTATCTATCTATCTATCTATCTATCTCAGCAAGCAAAATAAGACTGTTGCTTGTTCTTTTGTTCTGAGTTATATTTTAAGGATAGTTATATAGTGAACAGTGAGCAAAGTCCAGAAATACCTGATTTGCACTTGAAAAAAATCTCTATTTCCTAAGCTCCTAGTCCCTATGAGTTGAAGAGGCTGTTGATAGAGGTTTTTGTTCCACCAGGTCCCACAGTTGTTCAGTCCAAAAGAAATATACAGAGGTCTACAATAATCATAAACTGGCTGGCCTATTAGTTCAGGCTTCTTATTAATTAATTTTTACATCTTAACCCATAATTCTTCTCTGTGTTAACCACATGGTTTGGTACCTTTCATCAGCGAGGCATTTTCTTCTGTGTCTTCAACATCTGCTGACAACTGCAGACTGAGCTTTCCTCTTCCCAGAAATCTCCTGTTCTTGTTTCCCTGCCTTTATTTCCTGCCTGGTTATTAGCCAGTTAGCATTTTATTAAAAATAATGCAAGTGACAGGATAAAAGACCATTGTTCCACAGCACTTCTCCTTCTTTTTTTAAAACCAAGAACTCAGAATCTAATATCCTTTGTTCAGCTTTTTGTTCATACCATTATTCATAGCATCTTGTAAACAAAACTCTAAACAAAGATAAATATCCACAAACCATTTTTGGGGAATATGGGCATAGTTTTCTAGGCTACTTCCTGCTGATTGGGGGTGCCAATAATCTTATGGGGACCTAAAGAAAATTTAAGATTATGATTAAGTCCTTTCTGGAAAATTCTGTGAATCTTAATCATCTCAGCTAGCAGTCTTGAAACTGTTTTGGATGCAGAACTCAGAGGAAACTCCAACAGAGGTCCTCTGAAATGGTGGATCATCTGGACCATCTGCTTCTTTTGGAGATTCTTCAGGGGAGTCTTCCTTGATAAAACCTGATTTTTCTTAGCCCGGAATGAATAAATCTACAGCCTCTTATTTCATGGGGAAACAAATGCAAAACCTCTTCTCCAAAGTAACCTCTACTACCTGCCTGGTTACTGACCAATCAGCTTTTTATTAAAAATAATACAAGTGACAGAAAAAAGGACCATTGTCCCACAGCAAGAGGGTTCACAGAACTTATATGAGATGATATGAGAAGAGAAGTGAAAGCCATGTATTCTGAATACATGGCTTAAGGACTCCAGTGTGAGATTCAGGGATTTTCCACAGACAGGAAGGAATTGGACTCACTCGGCCTTTTGTATTATTTCTGACAGAAGAGGTTTTTTTTATCAAATGTAAATGAAACTTTTGGTAAAGGCTATAGTGATTGAGAACTAACACTTTGTTGACATGGTTTCAATGCCTGGGTTTTTATAATTTTACCTACTTTCTATAGAACTCATTTTTTCCCTCATTTTAAAGGCAGAGGAATTCATAGCACATTTCCAAAGGTTGTTGTGAAGATTCACTGAACTATGTATTTACAATTCTTACTTTACACATAAAAAGTACCTAATAACTTTAGCAATAGACATTAATGTTGTAAAAGGGGTTGGCAGGCTGCGTTCCCAGCCTGCGTTCCTGCTAGGATCCCAGCTCCCTGGCTAGTTTACACCTGAAATAATTACATGGAAACTGTATTCATTTAAACACTACCTGGCCCATTAGTTCTAGCCTCTTATTGACTAACTCTCACATCTTGACTAACCCATTTCTAATAATATGTATGTCACCATGAGGTCTTGGCTTATCGGCAAGAGTATAGCCAGTGTCTGTCTTGGGAAGGGGAATCATGGCATCTACCTGACTCTGCGTCTTTCTCCCAGCATTATTTTCTGTCTACTCTGCCTATCTAAGTCTGTTGTCCTATCAAAAGGCCAAGGCAGTTTGTTTATTAACTAATGAAAGTACCACATAGACAGATGACCCTCATACATCACATTATTAAGAAATTTCTGGAATTAAGGTTTCAGGTACTTAATCAAATATATTTATTTTATTGCCCTTGTGTTTCATAACTTCTTTACATGTCTAAAGGGGCTAGGACAGGGGTATAGCATATTTTGAAGGACTGAGTTAATATTAAGTGGGTTTGATATCTTAGAAAATCCCATTATTAAAAGCACTTTGGAAATGTTTAAGTTTGAGCAGGAAAACATTAAAAGAAAATTAATCATGTGTTGTTTTTCAACCATTTACACTTAGTAAAAACCTTGTGATTTAGCTAGTATTTGATGTTAAAAAGTTATTTCCAGTCTTCTTTATAAGTTACCCTCTCAGGGAACACCCCTCCATTGCAGGTTGGAAAGCAGACTTGTACAATCACTCTGGAAATCAGAATGGTGGTTTCTCAGAGAATTGGGAATCAATCTGCCACAAGACTCAGCAATACTACTCTTAGGCTTATACCCAAAAGGATGCTCAATCATACTACAAGGACATTTGTTCAACTATGTTCATAGCAGCACTATTTGTAATAGCCAGAACCTGGAAATAACGTAGATGTTTTTAAAATAATGCTTTAAAAACAATGGCATCTTGAAATTTACATGCAAATGGATGGTGCTAGAAAAAACCATCCTGAGTGAGGTAACCCAGACCCAGAAAGATGAACATGGTATGTACTCACTCATACTAGCTCTAAAGCAAAATATAAGGAGCCTATAGTCCACAACCCCAGAGAAGCTAAGCACCAAGGAGAACCCTAAGAAAAATACATATAAATCCCTCTGGGAAGGAAAAATAGATAAAATCTCCTGAGAAAATTGGGAGCATGGTGGTGGGGAGAGAAGGAAAGGATGAAGGAGGGAGTGGGGGAGGACTTGAGGGAACAGGATGGTTGAGATGGGGCAAGAACAGAGACAGAGAACAAGGAAAGAGATATTTTGATTGAGGGAGCCATTATTGGGCTAGCAGGAAACCTTGCACTAGAGAAATTCCCAGGAGTCCACTAAGATGACCCCCAGCTGAGACCTTAAACAACAGTGGAGAGGGTGCCTGAACTGGCCTTGCCTTGTAGTCAGATTGATGACTATCTTAAATATCATCATAGACCCTTCATCTGTTAACTGAGGGAAGCAGAGGCAGAGACCCACAGTGAAACACTGGGATGAGCTCCCAAAGTACAGTTGAAAAGAGGGAAGAGTGAGAATATGAGCAAAAAGGTCAATATGGGGATACCCGCTGAAACAGTTTACTTGAGCTAATGGGAACCTACAGACTTTGACCTGACAGCAAGGGAGCCAACATTGGACAAAACTAGGCCCTCTGAATGTGGGTAACAGTTGTATGCCTGGGGCAGACTGTGGGACCACTGGCAGCAAGGCCAAGATTTATCCCAAAAGCTTTTTCAGGCTTTATGGAACCCATTCTCTCTTGAGGGATACCTTGCTCAGCCTAGATATAGTGGGAAGGGCCTTGGTCCTCCTCAAAGCAATGTGCTAGACTTTGTTGACTCCCCATGGGAAGCCTTACCTTATCTGAGGAATGAATGGAGAGTAGGAATGAGAGGAGGGTGGAGGGAGCAAGAAGAGAGGAGGGAGTGAGAACTGGATTTGGCATGTGAAATGAGAAAAGATATTTTTTTAAAAATTAATTAATTGATTTTAAAAAGTTACTTCTTTTTATTCTTTATGGATGTTCAGTTATGTGGTGATTAATGTTCACATAAAATAAGCCTGCTTTATTTTAAAGATTGAATGCTGCAAACCAGGTAAATGGTCCCTCAGTTTCTCTGGATGTAGAAACGATGTCTTCACCATCATCTATTGCCTCCTGATGAATCCTGCCACCTTTTACCGGTCAGAAACTGGTGGAAACTGGGGCAAGTGTACTTAATATTTTTATTTTGGGAGATGGGGTCAGAGTCTCTATAGCCCTACAATTCACTATATACCTCAGGATATCCTTAAACTCATGATAGTTCTGTTTCAGCCTCCCAATTACTTTGTCCAGTTTCAGTTCTATAAGTATTACTTGTCACCTATATTAACAATTTATGGAATATTTAATATGTGATAGCTACATTTAGATACAGTTGAATTCTTAAACTTATTGTATAATGTATGTGTTATTACTGCCTTCTTTTGGTGAGAAAATAAACCTACAGAGTTCAAGTAATTTGCTTGGGATTGCCCAGCTTGTACACGGCAGAGCCAAATTTTGAACAAAGAACCTAGAATCCATCATTTTGTGCTTTGTCTGTGCCTTAAAAATTGTAGTCCTAGAGATCATCAGTATTCTGGATATAACACTGATTTAAACCAAAATCTAATTATAAAAGCAGAACGCAAAAAGATGAAGAAGGGGGTCAGGATTGCCTAGCATCAAGCATATTCTTCCAGACTCAGCATTGTTTTACAATTTTAATGATAGCAGTTGATGATGGTAAGTAACTTGTAGTACAGTATGTGGGAAGGATGAAGGTAATTTTGAAGTGTTAACACTAAGGACTAAACTAGTGAACTATAAAAACTTTAAAAGAGCTTCCAGTGCCTCTTCTCTAAAATGAGCTGTTTTAAGAATGAAGTTACAGATATTAAAGAGGACAAGCAAGCACGCATTCTATGAATAATAATTTACCTCTGAGAGACAGAAAACCTAATGACTAGTGGCTTGAATACACAAACTTCATTCTCTCAAAAAATAGTTCATGTGTAGCTCAACAAAACATTATAGTCCAAAATACCTATGTTAAAAGAATTAGACAACATGGCCAAAGAGAATTTATTTTAGAAATGTGGAGTAGCTTACCTTCCTAAAGTCCATTAAAAGAGTGAAATGCATCAATGAAATAAAAGCCAAACCACAAAATTATCTCAATAGACTCCAAAATAGCAACAATTAAACTCAGTACCACTGCATGATAAAATCCTTTAATGAGATGGGAATAACAGAGCATCTTCAAAACAAATAGATAATAAAAAAACAAACAAGAATACCAACTAAAAATCTAAATGCTGAAATTATCTATGACTATGCCAAGATGAACTCATTAAATTTTATCTAAATGGTGAAATGCTGAAATTTCATCCTAATATAAGGAACAAGATATGTTCCCTCTTAATCACAACACCCTTCTATTCTAAAAAGTCAGTCAAATATTTACGGAATAGAAAGAAAAAATGTATGAAATTTGACTGGACCAAATAAAGCTAACTTTGTTTGCAGGTGACACAATCTTCTTTATGGAAAATTCTAAGGAATATACTACAAAATCTCCTAGAGATAGAACAGCCTGTCACAGGGTACGAGATCATTATAGATAGTTTTCCTGTACATTTGCAAAATGGAAAGGTACAGAAAGGAAATTATAAACACAGTTACATTTCTAATACCAATAAAATAATAAAATTATTAGGAACAAATTCAACAAAAGAAAAACGAAATTTGTAACAATATTATTGTAATCCCAGTATTGAGAAAACTAAGGCAAGAGAATCATAAGTTAAAAAACTAGTCTGACCTACATAATGAGTTCAAGGCCAGCCTGAACTATACAGCACAATTTTGTCTCAAAAACCCAAGGTCTGGGATGCACCTCAGTGGTACAGGTACAGCATTTACCTAGCATGTTTCAAGTTCTTGTATTCCATCCTATCACAACTCAAATAAAATTTCTAAATAAGTAGAAGGGCAGTCCATGTTCATTGGTCGGAAGACTTAATATCATCAAAATAGCATTACTTTCCTAATTGATCTACAGATTATAAGCAACACCTGTTGAATCATAGCTGGCTTCTTCATAGAAACTAATAACTGGTCAGAAATTCATGTGGAAATTCAAGTAACAAAAGAAGACAAAAAACTCTTAAAAAAAGTGTAGCAGGATCTTTTAGTGGAAGAAAGACATCATTTAATCAAATAGTGCTGAGACAACTCGAGAGCCACCTGTAGAAAAATGAATTGGAGCCTCTTTCTCACACCATGATTATTTATGCAAATGGATCATGGTGTAAATTTGTAAGAACTAAAACTGTAATAAAACCTTGGATTTAGCAAACACTTCTTAGTATGCTGCTAAATGCATAAAAGGAGGATGTTTTCACTAAAATTAAAAATTACTTTATCTCAAAAGACATGAATAAGATAGTTTAGAAAAAGATAATTGACAAAATATAATATTTTGTATAATATTTGAAACTAATGTTTCACTAGGGATTTGAGTCAAGAATATATAAAGAATTCATAAAGTTCAACAAGAAGAATAAATATAACTAATTTTTTTGGTATGAAGAAGATATACCTCAATGGAATTAAATGGAGAGAAACTCAAAGCCATTCCATTAAAATCAGGAACAAGACAAGGCTGTCCACTCTCTCCATACCTCTTCAATATAGTGCTTGAAGTTCAAGCAATAGCAATAAAACAACATAAGGAGATCAAGGGGATTCAAATTGGAAAGGAAAAAGTCAAACTTTTGTTATTTGCAGATGATATGATAGTGTACATAAGCGACCCCAAAAACTCTACCAAAGAACTCCTACAACTGATAAACTGTAACAGAAAATCATTACCTTTCACAATAGCCACAAATAGCATAAAGTATCTTGGGGTAACTCTAACCAAAAAAAGTGAAAGATCTATTTGACAAGAACTTTAAGTCTTTGAAGAAAGAAATTGAAGAGGACACCCGAAAGTGGAAGGATTTCCCATGCTCTTGGATGGGTAGGATCAACATAGTAAAAATGGCAATTCTACCAAAGGCAATCTATAAATTCAATGCAATCCCCATCAAAATCCCAACAAAATTCTTCATAGACCTTGAGAGAAAAAAATTAACTTTATTTGGAAAAACAAAAAACCCAGGATAGCCAAAACAATCCTATACAATAAAGGAACTTCTGGAGGCATTACCATCCCTGACTTTAAACTCTATTACAGAGCTACAGTAATGAAAACAGCTTGGTATTGGCATAAAAACAGAGACGTTGACCAATGGAATTGAATGGAAGACCCAGATATTAACCTACAAATCTATGAACACCTGATTTTTGACAAAGGAGCTACATTATACAATGGAAGAAAGAAAACATCTTTAACAAATGGTGCTGGCGTAACTGGATGTCAACCTGTTGAAGAATAAAAATAGATTCGTATCTATTACCATACACAAAACAGAAGTCCAAATGTATTAAAGACCTCAATATAAATCTGACCACACTGAACCTGATAGAAGATAAAGTGGAAAGTAGTCTGCAACACATGAGCACAGGAGACCACTTCCTATGTAGAACCCCAGTATACAGACAATGAGAGCAACAATGAATAATTGGGACCTCCTGAAACTAAGAAGCTTCTGCAATGCAAAGGACACTGTCATTAAGACAAAAAGGCAACCTACTGAATGGGAGTAGATCTTCACCAACCCCGCATCAGACAAAGGTCTGATCTTCAAAATATATAAAGGATTCAAGAAACTAGACATTAAAACTCTAATTAACCCAATTAAAAATGGAGTACTGACCTGAATTCTCAACAGAAGAAGTTCAAATGGCCAAAAGACACTAAAGTTCATGCACAACTTCCTTAGTGGTCAGGGAAATGCAAATCAAAACAACTCTGAGATATCATCTTACACCTGTCAGAATGACTAAAATCAAAAACACCAATGACAGCCTATGCTGGAGAGGATGTGAATTAAGGGGAATATAACCAAATTTAAAATTGAACAAAGGACCTAAATGAACTTATTTTATGAAGAAGACACATATATGCTCAGCAACCACATGCTTCTCATTATAATCCCTCAGAAAAATTCAAATCAAAGCCACAGTAAAATATAAGTGCACACCGAATAGGTGTTTTAAAATGGAAAATAACCTATGTTGGTAAGAATGTACAGAATATACTCTAATGGTAGAAATATAAAATAGTAGGACTACATTAGAATGCATTTTGTAGTTTATTCAAAATTTAAACATTGTTATAATTTTAATTAGCATTTCCTTTAGCGATTTTCTTCATATAAATGAAAATGTGGTTTCCCATAAAAATTCATGCAAAAATGTTCCCAGTAATGTTACATATGAGTCAAAAGTATAATAAAACATAACAAATTTTCATCAGATTATGAATGAATAAGCAAGTGAACATAATTGAGCTACAAACTATAACTAAATATTCATATGACTTAAAACATGTTTGAACCTTAAAACTATTATGATAAATGAAAGAAACCAGTCACAAAAGATGGCATACAGTTTGATTATGTTTAGTTGAGACTTCAACAGTTAACAACTTTGTAGAACATAAAAGAGATTAGTGGCTACAACAACTTGGGGCTGGTGGATTATGGGGTATTGAGCAGAGTGATAGCTAAAGGGTACAAAACTCTGAAATTAAGAACATGTTCTTATGGCAACAGTTATGCAACTCTCTGTGACTATACTGAAAAAACATTGACTTGTGTGCTCTTATTGTGTTGGTAGTATGGCACAGGAAACATATCTCAATAAAGCTGTTACTAAATGAAAAGGAAAAATTAGAAATTAATGAGAAGCTTGTTTGATCTGGATATAGGGAACAAAACACTGTAAGGGTCAGTTTATGTTTAGACAAGGTTCTTTATGGAAATCCAGCATGGACCAAGATAGGGAATGCTATACATCCAGGGGCCTATGAGTCAGCTAAAATGTCTGACACTGGATATCCAGAGAAGCCAAAAGTAAGCAATAATATAGTCAGTTTATGGCAATAGTCATGTTATTGCCATAACACATGTGATCATATTATTATTTATGGTAAATACCACTTTTGTGTGGTTTTGTGTAAATATGAGCTTGAAGTCAAAGGTAAGTGCCTTTTCCTTTGACCTTTAGCAGTCAGCCTTTGTAGGACTGATGGCCACCTGTATCCTGTGTGCCAATCTGCATGTCTGTGCCTGTTCCAATCTGCATGAAGTCAATGTGTGCCTCAGTGCCTGCTGCCACCTGTCTACCTAGAGGTCTATATGCTAGTGAATAAAATTTGTCTTATCTGCCTATGGTTCATTGCATACTTATCAGCAATCTGGTCTCCCATGACTCTCCTCCCATGACCTCCCTGGCTTTGGAGCTTAGGCCTCACACTAATGCTACACCAGTCCTGGAAGTAGTGAAGATTGGAAATAAAACAAGTATAATAATTGACATATGTAAAGGAAAGACATGGCCTTGGCTCCACAAATGAAAGAGATTCAGGACACCAAACTATTTTCATGAAGGACTATGTTCTTGATGAGAAGACAGACTAAACAACAATCTATCTGATACTTAGGGAAAACCGCAGTGAAAACTGTACAGAATGAGAAATAGTGAAAAAAATCTTCTCTGGAAATTTGTAATGATGAGCCTGTCCCACTGTGTGGTTCAAAGTCATCTCTGACTTCTCATGCTATCCTGGAAAGCCTAGGCAAATGCAGGTATATACACATACATATATACATATAAGATCCCTGAAATCCTTGTAGAGACAGCTAACACAACCCAAGTTAAATACACAGGTTCAAAGAATATACTGTACCTATTACAAGAGTGAGATAGAAAAGCTGTTCTAGATACTCAAGAGAGCTGAAATTTCTGTGGACTTGGAGACAGAAGGCTAAGAATGAGTGAGACCACATGTGAAAACTTCAAGGTAGTGCTTGATAATTTGTTGTTCTAGAAAGTCTAGCATCTTCTTGAAGTTATTAAACAGGAAAGGATGGGATTGCATTTGTTTAACAGAAAGGAAGTTTTTGGTGGTAGTGTGGAGTAAGAGGTCCTTCTGTCTATGCGTTGCTTCCATTAATGAATAAAGATACTGCCTTGACCTGTTGATAGGGCAGAACTTAGGTAGGCGGGGAAGACAGAACTGAATGCTGGGAAGAAGGAAGGTGGAGATGGAGACACCATGAAGCCACTGGAGAGAGACACTGGGAATTTTACCCAGTAAGCCACTGCCATGTGGCAATATACAATTAATAGAAAATGGGTTAAATTAAGTTGTAAGAGTTAGCCAATAAGAAGTTAGAGCTAATGGGCCAAGTAGTTATTTGATTAATGCAGTTTCTGTGTGGTTATTTCTGGGTTAAGCTAGCCGGGTGGCGGGGACAAATAAGCAGACCCTCCTTCTACGGTAGTGAGGTAGGTGGACTAGAGGATGCTGTTTACAGAAGAACCAAGAAAAAGCAAGTGCTGGAGAATAAAGTCTGATAAAAGATCTTAGGGAATGGAACTAAATTAGTGCCAGTTGGACTGATCTCGGGAGCAGACTTGCATATAATGTGAAAATGTGATGCCTCAAGTGGCTGTAACACTCATTACAGGATGGTTTAACTCCTATTCTATTAGAGCAACAGTTCAATTTGGTTGACACACAATGAGACGATGCCATTAATTTAGGAGTACTTAACAGTGAAAAGGATGGTTTTACACATAATGAAAGACTGTGCTTGAAAAACTAAGTAGAGGTTGTGGTGATTGTTGGTCCATGGAGAAGCAATAATAAAAACTAGAAATATAGCTAGCACCTGTGCTCAGATGGTAATAAAATAAAATAAATAAGACAATAAATTTGGGAGGACGATGCCATGGGAGAGAGTTCTGGGTGGTGTTGGAGGGGGAGTTGGCATGAATATAACCAAGATACATTGCATATGTGAATGAAAATTTCAAAGCATATATTTATTATTATTGTTTTATTACTTTAAAAAATAATGATCCAAATTCCAACTCCCTCCCCTCCTCCTACTCCCTCCACACACCCTTCCACCCCACCCCCAATTCTAAGAGAGGACAAGGCACCCTGCCCCGTGGCAAGTCCAAGGTCCTCTCTACTACATCTAACTTGAGCAAGGTATACATCCAAAGAGATTAGGATTCTAAAAAGACAGTGCATGCAGTAGAGACAAATCCCAGTGCTACTGTCAGTTACCCTTCAGTCTGCCCTAACTGTCAACCACATTTAGTGAGACTAGTTTAAACCCATGCTCGTTCACTCCCAGTCCAATTGAAGTTGGTGAGCTCCCCTTAGCTCAGGCAAAACTGTCTCAGTGGGTGAACCCCTCATGATCTTGACCTCTTTGCTCATATTTTCACTCCTTCCACTCTTCAACTGGACCTAGGAACCCACTACCACAGCCTACTTCAGGGTGGAGAGGATCTGAGAGCCAACTCCAGGGCTGAGGGGACCTAAGAGAGGGCAGACCAAGAAAAAACCCCAAGTACACAGTTAGCCACAGCAAAGATCAGACCAAGCCGCCAAGACTCTCCTAACAGCATTTGAAGGAAGAGATAGGCACCAATGCAAGATTCCTCCAACAATCTGAAAGGCAACAGAATAAAACCAGAATCCAGCAAACATACAACAGGAAGACTTGAACACTCTAATCCAGAAGAAGTAGAAGAAATAGACTTTACACATAACATTATGAAAATGTTAGAGACACAGAAAACAATCCAAAGAATCAATGAAACAATATTGAGAATATCAACGCAATTGACAAACCCCTATCCAAACTAATTAAATGGGAGAGAGAGAACACAGAAATTAACAAGATCAGAAATGAAAAGGGGGACATAACAATAGACACTGAGGGAATTCAGAGAATCATTAGATCTTACTACAAAAGCCTATATGCCACAAAGTTGGAAAATGTGAAAGAAATAGATTTGTTTTTAGATAAATACCATATACCAAAATTGAATCTATTTTATAACAATAGAAGCTGTCATAAAAAAAAAACTCCCAACCAAAAAAAAGGCCAGGACCAGATGGTTTTAATGGAGAATTTTACCAGAATTTCCAAGAAGAGCTGATACCTATTCTCCTTAATGTGTTTCATATAATAAAAACAGACGAGTCATTGCCAAACTCTTTTTATGAAGCTACAGTTACCCTGACACCAGAACCACACAAAGATTCAACCAAGAAAGAGAATTACAGACCAATCTCACTCATGAACATTGTTGCAAAAATTCTCAATAAAATACTGGCAAACTAACTCTAAGAACACAGCAAAATAATTATCCATTACAAGAAATTAGGCTTCATCCTAGAGATGCTGGGCTGGTTCAACATATGAAAATCTGTCAATGTAATCAATCATATAAATAAACTGAAAGAATAAACCCATATGATCATCTCATTAGATGCTGACAATGAGGGCTGACTGAGAAGCCAAGGATAATGGCCCTGAGTTTTGATTGTATTGCATGAACTGGCCTTGTGCGATCTTGGTTTGTTTGGATCCTCACCTTCATAGACCTGGTTGGGGGGGGGCATTGGACTTCCCACAGGGCAGGGAACCCTGACTGCTCTTAGGACTGGAGAGAAAGGGGGAGAAGGAGAGGGGGAGAGGAAAGGGAGGTGGAGAAGAAATGGAAATTTTTAATAAATAAATTAATTTAAAAAAGAAAAAAATAAAATAAAATTCTAATTAACCCAATTAAAAATGGGGTACTAAACTGAACAGAGAATTTTGCTTTTCCATATAAAGTTGATTATTGTTTTCTCAAGGTCTGTGAAGAATTTTGTTGGGATTTTGATGGGGATTGCATTGAATCTATAGATTGCCTTTGGTAGGATTTGCCATTTTTACTATGTTGATCCTACCAATCCAAGGGAACATTTACACATTAGAGTACTACTCAGCAGTAAAAAACAATGATACCTTGAATTCTACATGCAAATGGATGGAAATAGAAAACACTACCCTGAGTGAGATAACTCAGACCCCAAATGATGAATATGGTATGTACTCACTCATTAGTGGATTCTAGCCTTTAAACAAAGAACATTGAGTATAGTTCATGATCCTAGAGAAGCTAATAAGATGAACCCAAAGAAATCATGTATAGATCCTCCTGGAAACTGGAAGCAGATAAGATCACCAAGCAAAAGTTGGGAGCATGGGAGTGTGGGGGTGGAGAGAAGGGGAGAGGGGGAGACAGAGGGGAGAAGGGGGGGGTCGGGGAGAGCTTGGTTGCGTGGAATGGTTGAGATGGAGCAAGGATGGATATGGGAGCAGGGAAGGAAATATCTTAATTGAGGGAGCCATTTTGGGGTTGGCAAGAGGCTTGACTCTGGAGGGGTTCCTAGGAGTCCACCAGGATAACCCCAGTTAAGTCCTTGGTCAATGGAGGGAAGGGTGCCTGAACTGGCCTTGTCTCGTAGTCAGACTGATGACTATCTTGAATATCACTATAGAACCTTCATCCAGCGACGGATGGAGATAGAAACATAGACCCACATTGGAGGATTGGACTGAGCTCCCAAGGTCCAGTTGAAGAGCAGAAGGAGGAAGAATTTGAGCAAAGAACTCAGGACAATGAGGGGTTGGTCCACGCACTGAGACGGTGTGCCTGAGCTAATGGGAGCTCCCCAACTCCAGCTGAACTGGGTATGAATATATATGGGATCAAACTGAACCCTCTGAATGTGACTGAAAATTGGAGCAGACTGATGGGCCAATGATAATGGCACTGAGATTTGTCTCTACTGCATGTACTGGCTTTTTTGGGATCCTAGTGTATTTGGATGCATACCTTCCTAAGTCTGGATGTCTTCCCACATGGCAGCGCACCTTGCCCTCTCTTAGGAATGGAGGGGGTGGGCAGAGAGTGTGTGGAGGAGTGGGAGCAAGTGAAAATTTTGATTGGCATTATTTTAAAGTAATAAAAAATAAGATATTATAATTTAAAAACTGAACAAATCAACAAAAACTGCGGAGTCTTAGGTTGATACTTTTAAAACCCACTTGCAACTATTTAATTAAAGGAAACTCAGAAAGGATTGTGAATTCAATAACAGCATCAGCCAATATGATTTAATAGGACATTCTACCCAACAACACTGGAATACAGATTACATTCAAATGTCTCCAAATACTTACCAAACAGGCTTCATCAAATATTTAAAGTTAAGGCAATATGACCTTTTTTATTTTTTTAAAAAAAATCTTTTTTCATTTTGCATACCAATCCCAGCTCCCCCTCTCTCCCTTCCTCCTGTCCCCTCTACCTTCCCCCAAGCCTCACTCCCATCCACTCCTCAGTGAGGAGTTAACAAAGTCTAGCACATTGCTTTGAGGAAGTTCCAAGGCCCTCCGTATTATATTTATGCTGAGCAAGATATCCCACCAAACAGAATGTATTCCAAATAGCCTGAATAAGCAGTAGGAAAAAGCCTGAACAAGCAGTAGGAATAAATCCTAGTGGCCTCACAGTCTGACCCAGCCATACAAGTGGTATTTTGATGTCTAATTTCTTGAGTTCTAATATATTTTGGAGATCAGTCCTCTGATGTGAGGTTTGTGAAGATATTTTCCTCTTCCATAGGTTGTCTTTTTGTCTTATTGACTGTGTTTTTTACTTTACAGATGTGTCTCAGTTTCATGAGGTTCCATTTATTTATTGTTGCTCTCAGTGTCTGTGCTACTGGTCGTATATTTAGGAATGGTCTCCCACGCCCATGCATTGAAGTCTACTTTCCACTTTCTCTTCTATCAGGTTCAGTGTGGTAAGATTTATGTTGGGACTTTTGATCCATTTGGACTTGAGTTTTGTGCATGGTGATACATATGTATCTATTTTCGTTCTTCTACATGTTGACATCCAGTTTTTCCAGCACCATTTGTTGAAGATGTTTTCTTCCATTGTATAATTTTAGCTTCTATGGCAAAAATCCAGTGTTCGTAAGTTTGTGGATTAATATCTGGATCTTCAATTTGGTTCCATTGGTCAAGTTGTCTGTTTTTATGCCAAGACCAGGATGTTTTCATTACTGTAGTTCTGTAATAGAGCTTGATATCAGGGATGGGGATGCCTCTAGAAGTTCTTTTATTGTACAGAATTTATTTGACTATCCTGAATTTTTGTTTATCCATATGAAGTTGATTATTGTCTTCTCAAGGTCTGTAAAGAGTTGTGTTGGTATTTTGATGAGGATTGCATCGAATTTACACATTGCTTTAGTTAGGATTGCTTTTTTTTTTCAGAGGTTAATTTTACATTATTTATTTGTTTGATTTATTTGTGGTTTTTTTTTGTTTATTAAATTATGAAAGTTTTCATTTCCGCCCCTCCTCCCAACACCCTCCTACTCCCCCCTCCCCCTCCTCCTCCCTCTTCATCCCTAAGAGCAGTCAGGGCTTCCAGCCCTGTGGGAAGTTCAAGTTCCTCCCCACTCCTTCCAGGTCCCTGAAGGTGAGTATCCGAACACCTGGATCCCAAAAATCCAGTATATGCAGAGGAAACAAGTCCCAGTGTATTGTCAGTGGCTTTTCAGAAAGGCTCCGGACCAGCCACATTCAGAGATCCGGCCACATTCAGAAAATCTGGTTGGATCACATGCTCGTTCAGTCCCAGTCCAACTGGCCTTGGTGAACTCTCATTAGATCAATCCCCTTGTATCAGTGGGTGATTGCACCCCTCGCGGTCCTGAGTTTTTTTCATGTTCTTCCTTTTTCTGCCCCTAATTTGGACCATGGGGAGCTCAGTCCGGTGCTCCAATGTGGGTCTCCATCTGTATCGCCATCCATCGTCAGATGAAGGATCTATGGTGATTGCTTTTTTTTAAAAAAAAAATATTCACCCTACCTACCCAAGAGCAAGAGAGATCTTCCTATTTTCTGGTATCTTCATTTTCTTTCTTCAAAGCCTTAAAGTTCTTGTCTAACAGGCATTTCACTTCTTTGATTAGTGTTGTATTATTTGTGGTTATGGGAATGTTTTTCTGATTTCTTTCTTAGCTTCATTATCATTTGTATATAGGAGGGCTACTGCTTTTTTTTGAGTTAATCTTGTATACTGTCACATTACTGAAGGTATTTATCAGCTTCAGGAGCTCACTAGTAGAGTTTTTGGGATTGCTTATGTATACTATCATATCATTTGCAAATAGTGAAAGCTTGACTTCTTCATTTCCAATTTGTATTTCCTTGATCTCCTTTTGTTGTCTCCTTGCTCTAGCTAAATTTTCAAGAACTATATTGAATAGATAGTAGACATCCTTGTCTTGTTCCTGATTTTAGTGGAATTGCTTTGATTTTCTCTTCATTTAATTTGATGTTGGCTGTTATCTTGCTGTATATTGTTTTCATTATGTTTACATACATTTCTTGTAGCCCTGATCTCTCCAAGACCTTTATTATGACAAAGTGTTGGATTTTGTTGAATGCTTTCTCAGCATCTAGTGAGATGATTATATGGTTTTTTTTTCTGTTTATTTATATGGTGATTACGTTGCTAGATTTTTGTATGTTGTACCATCCCTGCATCTCTGGGATAAAGTCAACTTGATCATGGATGATTCTTTTGATGTGTTCTTGGATTCAGTTTGACAGCATTTTATTGAGTATTTTTGCACCAATGTTCATGAGGGAGATTAGTCTGTAATTCTTATTCTTGGTCGAGTCTTTGTGTGATTTTGGTATCAGGGTAACTGTAGCCTCATAAGAAGAGTTTGGCAATATTCTGTTTGTTTCTCTTATGTGGAACAAGGTGAGGTGTATAGGAGCTAGCTCTTCTTTGAAGTTCTGGTAGGATTCTGAACTGAAGCCAAATGATCCTGGGCTTTTATTAATTGTTCACCTGGTTTTGATTTAATTTTGTTATGTGGTACCTATCCAGATAATTGTCCATTTCTTTTACATTTTCCAATTTTGTGGAATACAGGTTTCTGTAGTATGATGTAATGATTCTCTGGATTTATTCAGTGTCTGTTGTTATGTCCTCCTTTTCATTTCTGATTTTGTTAATTTTGAGTTCTCTCTTTGCCTTGTGTTTAGTTTGGATAAAGGTTTGTCTATCTTGTTGATATTCTTAAAGAACCGGCTCTTTGTTTCTTTGATTCCTTGTATTGTTTTTTATTTGTTTGTTTCTATTTTATTGATGTCAGCCCTCGGTTTGATTATTTCTTGTAATATACTTCTTCTGGGTGAGTCTGCTACTTTTTGTTCTAGAGCTTTCATATGTGCTGTTAAGTCACTAGTGTGAGATTTCTCCACTTTCTTTTTATAGGCACTTAGTGCTATGAACTTTCCTCTCAGCACTCTTTTTATAGTGTCTTACAGGTTTGGGAACATTGTGCCTTCATAACCACTGAATTCTAGGAAGACTTTAATTTCTTTATTTCTTCCTTGACTCAGGAGTGATTCAATTGAGCACTGTTAAATTTCCATGAGTTGTAGTCTTTCTGCAATTAGTGCTGTTGAATTCTAACTTTAAACCATGGTGATTCAATGAGATACTGGGGGTTATTCCATTTTCTTTTTGTATCTGTTGAGGTTCTTTGTTACTGAGTATGTGTTCAATTTTAGAGAAGATTCCATGAAGTGCTGAGATGGTATATTCTTTTGTCTTTGGGTGAAATGTTCTGAAGATGTCTGTTAAGTTCATTTAAGTCATTACATCTGTTCTCTTATTTTTCTGTTAAGTTTCTCTCTGGTTGACCTGTCCTTTGGGGAGAGTGGGGTGTTGAAGTCTTCTACTATTAGTGTGTGGGGTTTGAGTTATGATTTAAGTTATAGTAATGTTTTTACATATATGGGTGCTCTTGTATTTAGGGCAAAAATGTTCAAGATTGAGACTTCATCTTGATGGAATTTTCTTGTGATGAGTATAAAGTGTCCTTCTCCAACTATTATGATTGAGTTTTGTTTGAAATATACTTTGTTCTATATTAGGATAGCTACACCTGCTTGTTGCTTAGCTCTATTTACTGGAAAATCTTTTTCCAACACTTTACTCTGTGTTAATGTCTGCCTTTGAGGTTGAGATAAGTCTTGTATACAGCAGAAGAATGGATCCTGCTTTTATATCTATTCTGTTAGCCTGTGTCTTTTTATAGGTTAATTGAGTCCATTGATATTAAGAGATATTAATGACCAATGATTTTACTTTCTTTTTTCTGTAGTAGTGTTTGTGTATTTCCCTTCTTTGGGGTTTGCTGGTGTGAGGTTATCTGTTGCCTATGTTTTTGTGGGTGCGGCTAGCTTTCTTGCATTGGATTTCTCCTTCTAGTTCTTTCTGTAGGACTAAATAGGTAGATAGATATTGTTTAAATCTGATTTTGTCCTAGAATGTCCTATTTTCTCCATCGATGGTGATTGAAAGCTTTGCTGGGTACAGTAGTCTGGACTTGTATCTGTAGTCTCTTAGTGTCTGCAGCAATCTGTCCAGGACCTTCTGGCTTTCATTGTTTCCCTTGAGAAGTCCGGTGTGATAGGTCTTTTTTTATATGTTACTTGGCCTTTTCACTTTGCAGCTCTTAACATTTTTTCTTTATTCTGTATGACTTACATTTTGATTATTATGTGGTGAGGGGACTTTGTTTTTAGTCCAGTCTAATTGGGTTCTATAAGCTTCTTGTACCTTCATAGGCACATTCTTCCTTAGGTTGGGAAAGTTTTCTTAAATGATTTTCTTGAATATATTTTCTGTGCCTTTGAGTTGGACTTCTTTTTTTATAACTATAATTCTTAGGTTTGGCTTTACCATGGTATTCCAGATTTCCTAGATGTTTTGAGTTAAGAATTGGTTAGATTTAACATTTTCTTCGACCGATGAATTTAATTCCTCTATAGTGTCTTTAGCACCTGAGATTCTCTCTTTCATCTCTTATATTCTGTTGGTTATGCTTACATCTGTAGTTCTGGTTTATTTACCCAGATTTTCCATTTCCAGAATTCCCTCAGTTTGTGTTTTCCTTGTTGCCTCTATTTCATTTTTCAAGTCTTGAACTGTTTATTTCACCAGCTTCATTGCTTTTTGTTGGGCTTCTTTAAGAGATTTATTGATTTCTGCCAATGTTTTGTTTGTCTTTTCCTTCATTTCTTTAAGGGAATTTTTCATTTTCTCTTTAACGATCTCCATCCATCTTTATAAAGTTACATTTATAATCACTTTCTTCTGTTTCTTCTGGGTTAGAATGATCAAGTCTTTCTATTGTATGACCTCTGGGTTCTGGTGTTACCATATTGCTTTTTAGGTTGTTGAATGAATTCTTGCATTGCTGCCACCAGTTGGTGCTGGCAGTGTCTTTGCCACTTGGTCTAATCATTGCAATTGCTCTTTGTGTCATCAGGAGCTTTTCTTGGTTTTCTCTGAACTGTTGCTGTCTGTGTCTCAGGGAGCCGCTGAGCTCTCTCTCGGCCCACTCTTACTGTTTGCTCTCCTGGTCTGCTCTTTGCAGTCACAGTCCACAGGTTTCAGAGATTCTTTGAGGTCTTGTGAGACAGGTGCGTTTGAGGACAGAGTGGGACTCGTACCTTACAGGGCCCAATCAATGCAGTGGGGGTGTTGGAGCAGCCTACCTGCAGGAAGCTTGCCTGCTGGCTGACTAGTGAAGCTGAGGCGGGTGTGGGAGGGGCCCATAGTTTTGCTAGAGGGCCTAGAGAGTGGGATGCCTCTTGGTCCATTTTGTGCAGTCCCAGCCTGTAGTTCAGAGTTCCCCTGAGGGCATGAGGAATAGGAGGGTTGGACACTTTTAATTTCATTTATGTTGTTGTGATAAACAAAAAACAACCTAAGGTAAAGTAACTTATGGAAGAAAGGGTGCATTTAAGTTCACGATTCCAGGTTACAGTCATCTTACCATCACAGGGGAATCAAGGGAGTGGGAACTTTAGAAGAGCTAGTCGCAGCAGGAGGAGAATAACATAAATAAGAGCAGAAATAAATGAAATTTATGTAAACAAAAAACAAATGGAGGATGGGAAGATGGCTCAGTGGGTATGTGTGCTTGCTATATAAGCATTAAAACTTAAATTAAAATCTCCAGCACTCATGTAAGAAGCCAGGCATAGGGGTGCCAGCCTGGAATGCCGGCACTGTCAGGAAAAGACACAAAAGGATCGTGGAGGCTTGTTGGTTGCCAGCCTCACTTCAGATTCACTTGAGACACTGTCTCAAGGGAATAAGATACTGTGTGATAGAGCTGGATACAACACATGTACACACAAACAAATCATAGAGAATGTATAAAAATAAAGCTTTCTCAAACTCTAGTATAATTAAAAAATATAAAAAGAGATAATGTAATCACCAGTCACAGGAGCAAAATTGGTCATTGCATACAGCTCCTGGAAAAAATAGCAAAGCAGCACTACAACTACTCTGTGCACATAAAATTAACAGTGTAGACTAAGTAAACCCATTCTTCAAAAACTGAAATTACCTCAAGCCCATATAATGAAACAGACCATCTTAATGATACCATACCAGTTAGAAAAATAGGCTTGGCAACTAAAAATCTTCCCTAGGAAAGAAATCTCTTCAGCCAGGTGTTTTCACTGAAGAACCAACTTAACCTTCAAAGAATAACTCATGAAAGTTTCTCTCCCAGAAAATAAAAGACTTGCAGACATGTGTCTTAGCTTGCTTCTCTGTTTCTGTAATAAAACACTGAGCAAAGCCAAAGTGGAGAGGGAAAGGTTTATTTCATCTTGCTAATTCCAAGTCATATTCCATCACTGAGAGAAGCCCGAGCAGATGCTCAAGGAAGAAACCTGAAAGCAGGAACTGAAGCAGAGATCATGGAGGAGTACCACTTACTGCACTGTTCTCCATAGCTTGTTTGCTCTTCTTTCTTATACTCTAGGACTATGGATCCAGAGGTGATGCTACCCACATTCAGTTTAGCTTCTCCACATCAATCATCAAACAAGAAAATGTTTCACAAGCTAAATAAGAAGGTGAACCTGATGAAAATCATGTAGCTATCCTCCTGGAGATTGGAAATAGACAAGAGTGCCAGGTAACCTCGGGTGCATGGGGGGGTGGGAGGGCTATTGGAAGGGGAGAGGGTTAGAGAGAAGGGAGTAGGGGAGGAATGGGGAAAGATCGGGGGACTGGGATGGGGGGGAAGGGAGAATGGATAGATATGGGATCAGGGAAGTATATTTCTCAACTAAGGGAGTCATTTTAGGGTTTACAAGAGACTTGAGTATAAAGGGGATCCCAGGTCCAAGGAGAGATCCCCAGATTGGTCTCTGGACAGAGGAGAGGGTGCCTGAACCGGCCTTGGCCCACAACCATACTGATGAATATTTTGCATATCACCATAGAACCCTCATCTGGCAATGGAGGGAGATGGAGGCGGAGACCCACGTCGGAACACTGGACCTAGCTCCCTAGGTCCAAACGAGAGGCAGAAGGAAGGAGAACGTGAACAAAGAAGGCAAGAGCAGAGGAAACCATCCGACGTTGGATGGCGATACAGACGGAGACCCATATTGGAGCACCGGACTGAGCCCTCCACGGTCCAAATGAGGAGCAGAAGGATGAAGAAAATGAAAAAAGAAATCAGGACTGCGATGGGTGCCATCACCCACTGATACAAGGGGACTGATCTAATGAGAGTTCACCAAGGCCAGCTGGACTGGAACTGAACGAGCACGTGATCTAACCAGATTATCTGAATGACCGGATTCTCTGGATGTGGCTGGCCCGGAGTCTTTCTGAAAAGCCATTGACAATGACACTGGGACTTGTTTCCTCTGCATATACTGGATTTTGGGGATCCAGTCTGTTTGGACACTCACCTTCCTGGACCTGGAGGGAGGGGAGAGGAACTTGAACTTCCCACAGGGCAGGAAACCCTGTCTGCCCTTAGGGACGAAGAGGGAGGAGGAGAGGGAGTGGGGGAAGTGGAAGTGGGAGGGTGTTGGGAGGAGGGGCGGAAATGGAAACTTTTATAATTTAATAAACTTTGAAAAAAAAAGAAAGAAAATGTTTCACAGAGTTTGCTACAGACAACCTGATGAAGGTCATCATTCAGTTAAGGCTCCCTTTTCCTGGATGACTCTAGCTTGTGTCAAGGTGAAAAAAAAGCTGACCAGCACAGGTGTGATAGTGAGGGAAACCAGTTGAATCTAATCAGACTTGTGACTCGCTCCATGTAGGAAATTCCTGCCTGATACTGATAACCTAGCATACTATTCATGGCTAATGAGAACCTACTATTTCCATTTTCTAAACTAGTAAAGTACATTCTACAAAATTATCATTATGCCTACAGAGAAGTGCAACTCTTAATTCTCATCAAAGCAGCTTCTTTTTTTTTCTTTTTCTTTCTTCTTGTTTTTGTTTTGGTTTTTTCGAGACAGGATTTCTCTTTATCTTTGGAGTCTGTCCTGGTACTAGCTCCTGTAGACCAGTCTGGCCTCGAACTTACAGAGATCCACCTGTCTCTGCCTCTGCTTCTGTCTTGCGAGTGCTGGGAGCAAAGTAGCTCATTTTTACAGGAAACAGAAACCATTACAGAAAACTACAAATTGTCAAAACACAGAGTTGGCTGTGGCTTGCTCTTTTCTCTCTCTGATTTTTTTAGCATTTGCACCACACCCGGCTCTGAGTTTTTATTATTAAGACCAAGCAGAACTCATGCAACAGACTATGACTTCTATTTGAGAAAGTGTCTTCTGTAAATTGCAGGGAAGCAATACACATGAAATCTCAACAAAATGGCCACTTTAACAAGACCTGTACAATGACAATATCAATTAGCATTCCAATGTATATCTGAGAAAATACCCAGGGTCCTACCCCTAGAAGAAGAGTTACAAGCAATTAATGGCCGCTAGGAGAGAGGGTCTTTCCCAGGGACAAGGTCAATGGGATTCCTCTGTGGGACTGGGTTTCTCTCCGTCAGAGGAAATTTTAGGCCAAGAGCTTGTTCTTGCATCTGTCATAACTTCCTCTAGGTTCTTTTGACTGCTTCTATTTTACCCCACAGTTGAAAACCCCAAAACAAAATTTCAAAGGTGATTTAGGTGTGCTAGGATCCCATTGTCTCCTTTTGCAGCTTCTTTCTAATGAATAGATTAAATGACGAGATAATCACCTAACAAAATTTGACCCTTATAGATGTTTAAATTGCCAACTTAATCTCACACATGCTTTTTTAATGTTTCTTCTTTCACAACACCCTATTGTAATATAATTTAACCTCTTTGTTTTATCATTTTCTCTTCCCATTATGAAATAATTGTATACTTTTAGTTCAAAATTACTTTACCATACAAAATCTTTTCTCATCTGAAACTTTTTTTAAATCTTTATTCTTTTCTCCACAGCCCTCCAAGTATATTTTCATACCTACAATATTATGTTCTTTAACTTACTTAGTTTCTGGTCACCTTATTTTTTGTTATAAGTTTCTGAGTTTAGAAAATAATTATTTTTCTCCGAACAAAATGAAGTGACCTTAAACTTAATTAAAAATGATGGGAGCTATATTTGAAGCATAGAAAAAATAGACTTTATTTTCAACATCAGCTATAAATATAATCATAGGCAAAGTGTGTTTCCAGTACTGGAGACATATTATTTTCTCTTACTATAGAAATTAACTTATTTTTAAAGGATTTACCCAAGTCATTTAAGAGAAAAGAATTTTGGCAAATTCTACGGGAGTATTCACACATAAGTTCATTTTATATAGTCTGAACATTATATAATTGTAAGCAAGCACACATGTAGACAAACAGTAGTATATATATACATAATATACATAATATACATATACACAATATACATAATGTAGATGAAAACACTTAAAGATTCTTTAGTTTTCAGTTAGATTGATCATTCATCAGTCTTTAGCACTAAGCAGTCTTTAATCCTTTATATGCACATTCAGTGATATGACTTACATTGGAAACAAAGTAGAAATTTTATATTTCAAAGACATAGATACCTCAATCAGTAAAGAATTTGCCATGCAACATGAGGACATAAGTTCAATTCCCAGGGCCCA
Source organism: Myodes glareolus (assembly GCF_982192425.1). NCBI lineage: Eukaryota > Metazoa > Chordata > Mammalia > Rodentia > Cricetidae > Myodes > Myodes glareolus. Next base: position 142,165,325 of record NC_142053.1, read on the forward strand.
CATAAAAAGCTGGAGTATATATATATATATGTGTGTGTGTGTGTGTGTGTGTGTGTGTGTATACATGTTCCTATGTGTGCATGCTTGTGCATATGTAGGTGCTTATGCAGAAGTGTGCCCATACTTGTGAACTACTGATGTTTTGGTTTTGATATGTAGGTCACAATAAAGTGCTGGGTATCCCTAACCTGCAATCTTTCTTCCCTCAAACATCAATTACAATATTTCTATGAGAGTGGCTTTTAGATTTAGAGTAAGGTAGATTTCTTTTTTGTGTCAGTGGGCCTAATCTATTGGTGGATTGACTAAGTCAAAGAATGGCTTCACTCAAGCATAGAGAATTCTCCAATTAGACCCTCTTTGAACTCAGACTGCAAGCCTTCCCTGGGTGTCCAGTTTGCTACAGCCTAATCAGATTTTTCATTAACCAAATTTACACTATTATATGAACCACTTCCTTAACAACTCTCTCCTCTCTATCTCATAGAAAAGAGTATAGTTCTAGTTATAATCTGTTTATTACTTTTTTTGTTTTCCACCTGTAATTCTAGTTGGAGGACTCTGGATAGCAAAACCATAAACAGCAAGAACTGAGTCAAGCTTTTTATTTCTACGTTTCAATACTTGACACTTTGGAACTGAGTTTTAGTGCTTTGATAATATAATTTCTGTAAATATTTATATAAATTGTTCAACAATATGTATTATATCAGAGAGTCATACAGGTTGTAGAAATGTAATAAAGAAAGAAAACTTTTTGTTTTAAACAGATTTCTTCAATAGGGTGAACTTTATGCAGAGCCTAAAAAAAATGCACAGAGAAGCCAGCTGAAGGAGTGGGAGGAACATAACCAACTGAGGGACAAAGACGTCTCTATGACCACCTAATAAAATATAAATTTGTTTCTCTATTGTGTCTTTCCAATAGAATGTAAGATCCTTGAAGGCAGAATGTTTTCCTCTGTTGACTCCACAGAATTGAAAACTGTTCAGTGCCTGGTTGATATTCCTTCACCATTTGTTGAGAATGAATTGTTTCTCTTTTTATAATATCTGACAAATTAATTGTCATTTATATGTACAATTGAAATACTATACATCACATAAAAGTGAAAGAATTATGTTTATAATATGAAGAAAAAATATTAAAAAATATATGCTTAATGGTGATATGTAAATATTTAAAATGATTTAAAATATAACTTTATATCAACTATAATTAAATATGTATTTAGCTTATATAGTTGTATATTATTTGTGTTTTAATAAATAAAGCTTGCCTGAAGATCATAAGGCAAAGCAGCCATACTAGTCAGCCATATAGGCAAGGAGTGGTGTTACACACCTTTAATGAAGACAGAGGCAGATGGATATCTGTGAGTTCAAGGTTACCCTGGGGTACACAAGATTGATCCAGAAATAAATCCAGGTGGTGGTGGTTCACACCTTTAATCTCAGTGTTTGGGAGTCACACACGTTTAATCCTAGCACTAGGGAAGTGGGGACAGGAGTGATATGGCTGGGTGGAGAGAGGAATATAAAGAAGAAAAGACAAGAACTCACTGGAGTGTAGAGTCTGAGGCTTCATGGAGACAGTAACTTGCCCTTTCAATCTGCAGATTTGATAGTCAGAAGGTCTCTCTCTTTTTTTTAACCTTCAGGTTGAACCCTAATATCTGTCCCTGGGTTTTTATTATCCATGCTACAAGCATCATACTGTGCATGGGTATCTTGTATAGAAATATATGAAGAATATAATAGTAACTATATGTTCCAAAATCATTGAGAGTAAGTTAATTTCCCATCAACAAAATGATAAAAATCATGCATTCTTACTATAAAAAATTGACAGTTGAGTAGCTAAAATGCCATGAAAAAATATCAGAAACATAACATGTAGGTGAAAAACTAGGGGTCCACAATTGTAGGTCAAATCTGTTCCACATGTCTTTGTATGGTTTAAAAAAAAACTATGCAGTTTTGTGTGTGTGTGTGTGTGTGTGTGTGTGTGTGTGTGTGTGTGTGTGTGCGTGCATTCTATGGGAAGGACAGGAAGTGGAAGAAGGGGCTAGAGCAGTGGTTCTCAATCTGTAAGTCTCAACACCTTTGAAAGCTAAAAAGCTGCGTTCAAGATATGACATTAGCTGGGAAAGGAGGTAGGGATGATCTGGAAGATATGGAGTAGGTAAGAAATGTGATCTAAATATAATGTAAGTAAAAAATTAAAGGATTTCATAAGTATTGGGACTCACTAAGAGCTCTGAGAGGGAGAAATAGCCCTGTGACTCTCCCTTACACAATGATGTTTGCTTTCCATCTTTGACGTAGTTTGGTTTTGGTTTCTTGGCCTTCATCTTCCCATGAAGATGTCTTTATTCAAATTTTTTTATAAACATGCCCGACATAATGGCTTAGAGGCTCACCCTACATCTCTAAACCATTCATTGTAACTCATTACATCTGTAGCAATAATATTTTCAAATAAATTCACATTCTGAAGTACTGTAATTCATAACTTCAACATATTAATTGAAGATGAGAACAGAATTCTAGCTATAAAGTAGATACAGAAATCCACAACTAAGGACTGGGCTGAGACCCCAGAGTCCAGTTGAAGAGAAGGAGGAGGGATTGTAGGAGCAAAGACATCAAGATCATGATGGGAAAATCCATAGAGAGAGCTGACTCAAGCTAGTGGGAGCCCACTAACTCCAGACTGATAACTGGGAAACCTACATAGGACCAAACTAGGTCCACTGAATGTGGGTCAAAGTTGTGTGGCTTAGGCAGTTTGTGGGGCCACTAGTGGTGGCACCAGGATTTATCCCCAGTGCATGAACTGGCCTTTTAGAGCCCATTCCCTAGGAGAAATGCCTTTTTCAGGTGGGGGTTGGTCCTTCCAGACATGTTGACTCCCCGTGGGAGGTCTTACCCTCTCTGAGTAGTGAATGGGGGAGGTGGAAGGAGGGGGAACTGTGGTTTGTATGTAAAATGAAAAAAAAAAACTCTTAAAGAAAAAAAATCCTATCCATAATCGTATGTTTCAAATACACACAAAAACATAGCTTACGCATATGAGTAGTTAATGAGAGTTCAAAACGCCATGGAGATTTTAATAAGGGAATTCAGGGATAGTAACTATCCCCCAAAAGTTGGGGAAATAAAATAAACAGTTCAGTAAATGGGGCTCCAACAGTATCCATAATTTTGTTTTATTTTATGTGTATGGGTGTTTTGCCTGTATGTATGTGTTAGGAATATTTCTTAATATTAGCTCTCTGACGATGAAAAATTTCTCAATCAAGCCAAATCAAAACAAGCCAAGTTAAGAAATATTCAGGTTTAATGGGAGATCTTTGCTCTTGTGTGGCCCTGAGGGGGAAACCGGGAAGCTGCAGAAACGCGACACCCCCCTCCCCAGGAAGAAAGGGAGACCACGTGTTTTTCTTTTAGGGGATCACTTAAGTATCCTGGGGAGTGGTCCTGACCCCACCCCCAGGGAGGAGTCAGGACCTGGCCTGCTGGGATTTGAAGTCCAGACCAGGCCTGGGGGCTGGGATAAATGCGAGGGACTGGGACCTACGTTCCCAACTTAACAGTATGTATATCACTTATATGCCTAATGCCTGTGGAAATCAGAAAAAGGTGTCAGATTTTCTGTAACTGGAGTTATAGATGGTTGTAAGCCATCATGTAGATGCTAGGAATCAAATCTGGATCCTCTTGAAGAACAGCCAGTGCTCTTAACCACTGAGTCATCTCTCCATCCCCCTTAATGTGTTTTTTAAATGAGCAATCAAGATAGCAGAATAACTTTAGCTCTTAGTGTTAGTGTTACAGGAGTCTGTTCTGTTATTTTCTGAACCCTTTTGAATATTTTGTGTATCAAACCCATGAATCATTTATTCTCTATGAAGACGTTTCAGTGGGGCAGATACAATATGTCCAATATTACAGGAAGTATGCCAACCATTAAATAGATCACTATATTTTATGTTAAAATGAAGAAAAGTAGTTGATTTGCTTTCATTGGACTTTCTATTTGTTTTTTACTCTCTCTCTTACTCACTGAATGTGTGTGTGCGCGCGTGTGTGCATGAGTGTGTGCATATGCATGAGTACATATGTGCCATGGTACACTTTGGAGAGACAGCTTGCTGGAGTCAGCTCTTTTTTTCCACCTTGTGGGTCCCAGAGATTGGTCAGGGTTGGTGGAAAGTGCCTTTGTCCACTGAGGCCTTGCTACTGTTGTTCATGAAGCATTTCTATTAGATCACTGTTAGTAGACTCAGATGTGTCTGTGAAGTAAGGTAACTGGGATCTGCGACAGGTCAAAAGTCAGAACTTTCCATGTTCAACACATGGTCTACTCTTCCAAAATAGTGATAGCAGGGACACATAAGATCTTTAAATCATGCCTCTTCCTCCCTTCTGCCTTTCTTTTCTCTCTCTATTTGAACCTTCTTCTGTCTTGTAATGTTCAGTTCATTTAAATTCAAGCTTTGTATTTGCTTTCTATCCAATACTAACTGTAAAGAGACCTGGTGTGTGGGGGGGGCAGTGGGGGAGCACTCAAAGTCCAGCTCTACTTCATCAGTAGCTAATTGCTTACTTTTGTGCAAATTCCTCAGCCTTTATGTTTTCATCTAAGAAATGAAACATTTCTCAGATCTAAATGTCTAGAAAGATGAAGGTGATGAGTTGAACAGACTACAGAAACGTTACACAATTGATGAATATAGGAAAATTTCAGGTAGACCTGCATGTGTTTTCAATTCTGGGACATGTTTTGTAGTTGATGTGACTGTCCTTTTCTCAGATGGGAGCACATTTGATTGTCGTGGTATCATGTAGATACTGGCTATATTAACCTGACTGATCTATGCAGCCTGCAACACAGTGTTCTCCCACATTAAAACCTTTAAAAGTACCTTTGATGATGTCACAATCTCTTGAAAAATAAAAACAAAACAAAACAATAACATAAAACAATGACAGTATGAACTGTAGTGCCCATCCCTATAGGTCTATATTTCTATATGGTATTGTAGCCAGTTTCTCAAGCCATAGGCCACACCTGAAGTGGTCACGTACCCTTCCAGACAGGCTGTTTCCACCCTAATAAAAGGCCAGGATGTTGTTTTGCTCCTTTCTTTGTAATTTGGAAGATGCCTGAAAAGAGGTGCTAAGTCAGCCTACATGAGTGTTAGCATACAGAGCAGGAAGGCATGACAGCAGCAATAAGTAGATGTGGACGTGACTAAAAGCCATTCATCAGGTTACCTAGGAAACAGAATGCTAATGGATTTCTCCCTCAGTTTATGTTTTCATATATAAGACTGTTTGGAGAATAAAGCAGAGGAATTTTCAGGATGTGAATTCAGGATTTCATGAGGGATCTCTGAGAATCTCCCTCCCGATAAAAGCCATGTGAGTTGTGTCTTTATTCCAGCGTCTCCAAGCCAGTCAAGAAAGACAGTTTATGCTGGGGTCTGGTCCAGAAATATAATTTATGGTTGGGGCTATCAGACTTCAATACATCCCTTACCCTTGTGTATGACTCTAGCCTGAGCATCACTTGATGAACACTTGTTCTCTTAACATATATCTTCAAGAAAAAAAATCACGCCAAATAGTACAAGTTTTCAGGAGAATTTTGTGGAATCACATGGAAGAAAGAGGTTGGAAAACACACTGGATTTCATGTAATTGCTCTCAGTTGGAACCATACCTTCTCTGAGTCTGTTCTTCGAGTTTCCAGCCACTGGTTCTATCTTCCTTTCAAGCCCTTCCTCAAATAATTCTTTTTTTAAAGTAATTTTATTAAATTATAAAAGTTTCCATTTCTGCCCCTCTTCCCAACACCCTCCCACTCCCCCCTCTCCCTCTCCTCCTCCCTCTTCGTCCCCTTGACACTTGTTTTTCTATGGCGTAGATTCCTCCTTTAGTTAGAGCTGTGTCTTAGAACCCAATCTTCCATGTCTGTATCCTTATCCAAGTAACACCTCAACAAATTTGGGTTCTGCCTCTTCTAAAAATTCCCTCTTCTAGACACTGAGATCAACCACAGGCAGAGATCTTCATCTGTCAAAGGCTTCACAAATGCACTACAGGTTTTGCTCTAATTACATAATGCTCTTGATTATGTACTAAGTACCAAAGGATTGTCTCCAGAAACCATGGTCCTTCTCAGGCACCAAGTTCATAAACTGACACTAGAGTGGTCCTGGACACAGGCCTCTAATTCCATCAAATACTGATCTTCTCAGAAGTCTGGCTTTCTTACTCTATATAAAATTGACTGAGAAAAGCTACTTAATTGAAATGAAAAACAAGAAAGTGGATAACATTCTACAAGTATAATTTTCTGAGATTATTAGACACTTTTTCTTTTGAAATGCATAAATAAAGGAGAGAGTGGCAGAATAATACTGGTACGGATTTAACTTTTTAAAGTTTGAATAAAATTAGCATAATTTCCCTTTTATTAAGCTACAGCAGATAGAAGGCACATTATAGGCCTTGTAGGTGGAGATGTGGGTGGACACATAGGAGGAGAAATGAAAGAACACTGAGAATACAGCTGAAATAATGAGCAAGTAAGAAGTATTGCAGCAAGGATGGGGATGGAGAAGGGAAGTATCTAACTTTGTTCACACACAAACGCATGAAGCACAGAAAACAGAGGGAATTATTTGGCTAAGTTAAGAGATTGGGTAGCCTGAACTAAAAGAAATCAGGCACAGGTGAAAAAAAATAGTAAAGAACACTTATTTGCTTTGAATTTTAAAAGTTGTGGCTGTGTTTGAAGGGAGGAAAACATAATAATATTCCTTATTTTTATTTAAAAATAACTCCTAGTTTTATTCACATTCACCCTGATGGTATTAGAAGATACACAATTCAGGATACCCAACATATTACCATTTGATGTGGAATGAACTGATTGGAATAGTGACTATCAGGTTTAATGTTCTTTCTGCTTTGCTTCCCAAGGTTTGGGCAGCATAACCCTTCATCTGCACCCTGCCTGCATCACTCATTTTACAAATGAAGAAAGGCTCAATGAGGCTTTACAAACACAGTGATTTAAAATCACTATTTAAAGTTCTGTTTATGTGTGGTCACATGTATTATGTGGATGTCAGAGGACAACTTGCCAGTTCTAACCTTTTATTTTGTGGGTTTCAGGCATCAAACTTGGGTTGTCAGGCTTGGCACCAAGTGACTTTATGTACTGAGCTGTTTCACTGGTTCAAACAACATAATTAAAAATATCTTAGAACTTTGAAAGGTAAACAACAAAATCTCCATATATCATTTCTATGGAAAGTACTCTGCTGCATGACACAAAGCAGAGAATGATTCGAGAAGCACAGGATTGAGGCAAGTGGGTTATAGTTCCAAATGTTTACTTACTAGTAGATAAATACATTTTTTTGATTTCTTAGCTTAACCTATTACTAGGAACACAATTTAGGAAGTGCATGTCTCAAAAACTCAGAGAATTGTCTATATAGCAGTTTCTTTCCCCAAAACCTATGAAATGAGATCTCCATGTCTTGACTTTAAAATGAGCCCAGAGACATCATCCTCCTAGTTGGCTGTCTATCTATACCTCACTAGCTCTGTCTCTGTCTGTAGCCTCTCTCTAGATTGAGACTTTCTCACTTTTTCCCACTCCTTTTTAAATCCAATCTATTCTACCTTTGTCATCCTGGGTATTATATACATCTTAACCCACTCAGGATATTATAACAATATACTATAAACTAGGTAGCTTATGAATAATGGAATTGTGTTGTTTACAGATCTGGACATAGGGAAGCCCTAAAACAAGGCACTAGAAGATTTGAGGTCTACTAAGGGCCCAATCATCAAACTGTAACTTCTGTATGTCCTCATTTGGCAAGTAGTGCAATCAAGCTTCCTAGGGCCTCTTTTTGTAACAGAACCAATTCCATTCATTAATTAAGTCATTAATCTCCTGAATGTTCCACCTCTTAATAATATTTCTCTCTGGAGTAAAGTACCATCAAATGAAAGGTGGGAGAACAAATATTCAAACCATAGCAATATCTTAGATGTTACAGATAGCAACTTGCTGTATGCAGGTTATCCCCTCAATAGCTGCAAATCTGGATGAGATTTCGTTGTATTTAAAAATATCTTGCCTGATACAGTGCTTCTCTCAGCCACTTTATCTTTTGAAGTTCATTTATTATTTGAATCAGGACACTATTTTCTTCATAGTATGTATTACAGATTAAGTCAATTTCTTGCCTATTTGTAACTAACTACATATTTTTAAGACATAGTCAACACTCAATGAGTTGTTGAGAAATTAGTATGTAATCTATCCTGGAGAGTAGATGATTCATAGCAGCCTTCCAAAAAATCACAAATTAGCTATACTCACAGCAACTACACAATAATACATCAAAAACTGAAGGGGAACACGTCAGATGGGCAGTGAGGATGTGAGTAAAGATATCCCACACTAGCTCCTAATATGGTATAATAAATTTTTTTTAATTAAAGGAGAACTCACAGATCATAATGGGGAACAGGAATGGAATCCAATATCCAAGTGTGGCGAGCGCGGAGCCAGAGACAGCAAGCAGACAGATACCCAAGCTTTTTGGTATACAAGATCACACCCAACCTGGTCCAGCCTCTCAAAGGCCACTGGCTGAAGGAGGTTCCCTATCACTTCGCCCTTTTATCTAAACAAGAGAGTTCCAAACCCAATACAAAACTATATACAATTAGAACAGATATCAAGTACAAAAATTTCATTTTATGTAAGGGTCTTCAGTGTTCCATGGGACTCTTCCCTGCCCCTACTGCTGCCCTTTTGTCTCCTGTGTCCTTGGAATACCAGCTGTCCCTATTTCAGTGCTGAGGAGCTCTATCTAGAGAGGTGAGTGGGTGCTAGCCGGGGTAGACTGTCCCGGAAGAGAGCACAGCACCCCCCCTCAGCTTCTGCAGCAGGGTCTTCGGTGTTCCACAGGACTCTTCCCTGCCTCCACTGCCACCCTTTTGTCTCCTGTGTCCTTGGAATACCAGCTTTCCCTATTTCAGGGCTGAGGAGTTCCAACAAGAGGGGTAATTCTGGGCTATCTGGGGTGGACTGTCCTGGAAGAGAGCACAGCCCCCCCCAGCCTCTGCAGCAGGGTCTCTGGTGTTCCATGGGACTCTTCCCTGTCCCCACTGCTGCCCTTTTGTCTCCTGTCGACCCTACCCTGCCACCAAGGTCGTCCTTCTGTCTCCTGTGTCCTTGGAATACCAACTATCCTTACTTCAGTGCTGAGGCATTCCATCCAGAGAGGAAGAGTAGGGCAGGCACCAATGCAAGAATTCCTCCAACAACCTGAAAGGCAACATGACATCACCAGATTGCGGGGATCACGAAACTAGAAGAATTGAACACCCTACTCCAGAAGAAATAGAAGAAATAGACTCTAAGCGGAACTTTATGAAAATAATAGAGGAACTTAAACAGGAGGTAAAAATCTGCCGTAAAGAAATGGAAGAGAAGCATAACAAAAAGATTGAAGAAATGAGTAAAGAAATGGAAGAAAAATATAATAAAAAGATTGAAGAAATGAGTAAAGAAATGGAAGAGAAGTAAAACAAAAAGTTTGAAGAAATGAGTGAATCCGTAAATGAAACCCTGGGAAACGAAGAAAAAACAATCAAACAGGTAATGGAAACAGTTCAAGATTTGAAAACTGAAATGGAGGCAATAAAGAAAACACAAACCAGGGCCGGCTGGGTATGGAAAATCTAGGTAAACAAACAGAGACTTCAGAAACAAGCATAACCAATAGAATACAAGAGATAGAAGAACGAATCTCAGACTCTGAAGACATTATAGAGAAAATAAATGCTCTGACCAAAGAAAACAGCAAATCCAACAAATTCTCATCACAAAACATTCAGGAAATGTGGGACACAATAGAAAACCAAATCTAAGAATAATAGGGATAGAAGAAGGAAAAGAATTGCAGATCAAAGGCCCAGCAAATATATTCAACAAAATTATAGAAGAAAACTTGCCCAACCTAAAGAACGATATCCCTATGAAGGTTCAAGAAGCATACAGAACACCGAATAGACTGGATCAAAAAAAAAAACAAACCAAACATCCGATCGCCACATAAAAATCAATACACAAAACATTCAGATTAAAGAAAGAATATTAAGAGCTGCTAAGGAAAAAGGTCAAGTAACTTATAATGGTAAACCTATCAGGCTCACACCAGATTTCTCTATGGAAACCATGAAAGCCAGAAGGTCCTGGATAGAGGTACTTCAGAAACTAAGACACCATGGATGCAAGACCAGACTACTATACCCAGCCAAGCTATCATTCACTATCAATGGAGAAAACAAAATATTCCAGGATAAAAACAAATTTAAACAATATATAGCCACAAATCCAGTCTTACAGAAAGTATTAGAAGGAAAATCACAACCCAAGGAATCCAGCGTTGCCAATACTGCCTACAATAACTCAGACATCTAGCAATCCTTCAAAAGAAAAACACAAGGAAGGGAAACAAACACACTCTACTATCCCTCCCCTCCAAAAAAGAAAATAACCGGAGTCAACAACCACTGATCGTTATTATCACATAATATCAATGGACACAATTTGCCTATAAAAAGGCACAGACTTAGAGATTGGATACGAAAAGAGGATCCAAAATTCTGCTGTTTACAAGAAACACACCTAAACCACAAAGACAGACACCTACTCAGAGTAAAGAACTGGGAAAAGGTTTTCCAAGCAAATGGACCTAAGAAACAAGCGGGTGTGGCCATTCTAATATCTAACAAAATTGACTTCAAACTAAAATCAATCAGAAGAGATGGAGATGGACATTTCATACTCATAACAGGAACAATTCATCAGGAGGAAGTCTCAATCCTGAATATCTATGACCCTAATATAAAGGCACCCACATATGTAAAAGAAACACTTCTAGAACTCAAGGCAGTCATCAAACCACAAACACTAATAGTAGGAGACTTCAACACACCTCTCTCACCAATGGACAGGTCAATCAGACAGAAACCTAATAGAGAAATAAGAGATTTATTGGAGGTACTGAATCAAATGGACTTAACAGACATCTATAGAACATTCCACCCAAATAGGAAAGAATATACCTTCTTCTATGCAGCTCATGGAACCTTCTCGAAAATTGACCAGATACTTGGTAACAAAGCAAACTTCCACAGATAAAAAAAGGTATTAGTAACCACCTGTGTCTTGTCAGATCACAATGGATTAAAGTTAGAATTCAACAACAATGCTACCCCCAGGAAGCCAACAAACTCATGGAAGCTGAACAGTCAACTGCTGAATTACCACTGGGTCATGGAAGAAATAAAGAAAGAAATTAAAGTCTTCCTTGAATTTAATGAAAATAAAGACACAACATACTCAAACCTATAGGACACTATGAAAGCAGTGCTAAGAGGAAAGTTCATAGCACTAAGTGCCCAATTAAAGAAAACGGAGAAAGCACACATTGGAGACTTAACAGCATACCTGAAAGCTCTAGAAAAAAAAAGAAGCAGATTCACCCAGGAGGAATAGAAGACTAGAAATAATCAAACTGAGGGCTGAAACCAACAAAATTGAAACAAAGAAAACAATCCAAAGAATCAATGATATAAAAAGTTGGTTCATGGAGAAAATCAACAAGATTGACACACCCCTATCCAAACTAATCAAATGGCAGAGAGAGAACATGCAAATTAATAAGATCAGAAATGAAAAGGGGGACATAACCACAGACACAGAGGAAATTCAGAGAATCATTAGATCTTGCTACAAAAGCCTGTATGCCACAAAATTGAAAAATGTAAAAGAAATGGACATCTTTTTAGATAAGTACCATATACCAAAGTTGAACCAAGACTAGGTGAACAATCTAAATAGACCTGTTAGTCGCGAAGGACTAGAAGCTGTTATCAAAAATCTCCCTGCCAAAAACAGCCCAGGACCAGATGGTTTCAATGCAGAATTCTACCAGAACTTCCAGGAAGAGCTAATACCTATACTCCTTAATGTATTTCACAATATAGAAAAAGGAGAGTCATTGCCAAACTCCTTTTATGAAGCTACAGTTACTCTGATACCAAAACCACACAAAGAAACAACCAAGAAAGAGAATTACAGGCCAATCTCACTTATGAACATCGATGCAAAAATTCTCAAGAAAATACTGGCAAACCGAATCCAAGAACACATTAGAAAAATTATCCATTATGATCAACTAGGCTTCATCCCAGAGATGCAGGGCTGGTTCAACATACGCAAATCTATCAATGTAATCCATCATATAAATAAACTGAAAGAAAAAAAAACATATGATCATTTCATTGGAAGCTGAAAAAGCATTTGACAAAATTCATCACCCCTTTATGATAAAGTTGTTGGAGAGACTGGGGATACAAGGATCATACCTAAATATAATAAAAGCAATATACATCAAGCCGACAGCTACCATCAAATTGAATGGAGAGAAACTCAAAGCCATTCCATTGAAATCAGGAACACCAGGCTGTCCACTCTCCCCATGCTTCTTCAATATAGTGCTTGAAGTTCTATCAATAGCAATAAGACAACAGAAGGGGATCAAGGGGATTCGAATCGGAAAGGATAAAGTTAAACTTTCATTATTTGCAGATGATATGATAGTGTACATAAGCGACCCCAAAACTCTACCAAAGAACTCCTACAGCTGATAAACAACTTTAGTAATGTGGCAGGATACAAGATCAACTCCAAAAAATCGGTTGCCCTCCTATACACAAAGGATAAAGAAGCAGGGAGGGAAATCAAAGAAACTTCACCTTTCACGATAGCCACAAATAGCATAAAATATCTTGGGGTAACTATAACCAAGGAAGTGAAAGACCTATTTGACAAGAACTTTAAGTCTTTGAAGAAAGAAATTGAGGATGACACCCGAAAATGGAAAGATCTCCCTTGCTCTTGGATTGGGAGGATGAACATAGTAAAAATGGCAATTCTACCAAAAGCAATCTATAGATTCAATGCAATCCCCATCAAAATCCCATCAAACTTTTTAACAGACCTTGAGAGAAAAACAATCAAGTTTATATGGACAAACAAAAAACCCACGATAGCCAAAACAATAAAAGAACTTCTGGAGGCATTACCATCCCTGACTTCAAACTCTATTACAGAGCTACAGTATTGAAAACAGCTTCGTATTGGCATAAGAACAGAGAAGTCGACCTACAGAATCGAATAGAAGACCCGGATATTAACCCACAAATCTTTTAACACCTGATTTTCAACAAGGGAGCTAAAGGTATACAATGGAAAAAGGAAAGCATCTTTAACAAATGGTGCTGGCATAACTGGATGTCAACCTGTAGAAGAATGAAAGTAGATCCATATCTATCACCATGCACAAAAATCAAGTCCAAATGGATTAAAGACATCAACATTAAATCTGACCACTTTGAACCTGATAGAAGAAAAAATGGGAAGTAGTCTACAAGACATAGGCACAGGAGAACACTTCCTAAGTAGGACCCCAGTAGCACAGACGATAAGAGAAACAATGAATAAATGGGACCTCCTGAAACTGAGAAGCTTCTGTAAAGCAAAGGATACTGTCAGTAAGACAAAAAGGCTGCTTTCTGACTGGGAGAAGATCTTCACCAACCCCTCATCAGACAAAGGTCTGATGTCCAAAATATACAAAGAACTCAAGAAACTAGACACTAAAACTCTAATTAACCCAATTAAAAATGGGGTACTGAACTGAACAGAGAATTCACAACAGATCAACTTCGAATGGCCAGAAGACACTTAAGGTCATGCTCAACCTCCTTAGCAATCAGGGAAATGCAAATCAAAATAAATTTGAGATACCATCTTACACCTCTCAGAATAGCTAAACTCAAAAACACCAATGATAGCCTATGCTGGAGAGGATGTGGAGTGAGGGGAACTCTCATCCATTGTTGATGGGAATGCAAACTTGTGCAGCCACTGTGGAAATCAGTGTGGCGGTTTCTCAGGAACCTGGGAGTCAACCTCTCTCAGGACCCAGCAATTCCACTCTTGGGAATATACCCAAGAGATGCCCATCATACCACAAAAGCATTTGTTCAACTATGTTCATAGCAGCACTATTTACAATAGCCAGAACCTGGAAACAACCTAGGTGCCCCTCAAGAGAAGAATGGTTAAAAAAGTTGTGGAACCTATACACATTAGAGTTTTACTCAGCGGTAAAAAACAAAGACATCTTGAATTTTGCACGGAAATGGATGGAAATAGAAAATGCTTTACTGAGTGTGGTAACCCAGACCCAAAAAGAGGAATATGGTACGTACTCACTTATAAGTGGATTCTAGCCATAATTAAAGGTCTTTGAGCCTATAATTCATGATCCTAGAGAAATTAAATAAGAAGGTGAATCTGAAAAAAATCATATAGTTATCCTCCTGGATATTGGAATTAGACAAAATTGCTAGGCAAACTTGGGTGCACAGGGGGTGGGGGGTGGAAGTAAGGGGAGATGGTTGGAGAGAAGGGAGTGGGGGAGGATTGTGGAGGGCTTGGAAGAATGAGATGGGGGGAGGGAGGAAGGATGGATGTGGGAGCAGGGAGGTATATATCTCTTCTAAGGGAGCCATTTTAGGGTTTGCAAGAGACTTGATTCTGGAGGGGTTCCCAGGCCCAAGGAGAGGTCCCCAGATTGTTCCCTGGGCAGCAGAGGAGAGGGTGCATGAACTGGCCTTGGCTCATAACCATACTGATGAATATTTTACATATTACCATAGAACCTTCATCTGGTGATGAATAGAGATAGAGACAGAGACACACATTGGAACACTGGACTTAACTCCCTAGGTCCAAATGAGAAGCAGAAGGAGGGCGAACGTGAGCAAGGAAGACAGTATCAGAGGGAACCTTCATCTGATGATGGATGGAGATAGAGATGGAGACCCACATTGGAGCACTGGACTGAGCCCCCAAGGTCCAAATGAGGAGCCGAAGGAGGGAGAACAAGAACAAGGAAGTCAGGACTGCGAGGGGTGCGTTCACCCACTGATACAAGGGGACTGATCTAATGAGAGCTCACCAAGGCCAGCTGGACTGGGACTGAACGAGCATGTGATCTAATCGGATTCTCTGAATGAGGTTGACATGGGTGCTGACTGAGAAGCCATTGATAATGGTACTGGGTCTTGTTTAGTCTGTATGTACTGGCTGTTTGGGATCCTAGTCTATTTGGATGCTCACCTTCCTAGACCTGGAGGGAGGGGGAAGGAACTTGAACTTCCCACAGGGCAGGAAACCCTGACTGCTCTTAGGACTGTTGAGGGAGGAGGAGAGTGAGTGGGGGGAATGGGGGAATGGGAGGGTATTGGCAGGAGGGGAGGAAGTGGAAATTTTTATAAATAAATAAAGAAGTAAATTTAAAAAAATTTCAATTACAAACAGCAAGAAACATAAGCCAAGTGCTTCAATAATTATTTTATTTTATTTAGCCCATTCCTGCCTGCCCCCAAGCACTCCTTTTCATCTGCAAGGTCCTTGGATCTCCCAGCACAGACTGTTTTAAGGTGGAGTAGATCTGAGAGCCTGCTCGGGGGCTGAGGGCACCTAAGGAAAGGCAGACCAAGAAAAAACGCCCAAGTACACAGCAGCCACATCAAAGATTGGACCAAGATGCCGAGACTCTGCTGGCTTTATCTGAAGGAAGAAATGGACAGTCACCAATTTAAAAATTCCTTCAACACCCTGAAAAGCAACATGATAACACCAGAATCCAGCGAACATGCAACGGGAAGACTTGAACATCCTAACCCAGAAGAAGTAGAAGAAATCGACTTCAAACATAACCTCATGAAAATGATGGGGACCCTTAAACTGGAAGTGAAAAATTCCCTTAAAGAAATGGAAGAGAAGACAAACTAAAAGTTAGAAGAAATTAACAAATCCCTCAAAGATATCGAAGAAAATCAAGAAAAAGCAATCAAACAGGTAAAGGAAACAGTTCAAGACTTGAAGACTAAAACGGAAGTAATAAAAAAACCACAAACAGAGCGGTGGCTGGATATGGAAAATCTGGGTAAATCAAGAGGAACTACAGAGACAAATATAACCAACAGAATACAGGATATAAAAGAAAGAATCTCAGGTGCTGAGGATACTATCTAGACTCATTGATCAAAGCATACCGAATAAAGAAAGAATATTAAGAGTTGCAAAGGAAAAAGGTCAAGAATTACACCTAACTTCTCAATGGAAACCATGAAAGCCCGGTCTTGGATAGATGTGCTGCAGAAACTAAGAGACACTGTATGCAAACCCAGACTACTATACCCAGCCAAGCTTTCTTTCCCCATTGATGGAGAAAACAAGATATTCCAGAACAAAAACAGATTTAAACAATACGTAGCCACAAACCCAGCCTTACAGAAAATACTAGAAAGAAAACCACAACTCAAGGAAGCCAACAACACCCACAATAGCACTGACATCTGACAACCCTCCACAAGCACAATTCAAAGAAGGGAAATACTAAAACACTACCACCAAAAAAATAACCGGAGTTAACAACCACTGATCATTAATACCACTTAATATCAATGGACTCAATGCACCTATAAAACGGCACAGGTTAAGAGAATGGATGTGAAAACAGGATCTAACATTCTGCTGTTTACAATAAACACACCTCAACCTCAAAGACAGACACTACCTAAGAGTAAAGGGTTGGGAAAAGGTTTTCCAAAAAAACAAACCTAAGAAACAAGCAAGTGTGGCTATACTAATATCTAATAAAATTGACTTCAAACTAAAACCAATCAGAAGAGATGGAGATGGCACTTTATACTCATATCAGGAACAATTCATCAGGAGGATGTCTCAATCCTGAATATCCACGCCCCTAATATAAAAGCACCCACATATGTAAAGGAAACATTATTAAAACTCAAATCACGCATCAAGCCCCACACACTAATAGTAGGAGACTTCAACACACCTCTCTCACCAATGGACAGGTCAACCAGACAGAAACTTAACAGAGAAATAAGAGAACTAAAAGATGTAATGAATCGAATGGACTTAACAGACATCTATAGAACATTCCACTCAAACAGAAAAGAATATAACTTTTTCTTAGCATCTCATGGAACCTTCTTGAAAATTGATCACATACTTGGTAACAAACTAAACAAAAGGTAGAGAGAGAACACTCAAATGAACAAGATCAGAAATGAAAAGACACCGAGGAAATTCAGAGAATCATTACATCTTACTACAAAAGTCTGTATGCCACAAAATTGCAAAATGTAAAAGAAATGGACTTTTTTTAGATAAATGCCATATACCAAAATTAAATCAAGGCCAGGTGAACAATTTAAAGAGACCTATAAGTTGCGAGAAAATAGAAGCTGTCATCAAAAACCTCCCAACCAAAAAAAGCCTAGGACCAGAAGGTTTTAGTGCAGAATTCCACCAGAACTTCTAAGAAGAGTTGATGCTTATACTCCTTAATGTGCTTCACATAACAGAAACAGAAGAGTCATTGCCAAACTCTTTTTATGAAATTACAATTACCTACATACCAAAACCATACAAAGACTCAACCAAGAAAGAGAATTACAGATCAATCTTACTCATAAAAATTGATGCAAAAATTCTAAATAAAATACAGGCAAACCTAATCCAAGAACACATCAAAAAAATCATCCATTATGATCAAGTAGACTTTGTCCTAGAGATGCAGGGCTGGTTCAACATATGAAAATCTATCAATATAATCCAACATATAAATAAACTGAAAGAAAAAAACTTGTTTTTTTTCTACAGGATGACAACCTGTAGAAGGGGAGCTATAAAGTATAGTCCATTAAAGATGTTGATAAGATTCCTAATTTATTCAAGCAAAAGCCTGTGGAATAAGTGTGGGAATGAATTTTAAGGGTTTGGAAGAATGATAGAAGGAACATAAAATTGGATCAGGCTGAGTTTATTAATATGGGTATACTGATTGGAGATTCTAGTTTTAATATGGAAGTTCTCACCGTTTAAAAGAGGTTTCTAAAGTCTGTTTGACTGACTGGCTGAAGCATTTGTCAAATAATGACCTATTGAAAAGGAGTTGAAGCAATTTTAAAGCTTGGGAGAATTATGATGCTACAGTGGTATACTGAAAAACCTAATCCTCCGCAATGGGAAGGCAGAAGAAATGCCTAATCCTAGAAGACACCAAACCTCCACACTAGGTATATAAAGACAAAAACTAGGTTTTCAATAGTTTACTGTTAATCATAAATTTATTTGAACACAAATCTGGCTTATCAAAGATTTTATTATTTATTAAAGAGAAAATCAAGCAGACATAATAATGATGAGGATATGTTTATTTATTTGAAAAGAATTGATTTTTATTTGACTGCTTAATGTTGCAGAAGTAGAACATCTTTAAAGTATTTCATAGTTGATTGACACTTTGATTTTATGATGGTCAATGCTGAGGATGGCGCTTTGAATAAATACATAGTACAAAATAGCAGAAGACAGTTTAAAAATTGTTGGAAAGTCTGTTCTAATCCCAAGCCAAACTTAATAAAAATATTCTTATGAAAATCAAGTCAGAACTACAAAAATTTTTAACAAATACTTTTAACGTATTACAATCCAAAGATTTAGTAACTTGATCCTTATGTTTTGAGGAATAATGACAGGAAAATAAGAAATCTTCTCTTCAAGGATTAAGCAACTATGCTCCCACAAAAATAAAAAGCTTTATATGTACAGGCTAAATATGGAAAGTTATAGATACAATAGTCTTGAGTATGAATTGAGATTTTTTCATTTGGTGTTCATTGGTATTGCAAAATGTGGCAGTATGAAAAATGAGAAGTGAGTGTACTGTGTTTTCCGAACCAAGGCAGCAGTGAAGTTCCAACATGCAACATGGATGAGCGCTGCTGTGAAGACCTCAGATTAATTACAGATTATATTTAATTTTCAAATTTCTGCTTATCACATATTCAGAAACCTTTTAATATTTAAGACCTTTCACAATTACCACATCCAGTCACTCCAATCAAGATGGGGCTGTGACCCAGTTTAAAATACTAAATTAGGAGGTTCAATAGTCCAGGCATATTAAATGCATTTTCAGCTTATAATACTTTAAACCCTCAGTGGAGTTATGTAATGCGCCCTATTGGTAAGTAAAGGAACATCTCTATATGCACATGTATAAATCATTATTTCCCACCTTTTCCATATGAAAAATGTAGAAAACCATCTAAACTATTCTGTGTCTTAATCTTTGATTTATATCAGTAATCGCTCCATATTTTTCCATCCAATTGTTGTCATTCTTGATGATTGAGTAGGACTTAAATGTGCCCAGTTCGTTTCCGTATTAACAGACATGACATCTCTTTAACCTTTGATTATTATGAACAGCACATGACTAACAAACCTATACAGAAATCATTTTTATTTTCCGGAGTTGTGTGTTCAGTATTGCTTAGCAAAAGAATAAGTACATTTTAAGTTTCGCTCAGTATTGCCAAATTCACATCCAAAAGTGTTGTGCCGTTTACACTGCCCACCAGCAGTACAAGACAGCATATGTTTCTGCCCAGCATTGACAATGGGGTGTTTAGTGGAACATTTCATTTTCGTCAGTTTGATAAGTATAAAATACTTCTGAGTGATGGTAGCTTGTATTTCCATTATGAGTGATTTAGACAGATCCCATATGTTTATGGGCAATTTCAATTACTTAAATCTTTTTTTCACATTTCCCTACTAGGCTTTGGTATTTTTTCTTTCAAGTTTTGATGGCAATTGGTATATAACTCTCCATTTGTGACTGAAAGAATTTTTTGTTTTACTTTGTGAGTTTTTCTAAACTTATCATATTTTTAGGCAAAAAACTTCTGACTTTATCAAAGAAACAATTGTCAAAAGGAAATTGTATATATTTAAGGTATACAATGGGTTGTTTTAGAATTTACATATGCACTGTGAAATGACTGACATCAGACATCATCTCATTCATCATTTCACATCATTACTCTTTCTTTCGCTTGTTCATTTTTATTTTTCTTTTAGAGAGATAACATCTACCTTTCAGTAAATTTAAACTTCCTAGTCCAGTTTAGTGCATATCATGTTATGCATTAAATTTTCAGATTTCCAGATCTGATTTATATTGCATAAATAAACCCGTCTACCTTTGGTCAACATCCCTCCATGTCCCTGCCCTCTAGCCCCTTGAAACCACCATGCTATTTCAAGAAAATTTAATTTTAATTTTTATGTCAATGTATTGATCTTTTTCTTTTCATTGTTTCTTGATTTTAAGCCACAGTTAGATTATATATACTCTCATATTATGAAGAATTTCACCCATTTTTGTATAGTAGTAGTTTTGTGTGTGTGTGTGTGTGTGTGTGTGTGTGTGTGTGTGTGTGTGTGGTGTATGTGTGTGTGTCTGTGTTTTAAGACAAGGTCTTAGTGTGTCTGTGTTTTAAGACAAGGTCTTACCATGTAGTTTTGGCTTGACTGGAAGTCCCCATGTAGACCAAAGTGGCCTCAAATTCATAGAGATTTACCTGCCTTGGTTTCCCAAGTACTGGGATTAAAGTCCTGACTTGTGTCTTCTTTTAGTACTCAATGATTGGGCATATATTTTTACTTAAAATACTTTTTACCTCTCAAAAATATCAAACTAAATATCTAACTTTGTCTAAAGCAGAGTTCTCAGAAACACACCCTACCCTGAGGCATCCTAGGAATGTGGCTCATTTGAAAGGTTTTTCAACTTCTTGTTTTTCAGTAAATGCCTATTAACACAGAGACCCATGGCTGGTCAACATGCAGAGAATAAGAGCCTGTACTCAGCTCTAAAGCAGACATCTGTATCGTGCCTCTCTCCCTCCCAGGATCAGAGACTCTTGCAGAAGAAAGGGGCAGAAATAATCTAAGAGCAAGAGGTAGTAGACATCTATAATCAAGCAATATTTGTTGGACATGCCAGGGCCATTGCACGGTGAACTCACAAAGGCTGTGACGACACACACAAGATGTGCACAAAATCAAGCCAACCAAAATTCAGCATGGGTTGGGAGGAGCTCTTGAAGTCTTACCCTGCTATTAACTGAAGACTATTGGCATTGGGTGGCTGCTGGAAAAAGTGCAATCAGTTTTCTTTGGGGACATAGTTCCTAAGATGTTACCCATGCTCCAGTAGAGAAATCTTACACCATACACATAGTAGACTGAGTGGGTTTCAAAAAGTGTGCATGCAGTTGAGAGAAATATTGGTAGAGAGAATAGGCAAGGAATTAGTGGTGAGAAAATGTGGTGTGAATTTGATCAAAGCACATTATAAGCATATATGAAATTCTCAAATAATAAAAAAAACATTAAAAATATTTAAAAGCATTTAAAGAGAGGCTAAGGAGTTGGAAACCACAATAGAGATGGGGGAAAGGTCAAACCAGAGTGCAAATTCAAGCATATTTGATAGAGGGAGGATGCAGTCTGAGCACTGGGGTGAATGCTGGCATGTAAGTCATGGTTCCACATTAGTTGAACTTCAGGCAAGGAAGCTGAACTTTCTCACTATCACACCCTTCAGTTTCTAGTGAAATGTCTCAAGGCAAAGAGCAGTCATCATGAGAGTGGTTTTAGCATGTGGTCTTTTGAGGCAAATTCACACCCAAACCAGGAGAGGGGTATGCAAAAACAGTAAAGAGCTGAAGGAAGCTGAGTACCAATAATACTCTCACTGGAGCTGGAAAATAATATACAAAGCAGAATTCAGTTAGAGGGGGAATGACTGGCGGTGGGAGGGAAGGAGAGAAAAAGAACTCAGACAGAACCACTTTGTGTCTGCAATCTTCTTGTTTTCAGAGCTCAGAGAGTAAACCTTTGCTAAAGTATTTTTGTTTGCCCAGACTCAATTGCTCTTGACCTTGTTCTCTTGTCCCTTCTCTGAAGGTAAAGAAAACCCTCCTGCCAATTTTCCTTCTGAAACTCTGAAAACAGGCAGCTAACTATGGTCAGGGCCTCTGATACCATGCAGAATATTTAAGCATGTGTCTAGATCTCAGAGTTGGCTGAATCCATAATATTTCTAACTCTATTACCACAGGCGTTTTTCTACATTTAAGTACTTCTGGTACTTTTTCTCTTATGTCCTCTCATTTCAATCCTGTTTAGTGGTTAAGGGACTTAGGTACTGAAAGCAATTTTTTTCAAAGAAAATTTTTTTCTTAGATTTGTGACTTAAAAGAGTTTCATAATGTTCTCAGTGACAATTTATTCATATACTAAAGAGAACTGATACCTACATTGCAGAGTAAGTACAGTGATTAAATTCAATAGAGTAAGCTTGGTGTGCATTATTATCATTGCCCATCATTTCATTTCAGTTCCTCACACTGCTGTTGTTTCCAGCCATTTCCTCAGAAACCTTTGCTCCCTTGTGAGTAACTTTCCTTATGCCTGCAACCATATCACAGGACTCCATCTGCAGACTTTTTTCAAAACATACCTTTCCTGCAGTGCTTGTGAATGAGATTGTTTTTCTTCTTCCTTCCTTCCTTCCTTCCTTCCTCCATCCTTCCCTCCCTTCTTTCTTCCTTTCTTTCCTTCCGCCAGTGTATCATAAGCTGTAGACTGATTGAGTTTCCTGGCTCTTCTATCATTCCCTTCCATCCTGGAGCAAGAAATATTCCACCACTAAGATCTGTACTAGTTGTATATATTCCACTTAATCCTTCTTATATTTGTCTTTGGAGTGCCTGTTTCTTCTTTTATTTACTATTTATTTTTACTACATTTGTATATGTGTGTGTGTGTGTGTGTGTACACATGTGTGTGTACATGCCTGTGTAAGTCAGATGATAAGTTAACTTGAGAAAGTAATTCTCCCTCTACTATGAACTGACTGTCCCTCAGATGACTCAGGCTTGACAGTAGGCATCTTTGCCCAATGAACCATTTTACTGGCCCCTGAAATTATATATATATATATATATATATATATATATATATATATATATATATATGAAAGTAATTTTATTAAATTATAAAAGTTTCCATTTCCTCCCCTCCTCCCAACACCCTCCCATTCCCCCCACTCCCTCTCCTCCTCCCTCTCCATCCCTAAGAGCAGTCAGGGTTTCCTGCCCTGTGGGAAGTTCAAGTTCCTCCCCCCTCCCTCCAGGTCCAGGAAGGTGAGTATCCAAACAGACTGGATCCCAAAAATCCAGTATATGCAGAGGAAACAAGTCCCAGTGTCATTGTCAATGGCTTTTCAGAAAGACTCCGGGCCAGCCACATTCAGAGAATCCGGCCACATTCAGAGAATCTGGTTGGATCGAAATAATATATTTTTACATGCCAATCCCAGTCTCGCTCCTTCCTCTTCTCCCAATCTCTCCACCTTCCCCCACCCCACCCCAATTGCTCCTCAAAGATGGTAAGGCCTCACCTGGGAAGTCACCTAAGTCTGCCCCATCACCTTGTTGAGGCAGGATCAAGTGTTCCTCTCCCCATGCCTAGGCTGCGTAAGGTGTCTCTTCATGGAGAATGGTCTCCACAAAGTGAGTTCATGCAATAGTGTTAAATCCTGGTCCCACTGCCAGTGACTCCACTTACTGCCCAAGCCACACTATTGACACCTGCCTCCAGGGGAGGCTAATTTGGTTCAATTCAGGTTCCTCAACTGTTAGTCCAGAGTCAGTGAGCTCCCACTAGCTTGGGTCAACTGACTCTGTGGATTTTGCCATCACGGTCTTGGTTCCTTTGTTCATACTATCGCTGCTCCCTGTCTTCGATTGTACACCAGGAACTCATCCCAGTGGTTAGTTGTGGATCTCTGAATCTGATTCTATTACTGGATGAAGGGTCCAGTTTCTCTGGGGTTGTGGACTGTAGGCTGGTTACCCTTTGCTTTATGTCTAGTATCCACTTATGAGTAAGTACATATTAGATTTGTCTTTCTGGGTCTGGGTTACCTCATGCAGGATTTTTTTTAGCTTCAATAATTGCCTGAACTAATATTTTAATGCATCATTCCAAGTATTATCCTATCTTTCCAGCCTTTTCTCTCCATTAATTTTCATACAGAAAAACCTCAAAGCCATTTTATTCTCTGTTCATTAGATTGGTTTAGATTTGATTTCTCTCTATGTAAACTTGACCTCCCTACTACACTCAACCATGATACTACTGCACTTAAAGCTAAAACAGAGTCCATTGTCCTGCCACATCTCATCTACAGTTAAATAAATCCCATAAATTCCATCATCTGTCTTTGTTGCTTCCACCTTGGCTACTGGATGCTGCTGAAGAAAACCACATTATCAAAGGGATTAAGGACACAATATACTTGTGATTCTCTCTCTCTCTCTCTCTCTCTCTCTCTCTCTCTCTCTCTCTCTAATATGTGTATGTTTCTTTGAATCTTCTTTATATGTAATTTTTTTCATACAATATATTCTGATCACAGTTCCCTTCCCCATCTCCTCCCAGATCCTCTCTACCTCACCATTCACCCCCCACAACAATCATGCAAACAAATTAAGCAATCAATAATAATTAAAGGAAAAACAAAAGAAACACAAACACATGCACACATATTCCATAAGAACATAAAGTCAGAAATCATGATATATACAAGTAAAAGTCCTGTAAGAAAAAAAAATAGCCAAATGAGGTAATATGAGAAAAAAAAAGTCTACAAAAATACCATTGAGTTAATTTTTCATTGGGTATTTATTGCTTGGCATAAGGGCTATCCTTAAGTGTGATTAATATGCCCAGTGAGACTCCCTTGGAGGGCACAAAACTTTCTTTGGCAAGCCCTTGTCAATTGGATATAGTTTTGTGTTAGGAATGGGGAGCAGTGTCTACTTTCCCCTCTCAGTACTGGGACTCTACCTGGCTTGAACCTGTGCCTTGTTCATGCCACAGTCTGTGTATTCATTTCTGCATCAGCCCTATTGTGTCTAAAAGACACTGTTTCCTTAGACTCATTTAATCCCCTTTGACTCTCACATTCTTTACTTTCTTTTCCCCATAGCTCCTGAGCCCTGAGGGGAGGGGTTTGCTGGAACCAGATCTTTTAGGACTGAGTGTTCTAAAATCTCCCACTCTCCGTACTTTGTGCAGTTTCTGCCCTTTTTTGACCCTTAGTATCCCTTGTTAGTTTGGTAACTTATCTCATCAGTTTCCACTTTTATTCCTCTGAATACCCCATGTTTTCCCATAACGTCCAATTCTGTATCTATGAATATCTATCCTCCTAATGTAGATAACCTTCTCTTCCATTTCGTGCAGAACATGAAGACATTTGGCTACTTGATTTCAATATTTATTACAATATATCTGTGAATTATTTTTATCTGTGCCTATTTTCAAGATGGGCTCTTTATGCTAAAGGAAGCAGTAGTAGGTTCTGGAGGTTTTATCCTGTCTCCTGCTCAAGATAACCCAATAAGTTTCTTATATCCTACAGATTCAGGGCTTTAGTCTCTACAGTACTTATCCTTCCTCCTGAACATCCAGGTTTTCTTCTTGTGAGGTCTTTTTATGTCCTAAATCTTCTATTAATTGCTAATTCTGTTGTTTTTAAGACTTACTAAGAATAGCCTGTACAGAAAATGTTGTCTCATCCCTGTGCTTCTCCTATACCACTTCTATTTACTTGCTTTTCTCATTATCTGCCCCACCACTTTCACATTTGTTTGTAGTGTCTTCCAAGGCTGTGTTCCAGGGTGGAACTTTTGGGAGATTGTGTGACCTTTAGGAGATAGACATTTTCAAGGGCTTAAGGGATGCTGTTAACTCTCTGTCTTTCTTTGCTTCATGGCCCATGATATGAATGGTTACCTTCATATCATTGTCATCTGGCAGAAGTCCAAAGCAATGGAAACACTTTTTCTTAAACCAGAACCTCCAGAAAAAATGAGATCAATAAAGACTTCCACTTTTTCATTTATGAGTTTATTTCACCTGAGAAATTTTGTGACCTAAGTATAGAAATATAAAATATGCACATAATTCCAACATTTACTGTCAATAAATCAGAATTTTAAAAAAGCAGTTCTTTAGTGTATATATAACTTTCCACTTACTAAAGAAAAAGAAAATTTTTATACAATTAGGATGTTCTTTATTTTTACATGTAAAATTAAGTTTTGGTTGAATATTTGATAGTGCAGGAGGTACAGCTTCTTCAGCATTATCCTGAACTGACTGATACCTTGAGTTTGTAATTACTAATGCTGAGAATTTTGCATAAAAATACAGAAGGACTGGAGAATTGGCTTGTTAGGTAAGTGCTGGCATAACTGGATGTTGGCATGTGGAAGAATGCAAATAGATCCATATCTGTCCCCATGCACAAAACTCAAGTTCAAATGGATTAAAGACTGCAACATAAATCTAGTTACCATGATATTATAGAAGAGAAAGTGAGAAATAGCCTTGAATGCATTGGCACAGAAGACCACTTCCTAAATAGAACAACAGTAGCGCAGACACTGAGATTGACAATTAATAAATGGGACCTTCTGAAACTGAGAAGCTTCTGTAAGACCACGGACTCTGTCAACAAGACAAAGTGGCAGCCTATATAATGGGAAAAGATATTCACTAACCCCATATCTGCCAAAGGGCTGATCTCCGAAATAAATAAAGAACTCAAGATATTAGACATTAAAATATCAAGTAATCCAATTAAAAAATGGGGTACAGATTTAAGCAGATAATTCTCAACAGAAGAATTTTAAATTGTTGAGATAAACTTAAAGAATTGTTCAACATCTTTAGTCATCAAGGAAATACAAATCAAAATGACTCTGAGATACCATTTTACACCAGTCAGAATGGCTAAGACCAAAAACACTGACAGCTTATGCTTGAGAGGATGTGGAGTTAGGGGAGCACTCATCCATTGCTGTTGGGAGTGCAAACTTGTACAGCCTATTAGGAAATCTATATGGTGGTTTCTCAGAAAAATAGGATTCAATCTACCTCAAGAACAACCTTGGACATATGCCTAAAGGACAGTTGCTCATATCACAAGAACAGTTGCTCAACTATATTCATAGCAGCATTATTTGTAATAGCCAGAATCTGGAAACAACCTTGATGCCCCTCAACTGAAGAATGGATGAAAAATGTGGTACATTTACACAATGACGTCTTACTCAGCTGTAAAAAACAAACAAACAAACAAAACAAAACAAAACAAAAAACAACTACACATCATGAAATTTGCAGACAAATGGATGGAACTAGAAAAAAAAATCACCCTGAGTGAGGGTAATCCAAAACTGAAAGACAAAAACAGTATATCAGTATATACTCACCTGTAAGTGGATATAAGAAGTAAAGCAAAGGATAACCAGGCTACAGTCCACAGACTTAGGCTAGGGAATAAAGAGATACATGGATTTCCCTGGGAATGGGAAATAAAAGTGATCTCCTGGGTAAACTGTGGATGAAGGGGGATGTGAACATGAGGGACTGGGTTGGGTGGATTGGGGATGTGATGGAGCAGAGGAGAAATGAAAGAGAAGAGTCATTGCCAAACTCCTTCTATGAAGCTACAGTTACCTTAATACCAAAACCACATAAAGACACAACCAAGAAAGAGAATTACAGGCCAATCTCACTTATGAACATCGACGCGAAAATTCTCAATAAAATCCTGGCAAACCGAATCCAGGAACACATTAGAAAAATTATCCATTATGATCAAGTAGGCTTCATCCCAGAGATGCAGGGCTGGTTCAACATACGCAAATCTATCAATGTAATCCATCATATAAATAAACTGAAAGAAAAAAGCCATATGATCATTTCATTGAATGCTGAAAAAGCATTTGACAAAATTCAACACCCATTTATGATAAAGGTGTTGGAGAGACTGGGGATACAAGGATCATACCTAAATATAATAAAAGCAATATACAGCAAGCCGATAGCTAACATCAAATTGAATGGAGAGAAACTCAAAGCCTTTCCACTAAAATCAGGAACGCGACAAGGCTGTCCACTCTCTCCATACCTCTTCAATATAGTGCTTGAAGTTCTAGCAATAGCAATAAGACAACATAAGGAGATCAAGGGGATTCGAATTGGAAAGGATGAAGTTAAACTTTCGTTATTTGCTGACGATATGATAGTGTACATAAGTGACCCCCAAAACTCTACCAAAGAACTCCTACAGCTGATAAACACCTTTAGTAACGTGGCAGGATACAAGATCAACTCCAAAATATCAGTTGTCCTCCTATACACAAAGGATAAAGAAGCAGAGAGGGAAATCAGAGAAACATCACCTTTCACGATAGCCACAAATAGCATAAAATATCTTGGGGTTACTCTAACCAAGGAAGTGAAAGACCTATTTGACAAGAACTTTAAGTCTTTGAAGAAAGAAATTGAGGAGGATACCAGAAAATGGAAAGACCTCCCTTGTTCTTGGATTGGGAGGATGAACATAGTAAAAATGGCAATTCTACCAAAAGCAATCTATAGATTCAATGCAATCCCCATCAAAATCCCATCAAACTTCTTCACAGACCTTGAGAAAACAATAATCAAGTTTATTTGGAAAAACAAAAAACCTAGGATAGCCAAAACAATCTTATACAATAAAGGAACTTCAGGAGGCATTATCATCCCTGACTTCAAACTCTATTACAGAGCTGCAGTATTGAAAACAGCTTGGTATTGGCATAAGAACAGAGAAATCGACCTTTGGAATCAAATAGAAGACCCGGATATTAACCCACAAACCTATGAGCACCTAATTTTTGACAAGGGAGCTAAAGGTATACAATGGAAGAAGGAAAGCATCTTTAACAAATGGTGCTGGCATAACTGGATCTCAACCTGTAGAAGGATGAAAGTAGATCCATACCTATCACCATGCACAAAACTCAGGTCCAAATGGATTAAAGACATCAACATTAATCCATCCACTTTGAACCTGATAGAAGAGAAAGTGGGAAGTAGTCTACAAGATATAGGCACAGGAGGCCTCTTCCTAAGTAGGACCCCAGCAGCACAGACAATAAGAGAAACAATGAATAAATGGGATCTACTGAAACTGAGAAGCTTCTGTAAAGCAAAGGACACTGTCAGTAAGACAAAAAGGCTGCTTTCTGACTGGGAGAAGATCTTCACCAACCCCTCATCAGACAAAGGTCTGATCTCCAAAATATACAAAGAACTCAAGAAACTAGGCACTAAAACTCTAATTAACCCAATTAATAAATGGGGTACTGAACTGAACAGAGAATTCACAACAGATGAACTTCGAATGGCCAGAAGACACTTAAGGTCATGCTCAACCTCCTTAGCGATCAGGGAAATGCAAATCAAAACCACTTTGAGATACCATCTTACACCTGTCAGAATAGCTAAAGTCAAAAACACCAATGATAGCCTATGCTGGAGAGGATGTGGGGAGAGGGGAACACTCATCCATTGTTGGTGGGAATGCAAACTTGTGCAGCCACTGTGGAAATCAGTGTGGCGGTTTCTCAGGAAACTGGTAGTCAACCTCCCTCAGGACCCAGCAATTCCACTCTTGGGAATATACCCTAGAGATTCCCTAGCATACTACAAAAGCATTTGTTCAACTATGTTCATAGCAGCACTATTTGTAATAGCCAGAACCTGGAAATAGCCTAGGTGCCCCTCAATAGAAGAATGGTTAAAAAAGGTGTGGAACATATACACATTAGAGTTTTACTCAGCGGTAAAAAATAATGACATCTTGAATTTTGCATGCAAATGGATGGACATAGAAAACGCTTTACTGAGTGAGGTAACCCAGACACAAAAAGAGGAACACGGTATGTATTCACTCATAAGTGGATTCTAACCATAATTTAAAGGTCTTTGAGCCTATTATTCGTGATCCTAGAGAAGCTAAATAAGAAGACGAACCTGATGAAGATTGTTTAGCTATCCGCCAGGAGGTAGGAAATAGTCAAGAGTCCCAGGTAACCTTGGGTGCATGGGGGGTGGGTGGGAGGGTTGTTGGAAGGGGAGAGGGTTAGAGAGAAGGGAGTAGGGGAGGAATGGAGAAAGCTCGGTTGACCGGGATGGGGGGAAGGGAGGAAGGATGAATATGAAAGAATATATTTCAACTAAGGGAGTCATTTTAGGGCTTATAGGAAACTTGATTATATATGGGATCCCAGGTCCAAGGAGAGATCCCCAGATTGTTCTCTGGACAGAGGAGAGGGTGCCTGAACCGGCCTTGGCCCATAACCATACTGATGAATATTTTGCTTATCACCATAGATCCTTCATCTGGCGATGGATGGCGATACAGATGGAGACCCACATTGGAGCACCGGACTGAGCCCCCCAAGGTCCAAATGAGGAGCAGAAGGACGAAGAAAATGATGAAGGACTGCGAGGGATGCTATCACCCACTGATACAAGGGGTCGGATCTAATGAGAGTCTACCAAGGGCAGTTGGACTGCGACTGAACGAGCACGTGATCCAACCAGATTCTCTGAATGTGGCCGGATTCTCTGAATGTGGCTGGCCTGGAGTCTTTCAGAGAAGCCATGGACAATGACACTGGGACTAGTTTCCTCTGCATATACTGGATTTTTGGGATCCAGTCTGTTTGGATACTCACCTTCCTGGACCTGGAGGGATGGGGGACGAACTTGAACTTTCCACAGGGCTGGAAACCCTGACTGCCCTTAGGGACAAAGAGGGAGGAGGAGAGGGAGGGGGGGAGTGGGAGGGTGTTGGGAAGAGGGGCGTAAATGGAAACTTTTATAATTTAATAAAATTACTTTCAAAAAAAAAGAAAAAGAAAGAGATGACTCAATAGGCCCAGTTATTTTGGTGTTGGGGAGAAACCTGAAGCTAGGGAAACTCCCAGGAATCCACAAAGGTGACCCCACTTAAGACTCTTAGCAATAGTGGAGAAAAAAAAAGAGAAAAATACAAAAATATTCTAATTTGATCTTTACCCAGTAAAGAATGGTGGTAGAAAAATATTCTTTGTTTTCTATCATTAAGCCATTATGTTTCCACAACAGCAGAAATCTTTGTGTGTGCAGTAAAAACACTGCAACTCATCACATGTAATAGTCTCATTTCTGAGCCAAGGTGCTTCAGGCAGTGCTCATTAGTGTTGCACGATGGATGTGACAACATGCACTGTATAAAGTGTATTTGTGTGTTCAAAGGAAGACTGCAATGAAGTCACATAAGGCAACAAGTGAGTGCTGCCAGAAACACCTCCAATCCATTTCCTTTCCTGGGCATACTCTCAAAGGATTCCAAGTCAACATATCACAGAGATACTTACATATTCATGTTTATTGCTTCACTAGTCATAATAGTTAAAATGGAACCACTCTAGATACCTATTAAGAGAAGAATGGATACAGAAAATGTGGTATATGTACATAATGCAATTTTGTTCAGCTATAAAGAAAAATGAGGAAATAATATTTGAAGGAAAATGAATGGAACTGAAGTCATTATGTTAAGCAAAGCTAAACCAGGCTCAGCATACAATGTTTATTTTCACTCATATGCAGCCTCTAGATTTAAAATCTCTTTCTCTCTGTCTCTGTCTCTGTCTCTGTCTCTCTCTCTCACTCATACAGACACAGACACAAACATAGTGTCTGTGCATCTGTGTGTTTATAGGACATGAAAGTAGATAAGGATCACAGGAAAGGAGTTCTTATGGGATGAGGAATAAAAAAGCAATAATAATAAAATACACATAACATAAAAACAGAAATGGGTACTACTTGGAAATAGAAGATGACAAGAAGAAGAGAGGGGAAAGAAGAGTGAAAGTCAGGGAAGTATGAGAAAGAGCAAATTATAATGACCTACACATATGAAAATGCCATAATGAAACCCATTATTATATGTGCTGACTTAAAAATCAAATAGAAACTGGAGAGAGGGCTTGGTTTTAAGAACACGATACTCTTGCAGAGGACCCATGTTTGATTCCTAGCATCTATGTTGAGCTGATCACTACTGCCTGTAATTTCAGTTCCTGGGGATGTGACACACTCTTCTGGCCTCTGTTTGCATCTGTATGTGTGTGCACATATACACACATGCACACACATATAAAAAGAAAATAAAACTTAAGCATATACACTGTATTATATTTACACAAGTAAATAGAATTGAGAGCTCCAGCATAAGCTCATTCATCTATGACTAATTTATTTTCAACAAGATTATCTAGATAATTCAAAGGGAAAATTATAGTATAATATATATAAGTGGATGAAAAACCTAAATGTAAGATCATAAAGTGCAAAGCTCTTAGCAGAAAATCAAGGTTAAATCCTCTAGTACTTGGGGTTTAAAAACATAAAATTTTAGTTATGACATCAAAAGCATGAACAATAAAAGATAAATAAACCTTCTTCAAGTTAAAATTTTATTTTAATGTTTATTTTATTTTAATTATGTATATGACCCTGTGTCTACATCTGAGTATATATGTGCATGAGTGTGAGTGCCAGCAGAGGCCAGAAGAGAGTACTGAATCTTCTGGAGCTGGAACTACAGGCGGTTGTGAGCCATCTGGCGTGGGCTCAGGGAAACAGATTTTGATCCTTTGTAAGAACAGAAAGTACTCTTAAGTGCTGAGCCATCTAACCAATCCCCCTTCTATTCATCAAAAGACAATATCAAGGGAATAAAAGGACAGCCCTCAGAATAGGAGAAAATATTTGCAAATCACATATCTGGAAAGGATCTCATGTTCAGAGTTGTAACATAAAGAACTCTTAAGACTTGGCAAGAAGACAAATAAGTCAATTAAGTGGGAAAAGTTTTCAAAAAATATTTCTCCAAAGAAATATTCAAATGTCTAAAAAGAACAAGGAAAGATACTAGCCATCACTAGTTCTGAAGTAAATCAAAAACCTAGCCATTATGAGCCATCTCATACTTATGATAGCTATAAGAAAAAATAAACAGAGAAATGAGAAAAGTTAGAGATAATGTGGGACCCTAAACGTTGTCGGTGGGAATGACTATGGAAAACACTTTGGCAGGTTTTTTGACATTATATAAAATTATCTATGATCCTGCAGTGCTGTTTCTACACATACACTAAAAATAACATGTACATGCTCATAGCAGCACTCTTCACTAGAGCAAAGCAGTGAAAATGGTTGGTCATCATTAGATGAACTGATAAACAAGCTATGTGATGCATGTGCAATGGCTTATTGTTTATCTGTTGAAAGAAATACTCTACTAATATATGATCCAATGTGAGAGGGTTATGAGTTCTTGGATTTAGCAGGAAAATTCTCCCAAAGAAATGTGTTCAAAGAAAAAAAAGAAAACCATGATTACTGAAGTGAAAGAATATTGACTGGGCCTGGTGGTAGAGACCTATGTTTCAGATGGTTGGCAGGTAGTCTGTGTGTTTTTAGTTTTCTGCTCTTTTGTTTGGAGAATAAAGTCTCACAGAATACACTGCAGCAGGGAAGCATTATGGAAAGCAAAGATATAGAAGCAGTCAGGGTACACTGCCAGACTGAAGATATTCGAGGCCCCTGATGGTTGTTTGGTGCTTCCTTTTATGGAGTTCAAGAAGAGCATGCATTCAGTTATTATGGAGTTAACTGAAAGTAATTTTTTCCACTGTACATGTCCATTCCCATAATGTGCATCATTTTAATAACATGACCACTCAATTTTGTATATTCATAAGATGATACATTGGGTCTTGTTCCTAAAAGTTCCCTTGAAGACAGTTTGTCCTAGTGTGTGTGCTAGGTCTTAGGTTCAACCCCAGGAGTGTTAAGGGAAGATATGAAAATAAAAGGCAATTCAGGCCAGATCAGTCACCTTTCTTTCCCATCTGAATACATTGAGAATATATTTGAGCAGAAACTGTCTTAATTTGATAGTTATTGGGAGAGGAGAAACCTATTCTATTATTAACAGAGTAGTCTATGTGAAGTAGATGGAGGCTGATGTTGTTAGATACATTATTTGGAGGGGTGCATGGTATATGCAGATAAAGGAGTCAAGCTATCAACTGGATTAATATAAAGGGTGTGCACAAGAATTCATACCAAATGGAGTTATAAGTTATTGACTTATATGCTATACTAACCTGCCTCACAGGTCCTCAGAAGGCTGATATGGAAAGATTGCAAATTCAAGTTCTGCCTGGGATACATAGGAAATTTCAGGCCAGCCTGGGGAACTTAGCGAGACTGTGTCTCAAAATATAAGGTGAAAAGAGGGTTGGGAATGTAGTTCAGGAGAAGAACACTTGCCTGGTATCTTAGGTTCTTGGTTCAATCCTAGTAGTGTCAAGGAGAGATATGAAAATTAAAGGCAGGCTATGCGGTTGAGGATGAGAGAACTTAGAGGACAAGAGGGGAGCAAGAGAGAATAATGGGGAGGGAAGGAAGACAAAATATGCTTATCTAATATTCAGAATCTATCTATCTATCTATCTATCTATCTATCTATCTATCTATCTATCTATCTATCTATAATGAACCCTATAGTTAACCCTTGTTAATTTTGATTTAAGTCAAGTTTGGCAAGCTGCCATTC
The DNA here is from genome assembly GCF_982192425.1 of Myodes glareolus. Classification (NCBI taxonomy): domain Eukaryota; kingdom Metazoa; phylum Chordata; class Mammalia; order Rodentia; family Cricetidae; genus Myodes; species Myodes glareolus. Next base: position 142,199,998 of record NC_142053.1, read on the forward strand.
ATCAGTCAAATCAAGATCATTGTTTAAGTAAATAAATATTATTAGAAAAGAATTTAAGTGTTGTTTATGGTTGTTCTTCTTTCATTGAGTAACATGGAAGAGCTCATATGTTCCAGAAAGTATAAAAATATTATTGATGACATTGGGTCTTACTGTAGCTCCGGGTGGCCTAGAACCTTCCATCTACTTTACAGTTTTTGGAATACAGACGTGAGCAGCAATGCGTAGCTCATGAACTGTGTCTGATCTTTCTCTTTATAGAAAATTTGCTGATTCCTATTTTAATTGACCAACTAACTATTTGAGGCATTTAAATAATATTTAAACATTTTAATAGCCAGTCATGTAATTATCAGTTCAGGTGCTTTTCATTAATTATATTTTGTAGTATCAGTTTTCTCCTTCTTGGAGAAATCTTTACAATTTTTAAGATTAGAGCACTGATAGTGATTATTTCACCTTTTTGGTATTCAAAATTGCTCACATTTTGTATTAATCAAAACATCTATTTTCACCAGGAAGCATGAAAAACCTCTTAAGTCCTAGGCTCAGACGAGTCCTGGTGTTACTTGTACATACACTGACAAAAATAAGACATAACTGAGTACAAAATGAAGAGTTACAAAAAATACAGGATAGGAAATGTAAAGAATTGGCATTGATGATCAATCTGCTGTAGACTGGAAAGTGATATTTTCCTGAAAATAGTCAAGACAATATCATGGCTGAGTCAGCATCCATCCTGAGTCTAGAAGGGTTTTTGGTGGGGACCCTTTGTTAGTTGTAAAGGTGCACTTTCCTACAATGTTCTGGCCAGAACTCCAAATAATGATTTCATAAAAACTCTATTGACTACTCAGAGACTATTTGCAATTATACCAGACAGTAATCTTGAAACTTAACCACCATTTTGGTTTTACAGAATCCCATAGAAAGAACATTGCCCTCATGACAGCTGGAAGTAATTCTAGAAGATGATGGCCCTTCTTCTAACAAAGTTTATCCTCAGGGTTAGGGACATCAATTAGGGGTTGATTATAACTGGTATATGGTTGGGGGTTAAAGCGGAAATTTTATAGGCTCAGGGATCTCACAAAAAAATAAAAGGAAATTGAATAGGATAAGAGGTAGATTAGTGTGAACTTACATTAATAATAATAATAATAATAATAGTTATATTATTATCATATAATAATAGAGTGAATACTTACAAGCTATTATTTATAGACATTTTATATTAGTATAGATTCTTGATTATTAATATGAATTCAAATTATATTTGTTATATTGAATATGCTCCTGTTTCTATTTATAATATTTGTACACCTATGAGAAGTTATTTTGTCAGGTTGTATGCATGCATGTTTCCACCTCTGTTAAGACATTTTGTATATTGATACATTTTAGGATATATTGATCATATTGCATTATACATTTCTACCTCTTATCAAAATAATTATACATTGTTTATATTTTGAGGTCATTGTCCTCATTTGCTGCACAGTTGAATAAATATTGTTTAATATTTAATATAGTATTACAGGTCAATAGTCATCCATGTTTGTCATATTTATACTTAAACTAATCAGGTCCTTTAGATACATAGAGATTGTATTCTGCATAGATAGGTAATCTTCAAAGAACTGTATAACATGTCATTTAAATAACTTAGGGTTCTGTTCATGTGAGACACAATTGCTCCTAGCAGCACAAATCTATTCCCGAGAGAATGTTGAGCACTGAAGAAACTCCACTTGGAGCTTGTTGTCTTCTTGGCAAAACTGGCCTTTGGGCAAAGGAACTGTCCATGCCTCAATCACCCACAAAATGCACAATGTCTAGACTGGACAAGTAGGATATAAGAAAAAAGACTGTCAAAACTTACCAAGACAGCGTAAGATGGTTTTGAAATTTTTCCTGCCTCTGAAAATGCTCTGTCAGTTACTCTTGGTCTTTGCCAAAGAAGTTTGCTTCAACATTACATATGAGACTTGGGGCGATAGCCAGATAACCAGTTGTCTCTGTCATTTACTTCGCATTTTGGAAGCTGCTTGATTGCACTTCCTGCCTGGTTAAGTAATATTATCTCCTTTCTCAGGCCTTTGATGGGGCTGAAGATTAGATTGTCGTAATTATTTTCGACTTATGACTTACCCAATTCTTTTCTTTTTTCTTTTTATTTTTTTCTAATAATTTTTTATCACTTTATAAATAATACCATTCAAAATTTCTACTTCCTCCCCTCCTCCCACTTCCCTCCCGTTCCCCCACTCAACCTCCCCCCATCACCCTCCAGATCAAAGAGAGGACAGGGTACTCTGCCCTGTGGGAAGTTCAAGGCCCTCCCCCCTCCACCCAGGCTTAGGAAGGTATGCATCTGTTGGCGTATTTGGTCGGTACAATAAATAACCAGACCTGCTCAAGAACAACAGTTATATTTTAATAATTGAAAAAGGGGAAACTCACGCTATAAGTTGGGAAGTCCAAAATCCAAAATGGTATGGCGAGCACTGCTTAGAAAGAGAGAGAGAGCATCTGCATCTCCAGGTTTTTCTATCTGGACTCTAGGTGGCCACACCTTAACTAATAAATCTGATTGATCATAACTATCAGTTGATAGTTTCCCCATCATGCATCCAAATGGAATAAGATCCCAAAAAGCCAGAATGTGCAATAGAGACAAATCCCAGTGCCATTATCACTGGCTTCTCAGTGTGCCCCAATTGTCAGCCACATTTAGAGGGTCCAGTTTGATCCCATGCTTGTTCAGATCCAATCCAACAGGATTTGGTGAGCTCCCATTAGCTCAGGCACACTGTCTCAGTGGGTGGACCAACCCCTCGAGGTCCTGACGTCCTTACTCGTATTTTCCCTTCTTCTGCTCTTCAACTGGAGCTCTTCAGCTCGGGAGCTCAGTCCAGTGCTCCAATGTGGGTCTCTGTCTCAATCTCCTTCTGTTGCCAGATGCAGGTTCTATGATGATATTCAAGATAGTCATAAGTCTGACTACGAAACAGTTCAGGTACCCTCTCCTCCATTGCCCAGGGTCCTAGCTGGGGATATCCCTGTAGACACCTAGGAAGCCCTCTAGAGTCAAACCTCTTGCCAACCCAAAAATACCTCCCTTAATTAAGATATCTTCTTCCCGGTTCCCATATCCGTCCTTTCTCCATCTCAACCGTTCCACTCCACCAAGACCTTCCCAAACCTCCCCTTCTCCCCTCTCTCCTCCTTTCTCCCCATCCCTCCCTCAACCCCATGCTCCCAACTTTTCCCTGGTGATCTTGTCTGCTTCCAGTTTCCAGGAGGATCTATATATGTTTTTCTTGGAATTCACCTTATTACTTAGCTTCTCTAGGATCATGAACTGTGGGATCAATGTCCTTTGTTTATGGCAAGAATCCACTAATGATTAAGTACATACCCTATTCATCCGATTGGATCTGAGTTGTCTCACTCAGGATAGTGTTTTCTATTTCCATCCAGTTGCACGCAAAATTCAAGATGTCATTGTTTTTCACCTCTGAGTAGTACTCTCTAATGTGTAGATTGTTACACTTTCTTTGTCCATTCTTCTATTGAGGGGCATCTAGGTTGTTTCAGGTTTTGGCTATTACAAATAATGTAATAGAGTGGCTGTCCACTCTCACCATACCTCTTCAATATAGCACCTGAAGTTCTAGCAATAGCAATAAGACAACATAAGGGGATCAAGGGGACTCGAATTGGAAAGGAAGAAGTTAAACTTTTGTTACTTGCAGATGATATGATAGTGTACATAAGCAACCCCAAAAACTCTACCAAAGAACTCCTACAGCTGATAAACACCTTTAGTAATGTGGCAGAATACAAGATCAACTCCAAAAATTCAGTTGTCCTCCTATACACAAAGGTTAAAGAAGCAGGGAGGGAAATCAGAGAAGCTTCACCTTTCACGATAGCCACAAATAGCATAAAATATCTCGGGATAACTCTAACCAAAAAAGTGAAAGACCTATTTAACAAGAACTTTAAGTCTTTGAAGAAAGAAATTGAGGAGGACACCAGAAAATGGAAAGATCTCCCTTGTTCTTGGATTGGGAGGATCAACATAGTAAAAATGGCAATTCTACCAAAAGCAATGTATAGATTCAATGCAATCCCCATCAAAATCCCATCAAAATTCTTCACAGATCTTGAGAGAACAATAATCAACTTTATATGGACAAACAAAAAAACCCAGGATAGCCAAAACAATCATATACAATAAAGGAACTTCTGGAGGCATTACCATCCCTGACTTCAAACTCTATTATAGGGCTACAGTATTGAAAAGAGCTTCGTATTGGCATAAGAACAGAGAAGTCGATCTATGGAATCGAATAGAAGACCTGGATATTTACCCACAAACCTATGAACACCTGATTTTCGACAAGGGAGCTAAAGGTATACAATGGAAGAAGGATAGCATCTTTAACAAATGGTGCTGGCATAAAGGGATGTCAACCTGTAGAAGAATGAAAGTAGATCCATATCTATCACCATGCACAAAAATCAAGTCCAAATGGATTAAAGACCTCAACATTAATCTGACCACTTTGAACCTGATAGAAGAGAAAGTGGGAAGTAGTCTACAAGACATAGGCACAGGAGACCACTTCCTATGTAGAATCTTAGTAGCACAGACAATAAGAGAATCAATGAATAAATGGGACCTCCTGAAACTGAGAAGCTTCTGTAAAGCAAAGGACACTGTCAGACAAAAAGGCTACCTTCTGACTGGGAGAAGATCTTCACCAACCCCTCATCAGACAAAGGTCTGATCTCCAAAATATACAAAGCACTCACGAAACTAGACACGAAAACTCTAATTAACCCAATTAAAAATGGGGTACTGAACTGAACAGAGAATTCTCAACAGAAGAACTTCGAATGGCCAAAAGACACTTAAGGTCATGCTCAATCTCCTTAGCGATCAGGGAAATGCAAATCAAAACCACTTTGAGATACCGTCTTACACCTGTAAGAATAGCTAAACTCAAAAACACCAATGATAGCCTATGCTGGAGAGGATGTGGAGTGAGGGGAACTCTCATCCATTGTTGGTGGGAATGCAAACTTGTGCAGCCACTGTGGAAATCAGTGTGGCGGTTTCTCAGGAAACTGGCAGTCAACCTCCCTCAAGACCCAGCAATTCCACTCTTGGGAATATACCCAAGAGATACCCTATCATACCACAAAAGCATTTGTTCAACTATGTTCATAGCAGGACTATTTGTAACAGTCAGAACTTGGAAACAACCTAGGTGCCCCTCAATAGAAGAATGGTTAAAAAAGTTGTGGAACCTATACACATTAGAGTTTTACTCAGCGGTAAAAAACAATGACATCTTGCATTTTGCATGCAAATGGATGGAAATAGAAACCGCTTTTCTGAGTGAGGTAACCCAGACCCAAAAAGAAGAATATGGTATGTACTCACTCATAAGTGGATTCTAACCATAATTAAAGGTCTTTGAGTCTATCTATAATTTGTGATCCTAGAGAGACTAAATAAGAAGATGAACCTGAAGAAAATCATATAGTTATCCTCCTGGATATTGGAAGTAGACAAGATTGCCAGGCAACCTTGGGTGCACGGGGGGTGGGGGATGGAATTAAGGAGAGATGGTTAGAGAGAAGGGAGAGGGGGAGGACGGGGGATAGCTTGGGGGAATGGGATGTGAGGAGGGAAGAAGGATGGATATGGGAGCAGGGAAGTATATATCTCAACTAAGGATGCCATTTTAGGGTTTGCAAGAGACTTGATTCTAGAGGGGTTCCCAGATACAAGGAGAGGTCCCCAGATTGTTCCCTGGGCAGCAGAGGAGAGGGTGCATGAACTGGCCTTGGCCCATAACCATACTGATGAATATTTTGCATATTACCATAGAACCTCCATCTGGCGATGGATGGAGATAGAGACAGAGACCCACATTAGAGCACTGGACTGAGCCCCCAAGGTCCAAATGAGGAGCAGAAGGAGGGAGAACAAGAACAAGGAAGCCCACTGATACAAGGGGACTGATCTAATGAGAGCTCACCAAGGCCAGCTGGACTGGGACTGAATGAGCATATGATCAAACCGGATTCTCTGAATGTGGCTGACATGGGAGCTGACTGAGAAGCCATTGATAATGGCACTGGGACTTGTTTTGGCTGCATGTACTGCCTTTTTGGGATCCTAGTCTGTTTGGATACTCACCTTCCTAGGCCTGGAGGGAGGGGGGAGGAACTTGAACTTCCCACAGGGCAGGAAACCCTGACTGCTCTTAGGAGTGGAGAGGGAGGAGGAGAGTGAGTGGAGGGAGTGGGAGGGTATTGGGAGGAGGGGAGGAAGTGGAAATTTTTATAAAGTAATAATAATAATAAAAAAGAAAATTTAGTATCCTTCAAGGGAATTTCAAGGTGGAAACAAACCATTCTTAAGGGTAGGCTTCATGTGCAGAAGCAAATATCCAAGAGAAAACAAACTCAAAGGCATCTTTGGAGCTTCCTTATCTCATAATGGCATGTCAGGGGTCTTCCCTTTTTTTAAAAAAAATTATCTTATTATTTTATTCATATACAATTTTCTTCTTGCTTTTTATTGTGCAGATACTCTGCACTTATTATGACTTCTAGTTTAGTTCTTTATAAGACGCTTGAGTGTGCAAAAAAGTAGCTCTCTGTTTCTTCTTGGGCTCTTTTCCTTCTTTTTTTGGCCAATTCTGATCTTTTAGTTTTTGTTTTGTCATATCATATTGCATTATAATCCCATTGAAAGCTGTTTGTTTCTAATGAGAGACAGAAAGGTGTTAGATCCAGATGGGGGAATGTGGGGAGGAGCTGGAATAAGTAGAGGAAGGGGAACCCATAATCAGGGTATATTATATGAGAAAAACATCTATTTTCAATAAAAAGAAGAATATACCCAACGAGTCAAAGTGAACAAATCCCATCTTGCATGGTCGACTACATTAAACTCTGATTTTCATGATTTTTTTTCAAAAAAAATCCCCAAATATAGTAATCAAAATAACTTTTTCTGCATTTTAGTTTCATTAGAAGTTATAAATTTTTAAGAGATCATTGGTGTTTTAGTAATGGTCTCAATATTCAATCAAATGTTACAGCTCCTTTTAGCTGTGTACCTCATCTAAGGAAGACCCAGTAGTGGCCATTGGATAAAATAATATTGTAATATTTTGTCTTATTTCACTTAGTTGAAATATGTTGAACATTGTTGCTAAAATATCTGGCATTTAACAGACATTACAGGAAACCTGGAGGTGGTCTGAGAAGTATTTATAACTTTTGAGGGCACAGAAATAATCCATTTTCTGGAAAGCACTCAATGGGCTAGTCTTCCTAATGATGTGTTAATGAAGTGGCTGCAAAGGCCTACTGCTGCTGGCCTGACTGAGAGGGCAGTGACCTCTCATGCACTCTTCTGTTTCTGTGTTTTCTCTTTTCCTTCCTGTTTCTTTGGATGGAACCAGTACCTCTCACATGCTAAGCAAGTGTTCTACCTCTGAGTGACCCGGGCAACCTCTTCAACTTTCAAGGAGAACAAATGTTCCTTCTTACTGTGTCTCTAGTTTTTTTAATCCTCTATTTCCCTTAAGACTCTGATTTCTCTGTGTAGCTATAGAATATCTCCCTCCAAAACTGAGCATGGGAACGAATGTCCTCTCTGCTCTAGAGACCAGTCAGCCTAAACTGGTATTCTAATCTGGTATTAGGACAGATTGAGTAAATTAATGATTTATATAAGGTCTTCTTGTAATGCTAAGGCCTTGATCTCATGATCATCCTGCCTATGAGTTCCCAGTGCTGGGATTACAATTGTATACCATTATGTTTAGCTAGACTATGTATTTATTGATGTGGGAGTCCTCTCTGTGTGCTGTGATTACCATAAATGAATAAAGAGACTGCCTTGGGCTGTTGATAGGGCAGAATTTATGTAGGTGGGGAGGATTGGACTGAATGCTGGGAGAAAGGGTGAAGTCAGGGAGATGCCATGTATCTACCACCAGAGACAGATGTGCTAAACTTTGCTGATAGGCCACAGCTTTATGGTGATACACAGATTAATGGAGATGGGTTAAATTAATATGTAAGAATTAGCCAATAAGAAATTAGAGCTAATGGGCCAAGCAGTGATTTAATTAATATAGTTTCTGTGTGGTTAGTTTGGTTCTGGGTGGCCAGGATGAACAAGCCACTCCTTGCAACAAATTGGTGCCCACGTGGCCAACTAAATACACTTAAAAACCTAAAAAAGCATAAAAGATTTTAGATTTTTTTAAAAAAAAACAAAGTTCAGTCACATTTATTTTTCAACTGGCGGCATGCCGCAGCTCCTTTAGAAAGATTTTTCTGATTAAGCCGTAACAGGACAATAGCCACCGCCATTTTAAAATGTCAGCATTCTGGGCCAGGTTTCCAGAGTGACCTCTGGCTTTCTCGAGAGATGGAGCATTTGAGTGGGGTTTGTAAGCAGATGGCTGCAGTTTGCTTAACAATGGCATGGACCAGCTGTGTCCCTAGAGGTGGGTGTACCTCAGAGGCAGTGAGCAGCTCCACCATGTTTTACTGTGTGGAATAATCAGGCACTGGCATATTTCCCTAGCAATGGCGCAGCTTAAGTTTTAAGAAGTGCTTACCATTTTAAAAATCTCTTCAGGAGAGTAAAGAATTACAGATAACACAATAAAGACAGATTTAGACATAAAAGAACTCTAAATGGATCACAGTGTTGGATAAATGTATGCAGGCATGGGAGAGAGAAGAAAAAGAGTATAGAGGGTTAAAAAAGTAAATTGTTATAAAAAAGTCTTTGGCACTGGGTTTTGATTCTACTGTATGGACTGGCTTTGTGGGAGCCTGGTTTGTTTGGATACTCACCTTTATATACCAGGATGGAGGGGGGAGGACCTTGGACTGCCCACAGGACAGGGAACCCTGACTGCTCTTAGGATTAGAGAGGAACGGGGAGGTGGACAGGGGGAGAAAAATGAGAGGTGGGGAGGAGATGGAAATTTTTAATAAATAAATAAATAAATAAAAATAAAAAAGAAAAGCCAAAAAAGTCTTTATTGATTAAAAGTTGTAAAGAAAAATAAGCTATGTAAAGATGGACTATATACAGAGAGTCTGGATTATCTTTATTATTGTGATTTCTTTGAATTTTTTGACTGTGAAGGAGCTAAGTACAGAGAGACATTTCATTGTACAGACTGCTAAGTTAAACCAAAGTAAAAGTATCTTGATTCCCAAATTTGAGTCTAAGGATATGTCGTTTTGGAAAAGAGGTTTTTATTTGTTTCCACAGAGGATGAATACCTGTGGGTTGCTTCCAGACTGGTGTGGTTTGATGGAACAAGACCCTCTAAAATATCATTGTGAATACTTCCCCAAAATGAAAGACCTGAATAACAGTGCCCCCAATCAGCAGGAAGCAGTATGGACAAAACTATGCCTATATTGTCTATAAATGTTTGTTTACATTTAAAGGGAGATATGATATAAATATGAATAATTTGCATTGGTATAGATCTTGGTTTAGTGATACAAATTTAAGGTCAATTTTGTTATATGTATATGTATTTCTGATCTTGATCAAGGTATTGTGTTTGTGTAACTCATTTATAAATGCAATGTATAATTAAGAAATATAAGTTAATAGATACTCATCTATAATAGTTAAGCTTGTAGTCATGTTAGTTAGATGTTTTAGATGTATAGAGATATAGTTCAGTTAGATAGGTATTTTTCAAATCTTCCAGAGACCTTTAGAATATGGCATTTAAAATGTTTTAATAACTTAGGACTTTTCATGACAATGAGATACATCTGCTCCTGGCAGCACCAATTACTTCAAAAGGATGATAGTCATTGAAGAGGCTCCTTATGAAGTTGGTTAGCTTTTTGGGAAAGAAATTACGTCACTGGACATGCAGGACCCACAGAGAAATGACTGCTGAACTTGAAGGTGAGATGATCCTTCAGGGTTCCTGCTTCATGAAAGTGTCTGTGAGACATTCTGTAGGATACAGAAGAAAGTGACTGAATTGTCTTTGAAATTTCTGCTTCATGGAAAAGTCTGCTGGATACTATGGGGCTGTAGGCTGTACAGTAGAACTTTGGGTAACTGTCCAGGCAGCAAGATGCCTCTATTATTTCTAGAGTTTTGGAAGTTGCTTACGATGCACTTACTGTTTACTAAGGTAATATTGTATCCTTCTGGAGTCTTTGATGGAGTTGAAGAATTTATACTTATAGTTATAGTTTTCCTTAGTTATAATAAAAGGTAAAGTATATATAAATATTGTAACTGTATTCTTGCTTGATATCTGTTATATGTAATTTTGCTATGTTAAGGTTAAAACTTTCCTTTTTATTTAAATAGAAAAGGGGAGGTTATATGGGAGTCCCCTCTGTGTGCTGTGATTACCATTAATGAATAAAGAAACTGCCTTGGGCTATTGATAGGGCAGAACTTAGGTAGGTGGGGAGGATTGGACTGAATGCTGGGAGAAAGAAGGGCAGAGTCAGGGGGATGCCATAGATCCACCACTAGAGATGAAGTCCTGAAACTTTGCTGGTAGGCCATGGTGCTAAACAGATTAATAGAGATGGGTTAAATTAATATGTAAGAGTTAGCCAGTAAGAAATTAAAGCTAATGGGCCACACAGTGATTTAATTAATATTATTTCTATGTGGTTATTTTGGTTCTGGGTGGCTGGGATGAACAAGTAGCTCCTTGCAACAATTTATTATCCACTTCTTAAAACCATCCATCTGTTTTGTCCAGTTAATGTTTATGATACTTTCACTATAAACGTTTACTATATGCCAATAACTTTTACAAAGAAAATCATAACATTAAGGAACAAAAGTTGCAAAGTCTTTATGAATAGCAATTTTTAGATTTCTTTTATATAGTGATATATTATTTGTATTTAAATAAATAAAACTTTCCTGAAGATCAGAGAACAAAGCAGCCATACTAGTCAGCCATACAGGCCAGGGAGTGGTGGCACACACCTTTAATCCCAGGACTGTGAAAAAGAGAGGCAGATGGATCTCGTGAGTTCAAGGCTACCCTGGCCTACAAAAGATCAATCCAGAAACAGATTCAGGTGGTGGTGGTTTACACCTTTAATCCCAGTGTTTGGGAGTCATGCACCTTTAACCCTAGCACTAGGGAGGTAGAGACAGAAGCGATATGGCTGGACAGAGAAAGGAATATAAAGGGGAAGAGAGTATGGAGTCTGAGGATTCATGGAGACAGGATCCCACCCTTTCAATCTGAAGATTTGGTAGAGGTAAAAGGTCTCTCTAGTGGATGGCTGCTTTGCTTTTCTGATATTCATGTTGAACCCCAATATCTGTCTCTGGGTATTTATTATTCATGCAACACTTTCAGAAATAATTTATTGTCAAACCTGAATATGCATTTGCCTCCAAAACAAACCACCTCTCAAAAGGCAATGTTCTTTTGAGCATTTGTAAACAGATTCAATAGTTAGACCTAAATGTCACAAGTGTGAGAATATTAATTTGAATGCTGTCTACATTTTCACATATAGAAATAAGAATGATAGTTATAAGGACACAATGTCACCCACTTCCCCCCACTCCCCAGTGTGATAGTTCTGTGTTAGTTCTTGAAAATCAGGTGGCATCAATTGTGATCTCATAATGTTCAGACTTACACTTATTCTTAAATCTCTAGCATATATTTATCAAGCCTTAAACTCAAGCCATACAGTAATGGGCATGTGTGACACCACCTGCTTTATTTGGAACACAAAGTCATACACATACCCACTTACAATGTCTGCCTTTTCCATGCTTAACTAAATTGTAAAGCCCATCAATATTTTATTAAAAGCATTAAAGAAATTCAATATTTTTAGTTAGGCAGCACAACACAACACATGGGATTTAATGTACAGGCATGATGGAAATGGTCTCTCCATGTTAGAGTTCCAAATGAAAAGGATATCTATAAAACTTTCTTTCTTGACCTCTTACATAAACTAGAAGAAATTAAAAGGAAATGAGGTACCTTATCGAGATTTATCAGGGTTTATTTCAAATATTTGACTGAATTTGTGATGTTTTTAAAATTGAGAGTATTTCGTTTTTTTTCAATATTTTTAACTGAAATTTTTTTCAAACAATATATTCTGATTGTGTTTTCCCTTTCCCCATTTCCTCCCAGACCCTCCCTACCTACCCTCCCATTCAAATCCACACTCTTTCTCTCTCTTCTTAAAAGACAAACAGGCATTTAGAAAATGAAGATAAACTGAAAACACACAAATAAGAATAGGAGAAAACAAACAAACAGATGGACGAGAAAGAGCCAAGGAAAAGGTGCAATAAATACATAGATGCAGTGACATACACATTCATACACAATGTTTTGCCAGGGCAGAATCTATCAATTTATCTATCTATCTTTCTACCTGTCTGTCTGTCTGTCTATTGATTTATTTTTATTTTACATATCTTTTGGGTAGATATTATAGTTTCTGGTTTTGTGTTCTTTTATGGACTCATGATTTTTTTAATAGTAAATAGACTAGATATTTTGTTTGTGTGGATGTGTTCATGGATTAAAAATTAATTTGTTTGGGGTTGGATTCATCCATCAATTGTATTACACGCTGTACCAGGCTAATATTTGAATACATTTTACCTTATCTGCTTTTTAAATACTGCACAAGATGAGAAAGTGTGATCTTTAGCATAACTTTTTGTTTCCTGCATTAGTCAATTTTCAATTACCAATATACCCAGGAAAATCATGTTGTAAGAAGGAATGGTTATAGTCTATAGCACAGAGTTTTTAGTCCATGCTTATATGATTCCATTCCCTTTGGGCTTGTGGTTGTGCAGTACAGTATAGTGAGCACCCAAACTGGAAGAAGTGGCTTATCTCATGACCGCTGAGAAATATAGAGAAGAAAATACTTGTGTTCCATAATCCCCTTCTATGTGCACATTCCTAGTGACCTGAACCTATGAGGTGCCATCTCCTAAAGGCTCTACAATCTCCTTATAGTGTCATATTCTGGAACTCAAACCTTTGGAGGACATTAATCTAAACTATAAAATCTTAGTCACTTGTCTTGATAAAATTTTATACTTCATAACATAAGGCTCTCCCCCTACTCTTTACTCAGAGTTGCTAGTTGCTCATGTTTTGTCTCACCTATTTTTGTCTGTTTCTCTTTCTTTTTTTCTCTCTCAGTCTCAGCTTCTCTGTCCCATTCCCATTATTTTCCTGTGTTATTCAGGGCTCTCCAGAAGAACACATCCATCAGGTTTTTAAAGAGAAATTCAGTTTACACAGTAGGGACTGTGTAGTCAAGAAATGGCTGATTGCATACTGAGGAAGTAGAGAATTCACTTGTGAAGAAAAGGGACTTGCTTCCACATACATTGACTTCCTCTTCCAACTTTTTCCACAGCTTGTTGAATGATGTCATCTCACAGAAGGCATGTCTTTTCTCTTCAGTTACTATCCCGTATATTAATATTCTCTGGAAATGGTATCACAGAGGTGCTCTAGACTAGCCCTAGATACCATTTCATCCAGTTAAACTGATAGTGAAGATCATTGCATTTTTAAGTGTAACTACATTGATAACATTGACTCACTGTACCAAATACTTTGGTGTATATTTCACAATTCATAGTACAACAATCTGAAATCAGTAAATCAATGCTAATATAACGTAATTGCTTAATCTACATTCCTTATTCAAATATCACAGTTGTTCTAATCATGACCTTCAATGCTTATTTGGATTGTTTTGAAATCCTGATTTTTATTCTATATTGCACATTGATTTTGGTCATTGTCTCCTCAGGCATTTTTGATCTGGAACAGTTCTTCAGCATATTCTGGTCTGTTGTCTCTGTGTCATATAGCAGAGTACGTGCCTGTTGGTTTATAGGCTATCCAAAACACTGGTCAGAATATCTGCCAGTAATATTGGATTAGAGAGAAATATGATAATTTTTGTCCTAATTTTGGTGATGTTAGACTTTGACTATTCAGTTAACTTGCCATCTTGCAAGTTTGTCAACTTCAAAGACACCATTTTCAAAGACACCTCTTTCGAGGAAAAAATGTAATTTTGAAAACATATTTTGGAGCTAAGTAAGTGGCTTATTACTCATCAAAATTTCAACAAATTGGGATTTCTAAATGGCCCTTAAAATTGGAGTCTAATTTTGAGTATTGAGAATGGCTATTTCATTTTAAAATATGCTTTTATTCTTAACACACACATGATGATTGTACATAATTATGAGGTACAGTGTGACATTTCAATACATGTGTTCAATACAATGTGTAATGATAAAATCATGATAATTAGTATATCTATTACCTCAAGCATACAATCACTGAGTGATGGAAACATTCAAAATCTTCTCTTAGCTAATTTAAACTATTCAATTAACTGTTATTATCTATAGTTATATTACTGTGCTTTATATCATTACGTTGTTTTTACTATCCAACTGTCTCCCCTAACCCATTAACCATCTTCAATCCATTGATGGGCGTGGTCAATTGACAGTTAGAATTAACCAGACCAGTTTAATACAAAAGATTTAATAATTAGGGAAAAGGAACACTTACACAACCAAGAATCCAAGGAACACCAGAAGCTTGGGGGGGGGGGGGACAAAGAGGAAGGGCGAGCTCACCTGGATGCTTTTATCTTTACTTCTTGGCCTCTGCGGGCCACAACCTAAATAGAATGTGATTGGCTGAGCTTCCCCATCGTCTCCCCCTTTTGTCTAAACAAGATCGAACCAAACCCAATACAACTATATACAGTAGGAACAGATACCAAATATAAAATTACAAACAACAAACAATATTAAGCAAGAAACATATAACAAAAGTTTTACTAAACATTCTATTTCAAGGAGTCTAAATGCTGTATTGAAATTGAGTTTAGCTAAATCATGAGGAGGATAACTACAATTATCTAATCTTCAACTCCAACAAAGATCTGAGAAGGGAAGTAATATTACTTGAGCAGCCAGGAAGTATAAATGAGAAACTTCTGAAATGTACAACAAATGACAGAGACAATTGACTACCTGGGAAATCACCCAAAGTCTCATTTGCAATGTTGAGGCAACCAACTTTGGTTAAGGCCTAACATAACTGACATGCCATTTTCAAAGGCAAGAAACCTTTTAGAACTATCTTATCCTGTCTTGGCAGGATAAGACAATCCTGTTTTTAATCCATTTACAGATACTCTGTAACTCTGTCAGTGGTCGAGAGTGGCTTTTCTTTGCCCAAAGGCCAGTTCTGCCAAGAAGAAGACAAGCTCCAAGTGGAATGTCTTTGGTGCTCAACGTTCTCTTGGGAGTAGAGCGGTGTTGCCAGGAGTGATTGTGTCTCACTAGCACGGAACTCTAGGTTAGATTAAAGACCCTTTTCTATAGCTCTTCGAAGAGGTTGAAGATTATACTATCTATACTAAATATAATCTCTATGTATCTAAAGAACCTGATTAGCCTAAATATAAATATGACAAACATATATGTCTATTGATTTATAATTCTTGATACCCATCTAATTTGAAGACTAAGAGAATAGACAATTGTGCAATAAATGAGGACAATGACCTCCAAATGTAAACAATGTATATCATTACATAAATAATATATAAGTATTTTAATCAGAGGTAGAAATGTACACTGCAATATGGTAAATATATGTATATATATCAATACAATATGTATATCAATACATAACAAATGTTTTAAACAGAGGTAGAAACATACTCATATAATATTCAATATATCAATATACAAGAATCAATGCCAATATAATTTTCTAAAAGCAATAACTCACAAATACGAAAATATATTATTATCCCATTACCAATTAATCCCTCTTTTTTTCAATAAACATCCCTGAGCCTATAAAATACCTCCCCCATCCCCTCAACTTTATACCAATTATAACCAACCCCTAAATGATATCCCTAAACCTGAGGTCAAACTCTGCTGGGAGAGGGGACGTCGTCCTCTAAAATTGCTTCCAGTTGTCATGAGGATGACGTTCTTCTTAGGGGGTCCTGTGAAAGTAAATTATGGTAAAATTCCAAGATCAACATTTGGTCTGGGAAAATTGCTGATAGTCTCTGAGTATTCTGAGGAGGTCAGGTCAGATTGTTGTCAAAAATGTGCACCATTTGAAACTGTCTTGTACAGCTGGCACCTAAAAAACAGGTCTAATAGTAGCGCTATCAACATCATGATGTCATATCAACCTGGTGAAGTTGATGTTGTGGGGCCCCATCTTCATCCTGGAAACTTAAAAAAATTACTGCAGGAAAATTTATTGTTTCTTTTTTTTTAAGTAATTTTATTAAATTATAAAAGTTTCCATTTCCTCCCCTCCTCCCAACACCCTCCCATTCCCCCCACTCCCTCTCCTCCTCCCTCTCCATCCCTAAGAGCAGTCAGGGTTTCCTGCCCTGTGGGAAGTTCAAGCTCCTCCCCCTCCCTCCAGGTCCAGGAAGGTGAGAATCCAAACAGACTGGATCCCCAAAATCCAGTATATGCAGAGGAAACAAGTCCCAGTGTCATTGTCAATGGCTTTTCAGAAAGACTCCGGGCTAGCCACATTCAGAGAATCCGGCCACATTCAGAGAATCTGGTTGGATCACGTGCTCGTTCAGTCCCAGTCCAACTAGCGTTGGTAAGCTCTCATTAGATCCGTCCCCTTGTATCAGTGGGTGATAGCATCCCTCGCAGTCCTTATTTCTTTTTTCATTTTCTTCATCCTTCTGCTCCTCATTTGGACCTTGGGGGGCTCAGTCCGGTGCTCCAATGTGGGTCTCCATCTGTATCGTTTCTTATAGGAAAGTTAAACATTATCTACAAAGACATATACAGACATATATATTCAATGAAAGGTATAATAAAGACAGAAACAGATATGAGGAAAGACAAAGAAAGTTTATCAATTATTATTGATATTATTATTTTTATTCTGTCCTGTTGTATCCCAGGACTTCCCTGACTCCTCGAGGTGTTATGCAGGACTGTTTTTACAACTGGTCTAGCTTCCTGCCATCCCCTCTGCTCACCATACCAGCTTAAGAAATTAGCATAGAGAGCTTTATCCTCTATTGACATGGTAATTCCACCTGCAATAAAGGTTCTCACAGCAGCGCCTGAAAAATGTCTGTCACTGTGGCTAGCTCGAGCCCCCCTGCCCTGTTCCTCCTGTCACTGGCACCAAGAGCCCAACTCCTTGATATCACTCCCGGCTTGAAGGGGGTTCTCGTCCTTTGACCCCCAAGTATTTAAACCTGGAATTTCACTGAATAAAGTTGACATTTACCTTTTGGGCAAATGATCCAGGTCTCTCTGTGTCTGTGTGTGTCTGTGTTTAACTCCTAGGACATTGTTCCAGGCTCGCGGCTCGATAGGGAAGCGTGCACTATATGGGGGACAGGGGCTCACAGAATTCGGGTAGGACACTGCCCCATATCATGGCTCCTGACATGAGACAGAAACTCTGAGATATCTCTTATCAACAGACTTGAAATGGAGAGGGACAGGAGCTGGTGCACAGGCCAGCTAGAGGGGAGTCAATGGCCAGAGCTGCGCAGCCGGACTCAGACAGGGTGGCGGGGTGCGCTCAGGCTGAGCTACATTCCCTGCACTCCATTCTGGCTGGCTCCCTCCCTCACTCGTTCCATGGCTGCAACAGGGATGCAGATCAGATGTGGCGACCCGCTGAATTTAATCAGTGGAGGAACCCTCAGTAAAGGGCTTCAAAGGACCCTGTGATGGGCATGGTAGATCGACAGTTAGAATTGAGCAGACCAGTTTAATTCAAAAGATTTAATAATTGGAGAAAAGGAACACTTACACAACCAAGGATCCAAGGAACACCAGAAGCCTGTGAGGGGGAGACAAAGAGGAAGGGCAGGCTCACCAGTATCTTTTACTTCTTGGCCTCAGGGGGCCACATCTTAAACAGAATGTGATTGGCTGAGCTTCCCCATCAATCCATCCTTCTTTTCTCTGTATATTTTTCACAGTCTGGCAGCTACTATTCTATTCTTTACTGTTTTGTGCTGATCTTTGTAGCTTATACAATGTATGGTATTTGACTTTCTGGTCCATTTATGTTGTTGCCAATTAAATAATTTCATTCCTTTTTGTGGATAAGTAAAATTCCATTGTTTATATTAACACAAGTTCTTTAATTATTCATCCATCAATGGACATATAACATAGTCCTGTAAGCTGGCTATTGTGGAGAGTGTTGCAGTAAACATGAAATAAAAGGTGTCTTTCCAGAATACCAATTTCATGTGGACATTGTGACACATGTCTGTAATCTTAACACTCAAGAGGCTGAGATATAAGAATCATGAATTTAAGACCAGTGTCAGCTAATGAGTTCCAAGATAGTCTGGGATATATACTGAGGTTCTCCTTAAAAAGAAAACAAACAAACAAAAAACACTTAACTAACTAAGAAAAATTAATATCTGTAACATATATATTAAGCATTGTGATTGTTTTTGAAGAGCCCTCCATACTACTTTTTATAACAGCCACAGCAATTTCCATTCCTTTCCAGAGTGTATGTGAGTTCTTCTTTCTCTGTATAAAGTAGCTTTTTCTATATACCATCAGTAACACTATTTCTCATGCTTTGTTTCACTCTTCCCCTTTGTTTCCCTGTAATTCAACCTCTCAGCCTATCTGCTTTTTTTCTTTTATTCATTACTCTATTTTCTTATTATATAGGAGTTTGTGCCTTTTGCCTACTTTGTACCTATCCTTAGTCTTACCTTCTATCCACAACATCTAGCATATATCAGGCAAGATTCTTTGTGAAAACTTATTGTTCAACACGTGCCACATATCTTTTTTTCTTTAGCATTTCCAGTCTTAGAAAGAAGTTGAGAAAAACATTAAGTGAATGTTTTCTGTATTTCTATTTTGTTGATTTCAGCCCTCAGTTTGATTATTTCCAGTCTTCTACTCATTCTGGGTGAGTCTGCTTCTTTTTTTTCCATAGCTTTCAGGTGTGCTGTTAAGTTTCCAATGTGTACTTTCTCCATTTTCATACCAAAGTTGGACAAGGAAAGTCAGCAAAAGGAAAAGAGCCCAAGAGGAAGTGAAGGAGTCAGAGACCCACTTGTTTGCACATTCAGGAGTCTCATAAAAACACAAAATGGTAAGACATAATATATCCACAGAGGACCCGATGAAGACCTGTTCAGGCCCTGTGTATCCTGCCTCAATCTCTGTGAGTTTATAAGAACTTTGCTCATGTTGAATTAGAGGGCCTCATTTTGTTGGTGTCCTCCATTTCCTCTGGTTTTTACCTTCTTTCTGTATTCTTTTCCATAGGATTCTCTGAGTCCTAAGAGGAGGCATCTGATGGAGACACACCTTTTAGGGCTAAATATTCTAAGGCCTCTTATTCTCTGCATAATGTCTTGCTGTGGGTCTCTGTATTTGTTCCCATCTCCTGCAGTAGGAAGCCTCTCTGATGATGGCTGAGCAGGGCACTGATCTGAGTATAGCAGAATGGAATTGGGATTCATTTTATCACTGCATTTTTTTCTCTTTTTAGACCAGTAGTGTTTAGTTTTACCCTAGTTTCCTGAGCTATCTAGTCTCAAATTCTTGGTCACCCAAATACTGAAGGGTTCCATCTTATGGAGTGGGCCTTAAGTCAAATCAGTTATTGATTGGTTACTATTAGAAGCTTTCTATTACCATTGCCCTAGCATATCTCACAGACAGGACAGCATTGTAATTCAAAGGGTTTATGACTGGGTTGGTGTTTACACTTCTCTTTTGATAGCCTATTGAGCACCTTCTTGTACCAAAGACACTGGGTGAAGGCTTTATGTAGACACCAGCTCAACATATCCATATTGAATGAGTTGTGAAGTTTTTGCTGTCATATTTGTGTCGTATCCATGAGGCCTTGCTGTCAGTTTGTGGAGAGCAACCTAAAGTTTTGCCAATAGCCCAGGTTGTTTGAGGGAGTCCTATGGGACCCCTTTGGCCAATAACTCAATTAGATGTAACCCTATCCTGACACTGAAAATTTCATATGGTGACAAGAGATGACCAGTTAGGACTCCCATCTCCTCCATTACTTGGTAATTTCATTTAGGTTGCATTCATATATGTACCTAATTTAAGAAGTTTCTACTGTGTTAGGTTTCCATACTATTCCTCAAATAGCCTTGATTTTGGCTGTCTCTCATAAGTATTCTATTCTACAACCACATCTCCTCCCTCCCCACTTGATCACCCTATTCTAACCCCATCCATCCATAACTGTCTATCCTATATCCTTTTCCTAGGGAGAGAATTCTGTCCCTCCTTAGCCATTATTCTACATTTATCTTCTGTGGTTCTATGGATTAGAGTTTGGTTATCATTGATTTAACAACTAATATCCACATACAAGAAGATACATACCATATTTGTCTTTCTATGTCTAGGATACTTTACTCAGGATTTTTTTTCTAGTTCCAACCATTTGTCTGCAAATTTGAGGATAAAATTTTTTAACAGCTTAGTAGTAGTTCATTGTATAAATATAACACATTTTCTTTAGCAATTCTTCTGTCAAAGGACATCTAGATTATTTCCAATTTCTGGCTATCATGAATAGAGAAACAGTGGTGTGGGAGAATTGACTGTATTCTGTGAATCATGTTTTAAATAAATGCTGACTGGCCAGGCAGGAAGTATAGGTGGGAAAACCAGACAGGAAGAAGAAATGAAGCAATGAGAACAGGATAATTCTGGGAAGGAGGAAGTTGATTCCTCCCACTCCTGCCCAGACTCTAAAGAAGCAAGATGTGAGCTGCTCTGCTGAGAAAGGTACCGAAACATGTGACTAGCATAGATAAGAAAAATGGCTTAATATAAGCTACAAGAGCAAATAAGTAGCATGAGCTAATGGACCAATCAGCTTTATAACTTATAGAGATCTCTGTGTGATTTTCTTTGGGACTAAACAGTTGTGGGAACAGGGCAGGACAGAAAACCCCAAACTAGCAGGACTTCATGTTACACAACAGTGGCTCAGCAAGCATCTATGTGGTAGGATGGAACACCGTTTGGGTATATGGCCAAGAGTGGTAAAGCTAAATCTTGAGGCAGATCTATTTCCAGCTTTCTGAGGCACCTCCACGCCGATTTCCATAGTGGCTTTACCAGTTTGTACTCCCACCAACAATAGATGAGTGTTCTCTTTGCTCCACATCCTCTCCAACATGTACTGTCACTTGTTTTGTTCATCTTAATCATTCTGACAGGTGTGAGATGAAATCTTAAAGTAGTTTTGATTTACATTTCCCTGATAGCTAAAGATGTTGAACATATCTTTAAGTATTTCTCAATCATTTGAGTTTCCTCTTTTGAAAATTCTGTTTAGACCTGTATCTCATTTTTAATTGGGTTATTTGTTTTCTTGATATCTAGTTTCTTGAGTTCTTTATCTATTTTGGATATTTTAGATACTTTCTATGTTTTCCTTTAGTAGTAACAATCCTGAAAATGCTTACTTCAAAAATTCTCCCCACTATATTCCCAGATATGTGTTTTGTTTGTCTCCACATTTGATTATCTCTGTGATTTCCTCTAATGCTTACAAACTGTACAGTTATATCCCTCTTCAAATCAAATACCTTTTCAACTACACATACTTGTGTAGCTTGTTAATCTATGCACAATTTATTTTGATGAATTCTGTGACGTGCACCCATGAATTACAGTTCTGAGTTGTCATTCTTTATCCAAACCACACAGCTTTGAATGTTACCCTTAAACGAAATGTAATCAAGTCTACTTCTTTTTTCTGTTCTATTCCATTGAACAATGTATGACCTCCTCTACTACATTACCATTTATGCTGCCATTGATTGTAAATAAAATCTAGTCTCTGTAATTAAATATGAATTTGCCCATTTCTTCAATAAAATGTGATAGGCTTTACTTTCATAACAAAATGTCAAAGTGTGTGTTACTTATACAACAATAATTTATTTTCTTGCAGTTGTAGAGCATAAGAAATCTAAAGCCAAGACATCAGCCAATTTTCTTCAGAAATAGTTCTCTATGTGGCCTAAAGACTACACTTTCTTGAAGTATCCTCACATGAGAAAGAAGAGAGTAAGGTTTCTCCTCATAAAATGATACTAAATCTATTGCATCCTACTGTTATGATGAATTCATTCAAACTCAATTATTCTCTTACTCCAAATAAAATCACACCAAATATTAGGATTTCAACACATGAATTTTGGAGTACACAAACTCTTCTTCAATGTTTTAAGAAGCAGGATTCTGTCTTAGAATGACAAACTTCCATCAAAAACTCATTCACTCCCCCAAAGAATTTCCTTGTCTTTGATGTTTGTTTGCTTTGTGATGTTTGTTTGTTTGATAGAAATTTTGTAGTTCAGGTTAACTTCTATTTTAGAACACACTGTATAGCCTAGGCTGGGCTTCAACTCATGGCCAAGCCCTTTCCTTGCACCTACATGTTCATCTTGGCCAGAGACTGCCTCCTGTGTCATTTTAACTCCAATACTTAATGCCGTCCTTGGCATATAGCAGATGTTCTGTAAGTACAGAAAGGAAAGAAAAATGAGACAAATTTTAAACTATAAGCTAAGATCAGTTTTTAATTTTACTGTATTCAGCCATTTGTTATTTTCCTGACAGGAAACCCCTTTTCTCAGACACACTAAGAAGCTACTCATTATGAAGAAATTTTAAATCCAAGAGGTATTTCTCCAGGGATTTGGCAAAAGAAGCATGCTTCATAGTAGAAATGTCTACTTGACACCTCTGCCTAAGATGTACCAGAAGGAAGAGACTTATTTATTCATGCTGTCTGGAGACATTTATTATAGTTCCAGTGATGGAAAGAAGTATCTCACTCCATAAAAGCAGGGGTTGCAGTGTGGGCATTAAAAGAAAGAAAACATTAACATTGGTGTAGAGTGGACCTGCATTTTCAAAGGTGTAATAGTCTTAGCAGTTGTTCCATATGGTAAACTATTTTCAGTTTCAAATTTCTATGTTTATTAAGTATTTAACAAGCAAAAGTAACAGAATAATTAGCAGACATCAGATTGACAAAAGCATCAGATGACAAAACACCATCACATCCAGAGCTTACAGCATCCAGCAGAAATGATTAGACTCATCTGATTGAGAAGATAAGTAAAAAGCAATGTCATCAAGTGAAGTGTTATAACATCATCCAAAATGATTGGGGAAGCACTACTGAAGTGTCCATATTGGAGTTCAAGGGTGATAAATTTCAAGGCTGAGCAGATGCTTTCTCCTTGAATGTCCTTCAAGCTTTTCCTTATCACCAAAGGTGTTCTTTTTTTATTACTGAAAATAGTTTCTTTTCTCATACAATATATTCTGATTGTGGTTTTCTCTCCCTCTACTACTCCTACCTCTTAGGAAATCATAGTAACAGCTGTCAGAAATGGTTTTCTCCTAGCCATTCTCAAGGGTTTAGTGTTTTTAATACTTTTAGATATTTGCTGTTTTTCTATCTCCCTGCCACAGTTTTGACCCAAACAGAGAATTTTGGAGGACACTTGAAATATGCAATACATCACTAAAGTCAATACTATTTGTATGTAATCTTGCTTCTTGTGTGACTCTAGCAGTACTCTCTTGCTTTGAAAACTCTTCCATATCCTATTTTGGAGAGGCTGGTATTCTTACTGTTTGGGTTCCACATAGTTGAGCAGGAAAGAAAAGCCTGCTGGTTATGACATGGCAGGGACACACACCCTCCCCGTAATATCCACACTTTTGAATATGAATAAATGGAATGTGTCCTCACAACCAATATGCTTAAACAGCACAGAAAATATACAATACATAATAGCAGGCATGAAAATACTAGTGAATAATTGTAACATAAGGACCAGCTTGCTAGTTGGGGTTTCCATCCTGTCCAGTTCCCACAGCTGGTAAGCCCCAAAGAAAATCACACAGAGAGTCTGCATTAATTATAAACTGATTGGCCCATTAGCTCAGGCTTCTTATTAGCTCTTGTAGCTTATATTAACCCATTGTTCTTATCTATGTTAGCCACATGGCTCAGTATCTTTTTCAGCAGGGCAGGTCACATTTTGCTTCTTAGGTGGTTGAAACTCTGTAGTAGGGAGGAGTGGGCCATGTTCTGCCCAGCTCCCAGCCACTTGGCTAGCTTACACACCGAAATAAGAACATACAAATTGTATTCATTTTAACACTGCCTGGCCCATTAGTTCTAACCTTTTATTGGCTAACTCTCACATCTTGATTAACCTACTTCTATTAATGTGTATTGCCATTTGACTGTGGCTTATTGGCATGAGTTTAACCAACGTCCATCTTGGGCAGGAGAAGCATGGCATCTGCCACACTTCCCTTCTTCCCAGCATTCTGTTCTGTCTACTCCACCTACCTAAGGGCTGCCCTATAAAAAGGCCAAGGCAGTTTTCTTTATTCAACCAATGAAAGCAACACATAGAAAGAAGGTTATCTCATATCTGTATAAAATTGTATCTTAATTTTTTTTTAGAATTAATATCCTCTCTTACACTTTTTGTTTCTAACATTTCTTCCTCTGTTGTGGTCACTTTTGAAAGCAACACCATGGTGCTTAGGTTCATCACTCAGCAATTATAACTTATGAAGTAGAGTCAAGAGTTTCACCATTTCTTATTCTAAGAACTTTTTGTTTTATAAACAAGTCCTGTCATCTAGAAGAGCCGTTTTGTGCCTCTCTACATTATTGCTTCTCATTTAAAATTTTTCTTGTGTCCTTTATATGTTCTTTACAATTTCTTATTATTTTCTCATTAGTTGTGGAGCCTAAGAAGGCCAAAATCAAGATGCCATCCAGTTTTCTTCTGGAATAATGCTCTTCTTGATCTGCAGGTAGCTATCTTCTTGTGGATCCTCACATGACCTAAAAGTTCTATGTAATTTATCTCCTCTGTTACATTGATCACACTAAATCTTTGTATTTTTATGGAGAATACTTCAAAGGTGTTTAAAAATATTTTCTGGGGTTTTGGGATGGTAGGTAAAGAGACTTTCATGTAAGCTCGAGGACAGGACCTCAGTACAGATCACCAACACCTTCCTAAAATCTACAAATAACTACAAGTCCAGTATTGATGATGCAGAGGTAGGCAGATCCCTGAAATTCTCTGGCCAGCCTAGCCAAGCAGGGAGCTCAAGGTTTGATAAAAAGGCTTGTCTCCAAAACTAAGATGGTGTCTTTAGCAACAGCATCTTGCAATCAAGTTCTGGTGAGCAACTAAGAGCAAAGGAAATAGACTATATTGTTTGGGGTGTTTCCAGAACAACAAGAGGTGAGGTATCCCACACTTGCTACTGGGCTTTTTTTTTAGTTTTTTTATTTAAAAGTGCTTTTTTTTTTTCATTTTACACAACAACCACAGTTTCCCCTCCCTCCCCTCCTCTTGCTCCTGTATCTTCCTCCCACCTAACCCCCATCCACTCTTCAGAGAGTTAAGACCTCCCATGGGTAGTCTACAAAGCCTGGCATAGTAAGTTGAGGCAGGACCAAGTCCCTCTTCCCCCCTGTATCTAGACTGAGCAAGGTATTTTCCCATAGTGAATAAGCTTCAAAAAAGTCAGTTCATGCACTAGAGATAAATCCTGACCCCACAACCAGTGGCCCCACAGACTTTCCAAGCCATACAACTGCCAGAGGTTCTATGCAGATCTATACAGGTTTACGAGCTCCCACTAGCTCAGGTCAGCTGTCTTTCTGCGTTTTCCCCATCATGATCTTAACCCCTTTGCTCATATAATCTCTCCTCCCTCTCTTTGACTGAACTCAGACTGGCACTGGGCTTTTTATTTGTCAATATATGGCTTCTAGGATGCACATACTCACTCTGTTTGTTAATTTCAATTAAACAATTTTATATAAAGATACACACACACATATATGTATGTATATATATATATATATATATATATATATATATGAATGATGCTTATAAAATAGCAGGTTTTCATAGGGCTTTTTCAAATATTGTTAGGTGCTTTCCAACCCCACCTCACTTTTATATTCCCATCCCTCTCCCGACTTTAAACCTCCATTTATATTACTCCTCCTTTTCCTTTTCATATTATCTGCGTCCTCCTAGCTCTCTGTGCTGGCTAGTTTTATGAAAACTTGACAGAGGCTAGCGTCATCAGAGAGGAGTTAGCCTCAATTAAGAAAATGTCTTCAAAAGATCAGACCTTTAGGGTCAAAACTTTAGGGCACTTTCTTAATTAGTGACTGATGGCAGAGAGCCCAACCCATTGTGTGTGGGACCACACCTGAGCTGTGGTTCTGAGTTCTAAAGAAAGCAGACTTAGCAAGCCACGGGGAGTAAGCCAGTAGGCAGCACCTCTCCATGGCCTCTGCATAAGTTCCTGTCTCCATGTTTCTGTTGTTTGAGTTCATATCCTTACTTCTTTCAATGACGAACAGTGTGGGAGTGTAAAACAAATAAATCTTTTTCTGCCCTGCTTGCTTTTTGATCATGTCATTTCATCACAACAATAGAAACCCTAAGTAGGACACCCAACCTTATGATATTTCTTCCTTCTCCCCACTAATATTCTCTTTTTAGTTTACTGAATTCTATTGTTATTCTAAGACAAACACACAAATTTAAAGCTTTGATGTTAGGATTCGTATATGAATGAGAGCATGTGACATTTGCCTTTCAGGGTCTCTGTCACTCAGGATGTTCTCCAGTACCATCAATTTGTTGTAAAACAGCTCAAGAGAGATCTTAGTGGGCCAAGGGGCCACATGGCAGTGGGTAAGAGCCAGAGGCCTTACAGCAGGTGGGAGACAAAAACCCCATGCAGTCAGAGCTTAAGTGAGGAGTTTATTGAGAGAAGGGTAAAGAGGAGGGAAGAGGGAAAGACAAATACAAAGAGAAAGAGGAAGAGGAAGAATAGGAAAGGACCAGCCGACCTCTTCAGAAGAGAAGTGGGGAAGAGAGAATGGGAATGAATGGAGCTTGACTCTTAAAGGGACCTTTGCACCTGTGCAGTGACATAGCAGCCATAGGATCCTGAACTGGCTAGGATACTGCCTGAGTTCATCCAGACAGGTGACAAGGCCAGCATAATGCCTGAATCCTAACATTCCCACATTTTCTTATGATAAAAAGGTGGAGAAATTAAAGTGGATAGTAGCTGGGACAGGGATTGGGGTCCTGGATTCTCAATAGTGCCTCCTAATGATTTGTGAGTGTTGAAACCTTGGGAAACCTGAGAAAGCTGGGATTCTGGGCATGTCCTGTGGTAGTTGGTTGTTTCACTGCTTTCCAGGCTCTGTGGAACTGTTTGGTGTCTCTTGGATGTATTGGCAGAGGACAAGGTTAAATTTGAGGGAAAAAAAGTTTTCTTTAGGTCCTGGTGATGGGGGGGGGGTGTCAGGACCAGGGAAAGGTGGGGAGGCTTAGGCTCTTAGGGCCTGGTAATTGATGGGGCGGTACATCTGACCTGTTTGAGGTGGCTCCTCAAACGCCGTGGAACTTACAAGAATTCTTTGAGTTTGTGAAAATGTAAGTTTTAGACACATTAGCATTTTTACTCTTTACAATTTTTTCTGAATTTACATTGTATAAATGGCAGTATATTTATGCTAGAAATGACTGTGACAGGTGTTTTAGCACAAGGAAAAGCACCTTTTAAGTCCATACTTAGAAAACAACCAAAGGAAATTTAAAATGTTAAGCTTGTGGTATAATAAGGTGTTTAGGACTCTGTCAGAGTTGGATTAATAGCTTATTAGGACTTTATTGACTAATATTGAGACTATGAACAGTAGCATATTGAGAAAGAAATCTGATAACTTACATTTGTACGCCTTAAAACATTTTCTTTTACCCTGAAACTTTCTTAGATGCTCATATCTTAAGCTTTGTATCTTAAAATATTTTTTTATTTAAACAAAGGAGTGGTAAGAAGTTATGCAGAAATCTGTTTTATAAGTTTGTCTTTTTTAAAATGGCAAAGCTACCAGCTGTCAAACTGCATAAGAGTTCCTGAGAAGGATAAATTTTACCTGAGTTATTGATTTTAAAAGGATAGAAACTTACTTGATTGGATACATAGATAGCCATCCTGGGGTCCTTCATGTTCATTGGGAACAGGTCTTAGGGCAATACCTATCTTCTGGTTAGCAGAAGTAGATCTGCAAAAGCCCCAGAAGATCCTGTGGATTAGAGGTTTGTAGGAAGGCCAACCTACCATTGGCCTAGGCAATTCAAGGAGTGAGTAACTCAGTGTCTTGTTGTCCATGGTCTGAAGAGGTCTTTGCAGCAGTTAAGGTGAAAGGCAGGTTTGGTCAGTGGCTAGCTGACTAATCAATGGATGAAGCAAGTTACAGCTGAAAGTTGTGTTCCCATCCATCTTCTTTGGAGGAACTAGGGGTTGCTGCCAGGAGCTAACCTGTCTCTCTGTTATGAAAACACTTTTTGATAATTAAACATTTTAAATGCCCTATTCTCTATATCTCTGAGAATTTGAGGGCTGTCTATTGGGTATACATGAGTATACAAACTTTGTCTTTAGTTACTTAGGCACACAGGTAGCTAGTTAAGGCTTTATCCCTGTAATTATTTGCAACAGTAAGCAACATGACCACAATTAAAGAGCTCAGTCATTTATAAGATGACTCTTAACTTGTGTTCCTCAATACAATACAATAGGTTGGCAGCTTCCATAAAATTAAGACTTTACAGGTTTATATTTAAAAATAATGATTCTGAATTGAAGCTCCTTTAGTGTCAAAATAAAACCTTTTAATTGGCTCAGGAAAGAAATCAAGATAGTCATTAAATGGGTATGAAACATATGTTTTTACTTACTTAAATTCTCTAGAAGCTTTGTATTGAACCCTTGACAAAGACGTAAGTACTTAGCTTTTGTTAATCTGAAATAGATCTTTATAACCTTAAATTTTATCACTGTGTGGAATATATTTTAAAGCAGGGTTGAATCACATAGACAGTATGTTGTAACATATCTAACCATATACTTTTATCATCATTTAAAAGTATATACCAATTTAAAATATTTGAGACTTGTTTTTGTCCAGAAGGAGGTACAATGAACAGAGCCCATTAGTATGACTTAAAATACTTTTAATAAAAAGTACATGTACATATACGTACAATTGAGTTTAAGTTGCATACAGACATACACACATACAAAGTTAAGCTAGCTTACATTCACATATAAAGTTAAATCAAAGGTCACATGAATACTGACCAAGAGGAAGCTAGCATTTCCATCTTTGACTCACACTTTGTAACAAGCAGACAGGGCATTTAAAGAAAGAGAGAATAGAGAAACATGCACAGGACCTTGGAGCAAAGACAAAAGTGAAGAATCAAAGCCACCAGTGAATGGGAACTCCTCCCTGCTCCAGTGTACCACTTGTGGCTGTGTTGTAGGAGGTTGCTTGTTCTTTCCTGGCTGCTCAGACCACAAAATAATCACTCAGAAACTGTATTATTTAAATCACTGCTTGACCAATCACTTAAGTGTATTGCTAGCTAGCTCTTACATCTTAATTTAACCCATTTCTATTAATCTGTATATTGCCACATGGCTGTGGCTTACTAGGTAAAGTTCTGTCCAGCATCTGTCTCCAGTGGGGCTACATGGCTTCTCACTCACTTTTCCTTCTTTCTCACAGTAGTCAGTTTAGTATCCCCCCAGCTCTATTCTGCTAAGCCACTGGCCAAATCAGATTTATGCATTAACTAATTAAAGCAAGACAGAAGAACTTTCCACACCAGGGCTGAGTGGTGCAGGGGCAGCTGTTCACATGGTCACCCTTATTAAAGAAGGTACTGCGGTCATCTGACTTGCCCTTAGCCAAGATGGCACCTGCCTACATGTTGCAAGTCACTGAGAAACCATGTGTTTTTTTAGAGCAGTTTGCAGATTTTAAACAGAACCAATTAACAAGACATACATACAAGACACTCATAAACATGTGTGTGGTCACACCATTCATACATAACTTTCGTACATATGGACCAGAAAGGAAGCATCCACAGCATAGGCTGTTTTTGTCCAGCCCATAACCAGGCAGGAAAGAGGGACTGGCCATCCAAGGCTAGATGGTGTGGAGGCAGCTGCAGTGGTGGTGGTAGTGGCAGCAGAGACAGAACAAAGAGAAGAGTGAGACATTTTGAAAAGGAGAGCAAAACAAAACATTACAAGGCAGAGCAGGATCCTGCCCCAGACAGGCTTATCTATACTAGGAGGCAGCAAGCAGTCACTGCAGTGATGGGTGGTAAAGAGAGTTTTAGCTTGTTGGGAACAAGGGGCAGGCAGGCAAGCGAAGAGAACAGGGGAAAAACACAGAGGCTGCACTTCACTTGTAATGCTAAAAATGAAATGCTGCAGGTTACCCAAGGGGCAAAGTGGGCAGCAGGCCATGAGACAATGCTGGTCCCTGGGTGGGGGTAGGAAGAGTAGGCAGTGTGTCCTGAGAGAAGCCAGTGCCAGGCAGGGAAAGATCAGTTCCCCAAGTGGCTGCAGTGGGCCATGAGAGGCAGCGAGTCCCACACCAGGGAGCTGAGTGGTAAATGAGAGATTTCGACAGGGTAGCCAGTCCCATAAGGAGAGACAGACAGATGGGCATGCCATGAGACCATGCCGCAGGTCTCTGAAGGTGGCTGGTCCTGGGCAGGGAGCCACACGGCTGGCGAGAGACAGACAGGTAGGCACACCATGCAGAGTGTTGTTGGATATTTATTTAGTGGGTTATGAACGGGAGAAGGGGAGAAGAGGAGAGAGGGGGAGGAGTGAAGTGGGGGAGGTGGGAGAGACAGAAAAGGAAAGGACTCAGGCTGGAAGCTGAAGATAAGCTTGCCTTGGCAGACAGGGGAGGGTGTGGGCATGGCTTGTCTCTTAAAGGTACAGGACAGACCATTACAGCTCTTCCAACTACTAGCTCACTGGCAGAATGTAGGATACCAATGAGTATCTATGTGATTTTATTTTTGAGGAGGTGAGGTGCAGTTTCCATGAATGAGGTAGGGAAGATCCTAAGCCTGTAGTCCCAGCATCCCAGAGACAATGGGAGGACCAAATATGATTGGCATAGGCTGATTTTTGTGGCCCATTGAGCACAAAATCAGGGACCAGGACTCTGAGCCCAAGACCATGGCTGCCCAGTACAGGCTCTTTCCAGTGAAGCTGGACAGCAAGAAACCATGACTGAGATGAATCCTCAGTCATAGAAACATGAAGAGAGGTGAGGTGAGGGAGGTAAGGGACCTAGCATTATTGCTGATTATGCCAGTGTTGGGTGTATAATTTAAATGATTCTTTTGTTGGGCAAGTGACTGCACTGAAAGTTACAGGGTTCTCGCAGTCCTCAAACTTCTAGCTGGTAGGACGAACTGCCAGGAGAGTCTGATGAATTTCATGACAACAAATGTAAAACAATGTGATAAAGAACTTGGTGGGTCAAGGGACCGCATGGTGGGTGAGAAAGAGCTTGTCTCTTAAAGGGACTTTTGTACCTGCATCGTGATGTAGCAGCCCTAGGATCCTGAGCTGGCTAGGGTACTTACTGGGTTCATCTTTCCAGGTGACAGGGGCCAGAATAATGCCTGAATCCTAACACCATTTACTTGCAAATGGTATTTTTCTTTACAGCTGAATAAAATGCCATTATATATGTAGCACATTTTAATTATTCCCTCATCAGTTAATGAATATCTAGACTATTTCCATGCCCTGCTATTGAATATTGCATTTATGAACATATGAGTATATATCTTTAGTAGAAAATAAAGTCCCTTGGGTATTGACAACAGTGATATAGTTGATTTATATAATAGGTCTAATTCTGGTTTCCTGAGAATCCACCAATACTGATTTCCATAGTGACTGCACCCGATTAACAGTGTATCATACACATTGATCACAGAACACGGAGAAATTAACTTGGTACTGACCAAAGAACTTCTTTCCTCCATGCTAGCTGGCTTTCTCAGTACTATAAAGTGCTATGCAGGTTTCCAGGGAGAAAGACATCAAGAGCCTTACACAACTTTGAACTCTGTGAACTAAAATAGTGTCAGCATGGCAAAACAGGCCTACAGGTATAAGAGTGTCATGAATGTTACAGGAGTAACAAATAACTTTCTGGTTGGACTTAAGACCCACTCCACAGGAAAAAAAGACATTACTGGTACTAAGAATATGGACAAGAATTCAAGGTTGTGGAACTTATATGCCCCTGGAGTGAATCTACTATTAGTTTAATGTATAGACATAGTATCAAACTACCCTCTAAATTTGCGTTACCTCTCAACCTGTAGATTAGTGTTGCTATCAGACATCACATAGAATTTTTTTGTGCAGTGGAGGTAGTTAATGCAGAAACTCACAACTCTTCATAATTTAGAGAATAAATGATTGAGGAGTGTGGTGATTTTAATTAGAATGGCTCCCATAGGCTCATGTATTTGAATGCTTATTCATCATGGAATGACATTTACTTAAGAAAGATTAGGAGGTATAGTCTTAGGTGTGGCCTTGTTGGAGGAAGTATTGTTACTGTGGGTGAGCATTGAAATTTCAAAAGCCCAAACTGGTCGTGGTGCACACCTGATTGTCTCAGCACCCAGGAGGCAGAGGAGGAAAAATCTCTGAGTATATCCAGGTTTACACAGAGAAATCCTGTTTTGTGGTGGAAAAGCCCAGGTCAGGTTTAGTCTCTCTCTTATCATATTGCCTGTAGATCAGGATGTAGAACTCTGACATACTTCTAGGACTGTGTCAGCATGTGTGCCACCATGCTCCCTCCCATGATGACAATGGACTAAACCCCAATTAAATATTTTCCATTATAAGAGTTGTCAGTGTCAGGGTATCTCATCACATTATAGATCACTGATTAAAACAGAAGTTGGTATCAGGGAGTAGGGTATTGCTGTGATAGTCCTGACCATGCCGCTTTTTGATAGAATGTGGTCTTTGGGACTTTGGATTAGGAAAACACTAGAATGCTTTAAGTGGGATTTAATGGGACATATTAAAATAAGAAAGAAAAGCAGTGCTGAGGGTGGTTTGAGCTGTGGGAACCCAGCTCAAGAAGTTTCAGAGGGGAAGAATATCAGTAAACACCCTAAAGACCTTTACTATGGCATTTTGGCAAAGAAAGTGGCTTCTTTCTGCCCTTTCCAAAAAAGTCTGCCTGAGGCTAAATATTTTTGTTTTTGGATTAATGGCGTTAATGGAAGAGATTTAAAGACAGCCTAATATTGTAGTTATATTAGTGATCACTCTTATGCAGCTCTATAATGAAAACAAGCAAGTCAATGAGCAGCACTGCTCTATAAACTCTGCACCAGTTCCTGCCTCTAGGTTCATGACCTGCTTAAGTTCCTGCCTCAACTTTCTTCAATGATGAACAGTGGCATGGAAGTGTAAACCCTTTATTCCCCAAGCTCTTTTGGTCATGGTGTTTTGTCTCAGTAAAATAGGAGTGCTCAAACACAAATGAGGTATCCATGTTATACCACTTCCTAAGGCTTAGGGATCATAGTGAAAGAGGAAGCAGAAATATTGTAAGAGCCAGAGGTTGGAGAAGAGCAAAATGGTGTCTTCTAAACATAACTGGATTGCTGCATTAATAAACTCACAGTTGATGTGGTTGCCTACATAAGACCTAAGGAAGATCAAGCTAGTCAACGTTTTAAAATGGAGTAGGAAGGGGTTCATAAACTCTTCCTACACTAGCTGAGGATCTAGGAGTGTTGATGGATTATGAAAGAGAGAGAATAAGTTTTCTTTAAAGGTATGGCTTGGGCTAGGTTGAACATGTTCCAGTGGTTGGCTTCACAGAAGTACATGAACAGCACAAATTGGAGTTGGTGAGTAAACATAAAATAAAAAGCACTTATGAAGTTGGGAATAGGATAGGGAGGTAGATTGGATCTGAAAACAGATAAGGGGTGGAGATGGAATAAATAAGATCAAAATACATTATATGATGTTCTCAAATTTAATTTTAGAATTAATAAAATATTTATTAAAACAAGATGGGAGGCTGGGTGTTGATGGTACATACCTTTAACACTAGCACTTGGAAGGCAGAACAGGTGGATCTTAGTGAGTTTGAGATCAGACTGGTCTGAAAAGCAAGTTCCAGAACAACCAAGACTGTTACACAGAAAAATCCTGTCTTAAAAAACCAAACAAAAAACTAAGGAAAAAAGAAAGGAAAGAAGAACAAAGTAGAGAGCAACTGAGAAAAGCAGAATAAATCAAGCTCTGGCCTCCATACACACCCATAGACATCCAAGTATCCATGCCTGCATCCACGTGAACATGTGCAGGTATATACATACCACAAACACATAATGTCTTTTGGCAAAAGAAACATATTTTTGGTTGAAAACTAATTCACAAAATCCCCTGGTAGATTATATAGATTACTCTCCATGATTTACATAGGATTCTTGGGAATTTTTTTTAATTTATAAAAGATTATTAATTTATAAAACTTTCCATTTCCACCCCTCATCCCAACACCCTCCCACTCCCCTCACTCCCTCTCCTCCTCCCTCTCCATCCCTAAGAGCAGTCAGGGTTTCCTGCCCTGTGGGAAGTTCAAGTTCCTCCTCCCTCCCTCCAGGTCCAGGAAGGTGAGCATCCAAACAGACTGGATCCCAAAAATCCAGTATATGCAGAGGAAACAAGTCCCAGTGTCATTGTCAATGGCTTTTCAGAGAGACCCCGTGCCAGCCACATTCAGAGAATCTGGTTGGATCACGTGCTCATTCAGTCCTAGTCCAACTGGCCTTGGTGAATTCTCATTAGATTAGTCCCCTTGTATAGTGGGTGAACGCACTCCTCACGGTCCTGCCTTTCTTGTTCATGTTCTCCTTCCTTCTGCTCCTCATTTAGACCTTGGGGGCTCAGTCCAGTGCTCCAATGTGGGTCTCTGTCTCAATCTCCATCCATCAGTGGGTGAAGGCTCCCTCTGGTCTTGCCCTCTTTGCTCATGTTCTCTTTCCTTCTGCTTCTCGTTTGGAACTAGGGAGTTAAGTCCTGTGTTTCAATGTGTGTCTCTGTCTCAACCTCCATCCATCGCCAGAGGAAGGTTCTATGGTGATATGCAAAATATTCATCAGTATGGTTATGGGCCAAGGCCGGTACAGGCACCCTCTCCTCTGTCCAGAGAACCATCTGGGGATCTCTCCTTGGACCTGGGATCCCCTTTATAATCAAATCTCTTGTAAACCCTATAATGACTCCCTTAGTTGAGGTATATACTTCCCTGATCACATATCCATCCTTCCTCCCTCCCTCCCATCCTAATCCCCCGAGCTTTCCCCATTCCTCCCCTACTCCCTTTTCTCTAAGCCTCTCTCCTTCCAACGCCCCCCCCCCCGCCATGCACCCGAGGTTGCCTTGCACTCTTGTCTACTTCCAATCTCCAGGAGGATAACTACATGATTTTCTTCAGTTTCACCTTCTTATTTAGCTTCTCTAGGATCACGAATAATAGGCTCAAAGACCTTTAATTATGGCTAGAATCCACGTATGAGTGAATACATACCATATTCCTCTTTTTGTGTCTGGGTTACCTCACTCAGTAAAGCGTTTTCTATGTCCATCCATTTACATGAAAATTCAAGATGTCATTTTTTTTTACCGCTGAGTAAAACTCTAATGTATATATGTTCCACACCTTTTTTAACCATTCTTCTATTGAGGGGCACCTAGGTTGTTTCCAGGTTCTGGCTATTACAAATCGTGCTGCTATGAACATAGTTGAACAAATGCTTTTGTGGTATGATAGGGCATCTCTTGGGTATATTCCCAAGAGTGGAATTGCTGGGTCTTGAGGGAGGTTGACTGCCAGTTTCCTGAGAAACCGCCACACTGATTTTCACAGTGGCTGCACAAGTTTGCATTCCCACCAACAATGGATGAGAGTTCCCCTCTCTCCACATCCTCTCAAGCATAGGCTATCATTGGTGTTTTTGACTTTAGCTATTCTGACAGGTGTAAGACGGTATCTCAAAGTGGTTTTGATTTGCATTTCCCTGATCGCTAAGGAGGTTGAGCATGACCTTAAGTGTCTTTTGGCCATTCGAAGTTCTTCTGTTGAGAATTCTCTGTTCAGTTCAGTACCCCATTTTTAATTGGGTTGATTAGAGTTTTAGTGTCTAGTTTCTTGAGTGCTTTGTATATTTTGGAGATCAGACCTTTGTCTGATGAGGGGTTGGTGAAGATCTTCTCCCAGTCTGAAGGTAGCCTTTTTGTCTTACTGATGGTGTCCTTTGCTTTACAGAAGCTTCTCAGTTTCAGGAGGTCCCATTTATGCATTTCTTCTCTTATTGTCTGTGCTAAAGGGGTTCTACCTAGGAAGTGGTCTCCTGTGCCTATGTCTTGTAGACTACTTCCCACTTTCTCTTCTATCTGGTTCAAAGTGGTCAGATTAATGTTGAGGTCTTTAATCCATTTGGACTTGATATGGATCTACTTTCATTCTTCTACAGGTTGACATCCAGTTATGGCAGCACCATTTGTTAAAGATGCTTTCTTTCTTCCATTGCATACCTTTAGCTCCCTTGTCAAAATTCAAGTGTTCATAGGTTTGTGGGTTAATATCTGGGTCTTCTATTCAATTCCATAGGTCGACTTCTCTGTTCTTATGCCAGTACCAAGCTGTTTTCAATACTGTAGCTGTGTAATAGAGTTTGAAGTCAGGGATGGTTATACCTCCAGAAGTTCCTTTATTATATAAGATTGTTGTGGCTATCCTGGGTTTCTTGTTTTTCCATATAAACTTGATTATTGTTCTCTCTAGGTCTCTGAAGAAGTTTGATTTTGATGGGGATTGCATTGGATCTATACATTGTTTTTGGTAGAATTGCCATTTTTACTATGTTCATCCTCCCATTCCAAGAGCAGGGGAGATCTTTCCATTTTCTGGTATCCTCCTCAATTTCTTTCTTCAAAGACTTAAAGTTCTTGTCAAATATGTCTTTCACTTCCTTGGTCAGAGTTATCCCAAGATATTTTATGCTATTTGTGGCTATCGTGAAAGGTGATGTTTCTCTGATTTCCCTCCCTGCTTCTCTATCCTTTGTGTAGAGGAGGGCAACTGATTTTTTTGGAGTTGATCTTGCATCCTGCCACATTACTAAAGGTGTTTATCAGCTGTGCGAGTTCTTTGGTAGAGTTTTTGGGGTCGCTCATGTATACTATCATATCGTCTGCAAATAACGAAAGTTTAACTTCTTCCTTTCCAATTCGAATCACCTTGATCCCCTTATGTTGTCTTATTGCTATTGCTAGAACTTCTAGCACTATATTGAAGAGGTATGGAGAGAGTGGACAGCCTTGTCGTGTTTCTGATTTTAGTGGAATGGCTTTGAGTTTCTCTCCATTCAGTTTGATGTTAGCTGTCGGCTTACTATATATTGCTTTTATTTTATTTAGGTATGATCTTCGTATACCTAATATCTCCAACAACTTTATCATAAAGGGGTGTTGAATTTTGTCAAATGCTTTTTCAGCATCCAATGAAATGATCATATGGTTTTTTTTCTTTCAGTTTATTTATATGATGGATTACATTGATAGATTTGCATATGTTGAACCAGCCCTGCATCTCTGGGAAGAAGCCCACTTCATCATAATGGATAATTTTTCTAATGTATTCTTGGATTCGGTTTGCCAGTATTTTATTGAGTATTTTAGCATCAATGTTCATGAGTGAGATCGGTCTGTAATTCTCTTTCTTGGTCGTGTCTTTGTGTGGTTTTGGTATCAGGGTAACTGTAGCTTCATAAAAAGAGTTTGGCAATGATTTTTCTGTTTCTATATTGTGAAATACATTAAGGAGTATAGGTATTAGCTCTTCCTGGAAGTTCTGGTAGAATTCTGCATTGAAACCATCTGGTCCTGGGCTTTTTTTGGTGGGGAGGTTTTTGATAACAGCTTCTAATTCTTCACGACTAACAGGTCTATTTAGATTGTTCACTTGGTCTTGATTTTACTTTGGTAAATGGTATTTATCTAAAAACCAATCCATTTCTTGTACATTTTCCAACTTTGTGGCATATAAACTCTCATAGTAAGATCCAATGATTCTCTGAATTTCCACTGTGTCTGTTGTTATGTCCCCCTTTTCATTTCTGATCTTATTAATTTGCAAGTTCTCTCTCTGCTGTTTGATTAGTTTGGCTACAGGTTTGTCAATCTTGTTGATTTTCTCCAAGAACCAACTTTTTGTTTCATTGATTTTTTTGGATTGTTTTCTGTGTTTCTATTTTGTTGATTTCAGCCCTCAGTTTGCTTATTTCCAGTCTTCTACTCCTCCTGGGAGAGTCTGCTTCTTTTTTTTCCAGAGCTTTTAGGTGTGCTGTTAAGTCTCCAATATGTGCTTTCTCCGTTTTCTTTAATTGGGCACATAGTGCTATGAACTTTCCTCTTAGCACTGCTTTCATTGTGTCCCATAGGTTTGAGTATGTTGTGTCTTTATTTTCATTAAATTCAAGGAAGACTTTAATTTCTTTCTTTATTTCTTCCTTGACCCAGGGATGATTCTGTAGTTGACTGTTCAACTTCCACGTGATTGTAGGCTTTCTGGTATTCGAAATGTTATTGAATTCTAACTTTATTCCGTGGTGATCCGACAAGACACAGGTGATTACTAATATATTTTTTTTTATCTGTGTAAGTTTGCTTTGTTACCGAGTATGTGGTCAATTTTTGAGAAGGTTCCATGAGCTGCAGAGAAGAAAGTATATTCTTTCCTTTTTGGGTAGAATGTTCTATTGATAGCTGTTAAGTCCATTTGATTCATTAGCTCTAACAATTCTCTTATTTCTCTGTTGAGTTTCTGTTTGATTGACCTGTCCATTGGTGAGAGAGGTGTGTTGAAGTCTCCTACTATTAGTGTGTGTGGTTTGATGACTGCCTTGAGTTCTAAAAGTGTTTCTTTTACATAAGTGGGTGCTTTTATATTAGGGGCGTAGATATTCAGGATTGAGACTTCTTCCTGATTAATTGTTCCTGT
Organism: Myodes glareolus; assembly: GCF_982192425.1. Taxonomy (NCBI): domain Eukaryota; kingdom Metazoa; phylum Chordata; class Mammalia; order Rodentia; family Cricetidae; genus Myodes; species Myodes glareolus. The sequence continues at coordinate 142,239,195 of NC_142053.1, forward strand.
TATGAATAGGAAATATCCATTTCTATCTCTTCTGATTGATTTTAGTTTGAAGTCAATTTTGTTAGATATTAGAATGGCCACACCAGCTTGTTTCTTAGGTCCGTTTGCTTGGAAAACCTTTTCCCAACCCTTTACTCTGAGAAGATGTCTTTCTTTGTGGTTGAGGTGTGTTTCTTGTAAACAGCCGAATATTGAATCCTATTTTCTTATCCAGTCTCTAAGTCTGTGCCTTTTTATAGGTGAGTTGAGTCCATTAATATTAAGTTATATTAATGACCAGTGGTTGTTGTTTCCGGTTATTATTTGTGTGTGTGTGTGTGTGTGTGTGTGTGTGTGTGTGTGTGTGTGTGTGGTAGAGTTTGTTTGTTTATCTTCTTTGAGTTGTGGTTGTGAAGGGTCACTAGATGTCTGGGTTATTGTAGGCAGTGTTGGCAATATTGAATTCCTTGGGTTGCAATTTTCCTTTTATTACTTTCTGTAAGGCTGGATTTGTGGCTACAAATTGTTTAAATTTATTTTTATCCTGGAATATTTTGTTTTCTCCATTGATAGTGAACGATAGCCTGGCTGGGTATAGTAGTCTGGGTTTACATCCATGGTCTCTTAGTTTCTGCAGTACCTCTATCCAGGACCTCTGGCTTTCGTGGTTTCCATAGAGAAGTCTGGTGTGAGCCTGATAGTTTTACCTTTATAAGTTACTTGATCTTTTTCCTTTGCAGCTCTTAAGATTCTTTCTTTAATCTGTATGTTTTGTGTTTTGATAATTGTATGGTGAGGGTTTTTTTTTTTTTTTGATCCAGTCTATTCAGTGTTCTGTATGCTTCTTGAACCTTCATCGGAATATCGTTCTTTAGGTTGGGAAAGTTTTCTTCTATAATTTTGTTGAATATATTTTCTGGGCCTTTGATCTGCAATTCTCCTTCTTCAATCCCTATTATTCTTAGATTTGATTTTTTTATTGTGTTCCAGATTTCTTGAATGTTTTGTGAAGAGAATTTGTTCTATTTGCCGTTTTCTTTGATCAGGGTGTTTATTTTCTCTATGGTATCTTCAGAATCTGAGATTCATTCTTTTATCTCTTGTATTCTATTGGTTATGGTTGATTCTGTAGTCTCTGTTCGTTTACCTAGGTTTTCCATATCCAACCGGTTCTCAGTTTGTGTTTTCTTCATTGCCTCCATTTCAGTTTTCAAGCCTTGAACTGTTTCCATTACCTGTTTGATTGTTTTTTTCTTGGTTTCCCTGGGTATCATTCATGGATTTACTCCTTTCTTCAAACTTTTTGTTATACTTCGCATCCATTTCTTTCCTCATTTCTTCAAACTTTTTGTTATACTTCGCATCCAATTCTTTAAGGAAGTTATTCATATCCTGTTTAAGGGACTCTATTGCTTTCATAATGGCACTTTTTTCCACTTCTTCTGGATTAAGGTGTTCAAGTCCTCCTATTTTAGGGTTGTTGGGATCTGGTGTTTTCATGTTGTTTTTCTGATTGTTGGAGAAGTTCTTGCCTTGGCGCCTGCCCATCTCTTCCTTCAAATGCTCTCTATTGGATCTTCTGGTACCGGGTCAGGTTCCCATGTTTGTCAGGGACTTCACTGACAGAAGGCCTACCTTTCCTCAGGCAGGCTTTTGACACACAGGCGCTCCCTCCTTCCACGTTGTGCCTACAGCCCAGTCCCAGTGCGCAAGGCAGCTGAGCTGGGGAAATTTTATGGCCCCAGGGGGAAGGGAGAAATATAGAAAGTTATACCTGTATGGAAGCTGGGATGGCAGGTGGGAGAGCTTAGCAGGGTGGAGCCACCACTGCAGGGTGACCTGGAAGTCTAGGGGGTCGGGGAAAGTCTGAACTCTTCCTCGTTGGGCTCCTGCCATGGGCCAGAAGCAAACTCACCCCTCCGATGGCTGTCTGCTAGAAGTCAAATGTAAGATTGTGGGAAATAAGATAAAAATAAAGAAAAAAAACTGAGCTCAAGGCAAGAAAGTAGAAAAGAAAATACTGTAAGGCTAGAAAGTCAATCTGCCCCACATTTGTGAGGGATGACCTTGATTAGGTTCATTGATGTAGGAAGACCCACCACAAATATGTGCAGCATCATTTCCTGGACTGCTGTCTGGGCTGAATAAAAAGACAAGTGAGCCGGGCACTAGCATTATCATACACTACTTCCTGACTTCAGATTCAAAATGAACAAGTGCTCATCAATCTGTTACAATGTCATCCCTGCTGCAGTAGACTTTACCCTTGAACTGAGAATCAAAGAGAAATCCCCTCTTCTCAGTTTGCTTTTCTTGGATAACTTTACCACAACAGAAGAAATAAGCAATACAATAGTTATTATTATTATTATTACCTCATACAATGCATCACAACCACAGTTTCTCCTCTCCTAGTTCTTCCTCCCCACCCATTTCCCCCAGACCCACTGATCCTCAATTTTCCTTCAGAAAATAGAAGGCTTTCCAGAAATACCAACTGGACATAGCATAATGAGTTACACTAAGACTAGGTACAAACCCTTAAATCAGGGCGCGATGAGGCAACCCAATAGGAGGAAAAGAGTCCCAAGAGGAGGCAAAAGAGTCAGAGACACCTCCACTCCCACAGTTAGAACACCAAGCTACCAATCATAACATATTTGCAGAGGATCTAGTATATACCCATGCAGAATCCATAATTGCCACTTCAGTCTCTATGAACATCCATGAGCACTACTTAGTTGATTTTGTGGGCTTTCTTCTCCTGGTATCCCCAACCCCTCTGACTCATGCAGTTTTTCTCCCCTTCTTCCATAGAGTTCTTTATGCGTTGAGGCAAGGAATCCATTGGAGAGCTCCAATTTGAGCTTTCTCTCCATGTAATATTTGGCTGTGGGCCTATACATCTTTCCCACCAGCTGCCAGAGGAAACCTCTCTGATGATGATTCGGTTAGGCACCAATCTATGAGTATAGCAGAATACCATTATGAGTTATTTTATTGATTTTTTTCTATTCTAGGTCTCTGAACTATCCAGTCTCTGGTTCCTAGTTATTTAGGAAGTATCAGGCATGGGCTCCCTTCTGTGGTGTGGGTGTCAAATAAGACCAGTCATTGGTTGGCCACTCCTGAAAGTTCTGTGTCTCCATTGCCCCAGCACATCTTGCAGGCAGGATATATTGTAGGTCAAGGGTTTTATAGATGGTTTGGTGTCCCAATTCCATCACTGGGAGTTGCCCAGTTAGGGAAAATGACTGGTTCATGTTCCATATCTTTCATTACTAGAAGTCCTCAATAGGGTCACTGTCATAGAATGTTGGAAGTTTCTACTAAACTAGATTTCGATATCAGTCCCCAAAGGTCCTCAAATTCCAGCCATCTTCTTACATACTGTTTCCCTCTATCCCTTCCCTCTCCTGTTCCCATTCCCATCTGCCCACAGTTCACCTATAAAATCTACTCAATTCCCCTTCCTAGGAAGATCCATATATCCCCCTAAAACACTCTTTGTTACTTAGCCTTTCTGGGTCTGTGGATTGTATTATGATTATCATTTACTTAACAGTTGATATCCACTTAAATGTGAGGACATAACTATTGTTTGTCTTTCTAGGTCTGGGTTAGTTCACTCAAGATTATTTTTTCTAGTTTCATCCATTTGCCTGTAAATTTCATGATACCACTTTTTTTTAACATGGAGTAATACTCCATTGTGTAAATGTACCACATTTTCTTTATCCGTTCTTCAGTTGAGGGACATCTAGATTGCTTCCAGTTTCTGAATCTTATGAATAACACTGAGCATTGTTGAACAAGTGTCTTTGTGATAGGATGGAGCATCCTTTGTGTTTAGAGTGAAATAGCTGGATCTTGAGGTTTTCTGAGAAACTGACATACTAATTTTCATAATGTCTGTATGAGTTTTCACTCCCACCGGCAGTGGAGGAATGCTCCTCTTATTCTATATCCTGGCCAGTGCTGTGGATAATGCTCTTGTACACCGTAAAGATTCATCACTTGTATTGGTTTAGTAAAATGCTAATTGGCCAGTAGCCAGGCAGGAAATATCAGACTAGAATAATTATGGGAAGAAGAAAAAAAGGGAGTCAGTTACAAGCCAGACACAGAGGAAGCAAGATGAGAATACCTTACTTACAAAAGGTACCAAATCATGTGGCTAAACATAGACAAGAACTATGAGTGAATTTAAATCATAAGAGCTAGCTAGTAATAAGCCTGAATAAGCCAACCAATTTATAATTAATATAAGTCTCTGTGTGTTTATTTGGAACTAAATGACTGCAGAACTGGGAGGTCAGAAACTTCTGTCTATAGGCAAGTATGAACTGTCATATTTGTTATTGAACTTAGCTATTCTCATAAGTTTATAATGAAATCTCAAAGTAATTTTGATTGCATTTCTCTGATGACTAACGATGTCAAACATTTCTTTAAGTGTTTCTCAGCCATTTGAGATTCCTCTGTTGAGAATTCTCTGTTTAGATCTGTGCCCCACTTTTTAATTGGATTATTTGGTTTGTTGGTGTTTTTATATATTTTTAAGTGCACCCTTTGTCAGATGTGGAGTTGGTGAAAATCTTTTCCAATTCTGTAAGCTGCTATTTTGTCCCAATTTATGGTGTCATTTGCCTTACAGAAGCTTTTCAGGTTCACAGTTCACTCCTATTGATTTTTGATCTCAGTGCCTGCCTTATCAGTGTTCTGTTCAGGAAGTTGTCTCCTGTGCCAACGTGTTTAAGGCTATTCCCCACTTTCTCTTTTATCAGGTTCAGTGTATCTGGTTTTATGTGGATGCTATTGTCCCACTTGGACTGGAGTATTGTGTAGGGTGATAGATATGGTTCTATTTACCTTCATCTACATGCTGGAATTCAGTTAGACTAGCATCATTTGTTGAAGATGCTTTCTTTTACTATTAGGTATTTTTGGCTTCTTTATCAAAAGTCAAGTGTCCATATGTGTGTGGAATTATATCTGGATCTTCTATGATTTAATTCCATTGACCAATGTGTCTGTCCTTATGACAATACCAAGCTGATTTTATTACTCTTGTTTTGTAGTAGAGCTTGATATCAGGGATGGTGATACCTCAGGATGTTCTTTTACTGTTCAGGATTATTTTAACTATTCTTGGATTTTTGCTTTTCTATATTAAGTTGAGTATTGTTCAATCAATGTCTATAAAGGATTGTGTTGAAATTTTTGGTGGATTGCTTTGAATCTTTAGATTTATTTTTGTAAGATGGCCATTTCTACTATGTTAATTGTACAGAACCATGAGCTTGGGGGATCTTTCCATCTACTAATAACTTTTTTAATTTCTTTCTTCAAAGACTTGAAGTTTTTGTCTTACAAATCTTTGACTTGCTTGGTTAGAGTTAAACTTAAGATAGTTTACCTCTGGCTATTGTAAAAGGTCTTCTTTTTGCTGATTTATTTCTCAGTTCTTTTGTCATTTTATAAAGGGGGCTACATACAAACTGATGTTTTTTTGTAATTTTGAATCCAGCCACTTCAATGAAAATATTTATCACTATATGAGTTCCCTGGTAGAATTTTTGTTGTCACCTATGTATACTATCATATAATCTATAAATAGCAATACTTCAACCCCTTACTTTCCCATTTGTATCCTCTTGATTTTCTCTAGCTGTCTTATTGTTCTAGCTAGAACTATATTGAATATATATGAAGGGAGTAGACAGCCTTGTCTTGTTATTGATTTTAGTAGAATTGCTTTGGGTTTTTCTCCATTTAATTTGATGTTGACTTTCGACTTGCTTTAAGTTGTCTTTGTTATGTCGAGCTGTGTTTGTTGTATCCCTACTCACTACAAGAATTTTTATCATGAAGGGTTATTGCAGTCCGTCAATGGCTCTTTCAGCATCTTTTGAGATGATCATGTGAGTTCTTCATTAATTTGTTTATATGATGGATTTTACTTACTGATTTTCTTATGCTAAACCATCCCTGCATCTCATGGATGACTACTTAATTATAGCATGTGTTTTTTGATGTGTTTTTGAATTAGGTTTGTGAATATTTTACCTAGTATTGTTTCATTAGAGTTAACAAGGGATATTGGTCTGTAATTCTCATTCTTTGTTGAGTCTTTGTGTGGTTTGAGTATCAGAGTTACTGCGGTATCATGAAATGAATTTGGTAATGTTTATTTTGTTTTATTTTGTGAAATATATTGAGGAGTTTTGATGTTAGCTCTTCTTAAAAGTCTGGTAAAGTTCTGTGCTCAAGTCATCTGGGCCTTGGATTTTAGGGGAGGCAATTAGGAGACTTTTAATGACTGCTTCTATTTACTTATGGATTATATATCTATATATTGTTTATCTAATTTACTTCTTTTTTCCCAAGAAAAGGTTTCTTTGTGTAGCCTTTGCTGCCCTGAAACTAGCTCTGTAGCCCAGGCTAGCCTCAACTCACTGAGATCTACCTATTTCTGCCTGCTGAGTGCTCAAATTAAAGGAATGTGCCACCACTCCCTGGCTTATCTGAACTTGATTTAACTTCGGTAAGTGGTATCTATAAAGAAAATTATCCATTTCTTTTAGATTTTCCAATTTTATGGAGTAAAGGTTTTCCAAATATGACCTAATGATTCTTTGAATTTTCTTGGAATGTGTTGTTTGTCCCCCTCCCACAATTTTGATTTTTAATTTTGTCAATTTGAATATTCTCTCTGTCTTTTGATTAGTTTGCATAAGAACTTGTCTGTCTTGTAGATTTCCTCAAGGAACCAATTCTTTGTTTCATTGATTCTTTGCATTGTTTTCTTGGTTTCTATTTTATAGATTTCCAGCCCCCATTTTGATTGTTTCCTGCTCTCTACTCCTCTGGAGTGACCTTGCTTCTTTGTGTTCTAGAGATTTTAGGTGTGCTGATAAGTTGCTAGAATGCAATCTTTCTAATTTTTTGTTTCAACAATGAAAAGTGTTGTAGGAGGCTGCTTGTTTGTTCCTGGCTGCTCAGCCCTGAAATAATCACAGGGAAACTATATTATTTGCAATACTGCTTGACCAATAGCTTAAGCAAGCAATTTCTGGCTAACTCTTATATCCTAAACTAACCCATCTCCATTATTCTGTGTATCTCCACATGGCTGTGGCTTATCAGATATAGTTCCATCCCCTGCATCTGTCTCTGGTGGTGGCTACCTGGTGTCTCTCGGATCCTGCCTTCTTTCTCCCAGCATTCACTTTAGTTTTCCCCACATAGCTCTATTTTGTCATGTGCAGGCCCAAAACTGCTTCCTTTATTCATTAACCAATAACAGCAACACATATACAGAAGGACTTCCTACACCATTTCCCCTTTTATGTTTAACATAGAAAAATTATATACAACAAAACAGGTATCAAGCAAGAATTACAGTTACAATATTTCTCTGTACATTTAGAAAGCCTAATTAACATGACTGTAAGCTTGACTTTTACAGATGACTATCTATTAACCTGTATTTATTTATTAATTTTTGAATGAACTGCACAAACACAATACTTTAATCAAAAGCAAAATTATACATATAACAAAATTGATCTTAAATGTGTATCAATAAACCAAGATTTATACCAATGCAAATCTCTATAGCATATACCCCTTTAAATGTAAACAAACATTTATAGACAATATTTAGGAATATGGGTGTAGTTCTCATCAAACCAATGTTTTTTGTTGGGTGACGTATTTTGGGTGGTATTCATGGCGACCTTTGGGGGTGGAGGGTGCTTGGTCCATCAAACCACATTAGTCTGGAATTAATTCACAGGGTCTCATCTTCTGTAGAAGTAAAAGCAGAACCTCTTTTGCAAGGTAACACATCCTTAGACTCAAATTTTAGAATCAAAATATCATTAAAATATATAGGTTGGTTTAGCTTAGCAACCCATACAATAAAATGTTTCTCTATACTTAGCTCTTTCACAATCAAAGAAAACACAATAATATACATACTCCAGACTCTCTGTGTATTTTCCATCTTTATGTGGCTTATTTTTCTTACTCTATTACGTTTTCTAGAAGTTTAATATTTATTTTATTATCTTTATTCCTTTAATCTATGACTGTCTGTTGCATTTACTTACATTTACTGTCTCTTTACTCTTTTTCTTCACTTTCCCAAGACTACATACGTTTTTTTAAAACAAACTGTGACTCATTTAGAGAACTTTTATGTCTGAATCTGTTCTATTGTGTATCTGAAATCCTTTTCTGTCCAGAAGTGCTTCTAAAGATGTTAAACAGCTAAGCATCCTTACTAAGTCTGCTTTGCCTTTTTGGCTCTACCCTGTCCAAAATGGTGAGACAGATATCTGTTTAATGCAAGCCCTAGCCCCCATTTCCAGGCACACATTGGGTCTATGTTGCCATTACTCAAGTTGTAGTACTCTGCTCATAAACCCCATTTAGCTGGATCTCCCAAAAGAGTCAGAGTTCATGCTAGCAGCATGGCCCAGGAAGCCACCTTCTCAAAACCATATAGTATTTTTTTCTCTGGTACTGCAGAATCAGGAAGACCTCTCTTAAAGGAGCTGTGGCACACTATCCACAAACAGAGAAAGAAGCTGTATTAAACTCTGCTTTTTTGTGTCTAGAATTCCTTTTTAAGCTTTGTTGGGTTTTACATGAATATAGTTGACCATGTTGGAGGGCAAATTTATTGTACAAAACTACTTGCTCATTTCCCAGCCACACAGACTCTCGAAATGATCACAATGAATACTATATTATTTAAGTCACTGTGTGGACAATCACTTAAGTGTATTACTAACTAGCTCTACATCTTAATTTAACTCTTTTCCATTATTTTATATTTTGCCACGAGGCTTGTGGCCTACCAGTAAGGTTCTAGCTGACAGCTTGTGTCTTTCCACTCTTGTGGCTACATGGCATCTCTTGACTCCACCTTCTTCCTCCCAGCATTCAGCTTAGTCCCCCCCCCCCGCTTAACTCTGTTCTGCCCTGCTATAGATCCAAAGCAGTTTCTCTATTTATCAATGATAATCACAGCATACAGAGGGGATTCCACATCAGGAAAGTGTACAAACTCATGGAAATTGAACAGTTCTCAACTAAATAACTACTGGGTCAAAGCAGAAATTAAAAAAAGACTTTATATAATTCAATAAAAATGAACACACAACAAAGACAAACCTATGTTACAAGGAGCACTGTAATTCTTGCTTGATGTCTGTTATATGTAATTTTACTATGTTAAAGTTAAAACCTTCTTTTTTATTTAAACAGAAAAGGGGAGGTGATGTGGGAGTCCCCTCTGTGTGTTGCTTGTATTGGCTGGTTAATGAATAAAAAAATTGCCTTGGCCTGATAGGACAAAAACTCAGGTAGGCAGAGAATACAGAATTGACTTCTGGGAGGAAGAAAGCAGAGTCAGAGAGACGCCATGGATCCGTCAGAGTCAGGCTCTGGGAATTTTACCTGGAATTCTGCCATGTGGTGATACACAAATTAATAGAAATAGGTTAAATTAATATGTAAGAATTAGCCAATAAGAAATTAGAGCTAATGGGCTAAGCAGTGATTTAATTAATACAGTTTCTGCATGATTATTTTAGGGCTATGCTAGCTGGGCAGCTGGGACTAATAAGCAGCCCACTCCTTGCAACAAACTTATGAGATAAAATGAAAGTAATGCTAAGAGGCAAGTTCATAGAACCAAGTGCTTAGTGTTCTATGTGTTTAGTGTTTTAATTATTATGTGAGGAGAGGACTTTCTCTTTTAGTCCTATCTGTTCGGTGTTCTGTAAGCTTCTTACACCTTTATAGACATGTTTTTAAAGTTAGGAAACTTTTCTTCTATGATTTTTTAAAAAATTACTTTTTGGGACTTAATGAAGGGATCTTCTCCTTCTATTCCTATTAATTTTAGGTTTGGTTAGGGTTAGGGTTTTGTCTTTTTATAGTATTATGGATATCCTTGGGTGTTTTGTGCCAAAAATTGTTTAGAGATAGCATGGGAGAACAGTATCTCTCAGTTATATGCCCTCTCACCAGCCTTCAGACTATACCAAGAGCATAGAGTGATTCAGGGGGTCTCATTCTTAGAAATATTTACAGATTCATTCTCTTTAAGTGGGGGCAGGGCTAATTTGTGGCATTTGATGATTTCTATACTTTGAATGTTTCTGTTATGGCTCATTTTAAACTACAATCCTGGAGTCACTGTGAGTGCCATCTTATTATAGTAATGGTCCCTTACAGACTCTTCCGATATTGACTCTGGTATTAATTGGATGATCTTTTTTCATACATGAGTAATAAGAAAGGATAATAAAAGCAGAAGCTTAAAATTCTAAAGACAAGCAATACTGTGCCAACATGGAACTGTACTTCTCAAAAGGATCTAGTCCCCTACTTCTTAATAAACTATCAGAATGTTTTTCTGGTTATAGTTCCATTCTCTCAGCCTTCCCTACAGCAGTTAGGTCTTTCCTTCTTGGAATGCTATACCATAAGATGAAGACTGAGCTAGGCTGCTAAAAGTTTAGGGGTCACTTGGAGATATTTTGCTCAGGTGGCATTTAATATCACCTTCAGATGTGCAATCAAGGTCATTTTAAACTTCTTAATCCCAGTTGATCCATCAAATGACTACAGCTGTAGAGGTTACCATTGGCCAGAGTATCAGAAAGTACATTTTTAACCCACTCTGAATTGTTGCCCCATAAAAATTTGAGCAAATAGTGATATTCAAGATAGTCATCAGTCTGACTACGAGACAAGTCCAGTTCAGGTACCCTTTCCTCCACTGCTCAGGGTCCTAGCTGAGAACCCCTCCAGAGCCAAGCCTCTTGCCAATCCCAAATGGCTCCCTCAATTAAGATATCTCCTTCCCTGCTCCCATATCCGTCCTTCTTCCATCTCAACCATCCCACTCCCCCAAGCTTTCCCCAACCCTCCCCTTCTCCCTTCTCTCTCCCCTCTCACCTTCCCCAGATCCCACTCCCACCCCCATGCTCCCAACTTTTGCCTGGTGATCTTGTCTGCTTCCAATTTCCAGGAGGATCTATCTATATCTATATCTATCTATAGCTATATATGTTTTTCTTTGGGTTCACCTTATTACTTAGCATCTCTAAAATCACGAACTATAGGCTCAATGTCCTTTGTTTATGGCTAGAATCCACTAATGATTAAGTACATACGATATTCATCTTATTCATCTTTTTGGGTCTAGGTTATCTCACTCAGGATAGTGTTTTCTATTTTCATCCATTTGCATGCAAAATTCAAAATGTCATTGTTTTTTACCGCTGAATAGTACTCTAATGTACTATTACATGTGCCACACTTTCTTTTTCCATTCTTCCATTGAGGGGCATCTAGGTTGTTTCCAGGTTCTGGCTATTACAAATAATGCTGGAGATAGAGACAGAGACTCACATCGGAGCACTGGACTGAGCTCCCAAGGTTCAGTTGAAGAGCAGAAGGAAGGAGAATATGAGCAAGGAACTCAGGACCACAGGACAGTGTGCCTGATCTAATGAGAGTTCACCAACTCCAGGTGGACTGGGACTGAACGAGCATGGGATCAAATTGGACCCTCTGAATGTGGATGACAATTGGGGCAGACTGAGAAGCCAATGATAATGGCACTGGGATTTGTCTCTACTACAAAAACTGGCGTTTTGGGATCCTATTCTCTTTGGATGCACACTTTCCTAAGCCTGGATGGAAGGGAGGAGGGCCTTGGACTTCCCACAGGGCAGGGTACCTTGCCACCCTCAGGACCGACCAGAGGGGCTGGGGAGAGAATGTGTGGGGGAGCGGGTGGGAAGTGGGAGGAGGGGAGGGAGTGGAAATATTGATTGTTATTATTTACAAAGTAATAAAAAGTTGAGCAATAAAGCAATTGCTGTTTAAATCTATTAAGTGTCAACACACTCCTGAACTTAATAGGTTTGCATGCAAGAGCACACAATTGCAGGGATACTGGAGTAGTCTCATGAGTTCAGAAACGCATGTGAAAATTGTTGCCAATTGACTAGTCTATAAAGATGTAGACTAGACTATTAATACCAAGAAAGAAGTGTCAATATTGGGTCAAACCACACTGCCACCTTCTGTTAAAGTAAAATTCTGTCCTTGCCATGAAGGGGATTCTTGAAAGGACCCCAATCATAAATCCACCTGCTTAGCAATGTGACATTGTAAGAAAGCAGGCTGTGGGCAGCTTCCTGGAAGCAGGAAATAATGGGGAATTAGGATTATAATAAGAGACATTGGCCCCAAAAGTTGCACCCATCTGAAGGAAAGTATATTGTGGTAGATTCTGCCAGTGCCCTTCATGGGAGTCAGTATTTGTATGTCTAACCACACAGAAAATATCCAGTGATCAATTAAAGTATTAATACCAATAATAAGCTGCTCTTTTCTCCACTTCTTTTGAGAAGCCATGGATGGTAATAAGATAAAAATGTTCATTACTTGTAAAGTACCAAATCTTGTCAGTTGCCTAAATTGGTTGCATTTGCATTTAAGAGATTGAAATGACAGTATTTGCATTATGAATGGCTTATGAACACTCAACCAAATTAAATAACACTATTTTATGTGTTTATTTGATAAAAATGAATTGAGAGATATTGTCTAAGAGGCAAGTTTTAGTATGCAATAAATCTGCAATGAATGGTATTACACTATTGTTCTACCTCTTAGAACTTGTATTCTAACATTGGGAATATAGAACAGACAGAATCGTTTTTCACAGAGGGACCAGACAAGGTTGCTAAGCAGAGATGACATTGATAGAGAACTCCATTACAGATATTTATAATTACATGAATGGAGTACACTTCAGGTAACACAAGTTGTTATACATATTTTCATACCTGCCCTTTCTAAGTCATGGGGATGAGCAAGAGTACAGACGGGGAATCTGCTGCTTTTACAGTTGAAAATGCAGATCTGAGGGCATTTCTGACGTAGCTCTAGTCAATGACTGAAAAATGATAAAGCCAAGGTTTGAATCTAGGTTACCCATGTCATTGCCCTTTAAGCTGCTCAGGGATGGAGCTATATCCAAAGAGCTGCTGTCAATGAATCAACAATCATTAGGAACTGACAATAGAACTCAGGAACCAAATACTCTAGGCCCAGCCCTTTATCTGGCATTCGACTGATACCATCACATATATTCTGCCATGGCCTCCCTAGGGAGAGCTAATACAGTACAATTATATCCAGTGGGGACATCAACTAGCTAATTAAATGATAGGGGAACAGGGCTGGAAAGTCCTTTTCAGAAATAAAGTTCCATGCTAGGCAGCATTGTTTCACCTTTAGAATTTTAGGTAAGTCTGATTTTAACTCATTATAACAGTAGAGACTCTAACTGGCCAGCATATTAAAAAAAACTTTTGTCTAAACAAAAGCTTCCTGGTGCTAATGAGAGGGATATAGAAAATCCCTCTCCTGAAGTTAGCCCTCAGCATAATAGATCTCTGGCACTGAATGTACTCAGTCAATGCATGGGTGGATTTCAATAGTTCTGTTAACGAACTTCACTTTGATGTTCCCCATTTCCCACAGTTGTTTGAGCACCTGATAAAAGTAAAGGAAACTTTTTTATTTAGATTTTTACAATTGTTAAATCTAAAAGGATCTGCCATATGAATACTTTATTATCTTAATCCAAATGCAATTACCAGGAACTGGTATCACAGATTTATTTTTGCAATGAAGCTTAAGTTTTAAGAAAAAAATGAATAAATACTAAGAGTAACTAAATATTAGTATTTTGATTGAATGCAAATGGGCTGGAGAGATGGCTTAGTGATTAAAAGTACATGCTGTTCTTTTAAGGACTGGAGTTCAGTTCCCAGTACCCACATCATGTGGCTCACAATCTCCTGTAACTCCAGGGAAATCTCATCTTGTCTTCTGCCCTTCTCAGACATCCAAACTCATGCACATAAACCACATAGACACACACTCATACACATAATTAAAAATAAATCTTATTTTTAAACTTTACAGAAAAACACACAAATACCCTTTATTCAACTTTCACTGTCATGTTGCAACTAATTAATATTAGTTCACTAGTGGTGATAATTAAGTTTCATATATGTCAAATGCCAACTGAAAGTCACATTGGTAAATTGACATTGACTGTGGTGCAAGTATTTACATTGTGGAAACAGATAAATGAATTAGGGACTCTTTGCCCAAAATATGCCATTGCTTAGCATTCACTAACAGTCTACTAGTTATGGTTCCAGAATAGTATTCAAATCTAAAAACTTATTTGTCTATTTCTATACTTTTATATCTATGATTTTGGTCAATGACACCAATACAGAGGAGTTAATTAGATGGCTCAACAGTAAAGAACATGCTCTGATCTTGCAGAAGAGTTTAGTCCCCAGCACCCACATCAGAAAGTTCACAACCACAGCTAACTCCAGTTCCAGGGTATCTGGTGCCCTCTTCTGGCCTCCAATGGCACCTGAATATGTATAGTGTATATAAATTCACACAGACACACATACATACAAATAAGTATTCTTTTTTTTAAAAAAGAAAAGAACGCTAACATATAGAATAAATTCAGAAAGGCATTATAATACAGAAAATAATTTAAAAATCATTTTATTTTCTATATCTTATAAATAATGATTCCTGGTTTTTTTTAATAGTTTTTACTTTTTACATTCAGATAGCTGTAGATTAATAGGTAGTTGTAATGTAAAGGGGGCCCATCCAGGCAGGAAAGGTGTGGAGGAGGAGTTCTGAGTATGTATCCAGCTTCCCTGAGGATTAGCTTTCATAGTACTAGAAAATGCCATGCAAGCATCTAAAGAAGCAAGGTAACCACCATTCCTACTCAACTATGGCACCTACGAACCACATCAATAGCCAGGTTGACATAATAACCCTAAAGATGTAGTAGACACACTCATACCTTGACCAAAACCAACAGCTCTCTAATTAGATTTAAGACCTGCTCAAAAGAAGGAGACCATGCCTGATGCCGGAAATCTAACTACTCAATGCTATTGAAGTCACAGATCTTGGAGGTGAACCTACAATTGACACTTTACTAAACCAGCATAATTTCTAACAATAATCTAAACACTTGTCTTTATATCCCCAGATAATTATACTCTTCACCCTCATAAATAAAACTTCTCTTTGCAAAACACAGAGACCATTTACAGAAAATTAAAACCAATCAAAATGTAGAGTTCTGAAGCCAAATTCCAGTGGTTGTGTCTATAAAACATTACCTCACCTAAGGCTTAGGGAGCATTGCAGAGGAGGGAGCAGGAAGGTTGTAGCAGCCAGAAGATCAAGGAGTTTGCTCTGAGACTGTGTATATTAGAAATGTCAGAAGGTATACCCTTAAAGTATCACCAGTATGAGGGCCCAATCATGATCTAAACAAGGATGACACAAAAGGACATGCCAAGGTGGATGGGGAAAAGCCCATGGGCCCATACCTAAATCTTACACAAAAAACTGTAGGCAACTGGGAAAAGCTGAGAATGGGAGAGGTAACTTTCTTTCCCTAGGGAAAAGCATACCAATTGGTTGTCCAGTGCCAAATGGTCAGCCCTGAAAACATACATACAAGTAACATTATACAGATTCAACAGGCTATATTTAGGAATATACATCTATTTACATATACATAGTATTTTCACAATAACAATTAGTTTTTTAAAAATACATAATTTGAAAAAGAGTGGTAAAGAGTGACCAAAGTTTTTTACATGAGTTTAGACAAATCAAAAAGTGTGTTAAGAAGGTGTCTAGAACCCACCACTGTGAACGTTTCCTCTCTCTAGGCTATACATCCCAAAGGTTCCACAACATCCCAAAAGAATGCCACTAGTTTGGGATCAACTGTTGAAATTCATAAGCCTGTGGAGAATAGTCAAATTCAAGCTACAAGGACATTATAGCTCAGTTTATGAATTATTCAGACTAGAAGCTTCAAATAGAAACATGGAGGTATAGTTGACAGAATTTACATCTTTTCTGTCATAATATCTTCCTCTGTTATTATACTTATGTCACCACCATCATGTGCACCAATATTGCTGATATCTACCATTCTGTCCATCTTCTTCACCTTTGCAGGAACCTAGCCAGGATCACACATCACATTTGCTTGTTATTTTTGTTCAATTTCATCTCTTATGTTCTATAAAAATCTCTCCTGCTCTTAGCATTCCTTAGATGCCTATAGTTCTTTGTACAGGGTTGAAGCCTCATGGGTTTTTCTCCCATCTACTTTAGCATGCCTGTTGTTGTTGTACTTGTTAAGCACATATTTAGGCAGCCATGTTGCTGAGACTTTATAGGTACAGCTTCTGACACTGCTAGCAGACACAAGGAAGAGCCTACCAACTTTTTTTCTGATACTAAATGGTCAGCCCTGTAAACAGATATAAATAACATAACACTTATTTGTATTTGTGTATTTGTGAATATATGTTTGTACATATATGTATATAACAACAAACAATGAAAAGAGAGGTTATGAAATTCAAAGAAAGTAAGGAGCGACATTTTGGAGGATGGAAAGGGAAGAGGTAATTGATGTAATTATATTATAATCTCAAAAAAGAAATAAGTATAAAAATAGATAAATAAATAAACCTCTCATTCTTTCCTTATCTTTTATAACTTTGATGTTTTGAGAGATATTTATTAGTTATTTTGTTAGATGCCCCTCCATTTAAGGTTTTCAGGTGTTTTCTAATGAGTAGAGTGTAGTATTACTTTATGTAAAATTCTTTCAGTGGCTTCTAGCAAGCTAAAATTAAAATCAAATGCAATGAATGTACCAAGATTGATATCATCTTGTCTTGAATTTAGAATATTTAGTAAAATGTTACTTGATGAAGGGAAGGGAAGAGAAGGAAAAAGAAAGGGGGGAGGAAAGGGGAAGAGAGGGAGTTATGCATGTGAAGACATAAAACCGTAATACCAGCTCAACAACAATCCTAGCCAATCCTATAGATAGCTTAACCTGATTGTACAGGAAATCTTCCAGCTACAAATGGTCCTTTCTCAGTTTTGTCTCCTTTGAAATGAGTTAATCAAGTCCTATAGTCCCACAAGAATTCATGTGCAACATGGACCTCTGCAGCTGAAGGAGGCCATGAAGGTATTAACATTGAAGACTCTGCTAGTATTCTCAGGAACTGAGAGAAGTTGTTCACTGAAGAGGGATCTGGGTGGCAAATTCCAGGGTTCTTTCATTCTACATTCCAGTTCAACGACTTTTACCCTCTAGAAAATTGTATATACTTATATTTCTACCTGATGTGGTTTTCCTGTCTTTTGCATGAGCAATTTGTTTGCATCCTTCAGAAATTGGCTACCATTTTAGTACCATAGAGTTCTTCCTCACTTCTTTCTACTCCAAGATTTATGTTACTATGTAAGTTTCTTGATTTACCACCCTTTCTTGAGGCGGAGAGGTGTATACAGAGAGGAAACATAAATTTGATTCATTTCTCACATAATCACTTATTATGGTTCTAGCTCATTGAAGTGGGTTAAGAAAATCTCTATAATTTCTCCAAAAAAGATGGGATAACAAATAAGCTAAAGATTTAAAATCCAGTAAGTCTGAGTTTGTCGAACAGTTTCTCTGAGTATGGTAAGTAAGTAGTCATTTGACAACTAGGCAATAACCAGCAGCATGTGGTATTCAGGAAATAGAAAACCTAGTGGAAGTTAACAAGTTACTATGATACTTCAACAAACTCACTCAGAAGCCAGAGAAAATCAGACATGTGCCTCAAGCTGTATTTTAGCTTATTCTTCCATAGCAACATGTTAAAGGCTGGGTGGGTTAAATTGAATAAACTTATTTTCACTAAGTTTTGGAGAAATCTAAGAATGGGGTGGCAGCAATACCTGGCATAAACAGTTGTCATTTCATCGTCTAATCACAGGGGAAAGAGAAAGGGAATAAGAGTAAAAGTAAGAGAAATTGCCAAGAATCCACAAGGATGACCCCAGTTATGACTCCTAGCAATAATGGAGAGGGTACCTAAATTGGCCTTCCCCTGTAATCAGATTGGTGACTACCTTAATTGTCATAAAACCTACATCCAGTAACTATTGGAAACAGATGCAGTGATCCACAGCCAAGTACTGGGCTGAGCTCCTGGACTTCAGTTGAATAGAATAATGATCATATGAGCAAGAGGGTCAAAACCGTGATAGCGAAAACCACAGAGACACTGACCTGAGCTAGTGAGAGCTGATGGACTCTGGACTAACAGTTGGAGAGCCTTCATGGGACCAAACTTGACCCTCTGAATGTGGGTGACAGTTCTGTGACTTGATCTGTTTGTGGGGCCCCTGGCAATGTGACCAGAACTTATTCCGGGTGCATTAACTGGCTTTTGGAGCCCATTCCTTATGGTAGCATACCTTACTCAGCCTTGTTGGAGAGGGGAGGGCTTGGTTCTGCTTCAACTTGGTATACCTGAGTTTGTTGACTCTCCAAGGGAGGCCTTACCCTTGCTGAGGAGTGGATGTGAGGTGGGATACGGAGAAAGTAAAGGGGGTGAGAGAAAGGGAGGGATGGACAACTGGGGTTAATATGTAAAATTAAAAAAAAATCTTTAAATAAAATAAGACTGAGAGGAAGGCACAATGTGATGTCTCTTCTTATAGGGGCATTAATCCCACCAGGGAAGCTCTATCATCATCATGTCATTGAATTAGCTTCCAAAGGCCTTATCTCCTAATGCCATTATGTTAGGAGAGCTTCAATGAGCAAATTTGGAGGCAATTCATTGTTTAAAATTATTTGAAAGAGAAAGAAGTATTAGCTTTATATCATCTTATATAAACTTACACTAATTTTTAAAGATTCAACAATGGGCTTACTGTCCTTTTCAGAAGAATAGTTACTTATCCAGGAGTAATATCACCACATTGTTAAGTGTGAAATGCTGAAGTCCTGCTCCTTAGTGTGTCCTGTGCTCTTTCTAGTTGAATGTGAGTAACACCCAACTTTTGAAGCAGGATAGAGAAACAGAAACAAAGGAGAGGTGCAAAGAGCTCTTCCTCTGATCTAAATTGCATTTCCTGCTGTTTGATAAGCAAAAACTTCAGCACTAACAGGGACAACTCAAAACGGACTCAGAGACAGTATTCTTTTTTCCTAAGAGAAACCTCAAACAAAGATGTTAAAAAGAAAATGAGTTATGCTTATTTGAGGCCAGAACTCCTTTCTCATCCCTCAATATGGCTAATACATCTTAAGACCTTTCAATTTGCTTTACCAAAACAAAGTTCTTGAAGAGAAATACATAAAGTGGCTCATACTTTTTGACTTAATTTTTAAACTTTTTTTCATCTTTGAACCTATTTGTATTTTGCGTACTTTGAACAATATGACATCAAAAGCCATAACATCATGTACGGCTATTGACTATTGTTAAGACCTGTGAGGATGACTCTCTCTCTCAAGAAGCCTACATCAATGTTGTAGGTAGGTATGTGCTATTCTCTCTCTCTCCTCTCTCTCCTCTCTCTCCAACAGCATCTTAAGCTGAATCATGTGCTGTCTCTTTTCTTCGCTCAATAAACTAACTGCTTACTCTACCTGCTTCAGTATAGTCACCAGCCTAGCTTTATCTGAGCAGAAGCTCCAAAGTGGGAACCACCTCAGACTATCACTGACAGTGTTGGATTAAATCTGTCTTCTGCCATTGACACTTTGACAGAGCAATTTTAAAATATTCTGGTAAATGGAAATTTCTTGGAATTTGGTTAAATGCAAATTCCTCGACTCCATAATGGCACTTCTGGTTTGGCAAATGTGGAGTAGGAATCTGCCCTTTTATTCAAAGCTCCAGACAGATTTGCTGCTGAAAAGTAAGGATTGTACTTTGAAGAATCCTTGGCAGGGTAGGTTGTTAATAACTTATTGTGAGTTTAACTGTCTGCTTCCCTGTCTTTAGAATGACAGGCAAGGGACAAGGCTATCACAGTGAGTGAGGATATCTGGTGAGTATTTATGGCTGTGCTGGAAGCTAACACAAATAGGAGAAGATGCTTTGCTCAAATGAAACTCCATTGCCCTCACATGATCCTATCACACATTCATTTTCTTCTAAAAGGGGAAAATAAAGCTGGGCATGGTGGTTCACACCTTTTGTCCCAGCGCTCATGGAGGCAGAGGCAGACAGATCTCTGAATTTGAGGCCAGACTGGTCTACAAAGCTAGTTCTAGGACTGTTCCACAGAGAAACTCTGTCTCAGGAAAAAAAAGGAAAAATAATTAGAATACCTCTAAAATAACAAAATTAAGGCAAAAATAAAAAATTATATATGATTAAAATTTATATCTAAAAGAAAAAAATTTAAGTAAAATTAGTGTGTGAAGTGGAGAGCAGGCTTTTGCTATAGCTTCCAGTTTTCCAACTCTTTACACTAGGAGGCCCTAGCACTCTTTTCTGATCCCACAGACAAAGGTTTGGTTTACTAATCTACTTTCATTTTCATGTTTCAATCATAAGTCCCCATTGGATTTTGTTTGTTTTTCTTCAGTTTTTTTTTGATTGGTCTCATTTGGTTTTTTTTTTTTTCCAAGACAAAGACAAAAGGTTTTTCTGTATAGCCTTCCCTGTCCTGGAACTTGCTCTCTAGTCCAAGTTGGCCTCAAACTCAAATTTCTGCCTTCGGACTGCTGGGATTAGAGACATGCATCACCATTGCCTCACTATCTACTGCCTAAATAACTATCAATTGCGGATTCACATAGAGCCTCCCCTTCTCTCTGAGAATTTGGGAAATGATTTATATTTACAGGTTTATAGTAGAAGTCCTTGCAAACAAGCTACCAGATAAAGAGGCAGGTGAGGAAAGGACAGTCAGAAGGGTACAGAACTTCCCTGCTCTTTTGAGCTATGCCATTCCTTCAGAACGTCAATGTGTTCACCAACTTTGAAGTTCAATGAATTCTGTTGTCTGGAGTTTTTATAGATGTCTCATCAATATAAACAGGATTAACTGTAGTTAGTGATCTCTTTAAACTTGAGGTCCTTCTTTTTCCCCCTCAAGTTGAAAAGTGGGCCTAAAACTTCTAATCCTTTAATCATGCTTTAGTTTTTTCTGGTGACCGGTTTCTATTCTGAGGCTTGGGAACTCCAGTCACTGGTCATATTATTAGCATACAAGGGATTCTCCTAATTCCACAGAGTCTAGAAGTTTTCATGTCAGGATCCAGAAAAAAAGATAAAGTGTTATAACAAAAAAATTCCCTAAGACAGGCATGGTGGCACATGCTTATAATCCAAGCACTTAAGAGCCTGAGGCATGATGATCATGAATTCGAAATTGTCCTGGACTACACAATAAAATGCTGTCAGAAAAAAATACTGTTATCATCTCCATAACTCATAAAATTGGAAGAGTTTTAGGAGCTCTATGTCTTGGAATAGGAACACATACTATCTATTTATAGATATGGATATGGTTATGCAACATACTCATTCTCCTCCTTGGTTAAAGATTGCCAATTTATCTATTGAAAACTCCAGACTTCTTGAAGATGCATTGGTTTGGTGAGGAATACTCTCACATCACAGGTATGGAAACACGTTTCTAAGGGTATCATCTAGGGTATCATTTGCAATGAAAGAAGCAGCAGCAGCACAAAGGGATTTATTTGGATTATGGGGGAAGTTGATGGGCAGCTCTGCAAGATACAAGGATATGTGTGACTGTTGCTCATAGGGTAAGCATAATAATCTTAAATGTGTAGAGGAAGGCAATGAGATAAATTTATTTTTATAATCTAGTTTGCCCAGTCCCAGCATAACCCAGGCTCTTAAAAATAAATAGTACTTTGAAAATAGAATTTGTATCTCCATTCTATATTTAAGAGGCTTCATTTCTTTTCCTGCCAAAGAATATTCATGCAATCAAGAGGTAAACACTGCTAACTTAAGAATGTCATTTAATTCTTATAAATATTTAAAGAACATCCATAGATACTATGTGCAATGCAGAGGACTAGAACAAGTGAAAACTCTTTTGACCTCTGTTTGGTATGCACTGTAGGAGAGATATATTTCTTATTAATATTATTGTTCAAGTATTAATAAGAGTTTTAAGATTCAGTGTAATCAATCTAGTAATAGAGTTGACCCCAGAAAGGCAAATTACTTATTTTCTCAGTTTGCGTGTTGATACTAATGGCTAAAAAGATGTCTTCTTAACTAGGCTTTTAAGTAGGAGTTAAATGGCATTAATTGTTTATAAATCTGGAGGAGTGTCTTTTAAAGAAAGTACTTTGTTTTATATTCATCACTGAATTATTTTTTCCAGTTCATTTTCATGGAAAAGCACAGAGAGTTCTTTCTTTTCCACCCTCTGCTGTGATTGCACTGAAAACTGAATACTAACAAATGAGTAGTTTCTGGGTTTTCTTTTGTAGAAACAACTTTTCATTTTAAGAAACTTGCATAAAATCTCTTATACTAAGGACAAATAAAATTAAATCTATTGACTATATTTTTGCAACAGTTGTTTGTGAAGTTTAGGATCGTTTAAAAACAAGCACACAATTATTCATCAAATCTAAACTTTGAATTTTTCTGTTTTCAGGTCAAACTCCAAGTATGAGGTCAAATTTTGATGTTGCACCCAGATGTCCTCAGCTGTGAAGGAGAATACTTAACATACTTGCTTGCATATTCTCCCTATTATATTGAATGATACTTAGTTTTGAACACAGAGGAAAGAGGTAGACTTAGGAGGTAATCTATCATTTAGTCTAATTCGTGGCCAATATCACTTCTCTGAGACCAGCGACTTTCAGTTTTGTTTTAGGTGTTTTAGAAGGGAGACCTTGATTACATGTGGCTAATGAAATAACAATAAAAATCAGGAGGGTAATAGTAAGAACTACCATCTATTGGGTATCTATGTTTCCTGTTACACAAGCATTTATTACACTTCGTTCTAATTGCTACCTCATTATGTACATATTCTTTTTTGTGAAAACCCAACAAAGGAGACTGAAAACCTACAGAAGTTTTTTAAAAATGTATTGGCTTGGTATGAACCATGACTCTAACTAAGAGACTCCCCCCGTGATCCAAATATTTGCAACATCATGTAGGGATCATGTAAGGATTTGCTTGGATTTGTCTAGGGGGAAAAAAACACAAATTTTCCTGTTAGTTCAAGATCTAACAGTTCTTCTAAACAGAATGAACAAAAAATAACAATCTTATAGTGGGCAAAAAATGTGAACATACCATGAGGACTGAGAATGCCTAACACTTAACAACTGTCAGTCTAGGGAAATTCCAGAAAGCTGGAAAGTACTGAAGTATGCCCTAGAAAAAAATCAAGAGAAATTAAACTCTCTTGCCTGTCATCAGTTGCCAAAATGCATGTGACAGACTTTGTTATGATACAAGAACAACCTAGGTGCCCCTTAATAGAAGAATGGTTAAAGACGGTGTGGAACATATACACATTAGAGTTTTACTCAGCGGTAAAAAACAATGACATCTTGAATTTTGCATGCAAATAGATGGAAACAGAAAACGCTTTACTGAGTGAGGTATCCCAGACCCAAAAAGAGGAATATGGTATGTACTCACTCATAAGTGGATTCTAGCCATAATTAAAGGACTTTGAGCCTATAATTCGTGACCCTAGAGAAGCTAAATAAGAAGATGAACTGAAAGAAAATCATATAGTTATCGTCCTGGATATTGGAAGTAGACAAGATTGCCAGGCAAAACTTGGGTGCACGGCGGGGGGGGGGGGTGGGTGGATGTAAGGGGAGTTGGATAGAGAGAAGGGAGAAGGGGAGGATTCGGGAAAGCTTGGGGGAATGGGATGGGTGGGATGGAGGAAGGGTGGATATGTGAGCAGGGAAGTAAATATCTTAATTAAGGGAGGCATTTTAGGGTTTTGCAAGAGACTTGATTCTAGAGGGGTTCCCAGGTACAAGGAGAGATCCCCAGATTGTTCCTTGGGCAGCAGAGGAGAGGGTGCCTGAACTGGCCTTGTTCCACAGCCACACTGATCAATATCTTGCATATCATCGTAGAACCTTCATCTGGCTGTGGATAGAGATAGAGACAGAGACCCACACTGGAGCACTGGACTTAGCTCCCAAGGCCCAAATGGAGAGCAGAAGGAGGGAGAACATGAGCAAGAAAGTCAGGACCATGAGGGGTGCGTCCACCCACTGATGGTGGGACTGATCTAATAGGAGCTCACCAAGGAGAGCTGGACTGGGAGTGATGGAACATGTGATCAACTCGGACTCTCTGAATGTGGCTGATGGTGGAGGCTGACTGAGAAGCCAAGGGCAATGGTGTTGGGCTTTGATTCTACTGCATGGATGGGCTTTGTGGGAGCCTTGTCTGTTTGGATGCTCACCTTTCTGAACCTGGGGGGAGTGGGGAGGACCTTGGACTTCCCATAGGGTAGGTAACCCTGACTGCTCTTTGGCCTGGAGAAGGAGAGGGAGTGGGGGAAGGGGATGGAAGTGGGAGGAGGGGAGGAGGTGGAAATTTTTAATTAAAAAAAAGAAAAAAAAAGAATTGCTTGGGATAGGTCCACATGAATGGCAGAGAAAGGAAGACAGATCGAAAGGGCTGTTCTTTATTTATTTGGGGAGAGGAAAATATGATCAAAATATATTTAAAACTAAATATTGTTTTAAATAATAAGAAATGTAATAAATAGACCCACCCAAAAGAAAAAAATTCCATTCCCAAGAGAAATAAACTCTGAGTTTTAGGAAAGTTGGGTAACAAAGAGATGCTCCTTTTTCGTCTTTGTCATCATTGTTCTTATAGATTAATGTTACCCAAGCAGTTTCCTCACTTTAAATGGCTTTTGATACCGCAGACTACACAGGATTTCTGGTGCCATTCACTACAGCTGAATGGCACCACATTCAGGGAGAGCATTTCTATGAAGTTCTGAGCTGAGTTCCACAATGAAACTTACTAATTGGGATTGCCTCAGTCACTCATGCAATTTAGGTGATCAGTGAATCAAACAATGCTTCTGTATTTTTCTTTGAATTGGTTGGTTATTTTACAATGATGGTTAAATCAACTGAGTATATTAGAGCTGAAGAAGAAAAGATATGTGCTCAGCTAGAAGGAAGTTGTGGGAGGGGAAGCATCACACTCTCACAATTAATGTAAGTCACCATTTTAAAAATATCATGAGCTTGTACAGTGTGAATTTCTTGAATGCAATTATTAATTTATTGAAAATTTTAATTAGTACTTCTATGCAAAGCACCAGGCAAGGAACAACCTATGAAATGAGACAAACCAGGATACTGCATGCCCTCCTGGAGCTCACAACTTGGATGATACTAGAAAAGTTCTGAACAAATAATTACATGCAGATGACAAGTGTTCCCATGCTCATGAATCTGTAGGATTAATATAGTAAAAAGAGTCACCCTACCACAATCAGTCTATAGAGTCAATGCAATACCAGTCAAAAGTTGAACACAATTCTTTATAGGTCTTGAAAGGACCTTCAGCTTCATGTGGAACACACACACACACACACACACACACACACACACACACCAAACAAAAACAGGATAGCTAAACCCAATCCAGAATAAAAGAACTGCTGGAGATATGGAGGTATCACCATTCCTGACCTCACATTATGCTACAGAGCTATAGTACAGATCTAAACAGAGAATTCTCAATAGAGGAAACTCAAATAGCTGAGAAACACTTAAGCAATTGTTCAACATCTTTAGCCATCAGGGAAATGCAAATCAAAACTACTTTGAGATTTCATCTTATACCTGTAAGACTGGCTAAGACCAATAAAATCAGTGACAGTTCATTCTAGCAAGGGTGTGGAGTAAGAGGAACATTCATCCATTGTTTATGGAAGTGCAAATATGTACAGCCATGGTGGAAACCAGTATGATGGTTCCTCAGGGAGCTGGAAATCAATCTACCTCAAGATCCAGCTATACCACTCTTTGCCATATCACAAAGACTTTTGCTCAACATTGTTCATTGCCTTTCTATTCATAATAGCAAGAAATTGGAAACAACCTAGGTGTCCCTCAACTGAAGAAAGGATAATAAAAATGTGATACATTTACACAAGGAAATATTGCATAATCATTAAAAAGACATCGTGAAATTTGCTCTTAAATGGAAAGAAATAGAAAAGAAATCATCCCAAGTAAATTAACCCAGACCCAGAAAAACAAATATGGTATGTGTTCAATTACACAAGATATAAGCTTTTAAGTCAATGACAAACAAACTGTAATACAAATAACCACAGAGAGTAGGTAAAGAGAAAGGGGTTCAGAAGAAGGGGACAGATATATCTTTTAAGAAAGGGAAACAGAATATATAGTTATGGATGGATCGGGACTGGAACAGGATAAAATGGGGAGAGGAGGAGAAACAGCTAGAATTAAGGGCTGGTTGAGAGCTAGTATGGGAACCCAATACAGTAGAAGCTTCATAAATACATATATGATGGTGACCTAAATTTGCAAATAGTAGGAAGATAGAGCCCCAACTGGCATCTCTTGTCAAAAAATGAAGCTTCCAATGCCTGGACTGGATTAAATCCAATTGAGTTGTTGGCCAAATAGGTTCCATGGTAATCCCCAAACAATCTAGGCTGTTACCAAGATTATAGGTTGGTATCCATAAGTTCACAGATAGGTCTTCTTTATTAAAACAGCACCTTCACAACTCATTGAATATGGGAGAAGTCAAGCTGGTGCCTACATAGAGCCTTCACCCCTACATTCTAGAATCTTTGGTACAGAAAGGTACTCTGCATACTACCAAAGGAGGAACATAAGCACAGTGCCTATGGTGATATTTTGTTTGTGCTTTAACAAATAAAACTTGCCTAAAGATCAGAAAAACAGAGCAGCCAGCCACTAGTTCTTACCTCTATGAAATCCTCAGGCAGAGTGAGAATCCTGTCTCTACAAGTTCTCAGAATGAATGCTTTCTCTAAGAAACCTCAGACTGAATTCTGAGCTCCTGTTTTTTTATACCTTGTATTTTTTTTCTGCCCAGCCATATCACTTCCTATCTCAACCTCCCTAGTGCTGGTATTAAAGGTGTGTGCTTGGCTCTGTTTCTCTTTTAGATAGATTTAATCTCGTGTAGTTCAGGGTGGCCTTGAACTCATACAGTTCTGTCTGCCTCTGTCTCCAGAGTGCTGGGATTAAAGGTGTGTGCCACCACTGCCTGATCTCTATGGCTAACTAGTGGCTAGCTCCGCACTGTGATCTTCTTCAGGCAAGCTTTATTTGTTACAGACCAAACAATGTATCACCACATTTCTCCTTCTCTGTCTAAAATGAAAAAGAAAGTTATAAATAATATAAGAAAAATTATATACAATAAGTACAGTAATTATATTCAATATATATATAGACAATAAGTACATCAACAATGTCTAGTTCATTTGCATTTGGAAAATTCAAAAAAATACTCCATTATCTATCTTTAAGCAAGCTTTATTTATTAAAGAACAAACAAAATATCACCCCAAACACCAACCCAGCCACAAAACCTGTGATTTAAAATGGTGACCTACTTGCAAGATATGTTAGTGCAATGGTAGCACAAAAATTATGAGAACTCAAGAAACTAGACACTAAAACTCTAATTAACCCAATTAAAAAATGGGGTACTGAACTGAACAGAGAATTCTCAACAGAAGAACTTCGAATGGCCAAAAGACACTTAAGGCCATGCTCAACATCCTTAGCAATCAGGGAAATGCAAATCAAAACAACTATGAGATACCATTTTACACTGGTCAGATTAGCTAAACTCAAAAACACCAATGATAGTCTATGCTGGAGAGGAAGTGGAGTGAGGGGAACACTCATCCATTGTTGGTGAGAATGCAAACTTGTGCAGCCACTGTGGAAATCAGTGTGGCGGTTTCTCAGGAAACTGGGAGTCAACCTCCCCCAGGACCCAGCAATTCCACTCTTGGGAATATTCCCAAGAGATGCCCTATCATACTACAAAAGCATTTGTTCAACTATGTTCATAGCAGCATTATTTGTAATAGCCAGAATCTGGAAACAACCTAGGTGCCCCTCAATAGAAGAATGGTTAAAGAAGGTGTGGAACATATATACATTAGAGTTTTACTCAGCGGTAAAAAACAATGGCATCTTGAATTTTGCATGCAAATGGATGGAAATAGAAAACGCTTTACTGAGTGAGGTAACCCAGACACAAAAAGAGGAATATGGTATGTACTCACTCATAAGTGGATCCTAGCCAGAATTAAAGGTCCTTGAGCCTATTCTTCGTGATCCTGGAGAAGCTAAATAAGAAGGCGAACCTGAAGAAAATCATATAGTTATCCTCCTGGATATTGGAAGTAGACAAGACTGCCAGGCAACCTTGGGTGCACTGTGTGTGGGGGGTGTGGATGGAAGGGGAGAGGGTTAGAGAGAAGGGAGTAGGGGAGGATTGGGGAAAGCTTGGGGGATTGGGATGGGGGGAGGGAAGAAGGGTGGATATGGGAGCAGGGAAGTATATATCTCAACTAAAGGAGCCATTTTAGGGTTTACAAGAGACTTGATTCTAGAGGGGTTCCAAGGTCCAAGGAGAGATCCCCAGATTGTTCCCTGGACAGCAGAGGAGAGGGTGCCTGAACTGGCCTTGGTCCATAACCATACTGATGAATATTTTGCATATCACCATAGAACCTTCATCTGGCGATGAATGGAGATAGAGACAGACACATTTTGGAAGACTGGACTTAACTCCCTAGGTCCAAATGAGAAGCAGATGGAGGGAGAACGTGAGCAAGGAAGGCGGGATCAGAGGGAACCTTCATCTGATGATGGATGGAGATTGAGACAGAGACCCACACTGGAGCACTGGACTGAGCCCCTGAGGCCCAAATGAGGAGCGGAAGGAGGGAGAACATGAACAAGGAAGGCAGGACCGTGAGGAGTGCGTTCATCCACTGATACAAGGGAACTGATCTAATGAGAGCTCACCAAGGCCAGCTGGACTGGGACTGAATGAGCATGTGATCAAACCGGATTCTCTGAGTGTGGTTGGCACAGGGACTGTCTGAGAAGCCATTGATAATGGCACTGGGACTTTTTTCGTCTGCATGTACTGGCTTTTTGGGATCCTAGTCTGTTTGGATGCTCACCTTCCTAGACCTGGAGGGAGGGGGGAAGAACTTGAACTTCCCACAGGGCAGGAAACCCTGATTGCTATTAGGGATGGAGAGGGAGGAGGAGAGGGAGTGGGGGGAGTGGGAGGATATTGGGAGGAGGGGCGGAAGTGGAAACTTTTATAAATTAATAAAAAAAACCAAACAAACAAAAAAAACTTTTGAGAGTAACCAACCAATATCTGATTCAACTTAAAGCCCATTCTACAAGTTGTAACCCAAACCTAATACTGCCTGGATAACCAACAGCGTGAGACTAGATAGCCCTGGAACCTAGGGTAAAAACAAATATTACTTTTCCAGTAAAACAAAACTAATGCAAGTAGTAATAAAATAACTCCTAATGACATTCTGCTATACTCATAGATCAGTGCCTTGTTCAATCATTATTAGAGAGGCTTCCTCCCGCAGCAGATAAGAACAAATACAGAGACCCACAGCCAAATATTATGCAGAGTGAGAGACCTTAAAACACTCAGCCCTAAAGCGGTTATTTCTGTCAGATGCCTCATCCCAGGGCTCAGAGAATCCGGTGAAAGAGGAGACAGAAAGAGTGTAAGAGTCAGAGAAGATGTAGGACACCAAGAAAATAAGGGTCACTAAATTGATAGTGTTAATACACATGCAAACGCACAGAAACTGACGCAGCATGCACAGGTCTGCGTCAGATGGGTTTTTATTTATTTATTTATTTTTAAGCTTATTAAATTATAAAAGTTTTCATTTCCGGCCCTCCTCCCAACACCCTCCCACTCCCCCCTCCCCCTCCTCCTCCCTCTTCATCCCTAAGAGCAGTCAGGGCTTCCAGCCCTGTGGGAAGTTCAAGTTCCTCCCCACTCCTTCCAGGTCCCTGAAGGTGAGTATCCGAACAGACTGGATCCCAAAAATCCAGCATATGCAGAGGAAACAA
This sequence comes from Myodes glareolus, assembly GCF_982192425.1. Lineage (NCBI taxonomy): Eukaryota > Metazoa > Chordata > Mammalia > Rodentia > Cricetidae > Myodes > Myodes glareolus. The sequence continues at coordinate 142,269,331 of NC_142053.1, forward strand.
GTCCCAGTGTCATTGTCAGTGGCCTCTCAGAAAGGCTCCGGACCAGCCACATTCAGAGATCCGGCCACATTCAGAAAATCTGGTTGGATCACATGCTCGTTCAGTCCCAGTCCAACTGGCCTTGGTGAACTCTCATTAGATCAGTACCCTTGTATCAGTGGGTGATCGTACCCCTCATGGTCCTGAGGTTTTTTTTTCATGTTCTTCCTTTTTCTGTCCCTCATTTGTACCATGTGGGGCTCAGTCCGGTGCTCCAATGTGGGTCTCCATCTGTATCGCCATCCATCGTCAGATGAAGGATCTGGGAGCTGAAAGGAGAAGTGGATGCTTGTCCCCATTCCTAACCCAGATGCTAGCTCCTATTGATCACAACTTGCAATTGAAAATTTAGTTTCGCCTAAGGGAGTCTTTCTGGGGAAACAAACTACCCTTAAGGGTATGCTGTATAACCAGAAGTAGATGGCCAACAGAAAATGAATTCACTGGCATATTTTGAGGTCCCTAGTTCCAAAATGTCATGTTAGGGCTTTTCTTTTTTAAATTATCTTATTATTTTTTATTTTATTTTCCTTCTCTCATTCTTAACTCCACAGATTCGTGACATATCTTTTATAGCTTCCAGTTTAATGTTTTTATGGAATTTCTGAGTGTACAAGTGAGTGGATTTGTTTCTTGTGCCTCTCATGGGCTTTTTTTCCTTGTTTGTTTTGTTATTTTCTGATGCTTTAGTTATGATTTTATTATATTATTATCCTTTAAAAGTCTGCTTGTTTTCTAATAAAATGGTAGCAGGGGGGTGGGCCAAGATGGAAGGGGAGGTGGGGAGGAACTAGGGGGAGTGTAGGGCAAGGAAACCATAATCAGGAAGTGATCTACTACTGACTTCTATCCTTTACCTCCCAGAAAGTCTTTTTGAAAGGAGTCTGCAAATGACTTTCAATGTTTCCTTTCCTCCTTCCCTCTTTTCTTCTTTATTTTTTCCTTTCTTTCTTTCTTTCTTTCTTTCTTTCTTTCTTTCTTTCTTTCTTTCTTTTTCTTTCTTTCTTTCTTTTCTTCACAGTCTCTCACTCCTCCCTCTATCCCTCCTCCCCCCCTTCCTCCCTACTTCAAGGGAAAAGTATGGCTGTTAACCTGGGATGGGGGGGAGGGAGGAAGGATGGATATGGGATCAGGCAAGTATATACCTCAACTAAGGGAATCATTTTAGGGTTTACAAGAGACTTGATTATAAAGGGGATCCCCGGTCCAAGGAGAGATCCCCAGATGGTTCTCTGGACAGAGGAGAGGGTGCCTGAACCGGCCTTGGCCCACAATCATACTGATGAATATTTTGCATGTCACCATAGAACCCTCATCTGGCGATGGATGGAGATGGAGGCGGAGAACCACGTTGGAACACTGGACCTAGCTCCCTAGATCCAAATAAGAGGCAGAAGGAAAGAGAACGTGAGCAAAGAAGGCAAGGGCAGAGGAAACCTTCATCCGACGTTGGATGGCGATACAGATGGAGACCCATATTGGAACACCGAACTGAGCACTCCACGGTCCAAATGAGGAACAGAAAGATGAAGAAAATAAAAAAAGTAATCAGGACTGCGAGGGATGCGAGCACCCACTGTTACAAGGGAACTGATATGAGAGTTCACCAAGGCCTGTTGAACTGGGACTGAACGAGGACGTGATCCAACCAGATTCTCTGAATGTGGCTGGCCTGGAGCCTTTTTGAAAAGCCATTGACAATGACACTGGGACTTGCTTCCTCTGCATATACTGGATTTTGGCGCTCCAGTCTGTTTGGACTCTCACCTTTCCTGGACCTGGAGGGAGGGGGGAGGAACTTGAACTTCACACAGGGCAGGAAACCCTGACTGCTCTAGGGGATGGAGAGGGAGGAGGAGAGGGAGTGGGGGGAGTGGGAGGGTGTTGGGAGGAGGGGCTGAAATGGAAACTTTTATAATTTAATAAAAAAAAAGAAATAAAAGGAAGAGGAATACAATCACATTAAGAAATAATTTTCTTCCTTTTGCTCTTACCAGAGGAAAAAGTTGTTTTATCTGCTACAAGCCACAGCATTATACAGTAATTGCTCAATGATCTTTTCACGAGCAACTTATCAGAACCAAGGGATCTTGTAAAGGCTAAATCAAAAGGCAAGTCGTTTTGGCAGTATTGCTTTGTGAATAAAGTGGTTTTCCTTTGCTGTAGATTTTTCACTGTAGCTGACTTCCCTCTCTGTTACATATTTGGGGATTAATTCCCTAGTTGAGAACAGTTTCCTACTGCTACGTCTCCATTCCTCTCCTCTGGGTAAATGCAGAAATCAGAAGTAATTTGGTCAATGTTTAGGATCCAGGCTTAGAGCATTACCTACCCAAGCTGCTGTACTGGTTGTACCCCACTTAACAGATTCTTAACTCCTTGTCCTCACTGTCACCTCAGTTTACTAATGATTTTAGTTCAGGACTCTCAAGGACTGCAGAAGAGATAAATAACTGAAATGCACAACACCTGTGATCATTCCGGCTGATAAAAGAACATCCTGGAACTAATCATTTAGAGGCCTGGGTCTCTTTTTTGCTTAGAGCAGTAAGTCTAACTCCAGACCTAGGCCTGTAGAAATTGCAGTGTCTGGTGTCTGTGCTATCTGATCAAGAGCCATGGCTTCTACCTGACTGTCTATGTAGATTGCTTGGTTACCTGGCAGCCTCTATGCATACTGGGAAAAAAGAACTTTTAAACAATCTTGCCCTATTCATAACTTTACTGGAAATAATTTTTTAGCTCTTTACTAACCACTTAAAAATGTAGCATAGAGCACTAACCTTCCACTCTAGGATTTCCTGATAACTCCTTTCTTAACTAATTTCTCCACTGGGATGTGTACTAGCCATTCCCATGGATCTCTCTCTCTCTCTCTCTCTCTCTCTCTCTCTCTCTCTCTCTCTCTCTCTGTGTGTGTGTGTGTGTGTGAAAACCCTTACCCAGTTTGTCATGGGGCGAAAGAATTCTAGCCCTGGAACAAGTTAAGGCTGGGGAATTGCTGGTTATTCTTTCCATTTATTTATTTATTTATTTACAAAAAGAAAACAAATTATCTTTTTTCATTATACATACCAATACAAGTTCCCACTCCATTCCCTCCTCCCATTCCCTCTACATACCCTCCCACCCCATCCACATCCAATCCTCAGAAAGGGTAAGGCACACAGCTTTGGGGAAGGTCCAAGGCACTCCCTACTACATCTAGGCTGAGTAATGTATCCATCCATAGATAATAGGTTCCCAAAATGCCAGAACAAGCAGTAGGAATAAATCCTGGTGCCACTGCCAGTGTCCCCCAGTCTGCCCCAGCCATGTAACTGTCAACTACATCCAGAGGGACTAGTTTGGTCCTATGCTTGTTCCTTCCCAGTCCGGCTGGAGTTGGTGAGCTCCTCTTAACTCGGTAAACTGTTTCAATGGGTGAACCCATCATGGTCTTGTTCACTTTGCTCATATTCTCATTCCTCTAACTCTTCAACTGGACATTGGGAGCTCAGCCCAGTGCTCCAAAGTGAGTCTCTGCCTGTTTCCATCAGTTGCTGGATGAAGGTTCTATAGTGATATTTAAGATAATCATCAGTCTCATTACAGGGAAATTAAAGATCAGGCCTCCGCTCCTCTTTTGCTTAGGGTCTTAGGTGGGGTCATCCTTGTGGATTCCTGGAAATTTTTCTCGAACCCAGTTTCTGCTAACTGGGTAATGGCTCCCTCAATCAAGATATCTCTTGCCTTTCTCTCATCTCTGTCCTTTTTTCCTTCTTGACTATCCCTTTCCCTCAAGTTCTCCTCACCCCTCCCCTTCTCCCCTCCTCTTCCCATTCAATCCTTTCTTTCCTCCCCACCCCCATACTCCAAATTTTGTCAGATGATCTTGTCTGTTGCCCCTTTTCAGGTGGATCTATATATATTTTTCTTAGGGTTCACCTGATTACTTAGCTTCTCTAGGATTATGAACTATAGAATCAATATCCTTTGTTTATAGCTATTATCCACTTATGAGTGAGTACATACCATATTCATCTTTTTGGGTCTGGGTTACCTTACTCAGGATAGTGTTTTCTAATTCCATCCATTTGCATGCAAAAAAATTCAAGATGTTATTTTTTTACAGCTGAGTGGTACTCTAATGTGTAAATGTACCACATTTACTTTATCCATTCTTCAGTTGAGAGGCATCTAGGTTGTTTCTAGGTTCTGGCTATTAAAATAATGCTGTTATGAACACAGTAGAACAAATGCCTTTATGGTACGATTGAGCATCTTTGGGGTATATTTCCAAGATTGATATTGCTGGAGCCTGAAGTAGGTTGATTCTCAATTTTCTGAGACATCGTCATACTGATTTTCAAAGTGGTAGTGCAAGTTTATATTTTCGCCAGCAATGGATAAGTGTTCCCTATATTTCACATCCTCTCCAGCATAAGCTATCATTGGTGTTTTTGATCTTAGCCATTCTGACAGGTATAAGATGGTATCTCAAAGTTGTTATGTTTTGCATTTCCCTGAACGCTAAGGACGTTGAATATTTCCTTAAGTATCTTTTGGCCATTTGAGATTCTTCTGCTAAGAATTCTCTGTTTAGTTCTGTACCTCATTTTTAACTGGGTTATTTAGAATTTTGATGTCTAATTTCTTGAGTTCTTGACTGATCTTAGAGATCAGTCCTTTGCTGGTGTGGAGTTGGTGAAGAACTTTTCCCATTCAGAAGGCTGTCTTCTTATTTTATTGACTGTGTACTTTTTATTACAGAAGCTTTTCACTTTCAGGAGGTGCCATTTATTTGTCACTGCTCTCAGTGTCTGTGCGACTGGGGTTATATTTAGGAAGTACTCTCTTGTGCCCACGCATTGAAGACTACTTCCTACTTTCTCTTCTATCAGGTTCAGTGTAGCCAGATTCATACTGAGGTCTTTAATCCATTTGGGCTTGAGTTTTGTGCACGGGGATAGATATGGATCTATTTTTATTCTTCCAAATGCCGACATCCAGTTATGGCAGCATCATTTGCTGAAGATACTTTGTTTTTTCCATTGTTTAATTTTTGCTTCTTTATCAAAAGTTAGGTGTTCATAAGTGTGTGGATCAATATCTGTGTCTTCGATTTGATTCCATTGGTCAACATCTCTGCTTTTATACCAATACCAACATGTTTAAATTACTGTAGCTCTGTAATAGAGCTTGATGTCAGGAAGGGTGGTGCCTCTGAAAGTTCCTTTATTGTACAAGACTGTTTCTGTTGTTTTTACTTATCATGAAAAACTTTTTTTTTCTTTTTCTTCCCCCAAAATAAAAAGAATTTACAATACTATCAGAAAGAAGGACCTCAGGTAAGAAAATGATTTATTCAAAGAAAAACTGTGACCAACAACCTCACATTTTTAATGGCAATACAATATAAACTGATTTCTTCATGCAGCTGCTAATTCCTGGGAAGTTATCCTCCAAATGTGTACTCAGGGTCATTCTACTGTGACTTAGTTGCACTTGATCCTGGCAATCTGCGTAATTCAGCTAGCAGTCGAGGAAAGAATAGAACCATCCCTTAGGAGAAGTCAGGCTTGAATAGTGAGCTAACAGTTTAGCTCAAATTTCACTGGCTAAATCATAGGCTGTGTTAGTTACATTTCTCTTAACTGTGGCAAAAAACCTGATAGAAGCAACTTAAAAAAGGATTCATGGCTGAGAAGTTCTATCCAGAGAGGTGAGTGGGTGCTCGTCTGGACTCTCTGTCCCAGAAGAGAGCACAACCCCTCCCCCCTCAGCTTCTGTGGCAGGGTTTTTGGTGTACCACGGGACCCCTCCCTGTCCCCACTGCTTCTGCCTTTTTGTCTCCTGTGTCCTGTAAACACCAGCTAGCCCTGCTGCAGTGCTGAGAAGTTCTATCCAGAGAGGTGAGTGGGTGCTTGCCTAGACTCTCTGTCCCAGAAGAGAGCACAACTCCTCCCCCATCAGCTTCTACAGCAGGGTCTTCGGTGTCCCAGGGGACACCCCTACCCCCACTGCTGCCACCCTTTTGTCTCCTGTGTCCTGTAAACACCAGCTAGCCCTGCAGCAGTGCTGAGAAGTTCTATCCAGAGAGGTGAGTGGGTGCTCACCTGGGCTCTCTGTCCCAGAAGAGAGCACAGCCCCTCCCCCCTCAGCTTCTGCAGCAGGGTCTTTGGTGTTCCACGGGATCCCGCCCTGCTCCCACTCCTGCTGCCCTTTTTTCTTCTGGGTTCTGGAAATACCAGCTATCCCTGCTGAAGTGCTGAGGAGTTCTATCCAGAGAGTGCTGAGGAGTTTCATCCAGAGAGGTGAAGATGGGCAGGCGCCAATGCAAGAATTCCTCCAACAACCTGAAAGGCAACATGATATCTCCAGAATCCAGGGATCACGAAACAAGAAGAATTGAACACCCTACTCCAGAAGAAATAGAAGAAATCGACTCTAAGCAGATCTTTATGAAAATAGTAGAGGAACTTAAACAGGAGGTGAAAATCTGCCGTAAAGAAATGGAAGATAAGTATAACAAAAAGATTGAGGAAATGAGTAAAGAAATGGAAGAGAAATATACCAAAAGGTTTGAAGAAATGAACAAATCCGTAAATGAAATTCTGGGAAACCAAGAAAAAACAATCAAACAGGTAATGGAAACAGTTCAAGATTTGAAAACTGAAATGGAGTCAACGAAGAAATCACAAGCTGAGGGCCGGCTGGCTATGGCAAATCTAGGTAAATGAACGGAGACTTCAGAATCAAGCATAACCAACAGAATACAAGAGATAGAAGAAAGAATCTCAGACTCTGAGGACACCATAGAGAAATTAAACGCTCTGACAATAGAAAACAGCAAATCCAACAAATTCTCATCACAAAACATTCAGGAAATGTGGGACACAATAAAAAAAAAACAAATCTAAGAATAATAGGGGTAGAAGAAGGAGAAGAATTGCAGATCAAAGGTCAAGAAAATATATTCAACAAAATTATAGAAGAAAACTTCCCCAACCTAAAGAACGATATCCCTATGAAGGTTCAAGAAGCATACAGAACACCGAATAGGCTGGATCAAAAAAAAATTCCCTCGCCATATAATAATCAAAACACAAAACATTCAGATTAAAGAAAGAATATTAAGAGCTGCAAAGGAAAAAGATCAAGTAACTTATAAAGGTAAACCTATCAGACTTACACCAGACTTTTCTGTGGAAACCATGAAAGCCAGAAGGTCCTGGATAGAGGTACTCCAGAAACTAAGAGACCATGGATGCAAGCCCAGACTATTTTACCCAGCCAAGCTATCGTTCACTATCAACGGAGAAAACAAAATATTCCAGGATAAAAACAAATTTAAACAATACATAGCTACAAATCCAGCCTTACAGAAAGTCTTAGAAGGCAAATCACAACCCAAGGAATCCAACATTCCTAACATCGCCTACAATAACTCAGGCATCGAGCGACCCTTCACAAGCAGAACTCAAAGAAGGGAAAAACATACACTCCATTACCCCCACTCAAAAAAAATAACCGGAGTCAACAACCACTGGTCATTAATATCACTTAATATCAATGGACTCAATTCACCTACAAAAAGGCACAGACTTAGAGATTGGATATGAAAACAGGATCCAACATTCCGCTATTTGCAAGATACACACCTCAACCACAAAGACAGACATCTTCTCAGAGTAAAGGACTGGGAAAAGGTTATCTAAGCAAACAGACCTAAGAAACAAACAGGCATGGCCATTCTGATATCTAACAAAATTGACTTCAAACCAAAATCTATTAGAAGAGATAGAGATGGACATTTCATATTCATAACAGGAACAGTTCATCAGGAGGAAGTCTTATTCCTGAATATCTATGATCCTAATATAAAACCAACCACTTATGTAAAAGAAACACTTTTAGAACTCAAGACAATCATCAAACCACACACACTAATAGTAGGAGACTTCAACACACTTCTCTCCACAATGGACAGATCAATCAGACAGAAACCCAACAGAGAAATAAGAGAATTATTGGAGGTATTGAATCAAATGGACTTAACAGATATCTATAGAACATTCCACGCAAATAGGAAAGAATATACCTTCTTCTCTGCTGCCCATGGAACCTTCTCAAAAAATTGACCACATACTCGGTAACAAAGCAAACTTCCACAGATACAAAAAAATATTAGTAACCACCTGTGTCTTGTCGGATCACCATGGAAGAAAGTTAGAATTCAATAACAATTCGAACACCAGAAAGCCTACAAACGCGTGGAAGTTGAACAGTCAACTACTGAATAATCCCTGGGTCAAGGAAGAAATAAAGAAAGAAATTAAAGTCTTCCTTGAATTTAATGAAAATAAAGACACAACATACTCAAACCTATGGGATACTATGAAAGCAGTGCTACGAGGAAAGTTCATAGCACTAAGTGCCCAATTAAATAAAACAGAGAAAGCACACATTGGAGACTTAACAGCACACCTGAAAGCGCAGGAAAAAAAAGAAGCAGACTCTACCAGTAGGAGTAGAAGACTGGAAATAATCAAACTGAGGGCTGAAATCAACAAAATAAAAACACAGAAAACAATCCAAAAAATCAACGAAACAAAAAGTTGGTTCTTGGAGAAAATCAACAAGATTGACAAACCCCTAGCCAAACTAATCAAATGGCAGAGAGAGAACACTATAATTAATAAGATCAGAAATGAAAAGGGGGACAAAACAACAGACACAGAGTAAATTCAGAGAATCATTAGATCTTACTATGAAAGTTTATATGCCACAAAGTTGGAAAATGTACAAGAAATGGATTGGTTTTTAGATAAATACCATTTACCAAAGTTAAATCAAGACCAGGTGAACAATCTAAATAGACCTGTTAGTCGCGAAGAATTAGAAGCCTTTATCAAAAACCTCCCAACTGAAAAAAGCCCAGGGCCAGATGGTTTCAATGCAGAATTCTACCAGACCTTCCAAGAAGAGCTGATACCTCTACTCCTTAAGGTATTTCACAATATAGAAACAGAAGAGTCATTGCGAAAATCTTTTAATGAAACTGCAGTTACCCTGATACCAAAACCACATAAAGACACTACCAGAAAGAGAATTACAGGCCAATCTCACTCATGAACATCGATGCAATAATTCTCAACAGAATCCTGGCAAACAGAATCCAAGAACACATTAGAAAAATTATCCATTATGATCAAGTAGGCTTCATCCCAGAGATGCAGGGCTGGTTCAACATATGCAAATCTATCAATGTAATCCATCATATAAATAAACTGAAAGAAAAAAACACATGATCATCTCATTAGATGCTGAAAAAGCATTTGACAAAATCCAACATCCCTTTATGATAAAGGTGTTGAAGAGATTGGGGATACAAGGATCATACTTAAATATAATAAAAGCTATTTACAGCAAGCCGACAGCTAACATCAAACTGAATGGAGAGAAACTCAAAGCCATTTCATTTAAATCAGGAACAAGACAAGGCTGTCCACTCTCCCCATACCTCTTCAATATAGTGCTAGAAGTTCTAGCAATAGCAATAAGACAACATAAGGGGATAAAGGGAATTCGAATTGAAAAGGAAGAAGTTAAACTCTCATTATTAGCAGACAATATGATAGTATACATGAGCGACCCCAAAAACTCTACCAAAGAACTCCTACAGCTGATAAACACCTTTAGTAATGTGGCAGGATACAAGATCAACTCCAAAAAATCAGTTGCCCTCCTATACACAAAGGATAAAGAAGCAGGGAGGGAAATCAGAGAAACTTCACCTTTCACAATAGCAACAAATAGCATAAAATATCTTGGGATAACTCTGACCAAGGAAGTGAAAGACTTATTTGACAAGAACTTTAAGTCTTTGAAGAAAGAAATTGAGGAGGTTAACAGAAAATGGAAAGATCTCCCCTGCTCTTGGATTGGGAGAATCAACATAGTAAAAATGGCAATTCTACCAAAAGTAACGTACAGATCCAATGCAATCCCCATCAAAATCCCATCAAACTTCTTCAGAGACCTTGAGAGAACAATAATTAAGTTTATATTGAAAAACAAGAAACCCAGGATAGCCAAAACAATCTTATATAATGAAGGTACTTCTGGAGGTATAACCATCCCTGACTTCAAACTCTATTACACAGCTACAGTATTGAAAACAGCTTGGTACTGGCATAAGAACAGAGAAGTCGACCTATGGAATTGAATAGAAGACCCAGATATTAACCCACAAACCTATGAACACTTGATTTTCGACAAGGGAGCTAAAGGTATGCAATGGAAGAAGGAAAGCATCGTTAACAAATGGTGCTGCCATAACTAGATGTCAACCTGTAGAAGAATGAAAGTAGATCCATATCTATCACCATGCAAAAAAATCAAGTCCAAATGGATTAAAGACCTCAACATTAATCTGACCACTTTGAACCAGATAGAAGAGAAAGTGAGAAGTAGTCTACAAGACATAGGCACAGGAGACCACTTCCTAGGTAGAACCCCTTTAGCACAGACAATAAGAGAAGAAATGCATAAATGGGACCTCCTGAAACTGAGAAGCTTCTGTAAAGCAAAGGACACTGTCAGGAAGACAAAAAGGCAACCTTCTGATTGGGAGAAGATCTTCCCCAATCCCTCATCAGACAAAGATCTGATCTCCAAAATATACAAAGCACTTAAGAAACTAGACACTAAAACTCTAATCAACCCAATTAAAAATGGGGTACTGAACTGAACAGAGAATTCTCAACAGAAGAACTTCGAATGGCCAAAAGACACTTAAGGTCATGCTCAATCTCCTCAGTGATCAGAGAAATGCAAATCAAAACAACTTTGAGATACCATCTTACACCTGTAAGAATAGCTAAACTCAAAAACACCAATGATAGCCTATGCTGGAGAGGGTGTGGAGAGAGGGGACCTCTCATCCATTGTTGGTGCGAATGCAAACTTGTGAAGCCACTGTGGAAATCAGTGTGGCGGTTTCTCAGGAAACTGGCAGTCAACCTCCCTCAAGACCCAGCAATTCCACTCTTGGGAATATACCCAAGAGATGCCCTATCATACCACTAACACATTTGTTCAAATATGTTCATAGCAGCACTATTTGTAACAGCCAGAACCTGGAAACAACCTAGGTGTCCCTCAATAGAAGAATCGTTAAAGAAGGTGTGGAACATATATACATTAGAGTTTTAGTCAGAGGTAAAATAAATGACATCTTAAATTTTGCATGCAAATGGATGGACATAGAAAACGCTTTACTGAGTGAGGTAACCCAGACCCAAAAAGAGGAATATGGTATGTACCCACTCATAAGTGCATTCTAGCCATAGTTAAAGGTCTTTGAGCCATAATTCATGATCCTAGAGAAGCTAAATAAGAAGGTGAACCTGAAGAAAATCATGTAGTTATCTTCCTGGAGATTGGAAATAGACAAGAGGGCCAGAACCTTCATCTGGCGATGGATGGAGATAGAGACAGAGACCCACATTGGAACACTGGACTTAACTCCCAAGGTCCAAACGAGAAGGAGAAGGAAAGAGAACGTGAGCAAAGAAGGCAAGACCAGAGGGAACCTTCATCCTCCGATGGATGGTGATACAGACGGAGACCCACATTGGAGCACCGGTCTGAGCCCCCCCAAGGTCCAAATGAGGAGCAGAAGGAGGAAGAACATGAAAAAGGAAATCAGGACCACGAGGGGTGCGAACACCCACTGATACAAGGGGATTGATCTAAGGAGAGTTCACCAAGGCCAGGTGGACTGGGACTGAACAAGATTCTCTGAATGTGGCAGGATTCTCTGGGTGTGGCTGGCCCAGAGTCTTTCTGAAAATCCATTGAAAATGACACTGGGACTTGTTTCCTCTGCATATACTGGATTTTGGGGATCCAGTCTGTTTAGATACTAACCTTCCTGGACCTGGAGGGAGGGGAGAGGAACTTGAACTTCCCACAGGGCAGGAAACCCTGACTGCTCTTAGGGATGGAGAGGGAGTAGGAGAGGGAGTGTGGGGATTGGGAGGGTGTTGGCAGGAGGGGCAGAAATGGAAACTTTTATAATTTAATAAACTTTGGTAAAAAACAAATCTAAGAATAATAGGGGTAGAAGAATGAGAAGAATTGCAAATCAAAGGTCAAGAAAATATATTCAACAAAATTATAGAAGAAAACTTCCCCAACCTAAAGAACGATATCCCTATGAAGGTTCAAGGAGCATACAGAACACCGAATAGACTGGATCAAAAAAAAAAAAACATTCCCTCGCCATATAATAATCAAAACACAAAACATTCAGATTAAAGAAAGCATATTAAGAGCTGCAAAGGAAAAAAGATCAAGTAACTTATAAAGGTAAACCTATCAGACTTACACCAGACTTCTCTATGGAAACCATGAAAGCCAGAAGGTCCTGGATAGAGGTACTGCAGAAACTAAGAGACCATGGATGCAAGCCCAGACTACTATACCCTGCCAAGCCATCGTTCACTATCAACGGAGAAAACAAAATATTCCAGGATAAAAACAAATTAAACAATACATAGCTACAAATCAAGCCTTATAGAAAGTATTAGAAGAAAAACCACAACCCAAGGAATCCAATATTCCCAACTCCGCCTACAGTAACTCAGACATCTAGCGACACTTCACAAGCACAACTCAAAGAACGGAAACACATACAGTCTACACCCCCCCCCCAAAAAATAACCGGAGTCAACAACCACTGGTCATTAATATCACTTAATATCATTGGACCCAATTCACCTATAAAAAGGCACAGACTTAGAGATTGGATTCGAAAAGAGGATCCAATATTCTCCTGTTTACAAGAAACACACCTCAACCACAAAGACAGACATCTACTCAGAGTAAAGGACTGGGAAAAGGTTTTTCAAGCAAATGGACATAAGAAACAAGTGGGTGTGGCCATTCTAATATCTAACAAAATTGACTTCAAACTAAAATCTACCAGAAGAGATAGAGATGGACATTTCATACATATAACAGGAACAATTCATCAGGAGGAAGACTCAATCCTGAATATCTATTCCCCTAATATAAAACCAACCACTTATGTAAAAGAAACACTTTTAGAACTCAAGACAATCATCAAACCACTCACACTAATAGTAGGAGACTTCAACACACCTCTCTCACCAATGAACAGGTCAATCAGACAGAAACTCAACAGAGAAATAAGAGAATTATTGGAGGTATTGAATCAATTGGACTTAACAGATATCTATAGAACATTCCACCTAAATAGGAAAGAATATATCTTCTTCTCTGCAGCCCATGGAACCTTCTCAAAAATTGACCACATACTCAGTAACAAAGCAAACTTCCACAGATACAAAAAAATATTAGTAACCACCTGTGTCTTGTCGGATCACCACAGAAGAAAGTTAGAATTCAACAACAATGCTACCCCTTGGAAGTCAACAAACTCATGGAAGTTGAATTGTCAACTCTTAAATCACCCCTGAGTCAAGGAAGAAATAAAGAAAGAAATTAAAGTCTTCCTTGAATTTAATGAAAATAAAGACACAACATACTCAAACCTATGGTAGACAATGAAAGCAGTGCTAAGAGGAAAGTTCATAGCACTAAGTGCCCAGTTAAAGAAAACAGAGAAAGCACATATTGGAGACTTAAGAGCACTCTTGAACGCTCTAGAAAAAGAAGCAGACTCACCCAGGAGGAGTAAAAGATTGGAAATAATCAAATTGAGGGCTGAAATCAACAAAGTAGAAACACAGAAAACAATTCAAAGAATCAAAGAAACAAAAAGCTGGTTCTTGGAGAAAATCAACAAGATTTCTGCCAAACTAATCAAACGGCAGAGAGAGAACATGCAAATTAATAAGATCAGGAATGTAAAGGGAGACATAATCACAGACACAGAGGAAATTCAGAGAATCATTAGATGTTACTACAAAAGCCTGTACGCCACAAAATTGGAAAAAGTAAAGGAAATGGACATTTTTTAGATAAGTACCATATACCAAAGTTGAACCAAGACCAGGTGAACAATCTAAATAGATCTGTCAGTCGTGAAGAATTTGAAGCTGTTATCCAAAAACTCCCTACCAAGAAAAGTCCAGGACCAGATGGTTTCAATGCAGAATTCTACCAGAACTTCCAGGAAGAGCTAATACCTACACTCCTTAATGTATTTCACAATATAGAAAAATAATAGTCATTGCCAAACTCTTTCTATGAAGTTACAGTTACCCTAATACCAAAACCACACAAAGGCACAACCAAGAAAGAGAATTACAGGCCAATATCACTCATGAATATCGACGCAAAAATTCTCAACAAATTCCTGGCAAATAGAACCCAAGAACATGAGAGTTCACCAAGGCCAGTGACTGAGACTGAGCAAGCACGTGATCCAGCCAGATTCTCTGAATGAGGCCATATTCTCTGAATGTGGCTGGCCCGGAGTCTTTCTGAAAAGCCATTGACAATGACACTGGGACTTGTTTCCTCTGCATATACTGGATTTCTGGGATCCAGTCTGTTTGGAGGCTCACCTTCCTGGACCTGGAGGGAGAGGGGAGGAGCTTGAACTACCCACAGGATGGGAGTCCCTGACTGCTCTTGGGGATGGAGAGGGAGGAGGGAAGAGAGTGGTGGGAGTGGGAGGGGGTTGGGAGGAGGGTCGGAAATGGAGACTTTTTTATTTTAATAAACTTTGAGAAAAAAACAGAATCCAAGAACGATCAGGTGGGCTTCATTCCAGAGATGCAGGGCTGGTTCAACATATGCAAATCTATCAATGTAATCCATCATATAAATAAACTGAAAGAAAAAAACACATGAACATTTCATTGGGTGCTGAAAAAGCATTTGACAAAATTCAACATCCCTTTATGAAAAAGGTGTTGGAGAGATTGGGGATACAAGGATCATACCTAAATATAATAAAAGCAATGTACAGCAAGCCGACAGCTAACATCAAACTGAATGGTGAGAAACTCAAAGCCATTCCACTAAAATCAAGAACATGAAAAGGCTGTCCTCTCTCTCCATTCCTCTTCAGTATAGTACTTTAAGTTCTAGCAATAGCAATAAGACAACAAGAGGATTCAAATTGGAAAGGATGAAGTTAAACTTTCGTTATTTGCAGACAATATGATAGTATACATAAGCGACCCCAAAAACTCTACCAAAGAACTCCTACAGCTGATAAACACCTTTAGTAATGTGGCAGGATACAAGATCAACTCCAAAAAACCAGTTGCCCTCCTATACACAAAGGATCAAGAATCAGAGAGGGAAATCAGAGAAACATCACCTTTCACGATAGCCACAAATAGCATAAAATATCTTGGGGTAACTCTAACCAAGGAATTGAAAGACCTATTTGACAAGAACTTTAAGTCTTTGAAGAAAGAAATTGAGGAGGACACCAGAAAATGGAAAGACCTCCCCTGCTCTTGAATTGGGAGAATCAACATAGTAAAAATGGCAATTCTACCAAAAGCAATCTATAGATTCAATGCAATCCCCATCAAAATCCCATCAAACTTCTTCAGAGACCTTGAGAGAACAATAATTAAGTTTATATCGCAAAACAAAAAACCCAGGATAGCCAAAACAATCTTATACAATAAAGGAACTTCTGGAGGCATTACCATCCCTGACTTCAAACTCTATTACAGAGCTACAGTATTGAAAACAGATTGGTATTGGCATAAAAACAGAGAAGTCGACTCATGGAATCAAATAGAAGACCCAGATATTAACCCACAAATCTATGAACACCTGATTTTTGACAAGGGAGCTAAAGGTATACAATGGAAGAAGGAAAGCATCTTTAACGAATGGTGCTGGTATAACTGGATGTCAACCTGTAGAAGAATGAAAGTAGATCCATATCTATCACCATGCACAAAAATCAAGTTCAAATGGATTAAAGACCTCAACATTAATCTGACCACTTTGAACCAGATAGAAGAGAAAGTGGGAAGTAGTCTACAAGATATAAGCACAGGAGACCACTTCCCAAGTAAAACCCCAGTAGCACAGACAATAAGAGAAGAAATGCATAAATGGGACCTCCTGAAACTGAGAAGCTTCTGTAAAGCAAAGGACACTGTCAGTAGGACAAAAAGACTGCCTTCTGACTGGGAGAAGATCTTCACCAACCCCTCATCAGACAAAGGTCTGATCTCCAAAATATACAACGAACTCAAGAAGCTAGATATTAAAACTCTAATTAACCCAATTTAAAAATTGGGTACTGAACTGAACAGAGAATTCACAATAGAGGAACTTCGAATGGCCAAAAGGCACTTAAGGTCATGCTCAACCTCCTTAGCGATCAAGGAAATGCAAATCAAAACAACTTTGAGATACCATCTTACACCTGTCAGAATAGCTAAACTCAAAAACACCAATGATAGCCTATGCTTGAGAGGATGTGGAGTGAGGGGAACACTCATCCATTGTTGGTGAGAATGCAAACTTGTGCAGCCACTGTGGAAATCAGTGTGATGGTTTCTCAGGAAACTGGGAGTCAACCTCCCTCAAGACCCAGCAATTCCATTCTTGGGAAAATACCCAAAAGATGCCCTATCATACTACAAAAGCATTTGTTCAACTATGTTCATAGCAGCACTATTTGTAATAGCCAGAACCTGGAAACAACCTAGGTGCCCCTCAATAGAAGAATGGTTAAAGAAGGTGTGTAATATATACACATTAGAGTTTTACTCAGCGGTAAAAAGCAATGACATCTTGAATTTTGCATGCAAATGGATAGAAATAGAAAACGCTTAACTGAGTGAGGTAACCCAGACACAAAAAGAGGAATATAGTATGTACCCACTCATAAGTGCATTCTAGCCATAGTTAAAGGTCTTTGAGCCTATAATTCGTGATCCTAGAGAAGCTAAATAAGAAGGTGAATCTGAAGAAATCATATCGTTATCCTCCTGGATATTGGAAGTAGTCAAGATTGCAAGGCAAACTTGGGTGCACGGGGAGGGGGGAGTGGAAGTAAGGGAAGATAGTTAGAGAGAAGGGAGAGGGGGAGGATTGGGGATGGAGTGGGGGAATGAGATGGGGGAGGAAGGATGGATATGGGAACGGGCAAGTATATATCTCAACTAAGGGAGCCATTTTAGGATTGGCAAGAGACTTGTTTCTGGAGGGGTTCTCAGACCCAAGGAGAGGTCCCCAGATTCTTCCCTGGGCAGCAGAGGAGAAGGTGCCTGAACTGGCCTCGTCCCATAACCATACTGATGAATATTTTGCATATCACCATAGAACCTGCATCTGGCGATGGATGGAGATAGAGACAGAGACACATATTGGAACACTGGACTTAACTCCCTAGATCCAAATGAGAAGCAGAAAGAGGGAAAACGTGAGCAGGACAGGCAGGACCAAAGGGAACCTTCATCCGAAGATGAATGGTGATACAGACGGAGAATCACATTGGAGCACCGGACTGAGCCCCACAAGGTCCAAATGAGGAGCAAAAGGAGGGAGAACATGAAAAAGGAAATCAGGACCGCGAGGGGTGCGTTCACCCACTGATACAAGGGAACTGATCTAATGAGAGCTTACCAAGGCCAGCTGGACTGGTACTCAACGAGCATGTGATCAAACTGGATTCTCTGAATGTGGCTGACATGGGGGCTGACTGAGAAGCCATTGACAATGGCACTGGGTCTTGTTTCGTCTGCATGGACTGGCTGTTTGGGATCCTAGTCTGTTTGGATGCTCACCTTCCTAGACCTGGAGGGAGGGGGGAAGAACTTGAACTTCCCATTGGGCAGAAAACCCTGACTGCTCTTTGGACTGGAAAGGGAGGAGGAGAGGGAGTGGGGGGGGAGGAGAAGGAGTGGGGGGAATGGGAGGGTATGGGGAGGAGGGGAGGAAGTGGAAATATTTATAAGCAAACAAATAAAAAAATAATAATAATAAAAAAGAAAATATAAGCAAGAAAGTAAGTAACTAAACAATATGAAATACAAACTCGGGTTATAGAAAGTTCGGAGATTTTTGTCCTTTATCTTGTAATCAGTGCTTATCTTTTCATTTCTTAGATCCTCTGCTTCTTAAAATCTATAATTTGAAATAATTTTGGAATTATAACAAAATAAATCTCCTTTGGTGAATCAAATATACTTAATTTATAAAAAGTACTAAGATATTTGTTATAAGTTATGTGTGATTAAGGTGTTTCATTTTAAATGTCATATCCATTAATGCCATGTTCATGAAATATGCCTTCACACATGTTGTATTAAGAAATGTAAAGAAAGTATGCTGTTGTTGAGAATATAAAACATTAAATGCAGAATCTTATTTAATAATATCCTCAAATTGTCAAAATTTTGTAGTATAGCTATTTTCACGATCAGATCAACCATCTCTGTTGCCACTAATTTACTGAAGTATATACAGAGAAATGTGTGACCACAATATTAAATCTTTGACAACATATCAGTGAAAAGTATAATTATAATTTTTGTCTGTTCAAATAATTCATTACTTTATTTTTAAAAACTACAAAATGCTACATACTAATAAAAGGTTTTACAGGTCAAATTTACATTTATTATACTGAAGATAATTGCTACTTCCAGTGAAGAAAACTTTCTCACCTGTATATATTCATATTTTTTAAATTTGTCTTCTTTACACTCAGATAATTGGAGACAATCTTGATCACTTTCTGTATCTCAAGTCCTATTGTGAATATGCAGGGTGAGGGATGTTGTGTCATGCCACTAGATATTAGAAACTTAATGTTGGAGAAGATAGATTTAAGATATTTAAACAATTATATCAAACAAAACTATATAATAATATAATGAATTGAATAAAATATTTGCTCAAATGCCTTCTCTAGTCAAAATACATTAACAAAAGGAAGGAAGTGTCAGAGCTGAGAAACTGAAGCAGCTTTCACAGAGGGAGAGGTGGGAGCTGATTTTTCTCTCAGTAGATGTCACATCACTACTGAATTGGCAAAAAAGTGAAATGAGCATCTGCTCGACAAAGCACGATTAAGGATAAGTGCAGTAAATCCAGTTTGCTCCCAAAAATGGAAGCCCTTGAATACATGGGCAATTTTCTAAGCTCTTTTACCTGTGTCTACCTAATTCTGCTTCACGGCTCATTAAAACTCAGTCGGCAGCTGTGCTCCCTTAGCTCTCAGTTCTCAGTCACCCAGAGCCAGCTCGAGTATCCACTCTTTCATTAAACAAAGTTTCTCAACAATAATTTTTAAAATGTGTTTATATGCACATTCTATAAAGAAGTCCTCCAGGCAAAAAAACTGTTCAAAATACGGGTTTTTAATTTTGCTAATTACCCTAGAGTGACTACATATGCTAAAGCTCCTGTTTTTCATTCATTTATTGATTTGTTACTATTTCCCTCAGACTCCTTGCAACACTATTCAGTCAGTACCTTTACCTTCTTGGCTAGATGCTATTCTGTTATCATAAATGTAACATTTTGTATCCCTGATAGAAGGAATTGCTCCTTTGCTTAAAGATAGAGTTGAAAACATCTCACACCCTATGCATTATTCCTCCTATGAAACACCATTAGACCTCTCTTCTGGGTAACAAATGCAGTAGCAGTTGAGTAATCTTAATAATGAAACCTTTTGTGCTCATGCTCAGTGTACCACCCAGATTCCTGTTCATGTATTTCCAGTTCTATTTTCAGTAAAGAGAACCTGGGAGGTGACCTGTACATATGGACTACTTAAATAGTTCATCCTGCACCAGAGAAAACCATACTGGGTTCCAGACAGCACCAATTGGAACAAAGCCCACTTCCTCCACTACTTCTTTTGTCCAAATTCATCCAACAGCAATTCCGAGTTCCTGTAGAATTACCAACAATATAATAACAATGTGAGACAATGAAATGCTGTTTTTCTCTTATAAATTTATAAATTGATATTCTAATTTTATATGAGTATACACACACATATAATTTCTATAAAGTACTATAGTGTATTTAAATGAATAATGCCTCACTAGGCTATCAGGAGCTCATCTCTGGGATCGGTAAACATGACACCTTTGCCAGGCAAGCACATTTGTGGGTGTGATTTAACAAAGAACCTTGAAATGGAAACAAAATCTTGCATTATCTATGTGATCCCTAAATGCAATCATCAGGTATTTGTTCATTACTATCCTAGAGAAGGCTGAACATTTCAGAAGGTCCCATATTTTGGATTGCGTTTCTGCACTAAATTCTCTTAAAGTCTCACTCTGGTAACTGGGACCATTCAGAGATGGAAGTACATTCTGAATGGAGAACCCTGAGCCTGAACTGGGACCTACATGATCCCTAGCCGCAGATTCTCCCCATTAGTCTCTGTTTACCTAGCACACCATTTGAAGATAATATTGGGATTTGTGCCTTGAGACTGTCTTGAGATCTCACAACTTGGCTTCAAGTTCTAATAGATGCCTAGCAGGTAAATCACTTCTGAGAGTCTGTAAAATTCTTCATATTTTTAAAAATACAGTAATAATTTCTAACACAGCAATTAGAAGCTGGTATTCACAGGTGCCTTATGCATGGCAAAGTCTCACAAATTGTGAACCTTCAGTAGCAAGAGTGGATCACCACAATGGTCCTGACAAGTTCAGAATTCTAGGGATGCTAATGGTCTACAGCTAATATATGGCTTTGAACTCTACATGAGCTTGTGCATTGGCTCTTACCCATCTGTGTTCTTATCACAGTATCACCTCCATTTATAGTGACAGATACACTTTAGTCTGTGAACATTCTCAAAGTTATCAAAAAGTTGTCACCAAAAGCTCTCCAAAGGTTTTGTGCTGTGTCAGGCAGTCATTTTATGTCCTCTAAGGACTTTTTAGTCTGCTGCTCTGTAATGCCAAAGGGTATTTCTGATCCTTATCTTTTCTTACTTTCAATATATCGATATGCTAACATTGTATTATCTTCTCTCTTTCTCAGAGTTGGCTATGGAACCCAGGGTTTCATGTATGCTAGGCCTGTGCTCTAGTACTAAAATAATCTTCTTGGAAGTCTTAAGGAATGCAGAACAGGTGGTATATATTCTGTGCATGAATAGCACCACTGTTCCCAATCAGCCTACAAAAATCCATGTTTATCATTCTATCTGCCATTAATGCATGGAAGAAAGAAAGGGATGTGATCAAAATTCAAAGACATCACAATGCTAAAAAAAATGGAGGAATAAAGTTGGAAGAGTTCAAAGAAATCTTTGCTTACACTGCATTGCTTCACATTTATGCTGTGCTTACATTTTCCCACATATCTTGAGACATGTGTTTGTGGCCACAAAAAAGAACAAATATCAATGTCTAAGGGACCAATTGAAATTCAGTACTCACAGGGGTTGCCTGCATGAAGTCTCACAAGTAGTGATAGAACTAAACACATAGTGTTGGGAACCTCCAATAACGAAAAGCTATGCATCATTCCAATTCAAATAGTTTTCAAAGAGCCACAGCATGTGTACATACTGATTGTGGGGAGTAGAAAGTTGTTCAGGAAAGTTAATAAGGAACACACATAAAGAGCATAAAGAGTGACCTCTGGGCAAGAAAAAGCAGAACTGAAACACTATGAAAAGTTAATATGTATCAATTAAACATGAAACAAATACATAAGTACCTTTTTCTTAAGCATTATTATAAAGTCTCTTCAATGAATCACTGCTTCATAGGAATGAGTACCATTTTAAATGTTTTATTTTGTTTATCTGTTCCTTGACTGACTGCAGTGCAGTGCAAGGGAACAGATCCAGGGTTTCACACATACTAAGCAAGTGCTTGCCCACTGAGTTACAGCTGCAGTCCATGCACCAACATACCTTTGCAGTACACTTTTAAAATCAGATCATTTATATACACAAGGTGCATACACATGCACATGCATTCACAAACACGTATACATTAGGGATCCAAGCTTCTTTCACACCCTAGAAGCAACTCTGTAAGTACCACCTCATTTAATGCCATGAAGTATTATAAATCACATTGAAAAGATTAGGGGAAAATAAAATTGTCAAATATTGTCGAACAATCTTTTTGTACACTGTGCAGTTGTGTTGCTCCCATTGGTTTAATAAAATGCTAAATGGCCAGTAGGTAGGCCAAAAGAGGTTAGGCAGGACTTGAGGACAGGTAGAGAGTTTGCTGAGATGAACAAGACTGGAGTTGCTAGGAGACTCATAGAGAAGCAAGATGAACTTGTCATGCCAAAAAAGATATCAAGCAATGTTGTAGTATATAGATTTTAAAAATATATGGGTTCATTTAAGTTGTAAGAGCTAGTTAGTAACAAGCCACTGACTGATTATATTTGATTAGTAATAAGTCTCTGTGTGTTTATTTGGGAGCTGACTGGTGGGATTGAAAATTTTGCCACATACAAGATGATATAGCTAATAAGACATGAAACCATATTTGATACTCATATCTGATAAAAACAATTTCTTTGTATGTACATGAAATCAACATACAGTCCAGACAATAAGATGCCATACTCAGCCTTCTAAAAGCACTTAGAAAAAATGTCCATGTTGAAGATGCCACATAGTTCTTCTGAATCTGTCAGAGAATTTGTTGGAAGGTTTCTCAGTTGATCCTACCAAATCATCATTACATGGTTAATATCTGACAATGCTTGCCTTCCACCCAGTGAATGTATTATGTGTGTGTAAGGAGAGTGGATAATCTGCTACTCTAAAATAGAAAGTTGTACATAGATATGTCAGGCACATTTGATCCAAAGTGTAATTCAAGTCTACTGCTTTCTTGTGCAGATTCTGTCTGGTTTACCTGCCCACTGGTGAAACTGAGTATCCAAGTCCCACACTACTGCCATATTGTTTTCCATTTTTTAATGGCCAGTCATATTTATTTTACATATTTAGCTGCTCTGGTGTTGAATATTTGTATCATTGTTTCAACTGGGCCCTTTAACACTAAATAGTGACCTTCTTTGCCATATGACAATTTATAATTTTAAATTGCATTTCCTGATGACTTCTGATATTGACTATATTTCCACATTCTTATTTACAATTCATATATAATTTGAAGGCTATGAATATAGCTCAGTGGTAGGAAACTTGCCTAAGATGCAAGAGGCTGTAGGTTCAATCACCAGCACCAAAAACACATATATCACTGTGGTGAAGAATTTATTAAATATTTTTCTAATGTTTTGATTGGATGGTTTTCTTATTGCTGAATTTTCAATATTCTGATTACAAATTCTTTGTTAGATTTGTTCTTGGGTATCTGTGAAGGCTGTAGAAACAAATATTACATATGGATACTCAAGTTTCTTCTCCAAAATAGTATGACAATTTTTATAGAACCTATATGCAACCACCATAATTCCCTAAAGTACCTCTACATTACTTATAATGACAAATATAAGTATTTAAAATGTTACTACAGATTCAATCGTGGTGCAATTTTTAGAATAACACTTTCAGGAACTAGGGATATAGTCTCATAATTGAGTGCCTATCTGGCATCTATAGACCCAGGGTTCAATACTCACAATATTCAGCACTACATACTATATATATATCCACAGTTGATTGAATCCACAGTTGTGTGAAACCCACAGATACAGAGACCCAACTGTGTTTGTCTTTTTCTTATCCCAGTAGGGCACAGTGAAGGTGACTTTTAAGTGTGTCTTGCCTTTAACATTGAATCCTGTTGAATCTCCCCATGTAAATGCTTATGGTTTCCCAATCTGCTTCCAAATCTTGAAGAATGTGTGTAACTTACCGATGGCTCTCTTATTTTCATTATCCTTTTATTAAATTTTGACTTTTGTGTACCTCAACCAGAACCGCAGTACAACAGAACTACAGCTTTCCCGACTCAGTTGCTACAGGACTTGTTCTTTTCACTGGACAGTGTTCCAAATCAAGTTAGCCTTCTTAGGTAGAGTTTGATTTCAAAGCGCATCACATCTTTCTAGGAAGTACTGTACGTCTATAGTTAGTGAAAGTGACTGGATCAAATCTTCAAATAAGAAAATAGAAATGTGAAACATATAAAATATTAATTATATATATTCAAGTAAAGAATAAGATAGACCTACCTATAGACTTTCACACCAGTAGCTTTCACTGCAGGTCGTGTTAAAGTTATCAACAACCTAGAGTATATTTGTAGATATGCATAAATATATGATCTTTTAATATTTGTGACAAGATACAGCTTAATTAATTTGGATTCTCCACAGATGGTTCATGATTCAAGGAGTTTTTAATCACTATTTTATACAATGGTCACTGATATATGGTATAAAACTTGGCTATGCTGGACTCTCACCTGGACCTGCAGAGGTCAGAAAATTAAGAAATAACCTTCCTCAAGACCCAGCAATACCACTTTTGGGTACATACCCAAAGGATGCTTAATCATACCACAAGGACATGTGCTCAACTACGCTGTTAGCAGCATTATTTGTCATAGCCAGAACCTATAAACAACCCAAATGCCCTTTGACCAAAGAATGGATAAGGAAAATGTGGTAGATTTACACAATGGAGTACTACAAAAAAATAATGACATCTGGTGCAGGACAATTGTCTATATTCTGTCAATTATGTTTTAAATAAACACTGATTGGCCAATAGCTAGGCAGGAAGTATGGGCAGGATGACCAGACAGGAAGTAGAGGCAGGTCAATGAGAACAGGAGAATTCTAGGAAGGAGGAAGCCCATTCCTCCCCAGTCCTACCCAGACACCAAAGAAGGAAGATGTGACCTGCCTCACTGGGAAAGGTACTGAGCCAAAAGACTATCATATACTAGAATAATGGGCTAATATAAGTTATAAGAGTTAATAAGAAACCTGCCAATCATTTTATAACTTATGTAGACCTCTGTGTGATTTTCTTTGGGACTTACTGATTGTGGAAACTGGGCATTTTTGCTTTATGTTTTGTCTTCACAGCTCCAAGCCCTGCATTCTCAAGGGTTCTCTATGGGATATCTGACACAGACACTGTTTGCATTCACAAGTTTTCCTTTAAAAACTGAGCTTAACTTCAATGACCCTATAAATCTTCTCAGGTCTTTGATGGAGTTAAAGAAAAGGGATTTATAATTATAGGTTTCCTTAGTTATGATAAAATATAAAATAGATATAAATATTGTAACTGTAATTCTTACTTGATACCTGTTTTGTTGTATGTAATCTTTCTATGTTAAAGTTAAAACCTTCATTTTTATTTAGACAGAAAAAAAGAGATGATGTGGAATTTCCCTATGTATACTGTGAATATGTTTTATTAACATTGGTTAATAAAGAATCTGCTTTGGTCTACGGCAGGGCAGAATATAGTCAGGCTAGAAGAGATATAAATAGAAAGTAGGTGGAGTCAGGGAGATGCCATGTAGCTGCCAAAGGAGAAACACGCCCAGAACCATTCCGGCCCTGTGGTGATACACAGATTAAAAGAAATGGGTTAATTTAAGATGTAAGAGTTACTTAATAAGAATTTTGAGCTAACGGGCCAAATGGTGTTATAATTAATATACTTTCTATGTGATTACTCAGGCCTGGGTGGCCAGAAATGAGAGAACAGTCTCCATTTACAATAAAGTTCATATGAAACTACAAAAGACCTGGGATAACTAAAACAATCCTGAACAAACAAGAAAAATGCTAGAAGAACTACCCTTCTGATCATAAAATCTACTGTAGAGCCATAGTAACAAGAGATAGTATGGTACTGACACAGAACAGATATGCAGACCAATTGACCAAAGACAAATACCCAAATAAGAATACATGCAACCTCATTCAATTAATATTTGACACTTCAACAAACAATTTGATTGTCTATATTTCGGTTTTAAAGTCTTGAATCATTTCTTTCATCTGTTTGATTGCATTTCTTGGTTGTCTTTGAGGGATTTGTTGATTTCTTCCAATATTTTGCTTGTTTTTTCCTTCATTTCTTTGAGGGAATCTTTCATTTCCGCTTTAAAGGCCTCAAACATTCTTCTAAAGTTATTTTTGTCATTTTTTTCTGTTTCATCTATATTTGGATGTTCAAGTCTTACTGTTGTAGAATCACTAGTTTTTGTTGGTGTAGTGTTTCTCTTTGTGGTGTTGAATGTTTTCTTACCTTGTCTATCCATCTTTTCATCTGATTGGTGTATTTGGGGCTATCTCTCTGGTGATCAGTCTTCCAGGTGCCAGTGGATCCAAGGTTCATATGGTTGCTCCTTGTGGTTCAGTCAGGGCCAAAGTTCCAGTCACCCTGGAGGTCAATAGGTATTCCTGGAGGTTGTTTGGAACTCCTGGGGATGGCTCTGCAATCCTGGGGGTCATTTGGGCCTGCTCCCATGGAGGTTGCTTCTGCTGAGTTCACTGCCTTGGGCCTGCTCCAGCAGAGGTCACTGGCTCAGACCGCCTCCAGTAGAGGTCACTGCTTCTGAGGTGCTCCAGCAAAGGAGCTTGCTCCCTTGGAGGTCTCTGGCTAGTGCGCAGTTCCACAGAGGTCTGTGGCTCTGATCTGCTCCCTTGGTGGTTGCTCCCTTTTACCTGCTCCTGTGAAGGTCACTACCTCGGGCCAGGAGGTTTTTTTCTAACATTAATTATGACTACTACTGTCTGCCACCACTCCATGGGAAGTTCAGCAGAATCTTTCTCATTTCTAATACATCCCTCTCAAGATACAATTTTCCCCATAAGGAGAGAATATTAATCACATATCAGTATTGACTATTTTAATTAGTACACTAGTTCACTGTATTCACTTCAGAAATGAAGGGAAGTCAAAAGTGTAGGAATGACTGAGAATGAGAAGTTCACTTGATTTAACACACAAAATAGTTTGCTCTGGTACACGCTAGCTGTTGTAACTTCAAATACTCAGTTCTCTGACTTTTACTTATTTGTGGAAATGATTGGTAATTGTTACGTCATGGAACTATAGCAAGATCCATGTGGAAAAATAACAAATGCCTGAGTCACAGCAAGGTATTTACATAGAAATTTTGCCTGAGAGGGATGAAGTGCCATTCTGGTACTCAGGGGCAGCTCTGAGATGAAAGGAGGCCATGTGGAATCTCTTCGAGTCAGATGGAAAGGGTGGAAAGGCAAAGGCAGTTGTGAAGAATCAGAGCACAGTGTTCTCTGGCCAGCAGTGCAGCCAGTAGAAGAGGATGAGAACTAAGGGGACAAACAGGTACCACAATAATAATGAACAAATGCAGCCTGTTATGCTGACAGACATTCTAAGCTTATACAAGTCAAATTTGTCCTTCTAATATTTTGGGTCACTGTGGAGTTGTCTGTTTTAACACTATTTCTTTGACTTCTTTGCTCAAATCAATGCTGCATCCCTGTATTTCTCCTATAACACATAGGTGAATTGTGAAGCAAATGCTTTGCCTTATAGGAAGTTTAAACAACAAACACTCTATGTGTTATGCTGCATAGATCTCACAAGCCCTTTCTGAGAACATTTTGACCCATTAAGATCAACTGGGAGAAGGGGGTAGTGATAAGATCATTTGGAATGTGTATGACAGCACCAAGCGACAGGAGTTGGAAAATGGACACGAAACTCCATCAAAAAGACAAAAAGAAAAACAAGTGCTATTAAATACAATCACCTTTAGTGTTTGTACATCATGTGTTATACAATCACTTTTCAGAAGCTTGACTTAAAAACATCCTCATAGCCACACATCCACTTTGTGTGGATGCCACACAAAGGAAAAAGAAATCATGTGTATTGTGGGCCATAAGGCAAAAGATCAGACATGAAATAAACCAGAGATCCAGATGGGGCTTTTCAGAAAAACACATTTCTTAGTTTAGCTTCTGTATGTCTTAGTTGCCAAGATCTATTCTTCTGTATTCAATCCAGTCACACTGCATCTATTCTCCAGTCTTTGGCTTTATCTTAAATGGCTACCATAGAGCCAGCCAAAAGGCTTTCCTCCTAGATCATAAAAAAGAAAAAGCCTTGAGAGAGCATGTTCAACTCCATAATTAACTTTCAAATGTACTCCACTGCCATATGTTAACTTCTCTCTGCACCTAAGTTGTTTTGTAAGGAAAAATGTCTGGAGAACTATCATTAATGTGTGTGTACAAATGAAGCACTAATTCTTGAAGTTTGGTTCTTTGGCAAAACAGAACAGGTGTTGTGTGCAGTGTGATTATCTAGGATTTCAGATGGAAAAACTGAGCATGCCACCAGTGGACTGCCTTAAATTTATTGAAGTCAAAACTTTGTTTTGTTTGGAAATTTCAAAATACGGCCAGTACAGGTTGGCTCATTAAGAATCTCAAGTCAATTGAAGGTAAGATTCAGGAATCTGCGTTTTCCAAGAAGTTGCTCAAGTGTTTCTGATGCAGTTATTTTTTTAACCCTATTCTAAGAAGCACTTATTTGTATTATACCAGAAACTCTGGAATTTTACAGTTCAGAACTCAGTTATAGTCTCAAAATTTGAAATCTCCAATAAGCATGGTTAATGAGTTAAGTAGTTATCATATTACAATTAAACTGAAAGTTTAAGGTATTAACTTGCAACTTCATCTTGAAAATTACAAGTTAGCATAACAAATATTTTAATGAAAAATAATTTTTCAAAGAAAGAATTAGTGACAAAAATAGCATCATTTTACATTTTCAAATCTTTTAATATTCTGGTTTAATAAAACACAACTAGATTCTGAAATCTACTTTTGTCATCTAGTTATTTAAATTTTGGGGGAAGTATAAAAATTCATCTTGTACAAATATTTAGTTTAGAAAATAAAGTAGGAAAAATATCAAAATTTAGAAATTATGCCAAAAACTGACAGATGATACCTCCATAAAAACTAATGCATGCACTGGTACATGACTCAGCAAGTACATCCCTTGCCTTGCAAGCATGAACGAAGACTGGAGTTCAAATCCCATAGCCTATGTACAGGCCAAATCAGCATAGCAGCTGCCTGTGATCCCAGGGCAGAGTAGTCAGGAAATCATTGGATCATTTCTCAAGAAATAAAATAAGATCAATTAAGGAAGCCCCCAACATTAACACTGAGATTCCCCACATGTGCACACATGTAGACATGCTTACAGGCACCACATAATACTCATATGCAACAAATAGCTTCACAAAAGAAATTAAGATCACATCCCACATCAATGAGCTTTTTATTCTCTTTATATAAAACTCCCTGATATGCCTTATACTTAGACTGTTTGTTTTAACTCATATATAATTGTATTTTTTTAAAAAAAAAAGTTTTGCCAGGCAGTAGTAGTGCACACCTTTTAATCCCAGCACTCATGGAAGCAGAGGCAAACTCTGTGAGTTTAAGGGCAGCCTGATATACAGAGGGAGTACCAGGACAGTCAGGGTTGTTACAGAGAGAAACCCTGTCTCAGAAAAAAAAAAATTTAAGGATTAACTGGTCTGGTTATATAAAAGATTGATTTCTACTGAGAACTGGGATGTCATCAAATGAATTGGGAGAGAAGAGATACAAATCAGCCCAGAGTGAGCTGCCTATGTTTTTCTGTGTATGGATAAATTGTGAAAATTCAACTCAACAGAAACTCTCAAAATTCTTAGCAGTGTATCTTACTTTAGAAAATAAACTATTGCTTTCCCCTCCCATGCCACTCCCAGTCTCCTTCACCCTCCCCACCTTCTAAATAACCAGTTTTTTCAGTCCACAAGGCTGAGGAGTCCTTCAGGACTTGTCTTTTTCTGTGACTCATCTCTGCTTCTGCAGTCAACTCAGAATGTGACAGTCAGCGCTCGCAACCCAGAAGGGGCAGTCACAGGCCGGGTGAAAGTGGGTGCACAAATGGTAGATGTTCAGAGCCAGGGCTTTCAGAGCCTTTCTGAAAACGGCAAGCCACTGTTCACCACGGAGGAGCAGGATGTCAGGGTCGGCACCGGCAGACTGCGGGTAACGGCGTCGGAAGGAGCTCTTTTTGAACACTCAATGGAGACACCCCTTGTCAGAGCCGACCCATTTGAAGACATTCGGTTAGAATCCCCAACAGGGAGTCTAAGCATGGATGTCTCAAGGGGGATTGAAATCAAAGCCTGCAGATCAGTGATGGAGCGCTGGTTCTTGATGCTGAAACTGTGGGTTTCCCCCAGTTGAATCAGGGGACACCGGGTACCTCTGGCGGCTCTAAGGGATTCTGTGAGATTTGTGTGTGTCCTGATGGGTAGCTGTACCTGTCTACGGCTGGTGAGGTCACCACCTGCGAGGAACACAGCCACATGTCTCTGACCGCTACCTCTTCTGCAGAGCACCGATGTCGTCTTGGCCCCTCCATGTCTCTCATGTTGAACTGCTATCTGGAAGCAATGCATTGTACTCAACAGCAGACATCTCTCTCCTTGCACACCTTCAGCAAGTTAAGGGAAGAAACTACACAAAATTAGTTGTGCTTTTTTTATATACAAACCAATGAGCAATAAAAACAACATTTTTTTCAGAAAAAGAAGGAAATAGACTATCAATATTCTGAGAAACATTCTTCCAATTGTTTGTGTTTTCCTGGATTTCTTTAAGGGATTTATTCATTTCCTCTATCATCATTATAAAGTTAGATTTAAAACCTTAGGATTTAAGGACCTTTTCTTGTGCTTCAGCTGTGTTGGAATATTCAGGGTTTGCTGTAGTAGGACAGCTGGGCTCTGGTAGTGACATACTTCCCTGTTGATTGTGCTCTTACCCTAGTGTCTAGGCATCTGGGTTTGAGGTGATTGATTATAAGTCTAGGTGTCGATTTCTGAGTTTGTTTTTGTTGAATGGATGTTTTGTTCCTTGGTTTCTGTTTCCTTTTTGGTTTTCTGTTCTTTGTGGACTAGATTTCTGGCAGCCAATGTGACCTCTGGTCTAAGAGGGCATTTGTCTGATTGGTTGGCTAGACTTCTGGCCACTAGCCTTTGGCCCAGCTGGGAGTCTCCACCTGAGTTGGAGAGTAAAACACGGTGATCAGGAGGGGAGTGGGAATAGGAGACAGTGTTGGGGGGGGGCACTGAGAAAGTGAAGGAGTTACGTGGTGAGTTGTCTATGTAGCGTTCTGGTGGCCAGTGTGGTTTCTGGTACAGCAGAAACTCAGGTATCTGCCTGAGTTTGCCTGTTCTTCTGGCTGATGTGGTCTGTGGTCTGTTTTTATGACTGGCATAATCTGCACCTATCCTTCAGACTGGTGTGGTCTGTACCTAGGTAGTAGATATCTTGGACGGGGGCATGGTTGAGTGTACTGGTTGCAGGGCAAGAACAGGTGGCAGTGGGTTGGGTCTTTGGGATCTGAACCGAGGACATGAAAGGGTTCTGAAGCAAGGAGGGCCTTCTTACTTATATGGCCTGTACCTGAGCAGCAGATCATTGTGGGCAAATGGAAGGATCTAGAAAACATCATGTTGAGTGAGGCAACCCAAACCCAGAAAGACAAATATCATATGTACTCACTCATAAGTGGATTTAAAACAAAGAAAACAAGCCTACAATTCATAATCCCAGAGAACCTAGACAACAAAGAGGACCCTAAGAGAGACATACATGGATCTAATCTACAAGGGAAGTAGAAAAAGACAAGATCTTCTGAGTAAATTGCAAGTGTGGGGATCATGGGGGAGGGTAAAAGGGGAGGGAGACGAAGAGAAGGGAGCAGAGAAAAATATATAGCTCAATAAAAACAATTTTAAAAAGAAACATACATTCTCAACAACAATAAAACACCCATCTTGTATAATGTATATATATTAAAATATCATGTTTTTCTTCACATATACTAATATGTATACTTCCTGCCTGTTTGCCCTGCCTATACTTCCTTCCTGGCTACTGGCCAGTCAGCGTTTATTTAAAATACAAGTGACAGGGCACAGTCCATTGTCCCACAGTACAATCTGAATCTCTGACTTCTGCTTTGTACTGAGAAGTGAAGTAATATTCCATGGTATTCAAAATCTCATCATACCTGTTGACTGGATCTGAAAGTATGGTACATTTTGATACTTTCCTCCTTTCAGGTGATGTTGTCTTCTCTCATTGATAAAGTCACAAAAGTATGATGATCTCTCTTTATATAATAGTTGTTCTGTTCAATGCTTGGATCTGCTAAATAATTGAGAAGGTATAAGATAATGACATCTTATTTCTACTATTTATGAGTTAAAATACTTTTTCAAATTATATTACCTCTCTTTTATAGTTGTTATACAGGGAGAGGATTGATGTACTAAAATCAAGATAAATGTACAATTTCCCTCCTTTATTTTATCCTGATGGTGATAAAGAGTTCTTTAGAACATTATGAATTCATGAATTTAAACACATATGATGAGTTGTGATTCTGATTATTTCCCTTTTTGAAGGTCAAATTGTCCGGTCTTTGGAAAAAGAAGGCTCTTTTAAGTTGGATGTTAATTGTCCTTAAATATTTGATTTGGTTATAGTCGATGTAGTTTTTTCCTCTTACGATCTTTATTTGAGATTATCTATACAATTCTTTTGTGTCACATTGGTTTCTGTCAAGGTCATTATTGCTTACTTAAACACCTTTTTTTCTTTTGCTTTAAACAATGATGTGATGTCAAAATTAGCTCCATCACCATCACATGGGAACTTTTAAAAATTATAAATTCATAGATCTTATACTAAGATACAAAATCAGGTAATTTGAGGGTAATGACCAGCATTGTTTTTCTAAAAGCCTTTCAGGTGATTCAGAAGCACTCTAAAGTTTGAGGAGCATGCCTTAAAAAACAAACCTTGTAGTGCTCTGCTTGTCTGTCTTCCTATAGCTCTTGCATTTTTTAAGGTTTAACTTCTGGAATTACAAAGAGGATGGGGGTTACATAGCTCCAAATGGACATACACTCTGACATATATGTTTATATTTAAAAGGGGGGGACTGCTTCCCTGTTTCATTATGGAAGCATAGAATAAAATGAAAATAAACAACAAAATAAAGTTGCTTTCTGCTTAACAGCATACAAAGGATAAACTATACTTAAAGAAACTCTATATAACCAGTCATTACTCTTCCAGTTTCCTTAAAACAGACTGTAGAAGATGTATAGCTAAAAATCTATCAAGGAAACATGGACCAGATTGAGAAAATAACTATAGAAAATATTTGAATGTACTATAGTTGAGTATAGTAGTATAGTAGAGTTCTACACATGGTGTGTTTACTCTATGGAGGTGAGATGCATAACCTACCCTTAGGAAGAGAAGTTGATCTGAACCTGCACAGAGGACTCAGGTAAATGTGTTGCCTTTGACTTGTATAAACTTTACTACGGGTGAGAAGGGAGAGTGGAAAGACAAAAGTAAATACTTTCACTAATCACACAAGTATATTTATTGAGCACATGCTATGTGTCTTGCACTTTCCTATAGACTCACAACACAACAGGATATCAAACAACCAAAAATTTCTGTTCAGTCAGGATTAGTGGCACATTCCTTTAAAAGCCAGTACTCAGGATGCAGGTAAATCTCTGAGTCTGCGGCTAACTTGGTCTAGATAGAAAGTTCCAGGTTATTTAAAGTTATATAGTGAGATCTGGTCTCAAAATAACAAGTAACCAAAAGTAACCAAACAAACATAAATCTCCATCTTTGTGAAGCTTATCTTCTTGTTGTACCAGGGATATGGGGTGCATGGTGAATGTGTTTAGAGGAAGGATGGGTTCTTTTTCAGATATGACATAACACAGACACCTTAACTGCACAGTGAACCTTAAGGAATATAAATATTTAAAAGTAGCTAAGAAGTCAGGGAATCCAGAAGGAGGTAGAGACTGTAAGGGAAATAGTCTAATCGTATTACAAATGGACACATGACCTAGCTGAAGAGCTTGTGGGACAAAAGATGGTGATCTCAGCAATGAAAAATTATGTTTTTATTTTTTTTTTGTATTTACCATACAGTTTAAGATTGAAAGCAGGAGAGACTCTCTTTTAAACTGTATTCTAGGTGATAAAGTTGCTTCTCCAGGGGCAAACAGGTGGATAATTATAACAACATTGCCATACCTGTGTGCTAGTACCTGTGACTAAATAAAATGGATTGCAGGAGCTAGGTTCTCACTGTTGGGGGAGAAATTCCAGACAAATAACGGGAGAAAATCTGATATGCTCCATATCATGCTGGATGACACAGGAACATCAATTTGAATTCATATTTAGCCTGCTGTAAATAACATGGACAGAAATAATTACAGATAGAAGTGCCCACAAGAGTATGAGTATATACATGTATATTTCCTAGGTCTGTTATTTTAAAAAACCAAAAGTAAATATTCCCAAGAGCAATGAGTATAGTCAGTGCCCAGATCATGGCTACTAATATTATTTTAGAGAATGAAGACAATAATCCTATAGAAGTAGATAGAACAGAGAGGGTGTCAGATTTGTTAACAGGTCTAAATTTCAGACAGGTAATTGAATAAGTTTGGGTGTTCTATTACAGAGAAGCGGGGCAATTATACTTAGCAATATTAGTGGGGTATTGAAGTCTCACTCTATCAATATGTGATGGTCAATGTGTTATTTGAGCTTTAGTAATGCTTCCTTTACAAATGTGGGTGTCCTTGTATTTGGAGCACAGATGTGAAGAATTGAAATATCTCATCTTGATGGATATGGCTATGATGAGTCCTTCCCTGAGTCTTTTGATTAATTTTGGTTTGAAGTCTATTTTCTTAGATATTAGAATGGCTACACCAGCTTGAAATATCTTTTTCTAACTCTTTTGAAGTAATATCTATTACCTGCACCCTATCAGATAAAAATGGATTTCGACAAAACAAACATTAGAAAGCATACAAACTCATGGAAACTGAACAACTCTCTCTACTAAATAATGACTAGATCAAGGCAAAAAGTACAAAAATAAATTAAGTAATTTCTAGAATTCAGTTAAAATGAATGCACAACATACCCAAACTTATGGGACACAAGTGAAAATGATGTTAAGAGAAAAATTCATAACACTAAGTGTCTACATAGAAAAAAATGGAGAGATCTGATAGTAACAACTTAACAACACACCTAAAAACTCTAGAACAAAAAGAAGCAAGCTCACCTAAGAAAATGAAATGGTAGGAAATAAACTGGGGGCTGAAATCAATAAAACAGAAACAAAGAGAACCACGCAAAGAATCATTGAAACAGAGAATTTGTTCTCTGACAAAATCAACAAGATAGACAAACTCTTCTCAAAACTTAGTGAAACACAGAGAAAGAATATCCAAATTAACAAAATTGGAAACAAAATGGGGGACATAACAACAGACACTGAGGAAATTCAAAGAATCATTAGGTCATATTTTTAAAAGCTTTACTCCAAAAATAATTGTAAAATCTAAAACAAATGGATATTTTTCTCAATATATACCACTTACCAAAATCAAATCAAGATCAGATAAACAATATAAATAGACCTATAAACCCCCCAAAGTAAAAGCAGTCATTAAAAGTCTCCCAACCAAAAAAAGACCAGGATAAGACAGATATAGTACAAAACTCTACCAAAATTTCACAGATGAGCTAGGGCCAATGCTGCTGAAAATATTCCACAAAATAGAAACAGAAGGAACATTACTAAAATCATTTTATGAGGTCCCAGTTACCTTGATACCCAAACCACACAAAGATAGAACAGAGAACGAAAATTATAGACCAATTTCCCTCAAAAAAATAGCTGCAAAAATACTCAATAAAATACTTGAAAACTGAATCCAAGAACACATCAAAAAGATCATTCACCATGATGAAGTATGCTTCTTTCAATATAGGCTTCATGAAGGGTGGTTCAACATACAATAATTAGTCAATATAATTCACCATAGAAGCAAACTGAAAGAAAAAAAAACACTTGATCATCTCATTAGATGCCAAAAGAGCTTTTGACAAAATCCAACACCTCTTGATTATAAAAATCTGGAGAGGTTAGGGATTAATGGGACATACCTAAATATAAGAAGGGCAATTTACAACAAGCATATATCAGCTTAAGTTAGCCAATACCAAATTTTAAATGGAGAGAAACTCAAACCCATTCCACTAAAATCAGGAACAAGACATGGCTGTCCATTCTTTCCCTATCTACTCAATATAGTAATTAAAATTTCAGCTGAAGCAATAAGACAACTGAAGAAATCAATGGCATACAAATTAGAAAGAAAGAATCCAAAGTATCATTATTTGCAGATGCTATGATATACCAAGTGACTTAAAAATTCTACCAGGGAACTCCTACAGCTGATCAACACCTTCAGTGAAGTGGCTTGATACAAGGTTAACTCAAATAAATAAATAAATAAATAAATACATAAATAAATAAATCTGTCACATGCCTATACACAAATAACAAATGTACTGACAGGGAAATAATTGAGACAACACACTTCACAATAGCCACAAACAATAAAAAATATCTGAACAATAAAATAACTTCTAGAGTCATTGCCATTCCTGATTTTAAGTTCTTCTACAGAACTATAGTAATAAAAAACCACATTGTATTGGCATAAAATAGACAAGTGGATCAATGGAATTGAATCAAAGTCCCAGACATAAATCCACACACCTATGGACACCTGATTCTTTTATAAAGATGCCAGAAATACACAATGGGAAAAAAGAAGGCATCTTCAACAAATGGTGCTGGTCTAACTGGATGTCAGCATGTAGTAAAATGCAAATAGATCCATATCTATCACCACGGACAAAACTCAAGTGGATCAAAGACCTCAAGATGAAACCATTTACACTAATACTGATAGAAGAGAAAGTGTGGAATAGCCTTAAATGCTTTGGCACAGGAGACAACTTCCTGAACAGAACACTGATAGTACAGGCACTGAGACAACAATTAATAAATGGGACCACATAAAACTGAAAAGATTATGTAAGGCAAGGGACACTGTCAATAGGAGAAAATGGCAGGCTACAGAATGGGACAAGATTTTCGCCATCCACATTCAACAAAAGATTACTATCCAAAATATATAAGAACTCAAGAAATTGAGCATAAAAAAACAAATAATCCAATTTAAAAAATGGGTGCAGAAGAATTTCAGATGGTTCAACATTCTTAGCCATCAGGAAAACAAAAATCAAAATAACTCTGAGAGAATGACCAAGATCAAAACCACAAGTGACAGCTCATGCTGGAGAGAATGTGGAGTAAGAGGACCACTCCTCCATTGCTGGTGGGAATGCAAACTTGTACAGACACCATGGAAATCATTATCTAGATTCTTCAGAAAATTGGTAATCAATCTACTTCAAAATCACTCTTGGACATATACCCAAAGGATGCTCCATCCTATCACAAGGACACTTGCTTAACTATGTTCACAGCAGTTTTTTTCATAATAGCCAGAAACTGGAAATGACCTACATGTCCCTCAACTAAACAATGGATAAAAAATTGTGGCACATTTACACAATGGAGTATTACTCAGCTATTGAAAACAATATTATGAAGTTTGTAGACAAATAGATGGAACTAGAAAAAATCACCCTGAATGACGCAACACAGACCTAGAAAGACAAATATGGTATGTGCTCACTTATAAGTTGACATTAGCTGTAAATTAAAGGACAATCATGTTATAACCACTAGACTCAATGGGAGATGCATGAATCTTACTTGCAAAGGGCAATAAGAAGAGATTTTGTGGGTTGAACAAGGGCACATGGGAATAGGAGCATGAAGGCTCAGGCAGGGTTTGTGGCAGAGAGAGTATTGAAGAGACAATTGGATTTGGGGGGTCTTATGTAGAAACCTAGTGCAGTGGAAACTAGTGCAGTGGAATCTAAGAGAGTGACCCTAGCAAATTCCCCAAGTAATGAGGAATATGGAGCCCAAACTGGCCATCTACTAGGTGGTAAGGCTCCTATCAGTGGGACTGGGACATCAACCCAGCCACAAAACCTTTGTCCTACAATGTGTCCTGCATGTAAGGTGTGCTGCAGTAATGGTGATTAAGAACTTGTGGGAGTGGCCAATCAGTGACTGCTCCATGAGAGGGATCACATGCCTGACACTGCATGGATGGTTAGGAACCAGAAGCTAGTTAGCCCAGAGACCCAAGATCTAACCAAATACGACTGGTAAAGAGAAAAAAAGTCAATAAAAATTCCTAATGATATTCTGCTATAATTATAGATTAATGCCTAGCCCAATTGTTATCAGAGAGTCATCCTCCAGCAACTGATAGGAGCCGATACAGAGACCCACAGCCAAACACAAGGTGAAGCCAGAGAAACCCCACAGAAGAGGAAGAGGAAGGATGTTAAGAGCTAAAAGGGTCAAGAACACAATTCATAGAATCAACTAAGCAGGGCTCATAGCAACTCACAGAGACTGAAGAGACATCATGAACCCTATAAGAATCTGAAGTAGGTCCTCTGCATATGAATTATATTGGTGTTCTTGCGAGACCCCTAACAGCAGGAGTGGGGATTGTCTCTGGTTCTTTTGCATGTGCTTCCTGCTACGTCACCTCATCCAGCCTCGATATGAGGGTGTGTGCCTACTCTTATTGCAATTTGTTGTGACGTGTTTGGCTGATATCCCTAGAAGGCCTGCTTTTTATTTTTTATTTTTGAAGGGAAAGGAAGAAGGATAGATCTGAGGGAGAGGGGAGGGGAATGGGAGGAGTGGAAGTAGAGGAAACTTCAGTTGGAATATAATGTATTGCCGGTAGTGGTGGCATACACCGGTAGGATTTGCTGAAGGAGGCAGAGGCAGGAGGATCATGAGTTCGAGGCCAGCCTGGAATATAATGTATCTGAAGAATAAAAATAAAAATAAAAAGATTAAGGAATAAAGTGGAAGCTGTTGGAGAGTTACCTATGTAACATAATTCAACTGAGACAGGAAGAGGGTACAGCTCAATTAGTGGTGGAATCAGGTAAGAAGAGCAGAAGGCAGCTTTGAGTTGTACTCAGTTTATAAATAAGAAAGAAAAGAATAATAATCTAGAAGAAGGAAAGACCCTATAACATGTGTGGTAAAGTTCAGAGCCCTGTGGCTTTGCTCAGCACCTAATATTATTAAGTCCTTCCTGCAACTCTACTGTCTTGTTTTTTTTCCTAGAAATCAGCACACTGGAGCCCAAGCTGAAATTTTTCCAAGTTCATAGTTTGCTAGAACAAACTAGAAGCTTGAAATGAGACCTTTACCTCAGAAGAGGTAAAGGCTGTATGATATGCTTAGTCCTTAGATACTGTGTGGGACAAAAGACCATGTCCAAAGTCCCAGGGACATAGCCTGGCCTCATTTAAGCATATCTCATAAAGAAACTTCATAGCATCAAAGTTTTTCTTTACTCTCTGCTTCTAATTTGAAACCTTTATTTTATCTCAACTCCCATAGTCAGAGTTTCCGACCAGTCCTAGAAACACATCCCCTCTTGTTATCTTGGAAACATTTTCTCTTCTTGTTCTGTATCTATACTGGTTAATTACCTCATCACTATGGCAAAATACCTGACAGAAGCTGCAAGAGGAAGGATTTACTTTGACTCAGTTTTGGGGAGGTTAGTTGTGATGGTTAATATTGGTTATCAACTTAATAGGATCTACACTCACCTGGGAGACAAACCACTGGGCATGCCTATAAGGACTTACATAGAATAGGCTAGCCCTTGGCAATACCTGTGATGTATTGACTTGATTACACCAGCAGGGCAGGGAAGATCAAGACCCACCATATAAATAGGCAACACCATTCCCTGGGCCTTGGTATCAAACTACATAAGAAAAGGAGAGAAAGAAATAGAGTGAGAGAGAGATGAGAGAGAGAGTTGGAGAGAGAGAGAGAGAGAGAGAGAGAGAGAGAGAAAAAACTTGTTAAGCACAGCATTCATTACTTTGTGCCTAGATGTTCATACAATGCAACCAACTATCTCAAGCCCTTGCTTCCACTCCTTCCACTATGATGGACTGTACCCTCGAGCTGCAAGCTAAATTAAGCCCCTTTCTTCCTTAAGTTACTTCTGTCACAGTACAATATTTTATTACAAAGAAAGTAACTAAGACAAGAGTCTATCATTATAGGGAACACATGTTAAAGTGACTGGGTCTGTGGAGGCAGGAGTTTGTGGTTATCACTTTTCATACCTTGGCAGGTAAGAAATCAGACAACTTAGTCAGCAGGAGCGACAGTGACAGCCCTCAAGTCTAGCCCCCAGTGGCCAACTTCTGCTAACCAGACCATATATCCTAAGAATTCTGCAAACTCTCCAAACAGTGCCAGCAGCATGACACCAACTATTCAAACACATAAGCCCAATAGGGTCATTTCATATTCAAACCATAACACTACCCAAACCCAGTGCTCTGCTTACACTGACTCCCAAATCAATATTTCTCTTCATTATCAAGATCTCTGTTATAGCTATAATTCTAGAGTGTTTCATAACATTTTAGAACTTTATAGGGTATTGAGCCTTTGCACAAGAGAACCAAATGTTGCAGCCATGAGTAATTTAAGAATGTGGAAAGATTTTTGTCAAGTACATATGGCTAAAAACAGGAAGCTGATGTTTATTAAGAAGCTTAGCTGTCTATAATTATTTAACTTTTCTAATACCATATTTTAACTTCATCCTTGGTGTGGAACAATTGTCTATATTCTGTCAATTATATTTTAAATAAACTCTGATTGGCCACTAGTCAGGCAGGAAGTATAGGCGGGACAACAAGACAGGAAGTAGAGGTGGGTCAAGGAGAACAGGAGAATTCTGGAAAGACAGAAGTCCTAGTCTGCAGTAGTTCTTGCCCTGCCTCAGAAGAAACAAGATGTGACTGCCTCACTGAAAAAAGGTACTGAGCCATGTGGCTAGCATAGACAAGAATAATGGGCTAATATAAGTTATAAGAGTTAATAAGAAGCATGAGCTAATGGGCCAATCAGTTTATAACTAATGTAGACCTCTGTGTCATTTCTTTGGAACTTAATGATTGTGGGAACCAGGCAGGACAGAAACCCCAACACATCCTTGTTCATTTATTAATAGATTTTGTACCATCATCTTCCCTCTTTTCTTAACCACTTTCTTTTCTCTTTTCCAAAACACATATATTAATTATAACCTTCAGGCTTGGTTGACTCAAAACTGGATGAGAATACCTCTTCAAGTGTTAAATTACTTACTGTTCTTTAAGGGAAACGATTGAAATGTATATGTCTGCAGCCATCTTGGAGAAAGACATGATTATGAAGGTAGGCATTAAATTAAATTACATTGTGATTCTAAGTTAAATTATCCAAGAACTCACTTTCTCAATAGCTCTGATTCAGTCCCCCAAAATGCCACACACTGTGATTCATACTTCCTTCTCCAAATGACAAAAGTTCCTCACCACCCTGATCTAAGCTGCCTGCTTTGGGCCTTCAATGCTCTCAGGAAGGAATGGGATTATATGTTACAATTTTTCCATGGTGGGCAAGGGAGCCCATTATGCTTAATGGTGCTAAAAATTTCTCATGAGTTCATGCAAATGCATTTTTGGTTTTGTAGAATTTTAAAAATGATGTGTATGCCTATGTGTATGTACCAGGGTGTGTGAAGATGAGTGCAGTTTTCTTCAGGGGTCTGAAGAGGACATCAGATCCCCTGGAGTTGGATTACAGAAGGTGGTGAGTCACCTGAAGTGAGTACTCAGAACTGAAGCTGGGTCCTTTGGAAAAGCAGCAAGTGTTCTTCTAGTTCTCAAAATCCACTCAATTGTTACTACATTAAGGGGAAAGTTGGCCTTGAATACCTTATGAAAGATACATAAATGAAACATGCCTTGTATTCCACTTAAAGACTACAAGGAACTAGAAGCTAGGTGTGACAGCATATACCTGTAATCTCAGTGTTTAGGAGATAAAGTCAGGCGGTTTTCAAGTTCAAGTCAATTCTGGCTTACACAAAAAAAGTCAAAGCCAGCCTGAGCTATACAGTGAGGCCCTCTAAAAATGAGGAGGAAGAGAAGGAGGTGGAGGTGTAAGTTTGTGTAAAAGTGGAAAACTGGATCTGGGAGTCCAACCACTATGTGGCTATTCAGTTTGTTACCTATAGATAGAATGATGTTTTCCTTTCCTCATCCAACCCCATAATCACCACCCAACAACACTCAATATGGTGCTAACTCACTCTTTCATCTTTCTAGGACACACTTCCTGAAGGAAAGAAAGAAAGAAATTGAGAAGAGCCTGGGAAGTCCACCTTCTTCGACCTGGAGGTTTATTGGAGATCTGTATTTAATTCTTTGGGTTTCTGTTTCCTTATCTTCTTCCAAACCAAGACTAGCCTTATATTTGAGTATTGGTACAATAAGCAAAGCTAACTCAAAAACCTCCAGGAGGTGTGATAAATGTGATACTTTAAAGGAAAGCAGTGGTAATTGACTGAACTGCCATCCTCAGATCCCCCAGAAATTTTACAGTACAGTTGTAAATTCTGTAGTAGGCAGAAAACAGCCCCCATAGCATGTCTACAAATTAATTGCCAGAACCAATGAATACATTCTCTTACATCACAAGAGTGGTCCAAGCATCATCAAAATGCTAGAAAACAAAAAGGAATGGATTCTTCCCTGAAAGCCTCAAAAAAGGAACTACCATAAAAACACCTTGATTTGGGTGTAGTTAGGCTAATTTGTGTACCTCCAGTCTCCCAAAGTGTAAAATAATAAATTTGTATTATTTAGGGCCACTAACTTTATGGTGAACAATAGAAAACTCAGACAATTTCCTATTGCCTGACTGCCAAAATTGCATCTTAATGCTGATTCTGTCATAATGTCACATAACAACACTGAGGAAAATTTAAAGTCTGTGCTTCATGATATCGTTTCTTTTTATTGAATTTTTTTCATTTATTATACATACAGACCAGTTTTTCCTCCCTCCTTCTCTCCAGTTCTCTTCATCCACCTCCCTCTACCTCCAACCCTATCCATTCTTCCTCTGTCTCCATTCAGTAAGGGACAGGCCTCCCATGGGCTTGAACAAAGCATGGCACATCAAGTTGAGGCAGAATCAAGCTCTTCCCCCAGCATCAAGGTTAGGGAAGGCAACCCAGTTTGGGGATTGAGTTCCCAACAGCCAGCTCAAGTGCCAGGGACAGGTCCTAGTCCCACTGCTAGGAGCCCCACCAACAGATATACAACTGTCACCCATATGCAGAAGACCTAGTTCAATTCCATGCAGGCTCCCTAGCTGTTGGTCCAGAATCCATGAGCTCCCACGAGCTTGGGTCAGCTATCCCTGTGGGTTCTTCTGTAATCACCTTGACACACCTGGTTCGAACAATCCCTTCTTGCTCTCCTCATCAGGACTCCTGAAGTTCAGCCCAGTGCTTGGCTGTGGATCTCTGCATCTGCTTCCACACAATATTGTTTATTTAAGTCTTATATTCATTTCCTTTTGCTTTGAGACACTAGCAATGGAATCCAGGGCTTTGAGCATGCTAGGTAGATGTTCTGGTGACCTGTGTCCCTAGTCCTTGCATGCTGACTTTCCAGAGTCATGTATATATAATGACAGCTCTCCTTTCACTGGCTAACTTCAGGGTGTGTAAAGGCTGCAAGGTTGAAGGAATTGTTGTCTACTAAGTCAGACTGAACAGTAAATCATTTAATGCAATGACTCTGTGAACTTGTGGTCGGAATTCCTCTGAAAGTCAAACAAACTACCCTTTCTGATGTAATGCTCCTACCTAAGACCATCAGAAAGCACAGATATTTACATTTCAGTTCATACCAGTCACAAAATTACAGTTATGAAGTAGAAATGAGAATAATTTTATGATTGTGATCACCAAAACATGAGGAATTGTAGTAAAGGGTCACAGCATTAGGAAGGTTGAGAACTACTGACTTTATGGGACTTTTAGTGAGAGCAAAGATTTCAGAAGTTAGATATGATAGGGGGCACTCTTGGCTAAATTACATTGGATCTTCTCTGAGTGCCTTAAAGTTCTCACAAGTCCCTAAGAATGAAGAAGGGCTAGCCTGCCTTCCCTGGCACTTCCTGGGGAACTAATAATTCATGTGATAGAGAGGCTGGTCACTCCAGATTCTAGATCTGTGTTCTATTTCTGATCACCTCAAGTTTATCACCATTTAGGGAGTCCCTGAAGCCATTATTACCACAGAAGCTAGACAAGTAGGTGACAGATAAATATTCCTCCACATAGCAGGTAATAAGTTAAGACTATGGAGTTACATCACTTGAAGGTTTGGGGCAGAAAATATGTTCTGATTTCTTTCCAGTCTAACACTGGGCACCAGACAATATAGGTTAATGTCCTGTAAAGAAGTCATTCTTTGCAGGGCGGTGGTGGTGCATGCCTAAATACCAGCACTTGGGAGTGGGAGACAGAGACAGGTGGATCTTTGTGAGTGTGAGGCCAGCCTGGTCTACAGAATGAGTCCCAGGACAGCCAAGGCTATATAGAGAAACCTTGACGCAAAAACAAAACAAAACAAAAGTCATTTATCTTTCTGAGTTCATAAGAAAAACAATCACAAGAAATTTTAATATAAGAAACTTTGTTTCAAGTTAATCAAAAACATTTTTTAAAAAGAACAACCTTGAGTTCCCTGGGACTCTCTGGCAGCCAACTCCATTCCAGCATCTCCCCTGCCTTACTGCTAGGATCTGGAATAACCCCGG
Source organism: Myodes glareolus (assembly GCF_982192425.1). Taxonomy (NCBI): domain Eukaryota; kingdom Metazoa; phylum Chordata; class Mammalia; order Rodentia; family Cricetidae; genus Myodes; species Myodes glareolus. The sequence continues at coordinate 142,314,089 of NC_142053.1, forward strand.
TAGAATCTCTGCCACTCAGACATAGGCCGCACCAGTCAGTTAAAACTGGTGAGAGACCCAGCTGCTTGTGAAGCTGTTCCTCTTCCTAGATTTGGTTCCTAAGGACTCTTCCCCTCAGTCCACTTTGCCCCAGCTCTTTCTGTCCTGCAGCTGAGAACTGCCCTCAGCCCCAGGGCTTCCATCACCCAGGTACAAGTTACACCAGTCAAAAGAGAGAAAAGCCACACCAGCTGAACAGACTTCAGTTGCTCAGGTGCAGGCCACATGAATCAGATGAAAAGAGACCCCTGCTGCACCAAAGGCCAAGCAAATCTCCAGAAGGGAGACACCCAACTTGGACAGAGACTCCCAACTAGATCAGAGGTCACACAAGTCTACAGAACCAGGCAACAAAAACTAGAAAACCAAAGAGGAAACAAATCAAGAAACGAAACACCTATCCAACAATCAAAAACTCAGAAATTGGAAACTAGAATTATCTTTCCAAACACAAATGCCTAAACTCCAGTGTCAAAATGCAATCAACAACAGCCAGGGTAATATGGCACCAACAGAACCCAGCTATCCTAGAACAGCAACACCTGGATATTCCAGCACAGCAAGCTCACAAGAAAACGACCTTAAAAACAACTTTATGAAGATGATAGAAGTTCTTAAAGAGAAAATTAAACATTCCCTTAAAGAAATCATGGGAAGGCATCTGTGACCACCAGAGCCTTGGCCCAGACTGCCTCTGGAGAGGTGAGTGTCCCAGTTCCCGGTTGGAGGGCTCTGCTCTCTAGGCCCTAGCCATGGGAGGCACATCCCATGTTCCAACCACATCCACCAAACTCCAGAGACCCTGGAACAGCCTCCTCACATGTGCCACCATTCCCCCACTGCATCTGACTGCCCTTGAAGAGAGCCTTGGCCCCACCTACATCCATAGGAGTCCCAGAAGCATATCAGCATTCACTTGAAGCACAGACCTGCCTGAACCTGGAGGAAGAGCGACCACCTAAGCCACAAGTCCCACCTATACCAATTGGAGGAAGAAGGACTCCCTGAAGCACAGGCCCCACCTTCACCCACTAGAGGAAGAGATGGGCAGATGGCAGTATAGAACACATTCAACAACATAAAGACCAATATGACACTACCAGAACCTAGTCGTTCTACAACTGGGAGACCTGAACAACCTAACCCAGAAGAAGCATAAGAAAATGACCATAAATATAACCTTATGAAGATGGTAGAGACCCTTAAAAAGGAAAGGGGAAAATCTCTTAAAGAAATAGAGGAAAACACAAACAAAAAACTAGAAGAAATCAATAAATCTCTTTAAAAAAAAAACAATCTAACAGGTGAAGCAAACAGTTCAAGACTTGAAAATTGAACTGAGAATCAATAAAGAATATTGAGAATCAATATTGAAAGAGAATCAATAAAGAAAACACAAACCAAGGGAATTCTGTAAAATCTGGGTAAATGAACGGGAACTACAGATGCTAGCATAACCAACAGATTGCAGAAATGGAAGAAAGAATCTCAGGAGTTGAAGATAAGATAAAGAAAAGGGATTCATTGGTCAAAGAAAATGTTAAATCTAACAAATACTTAACACAAAGCGTCCAGGAAATCTGGGGTACCATGAAAAGAACAAAACTTAGAATAATAGGGATAGAAGGAAAAGAAATCCAGCTCAAAGGCACAGAAAATATATTCAGCAAAATTATTTTTAAAAAAATCATTCCCAATCTAAAGAAGGATATGCCTATGAAGGTACAAGAATCTTACAGAACACCAAATAGACTGGACCAAAAACGAAAAAGACCCCTTGGCATATAATAATCAAAAACTAAACATACAGAATAAAGAAAGAATATTAAGAGCTACAAAGGAAGAAGGCCAGGTAACATATAAATACAGACCCATCAAAATTACACCCAAATTCTCAATGGAAACACCAGCCAGAAGGTCCTGGACTGATGTACTGCAGACATGAAGAGATCATGGATACAGACCAAACTATACATAACAAAGCTTTCAGTCACCATCGATGAAGAAAACAAGGTATTCCATGACAAAACCAGATTTAAACAATACCAATCCACAAATTCATCCTTACAGAAAGTACTAGAAGGAAAACTCCAACCCAAGGAAGTTAGTTGTACCCACGAAAACATAGACAACATATAACTTCTCACCTCACTCCAACAAACCCCCCAAAAGGGAAACACACAAACACAACCACCAAAAAATAACAGGAATAGACAATTGCTGATCACTAATGTCTCTTAATATCAGTTGACTCAATTCACCTATAAAAAGCCTGTAAAAATACGAAAGCAGGATCCATCTTTCAGCTGCATATAACAAACACACCTCAATGTCAAAGACAGGCTTTACCTGAAAGTAAAAAAATGGGCAAAGATTTTCCAATCAAATGGACATTAGAAGCAAGCAAAAATCTAACAAAATAGACTTCAAACTAAAATCAATAAAAAAGATAGAGAAGGACACTTCGTACTCATCACAGGAAAACTACATCAAGATGTCTCAATTCTGAACATTTATGCCCCAAACACAAAAGCACCCACGTATTTGAAAGAAACATTACTAAAGCTTAAATTGCATATCAAACCACACACACTAATAGTGGGATACTTCAACACCCCACTCTCACTAATGGACAATTCAGGCAGACAGAAACTTAACAGAGAAATTAGAGAACTAACAGATGTCATGACTCAAATGGACTTAATAGAAATCTACAGAACATTTCACCCAAATACAAAAGAATATACCTCCCTCTCAGCACATCATGGAACATTCTCTAAAACTTACCTCATACTCGATCACAAAGCAAACCTCAACAGATACAAAAAAATTGGAATAACCCCTGTATCTTATTAGATCACCATGGCTTAAAGTTAGAATTCAACAACAACACTAATTGTAGAATGCCTACAAACTAATTGGAAATTGAACAATGCTCTACAGAATCACCACTGGGTCTAGGAAGAAATAAAGAAATTAAAGACTTCTTAAAATTCAATGAAAATTGGTGCACAACATACGCAAACTTATGGGAAACTATAAAAGAAGAAAGTTTATAGCACTAAGTGCTTATATAAAGAAAATGGAGAAATCTCACACTATTGACTTAACAGCACACCTGAAAGCTCTAGAGCAAAAATAAACAGACTCACCCAAGAGGAGTAGAGGACAGGACATAATCAAATTGAGGGCTGAAAATCAACAAGGTAGACAAACCCTTATCCAAAGTAACTAAAAGGCATAAAGAGAATATCCAATTAACAAAATTAGAAACAAAATGAGGGACATATTAACAGACACTGAGAAAATCCAAAGAATCATCACGTCATACTTCAAAATACTATATTCCACAAAATTGAAAAATCTAAAAGAAATGGACAGCTTTCTCAATAAATACTAATTTCAAAGCTAAATCAAGATACGATAAACATTTTAATTAGACCTATAACCCCCAAGGAAATAGAAGCAGTTATTAAGTTATTAACAACAACAACAAAAAAGCCCAGGGCCAGATGATTTTAGTGCAGAATTCTACCAGACCTTCAAAGAAGAGCTAATGCCTATACTCCTCAAATTATTCCACAAAATAGAAACAGAAGAAATATCACCAAATTCATTTAATGAGGCTACACTCACCCTGATACCCAAGCCATACAAAGACTCAACAAAGAAAGAGAATTGCAGACCAATTTCCCTCGTGAACATAGATGCAAAAACACTCAACAAAATACTTACAGACTGAATCAGAAAACACGGCAAAATCATCTACCATGATCAAGTAGGCTTCATCCTAAAGATGCAGGAATGGTTTAATAGATAAAATATATCAAGGTAATCCACTGCATAAGTAAAATGAAAGAAAAAAATCACATGTTACATTACTAGATGCTAAAAAAAAGTCTTTGAAAAATCCAGCACCTTTTTATGATAGAAGTCTTGGAGAGATCAGGGATACAAAGGATATACATAAACATAATAAAAACAATATACAGCAAGCCGACAACCAACATCAAATTAAAAGGAGAGAAACTCAAAGCAATTCCACTAAAATCAGGAACAAGAAAACACAGTTCACTCTCTCCATATCTATTCAATATAATACTACGTGTTTTAGCTATGACAATAAGACAACTGAAGGAGATCAAGGGGATACAAACTGGAAAGGATGAAGGCAAAGTATCATTATCTGCAGATAATATGGTAGATACACAAGCAGCCACAAAAAATTCTACCAGGGAACTCCGACAGCTGATGAACACCTTCAGCAAAGTGACTGGATATAAATTAAATAGATTTAAAAAAACTGTAGCCCTCCTATACACAAATGATAAACTGGCAAAAAAGAAATCAGAGAAATAGCACCCTTCACAATAGCTACAAATAGCATTAGATATCTTGGTGTAACTCTAACAAGCAAGTGAAAGGGCTATATGACAAGAACATCATCTTTGAAGAAAGAAATTGAAGAAGATATCAGAAGATGGAAAAATTTCCCATGCTCTTGGATAGGTAGGATTAACATAGTAAAAACAGCAATCTGACAAAAAGCAATCAACAGATTCAAAGCAATCCCTACATTAAAATCCCAACACAATCCTTTACAGACCTTGAAAGAACAATACCCAACTTCATACGAGAAAAAAAAAAACAGGATAGCTAAAACAATCCTGTACAAAAACAAACAAACAAACAAACAAAAAACTTCCAGAGGTATCAAAATCCCTGATTTCAAGCTCTATGACAGAGCTATACTAGTAATAACAAATAAAAAGCCTGCTTAGTATTGGCATAAAACAGATGGGTTGATAATGTAATTGAATCAAAGACATGAAAGTAAATGTACACACCTGTGGACATTTGATTTTTGACAAAGAAGCCAAAATTATATAATGGAGTAAACAAAGCATATTCAATAAATGGTGTTGCTCTAACTGGCTATCAGCATGTAGACGAATGCAAATAGATCCATATCTATCACCATGCACAAAACTCAAGTTCAAGAGGTTTAAAGACCAACATAAATCCAGATACTCTGAGCCTGATAGAAGAGAAAGTGGGGAATAGCCTTGAATGTATTGGCACAAGAGACAATTTTCTGAACAGAACACCAATAATGCAGGAACGAAGATCTGCAATTAACAAATGGGATCTCGTGAAACTGAAAAGCTTTTATAAGGCAAGGACACTGTTAAAAGGACAAAGCGACCGCCCACAGAATGGGAAAAGGTCTTCTCCAAATCCACATCTTTCAGAGGACTAATATCCAAAATATAAAAAGAACTCAAGAAACTAGACATCTAAAAACCAAATAATCCAATTAAAAATGGGAGTACAAATCTAAGCAGAGAATTCTCAACAGAAGAATCTTAAATGGCCAAGAAACACTTAAAGAAATATTTATCATCCTTAGCTGTCAGGGAAATGCAAATCAAAGCACACTGAGATTCCATCTTACAATTGTCAAATGGCTAAGATTAATTACACAAGTGACAGCTAATGCTGGAGAGGATGTGGAACAAGGGAAACACTCCTCCACTACTGGTGGCAGTGCAAACTTGCACAGCCACTTTGGAAATGAATATGGTGGTTTCTCAGGAAATTGGGAACTGATCTACCTCAAGACCCAACTAACTATACCACTCTTGGACATATATCCAAAGGATGCTCTACCATACCACAATGTGACTTACTCAACTATGTTAAAAAGTTTTAATCATAATAGCCAGAAACTGTAAACAACCTAGATGTCCCTCAACCAAAGAATAGATAACAAAAACTTGAAACATTTACACAATGAAGTATTACTCAGCTGTTAAAAAAAACAAAAACAAAAACAAAACCCAATGATACCAGGAAACTCTATGGCAAATGGATGGAACTAGAAAAGAGTATCCTGTGTAAGGTATTCCAGACCTACAAAGACAAACATGGTATGCACTCACTTAAAATGGACATTAGCTGTGAATTAAAGAATAATCATGTTTCAATCCATAGAGTCAAAGAAGCTAGGTAACACAGAGGGATAAAGGGGGAATGCACAAATGTCACTATGAAGGAGAAATAGAATGGACATTACTTGTGGGCAGGGGAGACTAGAAATAGGGTGGGGATAGGAACGAGAAGGATTAGGTGGGGATAGGGTGGGGATAGGAACAAGAAGGATTAGGTGGGGATAGGGTGAGGATAGGGACAAGAAGGATTAGGTGGGGGAGAGGGGCAGAAGAGAGAACTGGAAAGACAACTGGAATATGGGGGTATCTCTGGGATGAGCTAGAAACAAAGCAGTGGAAGCTCCCAGGAATCGATGAGGGTGACTCCTAGCAATGGGAGTTATGGAGCCTTCACCAATCATTTTCTATAACCAGGCAAGACTTCCAGTGGAGTGACTGGGACACCAACCCAGCAACCCAGGGTTCTTCAACCTACAATTTATTCTGCCTATAAGATGTGCTGGGGTAAAGATGACACAGAAATTGTGGGATGATCAACCAATGGTTGACATGTTTAGAGATCCATAACCTGAAATGGAGCTCCGCCCTGAGGGCCAGAATCCAGAGGCTGAATACTACAGAGACCTAAAATAGAACCACACATAAATGACAAAAAAAATAGCCAATGAAATGACTCCTAATGATATTCTGCTGCAATCAGAGATTATTGCCTAGCCTAACTACATCAGAAAAGCTTTACCTAGCAACTGATGAAAACAGATAAACATTAGGTGGAGCTCAGGAAATCCTTCAGAAGAGGGGGAGGAAGGATTATCGAAGTCAGAGGGATCAAGGACACCACAACAAAACCCACAGAACCAAAGTGTAAATGTGTGTGCCTTTTGAAGGTTACATTTCTAATCTGTTTGTGTGATTGCTGGGAAGGGTAAAAAAAAATGTTCTGTATTAAAGAGAAACATGTTAATTACAAAAATATTGTTTGTATCATATGTAACAGTGAAGTGGTGCTCTCTGGAATGGAACCCTGTAAAGTTGGGCTTTAGAAGCTGGCACTGAGCTAATTGTGCTGAAGCAGCTGGTTGATTGGAAAGAATGTCTTCAGGGCTATTGCTAGAGAGCAGTAATAGAATGATTTTTTTTCAGAAATATTTAATTTCTTCATAAAAATAAGTTGAATATTTTTATAAATATGTAATCTAATAGAATGAAAATAGAATAAACATAGTGTATAGAATACTGAATTTGACATTACTGAATAAATGAACAAATGATTTCAAAAAAAATAAATAAATAAAAAGCCCACAGAACCAACTAACCTGGGCTCATAGGGGCTCACAGGAACTGAAGCAACAACCAAAGAGCCTGAATGAGAGTGATCTAGGCCCTCTGCATATGTTACAGTTTTGTAACTTGGCCTTTTTATGAGACTCATAACAGTGAGAGCATGGGCCATCACTGAATCTGTTGCCTGCTTTGGGGATACTTTCCTCATATTGGTTTGCCTTGCCCAGCCTTAATAGAAGAGGAGGTGCCTAGTCTCACTGCAACTTGATATACCACAACTAACTGCTTTCCATAGGAGGACTGCTTGTATCTGAAGAGAAACAGTGGAAGAGGAGTGGGTGAGCAGAAGGAGGAATTTGGAGGAGAGGAGGGAAAAGAAACTTTAATTGGGATATAAAAATAAACAACAACAAAAAACAACCTTGAAAGATGGATATAATTTTCCCTTATTATAATAAAACCTCAGATTACAAAATCCTGTGTAAGCTTCTCTTTTCTTTGAAACAAACTCGAAGCAGAAAAGAGAAACTAAAATGTTGAGGCAAATATGGAGCTATTTTAGAAGGGCAAAAATTCAGCATGCATGTGATTTCTACATATTACAAATATTTCAATAGCTCCTTCTAGAAAGTTCAACACAAAGAAACTACACTTAACCTTTAATCAAAAGACTCTGTGTTTGCTTTTTTCTCATTGATTTCTAAAATTGGAATGCAGAAAGCATACTTTCTTTTTTTTGTAAATTAGTATCTTGAAATCGGCACTCTTTCTTATGCTGTATATCAATGAACATACCAACCATAACCTTAAGAGTTTATAGGAATGAAGTCTTCTTAAGGGTATTCGAGAGAGAAAATTCCTTTAAAATGCAAAATAACAAAGGACCACAAAATTAACTGGTCAAAGGCACAACTGTATGTAATCTGCATTATATGCTACATATGTTTCATTGCTTGTTTCTATTAAAACATCAGGGATGTGTTTTGGAATTCCTGCTCATCTTAAAGATATACACCTCTCACCTTCACTCTCATTAGTGAAATCTGGCAGGACTTTAGAAACTACCCCCTTTAGGCAGAAGAGGAACCATACTACTCAACAGACTTCTTGGGAAAGCCTCTTGCAGGTTTGTGATTGTGGGAACGTGCATGAGTGGTGGGGAAATTTGGTCACTACTTCTTGGTGAGTTTCAAAGCTACCACATAAGCTAATAGCTCTACTAACATAGAAAGAACTCTTGACCATTCCTGTCCTTGGTCACACATGCCTTATTCTGAAAACATTTAGGAAAATTCCAGGAGGCTTAGTGAGATTGGAGATAGCAAAAGGCATTAGTGATACACATCAGTTACTCAAGAAAGCTAAGAAAACAATTTATCAACAGGAAGTGTTTCATCTTCTGCTCAAGTTTACATGTTAGACAAATTATGAAGTAAGTGAAGTTAATTTTCATTGTCCAATTGTATCTTCTTTTGCTTATCAAAATGGATAAAATGTGGAGAGAAGGCAAATTAATAAACAGAATGACATAGTTATATGTGAGACATGAAAGCAGAATGTGCTGGGCTAGGGAAGAAAGAAGACTAGTGAACTGGGTTGTGGACAATGAGGGGAGGAGGATCAGGAAGAACAAAATGTACATAAAAATAGCTCCAAAATGTCAAGGTGAAGGCACACATCTTTAATCCCAGCATTATGGGAGGCAGAGGAAGGTGGATCTCTGTGAGTTCAAGGCCAGCCTCATCTACAAAATGAGATCTAGAATAGCCATGGCTTTTAAACAGAAAAAGAACAGTATCAAAGGATAAAGGAAGGGAGGAAGAAAAAAAGAAAGTGTCATCATTTGTTTGTATACTCATTCTAATAAAACTAATAAAAATGGACAAATCAAAAGATTTTTAAATACTGAAGTGTTCACGTACAGTAGAAAATTGTCTGGTCTTTAAAGAAATAAAATTCTGATAGGTGCTATGACATGGATGTATCGTAAAGATAGTATACTATGTGAAATAAAGAAGACACAAAAGGTCAAATACTATATGATTATACTCGTATCAGAAGAGTAAAGTAAGACACAGAAAGTTGAACAGAGGCTACCAGGAAAATGGAATTAGTATTTAAGGAATACAGAGTTTTTGTTTTGAATGATGAAAAACTTTTGAGGTAAATGGTAGTGATGATCACACAACAATGTGAATGCATTTAAAGATGGTGAATTGTACCCTTAAAAGTGATCAAATTAATCCATTTTATTCATGTGCATTTCATCCAAAATAAAAGAAAGAGCTTATCAAAAGTGGTTTGAGCTATGTGTGGCAGCATACACCTGCACTCAGACAGGAACATCACAAATATGAAAACACCCTCAACTACATATGTAGACTCCCCCATCTCAGAAAAACATGTAGGTTGAGCAGTGTTTCCCTGTTTCCTCATCTTTTAAAAAATACTTATTCATTTATTTTATGTGCATGTGTGTCTATGTGAGTGTGGCACATGTGTGCAGGTGCTCATAGAAGTCAGAAGAGGATATTAGTTCCCCTAGAGCTGGAGTAACAGGTGGTTTTAAGACACCAACATGGGTAGTGGGAACTAAACTATAGTCCACTGGGAAGTACAGGAACCCCTCTTAACCACTGAACCATCTCTACAGGTCTTCTTCACATCTTAAAATGATGCTGAGATTCACTAGCACAGTAGTGGCATGACTGTTATGGAGCTAACCAGCTGTTGTCTGGTTGAATTTGAGGCATTTTCCACAAGAGTGAATTCATGCCTAGTAATGTAAATCTAGTCAAAAACCCATGGCTGAAGTGGTCACTGGTCAAAGGTAGAAACTTAATAATGTTAATTAGCTAAATTTACATAGTGCCAATCTGCCTTCTAAGTATTTGCAATTATATCCATAGACAAATGCTACTCTCAACTCTAATTAGTAAAGCTTCTCTTTGCAGTGAAAGCAGTGAATGAAGAGATACATGGCTTTTTAAGGTTCTGAGAATAAGCGGCACTTCAGTGGTCTTAAAGGAACCCTGTAAGACTCAGGGAACATCATAGAAAAGAGGACAGAAAAAATGTTGAAAAATGAAGATAAGGAAAAGGGCTGTGCATTGCCATGTCCAAGGAATAACATAACCAGTGCAAGATCACATGATCACACAGTAGCTTTGGCTGCCCAAAATGGGCCTGCACAAGATTTGGCTATTAACAATAAATCATGAACTAGGAAGAGGATAACAGTATTCTTCCTACCTCTTCCTACAAAATTACTGGATACTGATGGATTCTGGAGAAGGGGGCAGCTATTTTCTTTAGTTGTATATCTACTTACATATAATACCACTAAGCTCCAATGGACAATTTCAAACCCACAGTCACACAGATGACCCTTGTGAAATGCAATTGATCACAAAACATAACAAATAGATGTGAATGTGGGAAAGGAACTTGTAGGGTATAGAGGTGAGAAGAGTGGGAGAGACATAAGGGAAGATGGGGGTAACCATGATCTTAATTCACTATTTGGGAGTGGATATGCATGCATGTGTGTGTAACTATCAAAGAATTGATTTAATGCAAGAATTTTTTTTGAAAGCAAATTTTATTAAATTATAAAAGTTTCCATTTCCGCCCCTCTTCCCAACACCCTCCCACTCCCCCCAATCCCTCTCCTCCTCCCTCTTCGTCCCTTAGGGCAGTCAGGGTTTCCTGCCCTGTGGGAAGTTCAAGTTCCTCCCCCCTCCCTCCAGGTCCAGGAAGGTGAGTATCCAAACAGACTGGATCCCCAAAATCCAGTATATGCAGAGGAAACAAGTCCCAGTATCATAGTCAATGGCTTTTCAGAAAGACTTCGGGCCAGCCACATTCAGAGAATCCGGCCAAATTCCGAGAATCTGGATAGATCACGTCCTCGTTCAGTCCCAGTCCAACTGGCCTTGGTAAACTCTCATTAGATCCGTTCCCTTGTATCAGTGGGTGAAAGCATCCCTCGCAGTCCTGATTTCGTTTTTCATGTTCTTCCTCCTTCTGCTCCTCATTTGGACCTTGGGGGGCTCAGTTCGGTGCTCCAATGTGGGTCTCTGTCTATATCGCCGTCCTTCGTCAGATGAAGGATCTATGGTGATAAGCAAAATATTCATCAGTATGGTTATGGGCCACAGCCGATTCAGGCACCCTCTCCTCTGTCCAGAGAACAATCTGGGGGATCTCTCCAGTAGATCCATATCAATCACCATGCACAAAAATCAAGTCCAAATGGATTAAAGACATCAACATTAATCCGTCCACTTTGAACCTGATAGAAGAGAAAGTCGGAAGTAGTCTACAAGATATAGGCACAGGAGGCCTCTTCCTAAGTAGGACCCCAGTAGCACAGACAATAAGAGAAACAATGAAAAAATGGGATCTACTGAAACTGAGAAGCTTCTGTAAAGCAAAGGACATTGTCAGTAAGACAAATAGGCTGCCTTCTGACTGGGAGATGATCTTCACCAACCCCTCATCAGACAAAGGTCTGATCTCCAAAATATACAAAGAACTTAAGAAACTAGACACTAAAACTCTAATTAACCCAATTAAAAAATGGGGTACTGAACTTAACATTGAATTCACAACAGATGAACTTCGAATGGCCAGAAGACACTTAAGGTCATGCTCAACCTCCTTAGTGATCAGGGAAATGCAAATCAAAACCACTTTGAGATACCATCTTACACCTGTCAGAATAGCTAAAGTCAAAAACACCAATGATAGCCTATGCTGGAGAGGATGTGGGGAGAGAGGAACACTCACCCATTGTTGGTGGGAATGCAAACTCGTGCAGCCACTGTGGAAATCAGTGTGGCGGTTTCTCAGGAAACTGGGAGTCAACCTCCCTCAGGACCCAGCAATTCCACTCTTGGGAATATACCCTAGAGATTCCCTAACATACTACAAAAGCATTTGTTCTACTATGTTCATAGCAGCACTATTTGTAATAGCCAGAACCTGGAAACAGCCTAGGTGCCCCTCAATAGAAGAATGGTTAAAAAAAGGTGTGGAACATATACACATTAGAGTTTTACTCAGCGGTAAAAAACAATGACATCTTGAATTTTGCATGCAAATGGATGGAAATAGAAAACGCTTTACTGAGTGAGGTAAGCCAGACCCAAAAAGAGGAACACGGTATGTATTCACTCATAAGTGGATTCTAACCATAATTAAAGGTCTTTGAGCCTATTATTCGTGATCCTAGAGAAGCTAAATAAGAAGATGAACCTGATGAAGATTATTTAGCTATCCGCCAGGAGGTAGGAAATAGACAAGAGTCCCAGGTAACCTCAGGTGCATTGGGGAGGGTGGGAGGGTTGATGGAAGGGGAGAGGGTTAGAGAGAAGGGAGTAGGGGAGGAATGGGGAAAGCTCGGTGGCCTGGGATGGGGGGAGGAGGGAGGAAGGATGAATATGGGATCAGGGAAGAATATATTTCAACTAAGGGAGTCATTTTAGGGTTTACAGGAGACTTGATTATATATGGGATCCCAGGTCCAAGGAGAGATCCCCCAGATTAATGCAAGAATTTTTTTAAGAATAAGCATAGATAATATTTGTTGGATCCGCTCCTCGAGGCGCTGTGCAGGGCTGTTTACCCCACCAGTCTAAGCTTTCTGTCATCTCCTCTGCTCACCCCACCAGCTAGGGGAATTAGCATAGAGAGCTTTATCCTTTATTGACATGGTAATTCCACCTGCAAACAAGGGTTCTTGCAGTGGCACCTGAGATGTCTGTCACTGCAGCTAGCTCGAGCCCCCCTGCCCTGTTCCTCCTGTCACTGGTGCCAAGAGCTCAACACCTTGATCTCACTCCCAGCTGGAAGGGGGTTCTCGTCCTTCAGCCCCCAAGTATTTAAACCTGGAATTTCACTGAATAAAGTTGACATTTACCTTTTGGGCAAATGATCCAGCTCTCTCTGTGTCTGTGTGTGTCTGTTTTTGACTCCTAGGACATTGTTCCAAGTTCGCGGCTCGATACATAAAGCGTGCACCGTATCGGGGGACAGGGGCTCGCAGAATTGGGTGGGACATCTGGAGGCACCGCTTGAGATTGGAGAAAAAACAGCTGTGTTCTGCTCGTCTGCAAGAACTTTGGGGAGGTAAGATCCCGTGGGAGTCACCCTCAAGGAATTGAACTGGCCAGCATCATAAGTGTGTAAGAGTGCAGGAGGGTGAATTGGCTTGGATTCGGACAAATGGGTGCCGATTTGTCTGTTCTGGCGTTTGAAGACCGGTTAGCAGACCAGATGTTGGACCTCGTAGGGAGGCTAGGCTCCAAGATCAGAATAGACACAGCGCAGGAGATCATAAAGACAATTTCAGAGTTCAGACCTTGGTTCTCACTAATAGGAGGTTTTAATATCGTGGACTGGGAACAAGTCAGGGCTGACCTTTGTATTGCTCAGAGAGAACGGGGAGTTAAGGCCTTCCCCCTAGCGATCTATTTGCTATGGCATCTTATCAGAGATACCCTCCTCAGTGAGGATGTAATAGTGAAGGAACAGTTTAGAGGTTTTGAACAAAACCCTTGAGAAGATTCAGAAAGTAGAATCTGTGAGCTCTATCAGGAGTTTTGAGGAGCAAGAAATCAAAAGCATTGAGAATTTAGAAGAGGAAGAGGAAATATTAGAAGGCAAAATCACACTTCTAATCAAACAGCTAGAAAAAGAGGAAGCCGGGGCCGCTAACAGAGATCTCCCTATGAGACCCCCGACACAAAAAACATTTTTTGCCACCCCAAACCGTTGTGCTACGACTCTCGCCCCTGTGGACCTAGAGGCGGGAACTCGAGAGATGTTAGAGGGACCTAATAATCTGGGTAGAGAAAGGCCAAATTATCCTGCTGAGGAAACTACCGGTCAGCAAGTACATAGAATCAGACAGCTTGACTCTTTGGTCTTTAAGGATGTCAAGCAACTGAAAGAGGCAGTCGTTACCTACAGAGCTCACGCGTCTTTTACTGTGGCATTGTTGGAGTCCTTTGCTAAACTTAACCTTACACCCAGCGATTGGACACAACTTTGCAGGGCCTGTCTCTCCGGGGGGGAATATTTGCTGTGGAGGGGTGACATGCGAAAAAATTGCAAGGAGACCACGTGGTATAATGCCACTGCAGGTTTTCCCCAGCATAACCTTGACATGCTACTTGGTGAGGGTCAATATTCTGACCACGCAGCACAGAATACCTACGATCCCGCAGTTTATGCTCAAATTGCTGTCACTGCGATCAAGGCCTGGAAAACTCTGCCCAATGCTAGAACAGGGGAGCAGCTTTCAAAAATTGTACAAGGACCTACAGAGCCTTATTCTGAGTTCATTGACCACCTTTTAGAGGTGGGCAATCGTGCTCTTGGGGGTATAAATTCATCAATGCCAGTAATAAAACTGTTAGCTTATGAAAATGCTAACTGAGTCTGCCGAGGGATTCTGTGCTCATATAGAAACAGGAGCCTAGATGATTTTATCCACCTATGCAGAGACGTGGATACTCCCCCTGTGGTGGGACAGGCGACTGCTTCTGCCCCTAGGGAGGTTCCAGGCAGAGCTAGCTCTGGGAATTGTTTTCATTGTGGCAGGCCAGGCCAAGCCGCAGAGCCGCACAGAGCAGTGGAGCCTGGCAGCGCAGGGGGGGAGCAGAGTGCGTACTTGGCCCCAGCAGCCGCTGTGACAGACAGCGGCCCCATGGGGGATGAGGGTGGCACATGCTTCCCATCCCAGCTCTTTGGAGACAGAGACCTACAGATCTCTGTGTGTCCAAGGCAAGCCTGGTTATAGTTAAGTTCCTAAAACAGCTAAAATACATTGCTCTCAGAGACCGGCGAGGGGAGCCTGTTATGGTGCACAGGTCGGCAGGATTTGCCTCATCTAGCCAGTGACATCTGGCATGGTCCAGGTCATGTACTAATGTAGCATGGTCCAGTTCATGTATTAATTGGGGAAGGGAGTGGTAAGTATGTTTCCACAGGATGCAGAGCACTCCATTTGGGTTCCAGAGACCTGAGGGGACCGTGGATTCCTCCATCCAGGGACCTGAGGACAAGACAAGATCAGGAGGCCCCGCAGACGCGGCGGAGATGGTGGATTCTTGAGAAACAATCCAGCGCCTGATTTTACCTTTTTCCCAGCTCACTACCCTTGCTCTGCCTTGATCTGTCAGTCATAGCCATGCCTGCTAGATGCGGCTGCTTCCCCTATACTGTCAGCAGCTTCTGCTGCATGCTGCGGGAACCTTGCCGAGGCAGACTGAAATGCCATGGCCATTCACATTGAGCTAAATTTACAATTGAGTACTGCAGTTTATCTTTACGGACTGGGTACGGGTTTCTGACCTCTGCTGGTCAGGAAATAGGCTTTTTGCTATCTTCCTGGACCCTGATATGCAAGATTTGCTAATTGGCATTATTGTCAATCTAGTTAGATTTACCAGAGGCCTTTTTCCCGCTGGTACTGGCCCTTGCTTAAGGGGCATCGTCTCTGAGCAGGTTTTTAAGGATTGTGCTGAGCACAGTTTCCTTTTGATATGCTTGTGTGTACTGGTGCATCATCCCTTGGTGCTGAGCCAGTGGCTACTCAGGTCCGCCACACGGCTAGTCCTATTAAGCATTCGCCTCGGAGTATCTCTCAGCTTAATTCTGGCTGAACTTGTGGATGCATGACCTGAGCCAAAGACGGGTTTGTTTGCATGGAGGGGCAATCTCAACCTAAGACAGGGATGCATTTGGACCTGGGCACATTCCGTAGATGGGTACAGAGATCTAACCTGGCTTCTGTCACGCCTAAGACAGGCCTGGTCATCATATTTTATATTTAAAAAGGGAGACCTGTTGGATCCCAGGCCTTTCCCGGCTCCTCGAGGTGCTATGCAGGACTGTTTACCCCACCAGTCTAAGCTTCTTGTCATCTCCTCTGCTCACCCCACCAGCTAGGGGAATTAGCATAGAGAGCTTTATCCTTTATTGACATGGTAATTCCACCTGCAAACAAGGGTTCTTGCAGTGGCACCTGAAATGTCTGTCACTGCAGCTAGCTCGAACCCCTCTGCCCCGTTCCTCCTGTCACTGGTGCCAAGAGCTCAACACCTTGATCTCACTCCCAGCTGGAAGGGGGTTCTCGTCCTTCAGCCCCCAAGTATTTAAACCTGGAATTTCACTGAATAAAGTTGACATTTACCTTTTGGGCAAATGATCCAGCTCTCTCTGTGCCTGTGTGTGTCTGTTTTTGACTCCTAGGACATTGTTCCAAGTTCGCGGCTCGATATGGAAAGCACGCACCGTATCGGGGGACAGGGGCTTGCAGAATTGGGTGGGACAAATATTCTTTTTCATTTTTTGAAAAATAATGACCCTCCATTATAAGTTTGGATTAGCAGTCCACACTTTGTTCTTTGCATTTTTAGTATCATGAATTATCTGAGAGTTCCACTAATGTGAAACATTGTCCCACGTCTAGTACACTGATACAGCCTCATCTTTTCCACCAGAATTCCGTTCTTGAATTTGTGCCTCTAAGTTTTTCTTAACTCAGTTACCCTGGCTGCATATCAAGAACAACTTTCACTAGATCAGCAAGTCCATATGCCCATGGAGAGTCATCTTCTACAATTTCATTTGCCTTCAACTAGAAACATGCAAAATGTGAAGTGTCATGTTGCATAGCTATAATCTCAACATTTATGTGGCAGAGACAGAAAGATTCCAAAAAGAAAAAATGTGAAAGTTGAAGAAACCTAGAGTCACCCACACACCAGACTTAAGAGTCTCTGCCACACTATACACAAACTACTTGCTGTTGTTTTCTGTCATGTAACCTGGATATGGACTTGCCTCATGTACTATTTCAAAATCCAGCTAAAGAAATGACCTGATCCACAGTTGATAGCAAGTCTGAAAGTCCATCTGAGTGTCTTTAAACGTAGAACAAATTCAAGACCCACTGGGCAGCTGAATAAAGTATTAGTGGTAAATGACAAATTTCACACTTCCAGTTAGGACAATCAGAGTGGCATGGAATATTAATAGCAGTGGTTGAAACGTTAAATTATTTTGCCTATAGAATCTCTCTCCTATATGGAGAGAAAAAGCACAAACTTTGCTAAAACTGTATGAACTGTAAAATATTTACAGTAACCAATCAGTGACTGACTCTAAAGGATATGATATGACTGGTCAGTTACCATGCACTTCTCATTTACATTGGCAATCTCCGGAACTTTGTACCTCAAGAAATTACTTACAGTTATTATACGGTGGTTACTAACATTTGAACTATGGTGTTAGGTGGCCTGGAGCAAATAAAACTGTGATCATGAAAATTCATGTGTGACTGAGGCCTTCCACCCAGAGGGGTGAGTGTCTGTCTGCTGGGCTTGAAGGTCCCCTGAAAGGGAGTGCACGCCACCTCCTGCTCCTGCTGCAGGGGCTTCTTTGTTCCACATGACCTTCCCCTCCCCCCAAGTTTACCCTTTTGTCTTTGGGGGTCCTTAGACTACCAGGATTCCCTGTTCCTGTGATGGGGAAGCTCAGCCAATCACATTTGGCTAGGGTGTGGTCGCCTGGGGCGAAGGAAGAAGCACCTGGGGATTGGGTGCCCACCCTTGTTTTGTCTCTTTCTCTGCTGCGTGTGATTCTCACGGGACCTCGGTTGTGTGAGTCTCTCTTTATCCCAATTATTAAAATTATGTTCCTTGTTTCTGAGCTGGTCTGGTTAATTCTAACTACCGGTCAACCATGCCCTTCATTTGGTGTCCTACTGCTGGGCCTTTTGGAGCCCTTTAAGGCTCTAGACATTTCATTTCCCATGCCGTGCACCGGGCATTTGGTGTTGGGCTCTTCCCTGTTCCCGTTACTGAGGGTTCCTCCACTGATTAACACGCTTAAATTCAATGGGTCGCCACATTTGATCTGTGTCCCAGCTGTATGCAGCTTTCCCGGCTAAGAGTGAGGGAGCCTAGAGCAATGAACTCGCATGCCTCAGGTCCCACACCCATTCAGCGCACCCTGATGTCGGCTGCAGCTTGAGAATCTGAAGACTGGTGTCATCTGCCCTTCCTCAGCACTTCAAGCCAGAGACAAGCGGTTGCTGCCTGCTTTGCACCCACTGTACTCGCCGGCACTGGTACTGCCAGAAGGCCAAGAAGCCCGTGCCCCCAGCGCTGTGAATTATCGGCCCAGCACACCCAGTTCTGCTGCTTCTCTGCGCCCGCCACTCAGCTGTAGTTAAGCAATCCACACAGCACACCATCTGTGAGTATAACCTCTGGATTTGAGTATATTTCAGAATTTTTTTTTCCGGTTCTCATTCGCCTACCACGTGGATTCAAGTGCACCCCACCAACCATCTACTGGCATGCAACTGTCATTACACCTACTCTTGCTGATTTGAAAAAGGGTACAGGTAAACAAAACTGCAGGTATGTCAGACAATCTAACCATTCAAGGTTTTCAAAACTTTTTCACTTACACTATGGGTGAGATTTTACAAGATGCTTATGATATCGCCCTTGCTTGGCTATTTCTTGGGCTTACCATTTTTCTTGTATTCAGCAGTGTTTTCATAATATGATTTGACAATAGGAAAATGATGCAGTCTTTACAGACTGACTTCAGAATTCTTAGAAAAGAAGTTGAAAATCAAAGGAAGGGCACGACCATCTCGTCTGACAATTTTCAGTCAGCTGAGGTAATTTCAAAAACAATTCAGACTGATACCAACCTCGTCAAGAAAGAGATTGGAGTTCTCAAGGAGGATACTAGATCTTTGTCTAAAATGACTTAGTCAACTGAGTTAAATTTTGATAAGATGCAGTCTAATATTAATTCATTTAAGGAGAGATTCACTGCTCTGGAGGAGTAAATGGCTGATTTGGCTCATATAACCCTGACTACTCTTAGGGATGGAGAGGGAGGAGGAGAGGGAGTGGGGAAAGTGTAAGTGGGAGGGTGTTGGGAGGAGGGGCAGAAATGGAAACTTTTATAATTTAATAAACTTTGAAAAAAAATAATCCAGTCCATGACTGCAGGTGCTCAAACATTATTTGAGAGGATTCGAACTGCTGAATGTATCAATCGGACTTTGTCAAAAGGGTATGATAGATTGATTTACAGATTGTCCATCCAGGAAGGTACGATACAAGCTATGAAGATTATGTCCAAGGATGAGATATTATCTCTAATGGACAAACTTCGTACCTTAGAATCCTCAATGAAGGCATTAGAGCATAATACTGGACAGGAGATTCAGGCCTTGCAGAAGGCAATGGTAAACAGATTTGAAAAGACTGAGGAAATTATAGACTTCGATGAACAGGAGCAAAAGGTAGAAAGGCAAAATTTAACTCCATCAGTACGGAAAACTCTCTGGGATAGCTTCCCCAGAGTTCTACCTGCCTTTTCAGTAATAACATCAGAAAAGGTAGCCTGCTCCAAAACCCTAAGATCATCAAGGAACATACATGGGAGCCCATACACATGAGTGATCTGAAAGAAATTAAATAACCGATTGTGACTTATGGACTACATTCTTCCTTTGTTAGTGAGATGGTCAAAACCTGGGCTCTCAGTAATAAGGCCACATCTCACAATTGGGCTCAATTAACCTCAGCTGTCCTAGAGAGCAGACCTCAGTTGCATTGGAGATGCCTTTTCAAAGAAGAGGCTAGACTTTTAGAACAACAGGAAAGAGCAAAAGGAACTGAGATTTCCCTAAATCAAATTCTAGGTGACGGACCTTACTCTGATCCTCAGGACCAAGCTCTTTATGATGACCACATCTTATCCGTATGTACCACAGCAGATTTAAAGGCTTGGGACAGGGTTCAGGATGCAGGACAGAGTGTGGAATTATATCTCAGGGTTAAACAGGGCCAGAGAGAACTCTTTAGTGATTTTTGTACAAAGACTAACTAAGGCTGTACAAATAGGGATAACTGACCCAGAAGCCAGATGTATAATAATTGAATCTTTGGCTTATGAGAATGCCAACATAGAGTGCAAAAGGATCCTTGAGCCTTTAAAGATCAGATCAGTGCCCTTGGAGGAATGGCTCTTGCATACAATGAATGTTGATATATTTGACTATGGCACTGAAGCATGGGTAGGAGAAGCAATTTCAAATGGTAAGAGAAGACATCAAGATACCAAATGTTTTATTTGTGGTAAAGTGAAACATATGTAAAGGCACTGTAGACAACGTATTTCCAGGAATAGTGCCTCTTGTAGGAATAACAGGAATTGGGAGGACTTAGTCTTCAGGTTTATGTAGGAGTTGTGGAAAACGTAGACACTGGACAAATGAGTGTAGATCAAAAACAAGGCAACCAGTTACCATCAGTAAATGCAACGGGGGGCCTCTTGCAGGCCCCCATGGCGAATGTGGTCCAGTCATTTCCGGTTACTGTGGAGGACGTGTCTCGTCAGGAAAATTAGAAGGCCCCATGTCTGCTGTAAAAAGTAATAACGGTCTGAAGGATGAGATAAATGTAGACAATGAGTCAAGAAATATGATAGGACAGAGGAAACATATATTCTGGCAGACTTCTATAAATGAACAAAGACCAAAACTAAGAGTGTGTATAAATGGCATTTTTATGGAAGGCTTATTGGACACAGGTGCGGATGTAACTATCATTACTCCAGAATCTTAGCATCTGAATTGGCCTCTTCAGGAGGTAAATGTTCAGTTTCTGGGAATTGGAACCCTACCTCGGGTAAGACAAAGCACGAGATGTGTTGAATGCATAGGGTCAGAAGGGCAAATAGGAAAACTAAGGCCATATGTAGCCAATATTGCATTAAATTTATGGGATCGTGACCTATTGCAGCAATGGAATACCCAGATTAACATTCCTGCTGCTTCTAAAGCTTATATTTCTGAGGAAAATATTAAAAGATATTACAGATCGTGGAAACCAGCCATTTGGGCTGTTCAAGAACACAAAGCAATTGATGACCCTTCAGAGGTACCAACAACCCTGCCTCTAAAATGGTTGACTGAGAAGCCAATATGGATCAAGCAATGGCCTTTAGCTGAGGAAAAGTTGCAGGCTTTAGAACAGCTGGTACAAGAGCAATTATATGCTTGACAAATAGAAGAATCTACCAGCCCTTGGAATTCTCCTGTATTTGTTGTTAAGAAAAATCTGGTAAATGGAGAATGGTGACAGATCTTAGGGCTATCAACAAGGTTATTCAACCTATGGACCCTCTGAAATCTGGAATTCCTCTCTCTCTCTGTTACCAAAGGGATGGCCTCTCATAGTTATTGATTTAAAGGATTGTTTCTTCACTATACTTTTACAAGAAAAGGATAGAGAAAAGTTTGCCTTCACAGTGCCTACTTATAATAACTCTCAGCTTACTAGGAGGTACCAGTGGACCGTCCTCCCACAAGGTATGTTAAATAGCCCCACCTTGTGTAAATATTATGTAAGTCAACCATTGGAAAAAATATGCAAGCAATTTCCTAAGTCTATAATATACCATTACATGGATGATATTTTGCTATCTGATTCAAACATAGATACCTTAGAAAGACTGTTTGAAGAAGTAAAGATAGTTTTACCTAAATGGGGATTGCAGATTGCTCCTGAAAAAATACAGAGAGGAGATTCTGTCAATTATCTAGGTTATAAAATAGGTTTACAAAAAATTAAGAAACAAAAGGCACAAATTAGGAGAGAGCAGTTAAGGACTCTTAATGACTTTCAAAGATTGTTAGGAGACATCTCCAGTCTAAGACCGGCTGTTGGGATAACACCTGATCTAATAATTCATTTAAACAAAACCTTGAATGGGGATAAAAACTTGAACAGTCCCAGAGAATTAACAGCTGAAGAAGAAAAGGAACTGACAATGATTGAACAAAAATTACAGGAGGCACATGTGGATAGAGTGAATCCAAAGCTTAATTGTATTCTTGCCATATTGCCTTCTAGAATTTTTCCTATAGGAATCTTAATGCAGAGAGATGATATTATCTTGAAATGGATCATTTTACCACATAAAACAAGTCAAAAATTAAAAACTTATGTGGAAAAAGTCTCTGAATTAATTATAAAAGGTAATTTGAGACTTAATCAATTAGCAGGCATAGACCCAGCAGAAATTATAGTGCCTTTCACTACTGATGAGATAAAAAAAGTTATGGGAAGACAATAAACCATGGCAAAGAGCTTGTGCTAATTTTTTGGGAGAAATTAATAACAACTATTCCAAAAGCAATAGGCTTATCTTTATAAAGAGAACTTCTTGGATTCTTCCTCGAATCATTTGTGATGCTCCAATAACTGCAGCCCATACATTTTATACTGATGCTAATTAATTGGGGAAGGCAGGTTACAAATAGGAAGAATTGAGTAAGGTGGAAAAAAGCCCTTATGATTCTGTCCAGAGGGCAGAATTATATGCCATTCTTATGGTCCTAAGGGATTTTAAAGAACCTCTTAATGTAGTTACTGACTCTCAATATGCAGCAAGAGTTATCTTGTATATTGAAACCGCTGAATTTATACCAGATGATACAGAACTGACTTCATTGTTTATCCAGGTGCAAGTCATGATCAGGAACAGGCTTTGCCTTACGTACATAACACACATTCAATCCCATACAGGTCTGCCTGGTCCTCTAGCACAAGGTAATTCAGACATTGTCAATTGAGATCAAAAGTGCTTCGGACTTCTGAATTTCATTAAAAAAAAAGCATCACGTCAATGACAAATGCTTGAAGAAAGAGTTTTCTAAATGCTTTACTGAGTGAGGTAATCCAGACCCAAAAAGAGGAATATAGTATGTACCCACTCATAAGTGGATTCTAGCCATAATTAAAGGATTTTGAGCCTATAATTCATGACCCTAGAGAAGCTAAATAAGAAGATGAATTGAAAGAAAATCATATAGTTATCTTCCTGGATATTGGAAGTAGACAAGATTACCAGGCAAAACTTGGGTGCACGGGGGCGGGGTGGATGTAAGGGGAGATGGGTAGAGAGAAGGGAGAAGGGGAGGATTCGGGAAAACTTGGGGGAATGAGATAGATGGGATGGAGGAAGGGTGGATATGTGAGCAGGGAAGTAAATATCTTAATTAAGGGAGGCATTTTAGGGTTTTGCAAGACACTTGATTCTAGAGGGGTTCCCAGGTACAAGGAGAGGTCCCCAGATTGTGGAAATTTTTAATAAAAAAAAGAAAGAAGAAAGCCACTGGAGTTAAAACCCAGTGTTAACCACCCCCCCAAAGAAAGAATTTTCTATTACGTGGCAGCAAGCTAAGGAAATTATAAAGAAATGCCCTACTTGCTCTTTCTATAACCAAACACCACTGCCTGTAGGGACTAATCCAAAGTGTACTGAAATGAATGAAATCTGGCAGATGGATGTGTTCCACTTTGCAGAATTTGGCAAATTAAAATATGTACACCACACCATTGACACCTATTCAGATTTTCAATGGGCAACTGCTTTAAGCTCAGAAAAAGCTGATTCAGTAATCACTCATTTATTGGAAGTCATGGCCATCATGGGTATACCTGCACAACTAAAGATGGATAATGGTTCAGCTTATGTCTCTAGAAAAATAAAATGGTTTTTTGCTAATTATAATATTAAGCATGTTACAGGTATATCATACAATCCTACAGGTTAAGCAGTCATAGAAAGATCAAATCGAACTATAAAGGATATGTTAAACAAACAGAAAAGGGTGGAAAATACCTCCAGAAATAGGTTACATAATGCTTTATTAACCCTGAATTTTCTCAATGCTGATGAGAAGGGGACACCAGCCATAGAAAGACATTAGATAATGGAAAAGTCTGCTGAACTAAATTAACCAGTCTATTTCAAGGATGTGCTGACCTCACAATGGAAGCCAGGAGATGTGCTGAATTGGGGAAGGGGCTTTGCTCTTGTTTCCACAGGAGAAGAAAAATTATAGATATTATCAAAATTAATAAAGGTTCAGTTTGAAGAGGAGAATCCTCTTGGAAAGGAAAAATGACAATTCATCCACAATGATGACAATCACACAAATGGTAAGAAGAACATATAGGATGGGGGCAAGGTTCTCTTCTTATCTCCGCAGGTAAACACTAATCTTCAAAGGATTCAAGGGACCCTGGATGATTGAATTCTGACAGATGGAAACTATTTACAACCCAATATGGATCAGCAATAACACTGAATAGGTCGAGTAAGTGAAATTATTATACACATATTTTTAAGTATGTATTAGTGTACATTTATTTATAAATATATAGAGCTCGTTTTGGAGTTGGACTCTGGCTCAGTCCCTCTCCAATTCCAAGTTTGTTGATAAGAGATATTCCAGAGTTTCTGCCTCGTATGGAACAGAATAATAATAATAATAATAATAATAATAATAATAATAATAGATAAACTTTCTTTGCCTTTCCTCATATCTGTTTCTGTCTTTATTATACCTTTT
This sequence comes from Myodes glareolus, assembly GCF_982192425.1. Taxonomy (NCBI): domain Eukaryota; kingdom Metazoa; phylum Chordata; class Mammalia; order Rodentia; family Cricetidae; genus Myodes; species Myodes glareolus. The sequence continues at coordinate 142,338,833 of NC_142053.1, forward strand.
ATTGAATATGTATGTCTATATATGTCTTTGTAGATAATGTTTAACTTTCCTGTAAGAAACAATAAATTTTCCTGCAATAATCTTTGAAGTTTCCAGGATGAAGATGGGGCCCCACAACATCAAATCCACCTGGTTAATATGACATCATGATGTTGATAGCACTACTATTAGATCTGTTTTTTGGTACTAGCTGCACATAACAGTTCCAAATGGTGGACATTTTTTACAACAATCTGGCCGGACTGCCTTAGAACACTCAGAGATTATTTGCAATTTTCCCAGACCGAATATTGATCTTGGAATTTTACCATAATTTACTTTCACAGGACCCCCTAAGAAGAATGTCATAGGTTTAGGGACATCATTTAAGGGTTGGTTATAATTGTTATAGGGTTTAGGGGATGGGGGAGGTAGTTTATAGGCTCAGGGGTGTTATAAAAAGAGGGGGGATAATTGGTGAGTCCTTTAAACATGATGTGAAAAACTCCATTAAAGAAATGGATGAGAAGAATAACAAAAAGTTTGAGGAAATGAATAAATCCCTCAAAGATATCTTAGGAAACCAAGAAAAAGCAATCAAACAGGTAATGGAAACAGTTCAAGGCTTGAAAACTGAAATGGAGGTAATGAAGAACACACAAACTGAGGGATGGTTGCATATGGAAAATCTGGGAAAACAAATAGGGACTACAGAGACAAGAATAACAAGCAGAATATAAGAAATAGAAGAAAGAATCTCAGATGCTGATGATGCTATAGAGGAAGTAAACCCATTGGTCAAAGTAAACAGGAAATCAAACAAATTCTTAACACAAAACATCCAGGAAATCTGGGATACCATGAAAAGGTCAAACCTAAGAATAATAGGGGTAGAAGAAGGAGAACAATTACAGCTGAAAGGCCCAGAAAATATATTCAACAAAATTATAAAAGAAAACTTTCCCAACCTAAAGAAGGATATTCCTATGAAGGTCCAAGAAGCATACAGAACACCGAATAGACTGGATCAAAAAAAAAAATAAATCTCCTAGCCATATAATAATCAAAACACAATACATACAGAATAAAGAAAGAATATTAAGAGTTGCAAAGGAAAAAGGTCAAGTAACATATAAAGGTAAACCTATCAGAATTACACCTGACTTCTCAATGGAAACCATGAAAGCCAGAAGGTCTTGGATAGATGTATTGCAGAAACTAAGAGACCATGGAAGCAAGCCCAGACTATAATACCCAGCCAAGCTTTCTTTAAGCATTGATGGAGAAAACAAGGTATTCCAGGATAAAAACAAATTTAAACAGTATGTAGCCACAAACCCAGCCTTACAGATAGTAATAGAAGGAAAATCACAACCCAAGGAACCCAACAACACCCACAATAACTTAGACATCTAATAACCCTCCACAAGCACAACCCAAAGAAGGGAAACACACAAAGTCTACCACCAAAAAACCATAACCGGAGTTAACAACCACTGGTCATTAATATCACTTAATATCAATGGCCTCAAGTCATCTATAAAAAGGCTAAGAGAATGGATGCAAAAGCAAGATTCGACATTCTGCTGTTTACAAGAAACACACCTCAACCACAAAGACAGACATTTACTCAGAGTAAAGGGTTGGGAAAAGGATTATCAATCAAATGAACCTAAGAAACAAGCGAGTGTGGCTATTCTAATATCTAACAAAATTGACTTCAAACTAAAATACATCAGAAGAGATGGAGATGGACACTTTATACTCACAAAAGAAACAATACATCAGGATGAAGTCTCAATCCTGAATATCTATGCCCCTAATATAAAAGCACCCACTTATGTAAAAGAAGCATTACTTGAACTCAAAGCACACATCAAACCCTACACACTAATAGTAGGAGACTTCAACACTCCTCTCTCACCAATGGACAGGTCAACCAGACAAAAACCTAACAGAGAAATAAGAGAATTAATGGAGGTAATGAATCAAATGGACTTAACAGACATCTATAGAACATTCCACCCAAATAGGAAAGAATATACCTTCTTCTCAGCATCTCATGGAACCTTCTCAACAATTGATTACATACTCAGTAACAAAGCAAACTTCCACAGATACAAAAAAATCTAGTAACCACCTGTGTCTTATTGGATCACTATGTAATAAAGTTAGAATTTAACAACAATTCTACCCCCAGAAAGCCTACAAACTCATAGAAACTTAACAATCAACTGCTGAACCACCCCTGGGTCAGGGAAGAAATAAAGAAAGAAATTAAAGTCTTCCTTGAATTAACGAAAATAAAGACACAACATACCCAAACCAATGGGAAACTATGAAAGCAGTGCTAAGAGGAAAGTTCATAGCTCTAAGTGCCCCCATTAAAAAAACAGAGAAAGCACACATTAGATACTTAACAGCACAACTGAAAGCTCTATAAAAAAAAGAAGCAGACTCAGGAGGAATAGAAGACAGAAAATAATCAAACTGAGGGCTGAGATCAACAAAATAGAAACACAGAAAACAATCCAAAGAATCATTGAAACAAAGAGCTGGTTCTTTGAGAAAATCAACAAAATTGACAAGCCTCCATCCAAACTAATCAGAAAGGCAGAGAGAGAACACACAAATTAACAAGATCAGAAATGAAAAGAGGGACATAACAACTGTAATTCTTTTAGCCACCCATAAGGCTGCACTTCTGGGTTCTAAAGTAGGTGCATGTACCCTCTGTGTGTGCATGCATGGGCCACCTGCCATCTGCATCATCAGCATCTGACGCAAAAGCCCTGGTACACAGGTGCAAGGCACAGCGTCACTAGTCATCAGTGTCTGACGTAGGCACATCTTTCCCGTTGTGCTCATGTGCTAGGAAGTCTTTAAAAGCTGGATGTGTCATTTTTACTCTCTTTTTCCTTCCACACCAGTTCCTCAGGCCCATTGAGCACAACCCCACTTAATAAACTCCTCTGTGAGTTTGTTTGTGTCTCATGTCCTCTTTTCATTTCCACCAGACATTTTTATCTGGTGCTGTGACTCGGATGATTCACCTGCCCCAGACCCCTGGAAATTCCAGCCCCAGGCCCTTGTTCTCGGGCCAGTACCTGCCCCGGACTCCTGGGACCGGAATTGCAAGGGAGAGTTTCTCTAAAATGACCCACGTGTTCCATCTGCCTGAGCGAGGCCCTTCTGAACAACACCGGCTTCTAATGGTGAGTATTCCCATTCCGGCCAGCTTTACCATTTCTTTGAACCTGAGGAATTGACCGTTGAGCTCCTGGAAACCCTCTGATGTTCCTAGAGATGGGGGCATGCCCCCAACGACGGTCTTCATGGCCTCAGTTGTTTCCTTCACTGGCCTTCAACTTTGACTTGCTTCCCTTAGTTAAGTTTGTGTTTCGGATGGCCTGGGGCCAACCCATCTGCAACTGAAGGTCCAGGGTCCTTCAGGTCTTGATCTTTTTTTTCCATTTCTTCTCTTTCCTTTTCTCCCCTCGTTGTAAATGCCACTTGGAGTGGCCCTAGTCCTCTCTAGTTTCTGAGTCACCCGACCAGAGCCAGTTGTGCCATTACACCCCACTCGCGGTCAGAGGATGCTCGTCCATGAGTCCTGGGTATTCATGCTGATTTGCACCCCACCTATATGGGAAGACGTTTCTGTTATAGGCCTTGAGGTGCTGCTGTTTTGTGGGTTTTCACGGCCTTGACCATGGGAAGCAAGCCTTCCAAGCCTATCAATCTGGCCTCCCCACTAGGACACCTTTTAGAGGCCCTAAAGCCTCAGGCCTTAATGCCTTACTTACAGACCTCTACACTTATACATCTTTGATCATAAAACTGGGCCCAGTACACCTTAGAGGGAAATTTAAAATGGCCGCCTAATTGATGAATGGAGACAGAGACAGAGACCCACACTGGAGCACTAGACTTAGCTCCCAAGGTCCAAATGAGGAGCAGAAGGAGGGAGAATATGAGCAAGGAAGTCAGGACCACGAGGGGTGTGTCCAACCACTGAGACAGTGGGACTGATCTCATGGGAGCTCACCAAGGCCAGCTGGACTGGGAGTGATGGAGCTTGTGATCAAATTGGACACTCTGAATGTGGCTGGCAATGAAGGCTGACTGAGAAGCCAAGGACAATGGCACTGGGTTTTGATTCTACTGCATGATCTGACTTTGTGGGAGCCTGGTTTGTTTAGATGCTCACCTTTATAAACCTGGATGGAGGGGGGAGGACCTTGAACTTCCCACGGGGCAGGGAACCCTGAGTGCTTTTAGGACTAGAGAGGGAGGGGGAGGTGGGGAAGGGGAGAGAAAAGGGAGGCGGGGAGGAGGTGGAAATTTTTAATAACTAAATAACTAAATAAAATGGCCGCCTAATGGCACCTTTAACCCTAACATTCTGTGGGAGTTGTTCAACTATTGCCAGTGCACAGGCAGATGGAAGGAGGCCCCCTATATCCAGGATTTTTTCTACCTAAGCTCTAAGGCTAATCCCTCTGTCTTTACAAACTGCTCACCTGCGCACATCTTTCTAGCTATGCCATCTGCTCCTGAAGAACCTCCTACTTCTGCTCTGGACCCAGCTAATGAACCTCCACCTTTTCAACCTTGGGAAACTACCCCCGTTCCCTCAGCTACTACCCCTGCCTCTGTAGCTCCTTCAGCTGCCTCACCACCTCCAGTTACTTGTTCTGAAGCTCCCTCTCTCCCCTCCCCACCTGCTCGGTCTCCAACAGCCCTGCTAAATTCCTCTTCCTCTCTGGTACCTGTCCGTGGCAGCCACCCTGCTCTGGCACCTGCCTTTACCCCTCCTCTCACACGTTCGCATGCTGCCAGGGAACCTAACCCTAACCAAGACAAGCCTGCTACAGTTCTCCCGTTGTGAGAGGTGGCTGGCATAGATGGATTGATTAGGGTACATGTTCCTTTCTCTCTCTCTCAGAGCTCTCCCATATAGAAAAATTACTGGGTTCCTAACATCTAATCCTACCACTTTCATAAAACAATTCCAATATCTTACCCAATCTTATAATCTCACCTTCCATGACATCTATATGATCTTATCTAATAACCTACTTCATGAAGAGTGCAGGCGAGTTTGGGAACAGGCCAGACAACATGTAGATGAGATTCACCAAACCCTTGCCTCCCACCCTCCTGGGGCAGAGGTGGTCGCAGAGCAAGAGCCGCACTGGGATTATAATACTCCAGGTAGAATCTTACCTAGGGACTGGTTTTTGACTTGCCTCCTGGCAGGTCTCGGCAAGGCTGCCCTCAAGTCAGTAAATTATACTAAACTCTCAGAGACTATTCAGGATATGAAGGAAAATTTTTGGAACGCTTTACAAAGGCTCTGTTTCAGTATACAAACTTAGATCCAGAAACTACGGAAGGCAGGCAGTTACTCATGACCCATTTTTTTAATCAGTGCTACTCTGACATTAGGGCTAAGCTTAGACATTTGGAGAAAGGCCCCTTGACCCCACAGGCAAAAGTCCTAGAGGTAGCTTTTAAGGTGTACCATGTGAGAAATGACAAAGCCCGCAATCGCTGTCACATGTTAGCATGGCCTCCTGATCAGCCGAGGTGACAGACTGCCCAATCTGTGCTATCCGTGCTGCTCCCCCACCCCCCGGGGCACAAGAACTGCTAGGTCTGTGTTTCAAATGTGGCAAAACAGGTCACGGGGCCCGAGGATGCCCTAATCCTTATCTTAGTCCTAGGAGACCTTGTCTAAGGTGTCACAGGGAAGGTCATTGGTCAGTAGATTGTCCTCATGCACATAGTGGCATGGAGACATCAGACTCAGAAAATTCCCAAGTTGACCTTCTAGGTCTGGCCACAGATGAGTGAGGCTGCCTGGGCTCCTTTGACCCGACCACAACCATCATCTATAATGAAGAGCCATGGGTAATCATCACTGTGTCAGGATGGCCCATTTCCTTTTCCATGGACACCAGAGCCACAGTCTTGGAACTGAGGGAATTCTGGGGGCCTACCTCTCTTTCTAGTTTCCCTATTGTTGAGGTAGGGGGACACCCTTATCTACCTCAGCAGACCCCACTACTTAATTGTTTGTTTAGTGGCATTTATCTCACTCATTCATTTTTAGTTTTGCCAACCTGTCCAGTACTTCTCATGAGAAGGGATTTTTTTTTCATTTTTTTTAAATTTATTTATTCATTTATTAAAAATTTCCACCTCCTCCCCACCTCCCTTTTCCCTCCCCCTCCCCACCTCCCCCTCCCTCTCTATTCCTAAGAGCAGTCAGGTTTCCATGCCCCGTGGGAAGTTCAAGGCAAGAGGGGTGTGTCTACCCACTGAGACACTGGGACGGATCTAATGGGAGCTCACCTAGGCCAGCTGGACTGGGAGTGATGGAGCATGTGATCAAACTGGACACTCTGAATGTGGCTGGCAATGAAGACTGACTGAGAAGCCAAGGACAATGGCACTGGGTTTCAATTCTACTGCATGGATTGACTTTGTGGGAACCTGATTTGTTTAGATGCTTACCTTTATAAACCTGGATGGAGGGGGAAGCGGTTTTTTTAACAAAGGTAGGAGCCTTCATTTCTTTTGTTCCTCCCATTTACCTTACCCCAAACTTGCCAACAGCTCCATTCCTCCTTTTCCTAGCTTCCCAACCTTCTGACCCTAACATGTCTTTTCCTCTACCAGCCTCCCAGGTAGAACCCCATGTCTGGGACACCCAAAACCCCTCTGTTGCTAAACACCATTTTCCCATTGTTATCCAATTACAGGACCCTACTAAGTACATTAACCAAACTCAGTACCTTCTCTCTCTCCTGAGCCTTAAGGGACTTAAGTCTATTATTTCTGACCTTTTCAGGAAAAAGCTACTTTGCCCCACCTCTTCTCCCTTTAACACCCCTATACTTGCTGTTAAAAAATCTAATGGAATTTATTGTCTGACTTATTAACTCTGCAGTGGTCCCTCTCCACCCAGTAGTTCCTAATCCTCTCACCCTTCTATCCAATATTCCTCCAGGAACCTCCCACTTCTCAGTTCTAGACCTCAAGGATGCTTTTTTTCTCTATTCCTCCAAGCCTTTAATCTCAAAACATCTTTGCCTTCACCTGGACTGATCCTGACACTCATTTTTCCACACAGCTCACCTGGACCAGGGATTCCTAGACAGCCCACATCTGTTTGGCCAGGCTTTAGCTTCTGACCTGCTCTCACTGTCTCTCCCTAAATCTAAGCTCATATAGTATGTGGATGACATTTTACTTTACGGCCCATCATTGGAAATCAGCAAAACTGATACCTCTGCCCTTTTAAATTTCCAGTCCAAAAGGGGCTATAAAGTCTCATCTTCTAAGGCCCAACTGTCTACCACTCAGATCATTTATTTGGGACTAACTATAACCCCAACCCAAAAGGTTATCACTCTAGACAAAAAAAAATCTAATTCAATCTCTTGCAGTTCTTTCCACCAAAGAAGAGGTTTTATCATTCCTAGGAGTGGCTCGCTTCCTAAGTTCCTGGATCCCCACTTTTTCTCTCCTCACCTGTCCCTTATATGAGGCAGCTCTCGGCTCTCTGCATGAGCCTCTTCCTCATCCTGTTACCAAACCTTTCCAGAGACTCCAACAGGCCCTTATCCAGGCTCCAGCTCTTCATCTTCCAGATTTAACTCGCCCCTTTTCTCTTTATGTAGCAAAGAAAAAGTCATATGTACTTGGGGGTCTTAGGACATCAACTGGGACCTTCTTTTGCACCTGTAGCATACCTGTCAAAGAAGGTGGACCTCATCACTCAGGGCTGGTCACCCTGCATACAAGCCTTAGTGACTGCTAAGCTTCTTATTTGTGAGTCAAAAAAACTAATCTTTGGGTCACCCACCACTGTCTTCTCCCACCATAATCTGTCCCACCTCTTAACTTACAAAGGCTTACAAACCCTACCCCCTTCCCAAGTTCTTTCCCTCCAGGTGGCATTGATAGAAGATGCCACACTCACTTTTCAATGCTGCCCACCCCTTAATATCTCAAATCTCCTACCTCAACCTAATGTTAATGATTCCCCATCTCACTACTGCATAGAGATCTTAGAGGATCTACTGCCCCGCCCCTCACATATACAGGAGGGCAAACTGTCCTAGGCCACTTATACCTGATTATACAGATGGCAGCTCCTTTTTATGTGACGGGACCCATAGAGCAGGCTATGCCATAGTGTCAGATACTGAGATAGTGGAGGCACAGGCACTCCCCGCCCATACCACTAATCAACAGACTGAGTTGATAGCTCTTACCTGTGCCTTTCAGTTAGCAAAAGGACAATATTTAAATGTTTACCCAGACTCCAAATATGCCTTTCAAATCCTCCTGTCCCACATGGCTATCTGGAAGGAGCATAGGCTTCTTACAATGAAAGGAGGATCCATAACTAACTCAGATTACATTATGGACCTGTTAAAAGCCTCCCATCTCCCCAAAGCTATACGAATTATTCACTGTCAGTCTCATCAGACTGACAGTTCCATTATTTCCGAGGGAAATAATCGGGCTGACCGAGCAGCTAAAACAGCAGCATTCCAAAGCCCAAACCTACCGCAATCACCTCAGGGGATTCATACAGTACAGCCCACAGCCCACACTCTCACAGATACCCCATGACACCCAACAAATTCTGTCCTACCTACATCAGCTCTTTCATTCTAATAACAAAGCTCTGCTTCATTTTGTTAAGGCTCACCTCCAACCCACACCAGAGGACATAAAGTTCCTAAAAGCTATCACTGCCTCTTGTCAAATTTGTCACAAGTCAGATCCCAAGACCAAATACCATAGTTTTCCTTTTCCCACCCACCAGGCCAGGGGCTCCTTTCCAGGAACTAACTGGCAGCTGGATTTTACTCATATGCCCACAGTCAAAAGAGTTAAATATCTCTGGATTTTGGTGGATACAATGTCTGGGTGGGTTGAAGCATTTCCCAATACTGATAAGAGGGCCCAGACAGTCTCTGATATTCTTCTCCAAGAAATCATCCCCCAGTTTGGAATACCAACCTCTCTTCAGTTGGATAATGGCTCTGAGTTCACTTTCCAGATTTCCCAAAACTTGTCTAAGGCTCTTAACATGCCTTGGCATTTTCATATCCCATACCACCCTCAGTCTTCAGGAAAGGTAGAACAAACTAACCACTCTTTAATAAATGTTATGTTAAAATGTCACAGGAAATTTACCTTGACTGGGTAAAACTCTTGCCTCTGGCCCTTCTTAGGCTTAGGGCCTTTCCCAAAAGCCCCCTTTTCATCTCACCGTTTGAACTCACTATGTATTGGTGGCCAGTTTTAATGCCTGGTTTCTCACCTAAAACTTCTCCCCTTCCTGATCACCTGCTTACCCCCTGTTAACTCATCTGTGCTCCCTATTGTGGGATTTTACCAACCACTCATTACCTCAACCATGTGCTAACCCATGCCCACCACCAATTAAAATTGGAGGTCAGGTATTATTTTCTCTGCCAGGCCAACATCCCTCACCCCTTTCCCTTAAATATCAGGGTCCCCTCAGAGTAATTCTTTTGACTCCCACAGCTGCCAAGCTCAAGGGAATTCCTCATTGGATTCACCTGTCGCATCTTAAACTGTTTACTCTTCCAGCTCAAGATGACACCTCATATACAGTAACTCAGACTGGACCCTGTTCCCTTAGGTTCCAGAGGACACCAAGTTCAGCCTCTCTTACACCAGTGAAAAAAAATAAAGGGAGACATTCCCCGACCCCCTTACCTCCCTAGTCATTCTGCAGGGGCTGCTCCACCCTGCTATGTCCTCTCTCCTTCTATCCCACCCTAGCTTTCACCCAGGAACCCCTTTTCTTCTTCCTCCCTTCCTCGGGGCCATAAAATCCCCCAGCTCAGCCTGTTTGGGCGCTGGGACAGGGTGGTGAGTGCAACTGGGCAGGCGGGAGTTCCTTTGTTTAATAGCCTGCCAGCAGCAAGGTAGGCCTTTTGTCAGCGAAATCCCTGACCAGCAAGGGGAACTGATCCTGTAGCAGAAGATCCATCAGAGGAGTGAGTGTGCTCCAGACCCGTGGCAGAAGCCTGGAAACAGAGCATAGACATTCCCCGATCACCTTTGCTCCCTGGTCATTCTGCAGGGGCTGCTCCACCCTGCTAAACCATCTCTCCTATCCCATCCCAGCTTTCACCCAGGAACCCCTTCCCTTCTTCCTCCCTTCCTCAGGGCCATAGAATCCCCCAGCTCAGCCTGTTTGGGTGCTGGGATGGGCTGGAGTGTGCAACAGGGCAGGTGGGAATTCCTTGTTTCTATAGCCTGCCAACAGCAAGGTAGGCCTTTTGTCAGTGAGGACCCTGGCCAACAAGGGAACCTGACCCTGTACCAGAAGATCCATTGGAGAGCATTTGAAGTAAGAGATGGGCAGGCACCAAGGCAAGAAATCCTCCAACAATCTGAAACACAATATGAAAACACCAGAACCCAGCGATCTTACAACAGAAGGACTTGAACACCCTAATCCAGAAGAAGTAGAAAAAGTGACATTATGAAAGTGATAGAGTCCCTTAAACAGGATATGAATAACTCCCTTAAAGAAATAGAAGAGAAGTATAACAAAAAGTTTGAAGAAATGAGTAAATCCGTAAATGATACCTTGGGAAACCAAGCGAAAACAATCAAACAGGTAATGAAAAAAGTTCAAGAATTGAAAACTGAAATGGAGGCAATGAAGAAAACACAAACCGAGGGCCGGCTGGTTATGGAAAATCTAAGTAAATGAACAGAGACTACAGAAACAAGCATAACCAATAGAATACAAGAGATAGAAGAATGAATCTCAGATTCTGAAGACACCAGAGAGAAAATAAATGCTCTGATCAAAGAAAACAGCAAATCCAACAAATTCTCATCAAAAAACATTCAGAAAATCTGGGACAAAAATAAAAAGATCAAACCTAAGAATAATAAGGTTAGAAGAAGGAGAAGAATTGCAAACCTAAGAATAATAGGGGTAGAAGAAGGAGAAGAATTACAGATCAAAGGCCCAGAAAATATATTCAACAAAAAATATAGAAGAAAACTTTCCCATTCTAAAGAATGATATTCTCATGAAGGTTCAAGAAGCATACAGAACACCAAATAGACTGGATCAAAAAAAACCCATCCCCTCACCATATAATAATCAAAAGACAAAACATACAGATTAAAGAAAGAATATTAAGAGCTGCTAAGGAAAAAGGTCAAGTAACTTATAAAGGTAAACCTATCAGACTTACACCTGACTTCACTATGGAAACCATGAAAGCCAGAAGGTCCTGGATAGAGGTAATGCAGAAATTAAGAGACCATGGATGCAAGCCCAGACTACTCTACCCAGCCAAGCTATCATTCACTATCAACGGAGAAAACAAAATATTCCAGGATAAAAACAAATTTAAACAATACATAGCTACAAATCCAGCCTTATAGAAAGTATTAGAAGGAAAACCACAACCCAAGGAATTCAACATTCCCAACACCACCTACAGTAACTCAGACAGCTAGCGACCCTTCACAAGCACAACTCAAAGAAGGGAAACACATACACTCTACTACCCAAAAATAAATAAATAATGGGAGTCAACAACCACTGGTCATTAATATCACTTAATAACAATGGACGCAATTTACCTATAAAAAGGCACAGACTTAGAGATTGGATACGAAAACAGGATCCAATATTCTTCTGTTTACAAGAAACACACCTCAACCACAAAGACAGACACCTACTCAGAGTAAAGGGTTGGAAAAAGGTTTTCCAAGCAAATGGACCTAAGAAACAAGTGGGTGTGGCCATTCTAATTTCTAACAAAATTGATTTCAAACTAAAATCAATCAGAAGAGATGGAGATGGACATTTCATACTCATAACAGGAACAATTCAACAGGATGAAGTCTCAATCCTGAATATCTATGCCCCTAATATAAAACCACCCACTTATGTAAAAGAAACACTTCTAGAACTCAAGGCAGTCATCAAACCACACACACTAATAGTAGGAGACTTCAACACACTTCTCTCACCAATGGACAGGTCAATCAGACAGAAACCTATCAGAGAAATAAGAGAATTAATGGAGGTAAAGAATCAAATGGACTTAAAAGACATCTATAGAACATTCTACCCAAATAGGAAATAATATACCTTCTTCTCTGCAGCTCATGGAAACTTCTTGAAAATTGACCACATACTCGGTAACAAAGCAAACTTCCACAGATACAAAAAAAATATTAGTAACCACCCGTGTCTTGTTGAATCACCATGGATTGAAGTTAGAATTCACCCCCAGAAAGCCTATAAACTCATGGAAGCTAAACAGTCAACTATTGAATCACCCCTGAGTCAGGGAAGAAATAAAGAAAGTAATTAAAATCTTCCTTGAATTCAATGAAAATAAAGACACAACATACTCAAACCTATGGGACACTATGAAAGCAGTGATAAGAGAAATGTTCATAGCACTAAGTGCCCAATAAAAAAAATGGAAAAAGCACACATTGGAGACTTAACATCACACCTGAAAACTCTAGAAATAAAAGAAGCACACTCACCCAGGAGGAGTAGAAGACTGGAAATAATCAAACTGAGGGAAGAAATCAACAAAATAGAAACACAGAAAACAATCCAAAGAGTCAATGAAACAAAAAGCTGGTTCTTGGAGTAAATGAACAAGATTAACAAACCCCTAGCCAAACTAATCAAATGGGAGAGAGAAAACATGCAAATTAATAAGATCAGAAATGAAAAGGGGGACATAACCACAGACACAGAGGAAATTCAGAGAATCATTAGATCTTACTACAAAAGCCTGTACTCCACAAAACTGGAAAATGTCAAAGAAATGGACACTTTTTAGATAAGTAACATATACGAAAGTTGAACCAAGACCAGGTGAACAATTTAAATAGACCTGTTAGTCACGAAGAAGTAGAAACTATCAGAAACCTCCCTACCAAAAAAAGCCCAGGACCAGATGGTTTCAATGTAGAATTCTACCAGAACTTCCAAGAAGAGCTAATACCTATACTCCTTAATGTATTTCACAATATAGAAACAGAAGAGTTATTGCCAAATTCTTTTTATGAAGCTACAGTTACTCTGATACCAAAACCACACAAAGATACAACCAAGAAAGAGAATTACAGACCACTCTCACTCATGAACATCGAAACAAAAATTCTCAATAAAATACTGGCAAACCGAATCCAAGAACACATTATAAAAAATATCCATTATGATCAAGGAGGCTTCATCCCACAAATCTGTCAATGTAATCCATCATACAAATAAACTGAAAAAAAAACCATATGATCATTTCATTGCATGCTGAAAAAGCATTTGACAAAATTCAACACCCCTTTATGATGAAAGTATTAGAGAGATTAGGGATACAAGGTTCATACCTCAATATAATAAAAGCTATTTACAGCAAGCCGACAGCTAACATCAAATTAAATGGAGAGAAACTCAATCACTAAAATCCACTACAATTCACAAAAATCAGGAACACGATATGGCTGTCCACTCTCTCCATACCTCTTTAATATAGTGCTTGAAGTTCTAGTAATAACAATAAGACAACATAAGGGAATCAAAGGGATTCGAATTGGAAAGGAAGAAGTTAAACTTTTGTTATTTGCAGATGATATGATAGTGTATATATGCGACCCCAAACACTCCACCAAAGAACTCCTACAGCTGATAAATACATTCAATGATGTGGCAGGATACGAAATCAACTCTAAAAACTCAGTTGCCCTCCTATACACAAAGGATAAAGAAGCAGAGAGGGAAATCGGAGAAGCATCACCTTTCACAATAGTCACAAATAGCATAAAATATCTTGGGGTAACTCTAACCAGGGAAGTGAAAGATCTATTTGACAAGAACTTTAAGTCTTTGAAGAAAGAAATTGAAGAGGATACCAGAAAATGGAAGGATCTCCCTTGCTCTTGGATTGGGGGGATCAACATAGTAAAAATGGCAATTCTGCCAAAAACAATCTATAGATTCAATGCAATCCCCATCAAAATACCATCAAAATTCTTCACAGACCTTGAGAGAACAATAATCAACTTTATATGGAAAAACAAAAACCCCAGGATAGCAAAAACAATCTTACACAATAAAGGAACTTCTGGAGGCATTATCATCCCTGACTTCAAGCTCAATTACAGAGCTACAGTACTGAAAACAGCTTGGTATTGGCATAAAAACAGAGAAGTCGACTCATGGAATCAAATAGAAGACCCGGATATTAACCCACAAACTTATGAACACCTGATTTTCGACAAGGGAGATAAAAGTATACAATGGAAGAAAGAAAGCATCTTTAACAAATGGTGCTGGCATAACTGGATGTCAACTTGTAGAAGAATGAAAGTAGATCCATATCTAACACCATGCACAAAGCTCAAGTCCAAATGGATTAAAGATCTCAATATTAATCTGACCACATTGAATCTGATAGAAAAGTAAGTGGGAAGTAGTCTACAAGACATGGGCACAGGAGACCACTTCCTAGGTAGAACCCTAGTAGCACAGACAATAAGAGCAACAATGAATAAATGGAACCTCCTGAAACTGAGAAGCTTCTGTAAAGCAAAGGACACTGTCAGTAAGACAAAAAGGCAACCTACTGATTGGAAGAAGATCTTCACCAACCCCTCATCAGACAAAGGTCTGATCTCCAAAATATAAATAGAACTCAAGAAACTAGACACTAAAACTCTAATTAACCCAATTAAAAAATGGGGTACTGAACTGAACAGAGAATTCTCAACAGAAGAAGTACAAATGGCCAAAAGACACTTAAGGTCATGCTCAACCTCCTTAGCGATCAGGGAAATGCAAATCAAAACCACTTTGAGATACCATCTTACACCTGTCAGAACAGCTAAAATCAAAAACACCAATGATAGCCTACTGGAGGCTCATCCATTGTTGATGGGAATGCAAACTTGTGCAGCCACTTTTGAAATCAGTGTGGCGGTTTCTCAGGAAACTGGGAAGAAACCTACCTCAGGACCCAGCAATTTCAGAGTTGGGAATATACCCAAGAGATGCCCTATCATACTACAAAAGCATTTGTTCAAATATGTTCATAGCAGAACTATTTGTAATAGCCAGAACCTGGAAACAACCTAGGTGCCCCTCAATAGAAGAATGGTTAAAGAAGGTGTGAAACATATACACATTGGAGTTTTACTCAGCGGTAAAGAACAATGACATCTTGAATTTTGCATGCAAGTGGATGGAAATAGAAAACACTTTACTGAGTGAGGTAGCCCAGACCCAAAAAGAGGAATACGGCATGTACTCACTCATAGGTGGATTCTAGCTATAATTAAAGACCATTGAGCCTATAATTCGTGATCCTAGCGAAGCTAAATAAGAAGGTGAACCTAAAGAAAATCATGCAGCTATCGTCCTGGATATTGGAAGTAGACAAAATTGTCAGGCAAAACTTGGGTGCCCAGGGGTGTGGGAGTGAATGTAAGGGGTGATGGGTAGAGAGAAGGGAGAAGGGGATGATTCAGGATAGCTTGGGTGAATGGAATGGGTGGGATGGAGGAAGGGTGGATATGGGAGCAGGAAGTAAATATCTTAATTAAGCGAGGCATTTTAGGGTTTGCAAGAGACTTGATTCTAGAGGGGTTCCCAGGTCCAAGGACAGGTCCCCAGATTGTTCCTTGGGCAGCAGAGGAGAGGGTGCCTGAACTGGCCTTGCTCCATAGGCACACTGATAAATATCTTGCATTTCACCATAGAACCTTCATCTGGGGATGGATGGAGATAGAGACAGAGACCCACACTGGAGCACTGGACTTAGCTCCCAAGGTCCAAATGAGGAGCAGAAGGAGGGAGAACATGATCAAGGAAGTCAGGACCACGAGGGGTGCGTCCACCCACTGAGACAGTGGAACTGATCTAATGGGAGCTCATCAAGGCCAGCTGGACTGGGACTGATGGAGCATGTGATCAAACTGGACACTCTGAATGTGGCTGGCAATGAATGCTGACTGAGAAACCAAGGACAAATGCACTGGGTTTTGATTCTCCTGCATGGACTGACTTTGTGGGAACCTGGTTTTTTTGGATGCTCACCTTTATGGACCTTGATGGAGGGGGGAGGACCTTGGACTTCCCACGGGGCAGTGAACCCTGACTGCTCTTAGGCTTATAGAGGGAGGGGAAGGTGGGGAGGGGTAGGGAAAAGGGAGGCAGGGAGGAGGTGGAAATTTTTAATAAATAAATAAATTTTAAAAAATAAAAGAAATAAAGGTTCCATCCTTATTCAACTCTCTTGTGTCAATATACTCTCCCTTCTCCTCTTTTTCCTATATACAACTTCTCCATATACCTCCAATGTCATGCTTAAATTTCCAAATAACCACTCAGCTGTTATTACAGGAACTGCCATCAAACATAGAGCCAGAGGTACAAGGACTGTCAAAAACTCAGGTGGTAATAAACAATAATAAATTTGCAGCCCCAAACTCTAAAACAATCTCACAAAACAAACTTTAATATGACAGGCTCATCACTGACTGAAGCAGTGTCTCCTAGATGTTGAGGTAATGCTATGATGCACTCTATTTTTATAATCATATACTGTTAATTTATCTAAAGTGTATTTCTTTTCAAACATTTTTTTATAAGCTCCAGAGAGCCAGTTTGACCCACCTAAATGGATCAGACTCTCCCAGAATAAGTATCATTTAATTCTTTCTTTGTCATTCCTGGTCTCAGGAACCCCTAAACTCCGACCTTCAATCTTCCACCTTAAACCTCTCCCCTATAAATCACGCAAGAACCCCTAACCACCCCCATCTCCCATCTTAAACCTCCCCTCTATTATTCTCTACGGTCTAAATTTTTTTTCTCTCCCCAACGTAATTTTTGTCTTTCCACCATCTTGCGAGGTCCAAGCTGCCAGATGACCCAGTTCCCCAAAACCTGGAAAACACAGTCTTAATCTGTCACCCCAGGAAGCGATCAGACATCCCAAACACCTTGATGCCCATAAAGTCAGAATGAAGCAGTTACCAGAGACCTTGCTGAGCCCCATTCTCATCCACTAAGATCCTCAACCCTTCCAAATTTTTATAATAAACAACATGGTAAAATGTAATTCTTTTAGCCACCCGTAAGGCTGCACTTCCGAGTTCTAAAGCAGGCGCATATACCCTCTGTGTGTGCATGCGCGGGTCACCTGCCATCTGCATCACCAGCGTCTGACACAAAAGCCCCTGTACACAGGTGTAAGGCATAGAGTCGCCCATCATCAGCGTCTGACGTAGGCACATCTTTCCCCTTGTGCGCATGTGCGAGGAAGCCTTTAAAAGCTGGGTGCACCATTTTTACTCTTTCCTTCCACACCATTTCCTCGGACCCGCTGAGCACAAGCCCTCTTAATACCCTCCTCCGTGGGTTTGTTTGTGTCTCGTGTCCTCTTTTCATTTCCTCCAGACATTTTAAACAACAGACACTGAGGAAATTCAGAGAATCATTAGATCTTACTACAAAGGCCTATATGCCACCAAGTTGGAAAATGTAAAAAAAAATGGAATTGTTTTTAGATAAATACCATATAGCACATCAGAGCACTGGACTGAGCTCCCAAGGTCCAGTTGAAGAGCAGAAGGAGGGAGAAAATGAGCAAGGAAGTCTGGACAGCGAGGGGCTGGTCCACCCATGGAGACAGTGTGCCTGTTCTAATGGGAGCTCACCAAATCCAGCTGAACCGAGTCTGAATAAGCATGCAATCAAACCGAACTCTCTGAATGTGGCTGACAATGGAGGCTGACTGAGAACCCATTCATAAAGGCACTGGGTCTTGTTTCTACTACATGTACTGTGTTTTTGGACCCTAGTCTATTTGGATGCAAAGCTTCCTAGTCCTGGATGTAGAGGGGAGGGCCTTGGACTTCCCACAGGGCGGGGTTCCCTGCTTTCTCTTAAGGAGGAAGGGTGAGGGAGGAGGGTGAGTGGGGGAGCGAGAGGGTAATGGGAGGAAAGGAAGAAGTGTAAATTTTTGAATGGAAAAAATAAAAAGAGAAAGAAAGAAACACAAAAATTCATGTGTATCATAACAGTACAAAGTAAAAATTGTTTATGATACATTCTTCTTTACTTGTACTTTCTCTAATAGAATATAAGCTACGTGACATGGAAAATTTATCTCTTTCATCTACAATTATATTCTAATTGCTTAAAACAAAGTCATGCTATGCAGTAGGCAAAAATGGAAAGAAAATAGGAAAATGGAAGAAAGGAAAAAAATATGGGGAAATTGATGGACGCTTAATAAAGTCTCAGGAAGAGAAATTGGGGTTCATCCTGAAGATTTGAAAATCAAAGTAGCAAGCCACTGACTCTTTCCTCGACCTCAGTCCAAAATAGCAATCCTGCCTCCAGGAATCTCAGAATGAGACTGTGTCTGAGAGCTGTCTCCTACTGTTTTATAATCCTCTCTAGCACTGGGATTAAAGGTGTGCACCACTTGGATCAAAGGCATATATCGCCCAGTTTCTATGGTAACTAGTGTGGCTACTGGGATTAAAGATGTGTGTCACCACTTCCTGATCTGTATGGCTGACCAGTGAGGCTGTTTTACTCTCTGATCTTCAGGCAACCTTTATTTATTAAAAGAAAACTGAAATGCCAATGTAGGAACTAAGGACCATGTGGAAATGACACTCATAGAAATGAAATTGCTTTTTCAAATTTCCAAGTCTTCTCATTTAGAGTCTGTTTTAGGTGACCAAAATATTTGGCAAAAGGAACTTATACAGGAGAGGGTATTTAGTTTGGATCACAGTTTCATGGAGATTTCAGTCCAAAATCATGAGAGATGAATGCAATGGATGCAATTCCACCCATTGTTGACGGAGGAGGGTTATCTGTCTATTGTGTTATTTTCATTGGTCAATAAAGAGACTTCCTTGGCCCCTTGATAGGACAGAAAATTAGGTAGGCGGAGTAAACAGAATAGAATGCTGGGAAGAGAGCAATGAGGCAGATGCCGTGGAGCCAGCCACCTGGTCAGACATGCTGAATCTTTCCTGGTAAGCCACACCTCGTGGTGTGATACAGATTATTAGAAATGGGTTAATATCAAGATATGAGAGTTAGTCAGTAACTAACTCTCTAGAGATAATGGGCCAGGCAGTGCTTAAATGAATACAATTTGTGTGTTATTATTTCTGGGGCTAAGCTAGCTGTGTGGGAGCTGGGCAGGATGAAAAGCAGGCCTGCCCGCAGCCCCTCACTACAGATGGCGCCCACGTGGATAACTGCATCCACAGAAAGCCTGAGAAAGTTTGGAAAAGAATAGAGTAAAGCATGTTTTCTTGGTGGCAACAATTTCTCGGGTCTGCTCTACTTGCTAGAGACAAGCAAATGCTCTCATCTAAGAGAGGCTTCCTGACTCAGCTTTAGCTGCAAAACTTTGTAGCTACTTTAAGAGGTCCTGCCGTGAAACACTTTAACGGTGTTGATGAAAAGCTGAACGCATGCTTTTCGGTTTTCAGCCGTAGCAGGAAAAAAGCTGCGCTGTTTTAAAATGCCGGTTTTCTGGGCCGTCCTGCCAGGGCAAACTCTGACTCTTTCAGGCAGGCAGTCCGACTGAGTGTGGTCTGTGAGCAGAATGCTGCAGCTTGCTTGCTGACAAGGACCTTGAAACGCCATAGAGTTGTGGCAGTGAACACAGCTCTGGCTGGTACCTCTACCATGAGTCTGGAAAGCTAAGAAATGGACTGGGTCTAGCCATCAAAGCCACAGTTTTAGACTCATGTGGTCAGAAAAAGAGATATACAGTAAAAAGAGAGTCAAAGAGGAAGGAAAACCTCTAAATGGTTTACTATGAGTTAAAAATATGTGTAGGCTAAAGGTTAAAGTTCTTAGGGTAAAAAAGGAAGAAAGAGAGTAGTTGGGTGTGGTGGTATACACCTTTAATCCCAACACAAGGGAGGCAGAGGTAGATTGACCTCTGTGACCTCAAGGTGTGGTAGTACACACCTTTAATCCAGTGCCTGGGAGGCAGAGACAGACAGATCTCTGTGAGTTCAAGGTGTGGTAGCATACACCTTTGAGCCCAGCACTTGGGAGGCAGAGACAAGTGGATCTCTGTGAGTTCAAGGACAGCCTGGTCTACAGAGTTATTCCAGGACAAAGATATACAGAGAACCTGTGTCAAAAAGTAAAAGTAAAAATAAAAGAAATAGAGGTTAAAAATAAAGCTGCTTAAAGATGGAAAATACACAGAGAATCTTGATACTATATGTTATTATGCTCTCTTTGAATTGTTTGATTGCTGAGGAAGGAGCAACAGCTGTTAAAAGATATTTGTTTATAAATGCTGCTGAACTAATCCAAGATAGATATGTTGAAAATACCTTGACTTCTGAATTTGGATCTAAGGATATGGTACTTTGGAAAGGAGGTTCTTTTGTTTTCACAGAGGATGAGACCCTGTGGATTGCTTCTATCCCAATATGGTATGATAGACCACGCCCTCCTGAAAGGTTGCTGTGAACACCCTCAAAAAATTTCTTCACTCAACTGCCGACTGAGATGAACCTGGCAGACAGGTTATACCATGAAAGACCTGATTAACTGCGCCCCTATACAGCAGGAAGAAGTTTGGAGAGAAATAACTACGTCCATACTCCCAAATATTGCTTATAAATGTTCTTTTACATTTAAAGGGGGATATGATATATATACAAATAATTTGCTTTGTTATGGATTTTAAGGTCAATTTTGTTATATGTATATATGTTTCTGATCTTGATTGAGGTATTGTGATTGTGTAGTTTATTTAAAAATGCAATGTATAATTAAAAATATAGGTTGTTAATGGATAATACTAGCTTGTAGTAATGTTAGTCTGATTTTCTAGAAGTGCATAGATATATTTCAGATAGACATTCATATCTTTCAAAGACTACAGAACATGGCATTTAATGTTTTAATAACTTAGGACTTTTCATGACAATGAGACACGTCTGCTCCTGGCAGCACCAATCTACTTCAAGAGGAAGAAGGGCATCGAAGAGGCTCCTTTTGGAGTTGGTTAGCCATTTGGGCAAGAAACTGTTCTTGCCTGGACTGTTGTATAAACTGGACACAGAGAACCCACAGAGAGAGGACTGCTGAACTTGCCTAAAGGTGAGATGATCTTTCGAGGTTCTTGATTCATGAAAGAGTCTGCGAGACATTCTCCAGGATATAACAGATAGTGACTGAACTGCCTTTGAAATTTCCTGCTTCATGGAAATGTCTCTGGATACTATGGGCCTGAAGGCTGAAGATGAATGCCCTAACGATACAGAGGAACTTTGGGTGACTGTCCAGGCAGCGAGATGTCTCTGTCATTTCTAGAGTTTTGGAAGTTGCTTACTTCTTGTTTACTTAGGTAATATATCCTTATGGAGTCTTTGATGGAGTTGAAGAATGGATAGTCATAGTTTTAGTTTTCCATCATTATGATAAAGATATAGTTATAAATATTGTGACTGTAATTCTTGCTTGATAACTGTTTTGTTATGTGTAATTTTACTATGTTAAAATGAAAGCCTTTCTTTTTTGTTTAAACAGAAAAAGGGGAAATGACGGAGGAGGGTTATCTGTCTATTGTGTTATTTTCATTGGTCAATAAAGAGACTTCCTTGGCCCCTTGATAGGACAGAAAATTAGGTAGGCGGAGTAAACAGAATAGAATGCTGGGAAGAGAGCAATGAGGCAGATGCCGTGGAGCCAGCCACCTGGTCAGACATGCTGAATCTTTCCTGGTAAGCCACACCTCGTGGTGTGATACAGATTATTAGAAATGGGTTAATATCAAGATATGAGAGTTAGTCAGTAACTAACTCTCTAGAGATAATGGGCCAGGCAGTGCTTAAATGAATACAATTTGTGTGTTATTATTTCTGGGGCTAAGCTAGCTGTGTGGGAGCTGGGCAGGATGAAAAGCAGGCCTGCCCGCAGCCCCTCACTACACATTGTGGTGGGTGAATATGAAGGCAGCTGTTCACATGGATGGGAGCTGATGAGGAAGCATTC
The DNA here is from genome assembly GCF_982192425.1 of Myodes glareolus. Classification (NCBI taxonomy): domain Eukaryota; kingdom Metazoa; phylum Chordata; class Mammalia; order Rodentia; family Cricetidae; genus Myodes; species Myodes glareolus. The sequence goes on from NC_142053.1 coordinate 142,360,920, forward strand.
AGTGCATGGCCAGAACCAAGGGTGGGTAACATTAAGGCCTTCCCAGACAAGTTAGTAGCAGACCAGAGAGTCTGGCAGTTCTTAGTTTATGCCAAATAATTTGCATTTTCTCTCCTAATGGTCCCTGTGTGAGGCTGCAGTTAAGACATCACAGGATGCTGGGGATTTTCTCTGAGTAGCTCATTCCTGATGCTGGGTTTCTAATTTACTCAAGAGGTTGCTGCTTCCCAAAGCAGATGGGGTAGCCTGACCAACTCAGAGGACAAAAGGCTGACTTCAGATGAAAAACCTATGTTTCTGTGACTAAGGATTTAGTCAACTACATGGTTTAGGGTGTATAATTTATCAGAAAGGAGATGTGGAGAAAATAGCACTCATTCTGACTACAAAAATGAGTTTTAATAAAGTTTTTACTAATGAAGTTAAAAAAGAACAGGGTCCTAATTTAACCTTGTGGTTGGGATTTTGAATGAGAAAAAGTTTAAATTACCTAGGGAAGCCATCAACTTAGTCAGAGTTTCAGTGCTTTCTAGATTCCAGTGCCAATTAAAGCATTTTGAACTTCAATTAAATACCAAAAGGTCAAATAATGATCTTTTTAGAGAGTCCCCTTGCCCTCCACCTCCTCTCCTCCCCTCCTCACTTCTCTTTCTTGCTTTCTTTGTTTTCTCTCCTCCATCTTACTTCTCTTTCCTCTTTCTTTTCTCCTTCCGTTCCCTCCTTTTGTTAAAAAAAACCTTACTGTTGTTTTTAAGAATTTATCAATTAATTATTTGGATAACAGTTTGACTGACCTAAAGTTTCTCAACATATGTTTTATGTCAGTAACTGCTTCTATGTTTTTATTCAGTTTCGGATGCTTTTGCTCTTTCCGTCTCCTCTGTCTTCCCTGATTCCTCCTCACCTTGCACCACTGTTCTTGGGACCTTTTATAGAATGATCCAATTCTGAAAATGAATGAACTTGACTCCTCAAGGGAGAATTGCAAGGGATCAACTGAACTTACTTCTCTTTTTTGCCAGACCCTCTTACAGAAGTTTTGATGAGAAGAATTAGTTAGCTAGAAGTAGTCTTGAGTTTGGTACATTTCCAATATCTGTACTTTTCCTGGTTGTCACTAGCATAAATATTTGAGAGTCAACAACTAAAAGAATTTGAAAAATGCATTGACTGAAAATTTTTGTCACAGACACTCCATTTCAACTGGCATCTCTCACTGTTTAAAAGGTCTCGTTTTAAACAGCACTTTCTTCTTTTTTCCTACTGGGTCCTAATTATGTAAACAACCCTCTGGGAAGACACAAAGATGACACCAACACAGCTCCTACTCTTACCACTGAAAACCATGCAAAGACATAAGTCAAATGAGAATGTTGAGATAAACAAATAGTAAGAGAAAACACTGAAGAAGAGAAGGCCTAGGCACCCCCTGTTTGATTTTTAGACAGAGTATGCCAAAGGAGGGCAGAAGAAAGAACATCTTGTGGGTTGTAGCTAAGCAAAGATAAGTAGCAAAGGGGTGATTAGAGCACAGCTATGTGTGGAAGGCGTTGGAAAGTAGAGTTGAAGCAGAAAATATTTTAGGTGAACAGGCAAGGCCCTGATTGTGACATGAACAATTGTAGGTTTTGTCAATTATTTAGTAAACTCTGGATAAAACTGTATGGTCAATGCTAGCAGGCTTGGGACAAAAGTGGAATAAATAGACAGGTCAAAACCTCTTGTACAGATGAGAAGTAGCCATATGTAAGTCCTCGGAAGGCAGGAACTAGGACTTCTCTTTGGCTCCCCAGAGACTTGAAATGTCTGGCACATGTTCCGTACATGATAGATGTTTCACTTCTCAAATTATGGGCTATAACTCAGTCTTGTCCAAGTCCACCAGCTGGTTATTTAAAATGAGAATGTAGTTACACCATGGGAATAACAGTCCTGAATAACATTTACCTCAGTTGCCAAAAGTATCCCCTTTCCCAGCTATTCCATTTATTTCTAAGGCCTTATGGGGTGTTTCATATGTACTCAAATATTATCATCACTGCTTATTCTTTCTCTCTGGTCTTTATCAAGAAAATGGAAAATATAACAAGCATATCCACCTGCCAAATTGCCCCAGCTTCTAGGAGTATGATATACTTTCCAAATGCTTATCTCCAGCGCCCCTAAAGCTGCTATAGTGGAGGCCATAGTTACATTGTAGTACCGTCTGATCCCTGGGATTTAAGCTTTACTAATTTTATGGAAAAATCTTTTCAGGATTATACCAGTATTACTGTTATTGACACAAAGCTCTGTTGTGTTTCTCGAGTCTAACACAGTCATTTTTCAAAGGCTGTGTTTATTTTCTGTCTGGTCCAACAATGAGCAAACATTAGGCACCATGCAGTCATTTTTTACACAACATTCCATCTTTCTTCTTTTCGAAAATAATGTATATATTTGTGACTATAGGATGTGTATGAACACAAAATGGTTTTGTTTCACTGAAATAAGAGGTATGGAAAATGGAATGGGGTGGGTTGATTCCTAGGGAGAATGAATTCAACAGAGAATGGATGAGAGCACAGTTCAAAGCCATAAACGCTTATGGCAAACTATTCTGGAGTTATTTGAGAAAAAAACCATAGTTTTATTTGAAAACACAGGAAAAAATATTGTGACTTGTGTTATATTCTGAATGTGCTCCAACAATTTCTATGTTAGAGACCTCATTACTGAAGTAGCCTCATTTGGCGTCAATGTCTTTTGCAGGTGGTTACATGGGAGCAGAGTTCTCATGAATGGGATTAGTGCCCTTGTGAGAAGAAACATAAAAGGAAGGACCTCTCTCTCTCTCTCTCTCTCTCTCTCTCTCTCTCTCTCTCTTTCTCTCCATACTTTTTTCTCTTTCCTTCCCTCCTTCCCCTTTCCCTCCTTCCCTCAGTCCCCTCTCACTGACATGAAGATACAGTAGAAAGCTAGCTATCTGCAAACCAAAAAGATCACCCTCTTCAGAAAAATGTTTTCTGTGTAAGCTGCTAAATCTGTGGCATTTTGTTATAGTTAAGTCAACTGATTAAAGATAAAGAAAAATTCCAGGCAAAATATAACAGTGGAATTCTACAATTACAGGTTTGAGTTTTAGTGATTTTTATCAAGTCTCATTGGGGACTCTTAGTTTCCTTATTTATAAAAGAGGCATACTGCTTGGTGCTCAGGATCCCTGTAAGGATAGCGATCATAAGGCATATGGTAAAAATATACTATGTATAGAGTAAAATGGCCATAACAACTAATATACTGTAAGACATTCTCAACCCTAGGGTGATATCTCATCAGGGCTCTCCAAAGAAAGCCTTTTAATAAGTAAGTAAAACTGTAAAGAGAATAGATTTCAGGGGTGTAGATGTAACTCATTTGATAGAATGTTTGTCTAGCATCCACAAAGATCTGGGCTCAATCCTCAGCCTAGCACAAAGTGAGTATGATGACAAAGACCAATAATCACAGTACTCAAGCAGTAGAGACAGGAGAATCAGAATCCGAAGATCAAGGTCATCCACAGCTATAAGTTGAGTTCAAGATTAGATTGGGCTATATGAAACCTTGTCTAAAAAAATAAAGAAAAAAGAGAAAGTAGTTTTAAACAAGATAGTGGTATATGCCTGTAATACCAGCACTTGAAAGGTCAAGGCATATAAATTATGAGTATGAAACCAGCCTTGGCTGTATATTGAGTTCTAGGCCAAATAAAGGCTACAAAGGATCCTAACTCAAGAGAAAAAATAAAGGTAGCTATATTTGGTGCGCCTCACATCTTAGTCCTCAAATCTACTAAGAATATACCTTGAGCTCACATGCTAGTGGCAAGACTTCTGTTTTGCTTAAGTCTCAAAGAGAAGAAAGTAGTCATAGCTTGTGATAGAAACTCTGGAATTAGTAGAAGTGTAGGATGAGATCTGATTGTGTGTTCATTCTCCCAAACTCTTTGTATCACATACTGAAGATGACTTATTGTTCCATAATTAATTTTGGATTCTAAGGTCTTGAGTATTTTATTTCATTGATCACTGTGTTCATTTATGTCAAAAAGCATTAGTATTAAAGCCTTACACTGTATATCTGCATATGTGGAACATGGAGTTTTCCATCCACCATTGTTTTCAAGCATGCCTCCCAAAAATCAGAAAATCATCATTTCATAGACACATTACCCTTGCAAAAAAGAGATCAACTTCTATCTAATCAAAATCTTACAAATATTCTGGGACAAATAATGACCTTATTTCCTCTCAGGGTTATGTTTGCAAGCCCAGAGGTTCCTGGGCAGAGTTAAAATTACATAATTTATTTCCACTGACAACTTCTAATAACATGAAGAACTTTTTGAAAGGGTGTGATTGCAAATCTCGAGTGTTTTGTGTAATTTATGATGTATTTGGGAACCATTCAGCCAAACATGGTGGTTCATGTCTACAATCACAGCACTCAGGAGGCAGAGGCAGAAGGATTGTTGTGAATTCATAGCTAGCCTAGACTACATACTAAATTCAAAGCCAGCCTGTGATAAACAGTGAAACCCTGTCTCAAGTGAAGCAAAAATAGAAGATTATTGTTAACACAATGTTTTATTCCAGGCAACATTACAGCAAGAAACTTCTCGATGTTTACTTCTCCGAAAGATACAAAACCTACCAAATCTTATCTGTCTAAAAACTAGATGACCGTTCTATGGGTTGTGTGACTGAGGAACTAGAGTAGCATTCAAGAAAACAGAGTTCCTTTTTTTCTGCCTACATCCTATGGCCTGGAAGAAGAGTGCTTCAAGGTGCCTCCTCACATTTCACTGAACCTTCTGGTAATTGTGGATAGACCACCTCTGTGAAAGAAAGAAAGAACTTGGTAAGAGCTTTGGACTGGTTGGCAATAAACAAATTTGTTCACCAATGGCACCCAAACACATAATCGTCATGAAAATAAGCATCATAGCCAATGTTTCAGGCATTTCATGAGAAAAATGTCAGTGGAGGTCGTCTCACTGAGGCAGGGCTTCCTAGGAGGAAGTTCTCCAGAGGTCTTAAGTGTTTTCCTTTCCATTGCTTGAAGGTCAACCCAAATCACCTCTTCTTCAAATAGATTTGGGTTTCATGGTCACATAAAATGACCAAGCTAGAATATGTCTTTGTTTATGAAGCCAGTCAAGTTAAGGCTGTAGGGGTGACTCAGGTTTTCCCCAAGTTCTCTGCTTATTCAGAACCAGGAATATTTAAATCATAACTGAGCTTAAAATAGCAACTGTTTTTAAAAGCCTCAACACTGACTCTTGACTTTCTTTGCTATTCCAGTGGTCACTGCTTAGAAGGTCTATGAAAACATGTATCTCTATCTGTTTCTTTTTCTTATTTTCATTTCCACTAAGGAATATTATTACGCTGTATAGAATTCTAAAATTCATCAGAGCTGATAAAAATATCCTAAATCTTTTTGCTCATCACAGAAATGTTTTAAGAGAATTTATCTCCAGCACTGGGATATTTAGAAAATTGCCTACATGAATAGTTGCTTAAGAGATAATCTGAAGTACAAAATTCTCTATTAAATTATTCAGCCTATAAGAATCTCAAGTTGGAGTTAAAGAGATAGCTCCAAAGTTAAGAACACTTACGGTTTTTACAGAGGGAAGGGGTTTAATTTCGAGCACCTACATGGTGGCTTTGAACCACCTGTAATTCAGTTCCAGGGCATTTGATACCTTTGGCCTCTATGGGCATCCATACTCGGGTGCACATACTCACACAGAGGCATACATCCATAAGTATAATTTAAAAATAAAACAAATCTTTAAAAGTTTAAAATTAGAATCTCAATATCCCCCTACCTCTCTCTATCTCTTATCCCCTTTTTCTCAGACTCTCAACTGCTGGAAGAAAATCTTGCATGACTGTCTTACTTAGGGTATCTATTGTTGTGATAAACAGCATGACCACAAACAACGTAGGAGGAAAGGATTTATTTCATCTTACAGCTTGTAGTCCATCAGTCAGAGAAATCAGGGCAGGAACCTATAGTGGGAACTGGAGCGAAGCCATGAAGGAGTGCTGCTTATTGTTGTGCTCCTCTGAGCTTGTTCAGTTTTGTTTCTAATTCAACCAGGTACCACTGCCCATATCCAGCATAAATTAAGAAAATGTTCTATACACTTAGGGACAAGCCAAGCTTTTGGAGGCATTTTACCAATTAAGGTCACCTCTTCAAAGGTATGGCTAGGTTTGTATCAAGCTGGCAGAAACCAACCAGTACAAAGAATGTCATGACTGCAGTGCAGGGAAGGAGAATCCAGGAGATCCAGATGATTCTTCATGATGAAAAAATAGAGCTAAGAATCTGCAGAAAATCAGAGAAAAGAAGGAAGATTCTGGGTCTCTGCAAGCCCTCTCTCTTTATGCACTGATAAACACATGCATAAGGAAAATACATAGGTTGGGAAGAAAACCAACTAAAAGGTTCAAAGGCAATGAATCCCAGCACTGAAGAAGCAGGGTTATGTGGATTGCAAATTCAAGGCAAAGCTAGGCTACATAAAGAAATACTGGCTCTACAAATTCACCAATTACTTTTTAGAAGGGCAGGAGAAAGTTTAGAAAGTGATGAATTTGTTCATTTTCATGAGACAAAGTGATTTTATGGGTATATACATATATGAAAACAGATTGCATATACTTCTATAAAATATATTTTATTGATAGGGGAGTTCAGCCAATCACATTCTGCCCGTGGGGCATGTTGCCCTAAGGCAAAAGTTTACCTATAAACCTGGCAGGTGCACTTCCCTGCCCTCTCTCTCTGGCCTGGATCCAGCGTTCCAGACGGTTGGGATTCTGGCGTAAGTTTTTCCTTCTGTTTTATTAAAGCTGTATCTTTTGTAAGCTAGTCTGGCGGATCTTTAATTACTGATCGCACTGCGTCATCATTTTATCATATGCATATAAATAAAACTATCATAATATAGTGGTTACATGTTAGTAGTATAATTTTTATAGAGAATTCTTCTTGTTCTACTTAGAATTATTAGTTTATGACAAATAGTTCTCATAGACAAACATCCATTCATTGATTGTAGAAGTATTTGATCCAAATGCAAAGGACTAAAAACCAAATTGTAAACAAAATATTATTCAAAATTACAAAGTAATCCATGGGCAAGGTCTTACTCCATTCAGGACCTAGATAGCTTATACATAGCTGTGATTTCTTTCTCTGGAAAACCTAAAGGCAGTGGCCAATTTTCTATGTGATAAGGATCCCTTTCTACACCCATTGCTGTCTTTACCAGGTGAAATATGTTAGTTGGCTCTCTAGTGCCTCAATCCTAATCATGGCTTATATACTTCTAAAAGGTTTCATGCCCAACCGTCATTCCCTTATGTGTTAGAATTTCCACAAAGAGATTTTTGTTACGAAGTAAATAGTAAATCTTTTTCAGGTAATTAGATAAGAATAATCTAGAAGGAAGATGGATGATGGACTGTTTCTGTACCAGCGAAAAGTCTGTGGTGGGGGACACTCTCCCTCCACAAGCTCCTCTAAGCCTGTGGGAATATAAATGACCCCAAATCTGACTCTAGCTGGTTCATCTCTGAAAACAAATCTCGGTGTTTTTCCACAGATTTTTCTCTTTCATCTGAAATGATTAGGACAATTTTACAGACAAGGAGACAAATAAACTTGACCAACTCCCCAAATTATGTATAGGACTGAGAGAAAGGAGAAATCAAAATGGCAAGAACATCCAATGAAACAGGCTGGTTGATGTATTTGGTCTCATCTCAAACTGCCTTACCTTGGAATCAGCACATGGTATTGAGTAGAGTAAAGGGGCCAATGAGTATACCTGACACAAAGCCTGCATCTGAATTAGCTTTACTTTTTTTCAGCTAACAGTGGCATAAAGCAACACTGGAACAAGCAGAACAGAACAAGAGCAGCTGCGATTTCCCTGAATCAACATCTTTCACAGTCACTTCACTCCCAAGTGAGGAAGAGGAATGTGTGGGATTTGGTAGCTCTGAGCAAATCCTTTGCTTTTTTTTTCCATTGTTCTTGTGTGACAATTGCTCATTTAAAAATATTGATATTTCAGAGAGTCTGGTTTGATCACATGCTACTTCAGTTCCAGTCCAGCTGGCCTTGGTGAGTTCCCATTAGATCAGCCCCACCATCACAGTGGGTGGGCCCATCACTCGCAGTCCTTACTTCCTTGCTCATATTCTCTCTTCTGCTCCTCATAAGGACCTTGGGAGCTCAGTCCAGTGCTCCAATGTGGGTCTCTGTCTCTATCTCCATCCATCGCCAGATGAGGGTTCTATGGTGATATGCAAGATATTGATCAGTGTGGCTGACAATGAGGGCTGACTGAGAAGCCAAGGACAATGGCACTGGGTTTTGATTCAACTGCATGTACTGGCTTTGTGAGAGCCTAGTCTGTTTGGATGCTCACCTTCCTAGAACTGGATGAGGGGGGAGGAGGACCTTGGACTTCCCACAGGATAGGGAACTCTGACTGCTCTTTGAACTGGAGAGGGAGGGGGAGGGGGAATGGAAGGAGGGCAAGGGAAATGGGAGGAAGGGAGGAGGTGAAAATTTTTAATAATAATAATGATAAAAAACCTGAAAAAATACTGATATTTCTTTTTTTTCAAAAACATTATAGCATGAAGATTGCTGAGATGGCTCAACACTTACCGTGCAAGGTGGAGACCTGCATTCAAACCCTCAACACCCACATAAAAAGTAGGTCAGGCCATGTAATCCCAGTGCTATAAGGGTAATAAGAAAAAATTCAGAGAACTACAATTAGGTAAAATTTAAGTTGGGAAGAATTCTACATTCTATTCAAATCTTGGAGTCAATATTTATATTGAGTTCCAAAGCCACCATTTCATATACCCAATGTTTATATATATATATATGTGCATATATATATATATATATATATATATATTACAAGACAAGGAGCGGTGTACATAGAGGACTAAGAGGTAAGCAAGGCTGCTGAGATCTTGTTAGTAGGATGATCTTGTTAGTAGGATGTTGTAGCAGATTATTAAAGAAGTTCTTCTGTGGAGTGTGCATCCCTGAGTCCCCATTACTTTGCAAGATGCTTCTGCTGCTGCTTGAATTCACAGGTACTATCTTGCCCCTTTTCTTGAACATGGGATGACTTGGGGACTTATTTTGATTACTACAGTGATCAAAATTCCATTGCACTAATGGAGTTTTTCAGCATACTGAGTATTTCCTGAAAGTAGGTTGTCTGAGTACAGAGAAAGATTTCCTCAATGGCTAGAGGTACTGCTCAGGGGTAAACTTTTTAGCAAACCTGTTAAAGAGCCCAGGTGCCAACTCCTCACATTGCAAGAAAACAGAATAAAGTTGCTTGGACTTTCTATACTTTTAAGGTGCTTGTTACTTCTTTCCTTACCCTTCACAACCAAACATTTTTTCTCTGTCACTTTCATGTGAGGCCTTGTCATTAGCCACATTTCTGGAAGCATATGGAAATGATGTTTCATTCCGGAATTTAAACAAATAAAAGGTTGTAGGCATTCCCTGTGTTCTGCCATGCATCCTGTACATGAGTAGGTATCTCAAGATGACGATGAAGTCATGTGAAGATAATGGAGGTTCACAGTGAATCTTGGCCCCTGACTTACTGGCTAGAGATGAGTATCTCCATCAACATGGCATTACACTATGTTCAGCTTTGTAGTGCTGTAAAGAGACACCATGACCACGGCAACTCTTATAAAGTAAAACATTTCATTGAGGTGACTCACTTATAGTTCTGTGGTTTACTCCATTATTATCATGGCAGAAAGTAAGGCAGGATGCTGGACAAGGTGCTAGAATTGGGAGTCCTTACATCTTACCTGACAGGCAACAGACTGAGACACTTGCTGTGGCTTGAACATATATGAGACTTCAAAGCCTCCCTCCACAGGGACACACTTCCTCCAACAAGACCACCCTACTCCAACAAGGCCACACCTCCTGATAGTGCCACACCCATAGGGAGCCATTTTCTTTCACACTATATTCTACTTCCTGGCCCCCGAAGGCTTGTAGCCGTATCATAAGGGAAAACTGCACTCAGTTCAACTTCAAAAGTCCATATAGTCTATAACAGTATCAAATTTATTGAAAAGTCTAAAGTTCAAAGTCTCTTCTGAGATTCATTCAATCTCTTCTATAATCTTCTATAAAACCAAAACCACAGGATATGTGTTACCCTCCCAAAATGTAGAAAAGGGACCACAGCGAGGAAATACTGGACCAAGGCAAGACTAAAAGACAGCTGGGCAAATTCTAAACTCTGTGTCTCCATGTCTGATGTTGAAATGCTCTTCAGATCTCCAAACCCTTTCAGCTTTGTTGACTGCAACACATTTCCCTCTCTTGGGCTGTTAGCAGCTTTTCTTGCTCAGGCATCTCCAACATCTTGGGCTCTCTAAGGCAATCCAGGCTTTAACTCCACAGCTTCACACAATGGCCTCTCTAGGCCTCCATTCAGCGACACCCCGACACATGCTGGCCTCAGCAACTTTCCTTAGTTGTAGAGTTAGTTCTATCCTTGACTCTAAAGCTAGAACCATGTGGCCAAAACTGCTGCGTTCTGATACTTACTAGTGCTAGATATGGGCCCCTTGTTCAAATTACATCTTCACGTGCTTTCTGTTATACGTGGTTTCCTTCACTGTCTAAGCTTGGTGTTCTGGAGCTTGCTCTGTAGCCCAGGCTAGCCTCAAATTCAGAGATCTACCAGCTTCTGCCTTCTGAGTGCTGGGATTAAAGTACACCACCATACCGGGCTCTAATCTTTTCTTTAATTCCTTTTCACAAATTGGAAATTTAGCTGGGAGGGATCTGGTCCTGAAGTCACCACCCCCTTTATTCCATTTTTTATTCTGTTTATCTCCTTGAACACAGGACTTAGCTACTTTTCACTTCCTGGTGCTTCTTTTCTCCACAAATTTTATAATCTATAATTTACCCTGTTCAGCTCACTTCTTCTCATTATAAATCTTCATTAGAGTTACCACTAATAGCCATGTGACAGTCTATACTAGACTGTTTTGAGATTTCCTCCATCAATGGAATTAATCCAAAACTCTTCATTTTTGCTTCATGCAGACTCTTTGAACAAGGGCAAAAGGATATTCACCAAAATGTCAAAGACCAGCAGTCTCTAGGACACATATTAATATTCTTCTCCTCTGGAACATCGTCATCCAAGTTCCCACAGTTCCTCAAATCACACTCAACACCACTGTCTTTCACGTTTCTACCAGTATGACCCATTAAGCAGCCCTTAAAGCATTCAACTGCTTTTCTATCTACAGTCCCAGGGTCTATCCATATTCCTTCAAACAAAAGCATGGTCAGGCCTATCACAAGAATACCCCAGTTCCTCCTACCAACTTCTGTCTTAGTTAGGGTTTCTATTGCTGTGAAAAGACACTACGACCATAGCAACTCTTATAAAAGAAAAACATTTAATTGTGGCTCAATTACAGTTCAGAGATTTAGTCCATTATCATCATGGCAGGAAACAAGATAGCATGCAGGCAGACATGGTGCTAAAGAAGGAACTGAGAACTCTGACATCTTGACTCACAGGGAACAGAAAGTAGTCTGAGAAACTGAGGTTAGCTTGAGCATATTTGAGACTTCAAAGCCTACCTCCACAGAGACAGACTTCTTCTAATAAGACCATACCTACTTCAACAAGGCCGCACCTCTTGATAGATAGAGCCACTTTCTTTGGGGGCCATTTTCTTTCAAACCATCACACACTGTTTTATCAGAAGGAAATCAGACTTTAATGTATCAAGGAACTGAGGCTCTGGGATTGTTTGCAATACCTTCTTATAAAGGGCTACATTCAGGTCAGTATTTGTATGGGGATCTCTATGTCTCTGTACAAAGCTTTAACTTTTAGTATTTGCTGCCTTCCATGGTATAAATAATCGAATTTGGTAGCTAATTTCAGACTACCAAAGTTTGAAATGTCACTGAACTTGGAGTTAGAAAGGACTTCTAACTGTTTGTTCTTTGTGAGCCTGTATAAACTTAGCTCGCTACTGTATAATGTGCCCTGACTTATCCTAGTTCACTTTAATTGTTAGCTTTCTAATTGAGAAATTGTGTAGATCAGATTAGCCTGTGAAAATATCTGTGGGGTATTGTATTCATCAGAAACTTATAGAGGAAGGCCCAATCTACTGTGGACAGTACTACTCCTTGGCAGGTGACCCTGAGCTATACAAGAAATGTGGCTAGGGCCGGATCTTGACTTGGCCTGTAGTCAGACTGATGAATATCTTAAATACTGCCATAGAACCTTCATTTAGCAACTAATGGAAACAGAGGCAGAGACCCACATCAGAGCACTGGACTCAGCTCCTAAAGTCCAGTTGAAGAGTGGCAGAAATGAGAATATGAGCAAAGAGGTCAAGACCATGATGGGGACACCCACTGAACCAGTCTACCCCAGCTCACCAACTCAAGCTGGACTGGGAGTGAATGAGCATAGGATCAATCTAGTCCCTCTGATTGTGATTTACAGTTGCATGCATGGCTGTGGCAGACTGAGGGACCACTGGCAGTGGCACCAGGATTTATCCCTACTGCAGGTATGGGCTTTTGGGAACCTGTTCTCTTTGGATGGATACCTTGTTCAGCCTAGATATAGTAAGGAGGGCCTTGGACCTTCCACAAAGCCTTACCCTCTCTGAGGATTGGAATTGGGTGGGGTGGGAGGGTATGTGGAGGGAATGGGAGGAGGGAAGGGAGTGTGAACTTGGATTGGTGTGCATAATGAAAAAAGATAATTTGTTTTCTCTGTTTTAAAATAATTCAATTATACACTTAAAATTAAAATTTAAAAAAAAAAGTGTAGCTAGGCACAAACCTATCAGTGAGCCAAGAAGCAGCATTTTTTCATGGCTTTTGTTCCAATTTTCTGCTCCAGTTCTTGTCTTGACTTCTTCAGTGATGGATGGTAACCTAAAAGTGTGGGCCAGAAAATCTTTTGCCCTTAGTTGGTTTCAGTCAGAATATTTTATTACAGAAACATAAGGGAAACTAGAACACTAATTTACTCTGCCATATTCCACAACAATGAGAATCTGTAAGAATCCTACAATCTATCACAAAGATGCCTAGACTAGGTAAAGTCTAGGTGAGCCAACTGCCCCTCCTAATAGTTGCTAACTAATTGGACTGTGACTTAAGTGTGTAGTTACTGAAATTTGAGGATTGTTTGGAAATTTAATTTCTCCTTAGCATCTGGCACTGTGCTTTGCACTTACTTGGCTTGCATTGCTAAATGTTTATGGAATTCAATTATTAATGTTTGTTCCTTACAAAATTTGGGTAGCATTTAATCCTCATGTCCACTTTTTAGTGTTACTCTTAAGACTGAAGACTAAAAATGTTCAGAATCCAAATAGTCTAAATGTCATTGTCTGTAAATTGAATATATGTACAGTCACTCATCAGTATGAAAACAGAAGAGAAATGGGTTTAGGAATCAGAAGATACTTATGTTCCTTCCATTAAATGGCATGATAATTCCACAGAAACTATACACACCCTTCTGCATATTTTAAATTATCTCTATATTATTTTTAATACACAAAGAAATTACAATACTGTGTATAAAGGTGCTGTAGTGCAATGTTTTAGGAGAGATAAAAAAATATTTACACAAATATTTGCAATGTGTAGTTCACTAAATCCACATATACAGAATTCATGGACATGGGAATCTAACTAAATGTGTTTTGTTTTATTCATGTTACTTATGTGCTAAGAAATATCAGTTTGGTGCATTCATGCTATGGTTTATAGCCTTTAAATTGGCTTGCAAAAAACAAACTACCTGCTACTTATACTGAGGAGGAGGATGTATATTTGTACATTGCTATCATCACTGGTCCTAGAAGGTACTGTCATCACTGGTTCAAGAAGGAAGAGTTTCTTTTAAAGGAACATATATAATATATTCTAGGCCTAATATTCTATTTTTTTTTAGTTTTTTGTTCCCACATACCATATTGTTTTGAAAATGAAATCTTAAAATAAACACAGAAACCAACAAAACTGGATCCTTAAAGTTTAAAAAGAAGTCTAAAGACTTTAAGCATATCCTAATATGCACATTGAGGACAGGAAGAAAATTGAATATCAAATTCCTACAGAGATATCTTTTTACAGTCATAAATATTACCGCAAGTAGCATCAGGCTTCAGATTTTTATACCTTCTTTTGCCCTTTCATTCAGTTCTTACTTAAATGTGGTATACAACTGTTGAAACAAACAAACAGACTACATACTGCAGTATGTAGTTACAGGCTCAATTTTTTCCTTCAAGCCTATTATGAAAATGTGGATACTGATTCATTTACGGCAGTGATAGAATATGTAGTTTCATTCGAGATTAAACACAAACTTGAACACTAACATGGACTGGAGACATGACAGACATATAAAGTTCTAAGAAACGGTCCTTCAAACAGCAGAAAATATGGCGGGTTGGTTAAAAATAGAATTTTAAAACAAATATAAAATTTTAGTTTTTTTTCTCTTGAAAAAGATTGGAGAACTTGGAATTGATTTTTGAACTTCTGAATTAAGATTTCTAAAACATATAATACTGTCATTAAAGACAAAGTGTTGGGGCTAGAGAGATAACTTGATGGTTAAAGAATATACTGCTCTTGCAGAGAACTCAGGTTGGGTTCCCAACACCTACTTCAGGTGACTTACGAACATCTATAACTCCAGCTCCATAGATGTTCCATGGGCACTGGCACACACACACACACACACACACACACACACACACACACACTTGCATATAATTAAAAATATAAATAAATTAAAGATAATTTGTAAAAGAAAGAAAACTGTTAATTTGCTAACAACTAGTCTTTAAGTGAGAAACAAATGCATAGAACTGGCTCCCCCTATTACTTTAATATGAAAGCACAAAGAGGCTAGATTCCTTTCTTCCATCTGAGTTAATGATAATCAGAAGGAAAAAAAAAACCATTTTCCAACAGGACTAAATACCTGAAACGAGGGAATGTCATGAAGGCAGCTTTTATTTTTCTGAGGAAAAAAATAGGCATGGGCTGCAGGAATATTTAAAATGTCTCATTTAAAACATAAAGTTGAAAAGTAGATATAATTCTTACACCTCTGAGTATTTGTGGGATTTTTGTCTCTTCCTTACCACTGGGTATCCTTTTTAATGTAATAAGATAAGGTAATCAGATAGTCTTATTCAATCTTTACTGTTTTCTTTTTTGCTGTTTTTCTTTTTCTAAATTTTTCGAGACAGGGTTTCTGTGTGTAGCTTTGGAACATGTCCTGGAACTAGTTACTGTAGACCAGGCTGGCCTTGAACTCACTGAGATCTGCCTGCCTCTGCCTCCCAAGTGTTGGGATTAAAGGCATGCACCACCACTGCCCAACTCAGTCTTTATCATTTTCGTTCATCAGATTGTTCCTGTGTAAATTGAACATTTATTGTTGCACTACATGACTGATTTTAAAATATGTAAATGAGTTAGTACTCTCATATTGAAACAAGCCTGCTAGCTTATGTATAACAGCAAAACTGCTGTTTATAAAAAAGGATATAATAGGGTGGGGAGCAAGTTAATTATTAATTTAACAAAGAACTAGCAATTTTGTATCTGGTGACTTTGAGGTGCACTCACCTCTGGTAGTGATTTGAATTCAGTATGTAAAAAGGGGTTAGTGGTTTTTCATTGTGCTAAAAATGGCAACTTGTTCTGTGTCCTTAAAGCTCTTAGTATACAATTACTTAAAGCTCTTAGTATATAAGTGAACATTTGGATGCAAGACCTTATGTAACAAACAAAGGTGATATATGAAGTATGTAAATTGAATATAAATATTTGATCTAGAGTATGGCTAAACATGTATATGTGCAATCTATTAGAATAACTTAATCTGGCAAAAAAATTCATAGTACTGCTGATGGTTTGACTTTGATTTAAATGCTAAACTTGTAAAACATATAAACTTGATAAACAAAATTTCAGGGCAAGAAACAATTTCAGGCATGTGAGCCCAGTTTTCCCTGACTTGTGGGAAAGACCTCTTTGATGATAGCTTTCATCATGGCTGTGTTTCACCCATCTCAGCTGCACTAAAATTTACTAGGTCTAAATTTTGTGTTTAAAGGGTTTCCTGGAGAAATGGCCAAGTCATAAAAATAAGAAAATCCTAAAAGGGGAGTTATTTAAATTGGAATTCAAGTTACTTTTAAAACCTGAAGATTATCATTCTCTTAATTAGACTTATTATACTCTATTATTTTATAAATGAATGTGAATTAATAAGATATTTATACCTTGACAACACACTTTCATCTTGCTCTCTTTCAAACTCATGTTGATGTTAAAAAGTCTTTGCTAAGCCAGGTATGGTGTCTCAAGACTTTTGGAAGGAAGAGGCAGGTGGAGCTCTGTGAGTTTGAGGCCAGCCTTTTTTACATGATGAGCTCCAGGACAATTGTCCTGTCTAAATTAGAGAGACCCTGTCTAAAAATAAATAAATAAATAAATAAATAGTAAAAATCACTGAGAATAGAATGCAGCAATCATTATGGATGTAACACCGATCATTATGGTTGCAAAAACAAACATTATGATACATTGTAACATACCCTCCTTAAGACAACATGAAAGTTTTGGGTACCTTGTAATATTCTTGGAAGTTTCTATAAGTAAAAAAATCCACACTAAACATACCCCCACTGTGCAATGTTATGTAAAACCAAAAAAAAATACTTTTTGAACAAAATTCATTTGTCAGTTTGTGAATTCAAAGATACGGCATCAACTGCTTGTTTCTGTACCACTTACATGGATCAATAATTGTGTAGGAGTAAAAGATGTGACTCAACGAAAATAGCTTTGAAACATTCATTTGGACAACTTTTTCTTATTCTGCATTGAAGTCACATATTTGGGACACTGGAAATGTAATTTCACATTATATTATTGATCGATTGATTATTCTTAAGCAGTTTCATAATGTACATAATGTATCTTGATCACATTCAACACAAATCTCCCCTTCTGCTCCAACATGCTAGAATGTTGATTGGCTTGATCTTCTGCAACCATTGTGTAGGTTAACATATCTGTTCTGAGTTCATGAGTACAATAGCCATGTCATGTCCAGAAGCTAGTATTTCACAGCATTCGTTCCCATCCTTTTGTTTTTTATATTCTGTTTGTCCTCTCTTCTGTGATTTTCTCTGAGGCTTGTGTGGTTGATGTAAATGTGCTTTTTATGATTGAGTAAGCAACAGTCCCACACCAACTAAGGCTAAATGCAGATGGTTTCACTGAAAATCTTTGAAAAAAGTTGGGTTCAAAATATCATCATTCAAAATGGTCAAGAGACTACATCAAAGCCTGAAGGTTTATTGAGTGTAGTGAAGAAGGCAATGAGCCTCTAAACTAGGGGTAAGAACAGCTGATGTATAGAGAACAAGAGAAGGAAATTGTAAATTGTACATATTAACCTTTGACACAATCATCTTTCTTTTCATATTTAGCTTCCCAAATACTTACAAAAGTTTATGAAGTTTTGCTCTGAGCAATCTAATCGATCCAATGGAGAGGAAGATACTATTAGCATCAGAGATTTCCTAGTAAATCAGTCAGATCACTTTCTATTGCCTCCCATAACCAAAATACTCTACTCATATACACCAACCTGTATATTGTAGTCAAGGGAGAGATCATCCAACATGAGAAGTATGAAAGAAAGTGAACAAAACAAGCAAACAAAAAAATCAGGAAAAAGACTAATCAAAACAAAGAATACTTCCAAGCAAAGGTTTACCCATGTCTTCAGAAAGAAAGTGTCATATTCACAAAACAAGAACAAAGTGGCAGTAAGAAGATTCAGAATACACTAAGAAGTTATTGAATTAAATCTCTAAATATATAAGTAGGCTTGAGGACAAGAGTTAAGATTCCTATTGTAATAGGAAGGCCACTTGTTGGATCCCAGCCGTTTAGCCCCGAAATACTCTGTATTAATTAAATCACTGCTTGGCCTATTAGTTCTAGCTTCTTATTGGATAATTTTTATGTATTAATTTAACCCATCTCCATGAATCTGTGTATTGCTATGTGGCAGTGGCTTACCCGATAAAATTCCGTCCATCTCCTGCAGGGCTACATGGCTTCTCAGTTTGCTCTGCCTCCTTTCTCCCAGGATTCAACTTAGTTTTCTCCACCTAGCTCTGCTCCCCTATAGCTCTGTTATAGGCCCAAAGCAGTTCTTTTATTTATCAATGGTAATCACAGCATACAGAGGGAAATCCCACATCACCTTATAACCCATATAAATACTGAGCAAATGTGGCAGCCACAATTCCATCCAAGTGGAGTCAAATGATTCCCAGAGGAAGCAAGCTAGCAAGGCTACCTATATGGGCAAGTTATGAGTTTTATTGAAAAACCCTGCTTCTGTGAATATGGAGAAAGAGTAATTGAGGATGATTCTTGACATCAACTCTTGCCTACACATGTAAATTTGCAGACATGCACATGTGAACATGCACTTACACACATGCAGAAGAGCTCTCTCTTTCACACACACAGACATACACACACAGACACACACCACTACCACCACCATCCATACAAAAGGATGCAAAAGGATGAAAGCAAAAATAAAAATTTGTTGAGAAAATACAAAATAGAGCAAAAATCATTAAGGATTGAAAATAGAGGAGAAGAAGATATTTGAACAACTTATGTTATTTGTCTAAGGAAACTAAAATATCTATCTTAAATCACTTGATCTTCCTTCGAAAAACAGTTGTCTTTTTACTTATAGTTTGGTTACTTAACATTATAGGGGTAAACAGTTTAAAAATCAAGTAAGTTATTAAGACTTATCAGAAGAGTAACTGCTGTCCCTCTGTCCTGCTTCTGCATCCTCTAAACACAAAATCAGGAAAACAAAAAGGTAAGACATTGTAAACAACACTAATAGAACAATTCCAAAACCTTTCTCCAAATGGACAACTGGAGGCTTGGTGTGGGAGAATTGTCTGTATTCTGTCAATCATGTTTTAAATAAATGCTGATTGGCCAGGCAGGAAGTATAGGTTGGTCAACCAGACAGGAAGTAGAGGCAAGGTGATGAAAACAGGAGTATTCTAGGAAGCAGGAAGCTCCCTCCACAGTTCTGCCTAGACCACCAGAGATGTAAGCTGCCCTGCTGAGAAAGGAACTGAGCCATGTGGCTAACATAGATAGAAATAATGGGCTAAAATAAGTTATAAGAGCTAATAAGTAGCCTGAGCTAATGGGCCAATCAGTTTATAGTCTTATGGAGTTCTCTGTGTGATTTTTCTTTGGGGCTTGTCAGCTGTGGGGTACCGGGGAAGACAGATACCCCAACAAGCCAGCCCTCATGTTACAGAGGCTCCTGTTTGCAAAAATCTTATCACGAAGGAAGAAAACAGATCCACATCAAGGCAGTTTTTAATCACATGGCACAAAGAAAAGTTTGTCCTAGAAAAAGACCTGCAAAAGCATCATAAAGAACAGATAGCTCTTACACAAAGAATGACAGATCACAGTGATATTCTAATTTTTCTCACTAATATTTTCAAAACAGTACTCAATATTAGCAAAACTTGAGAGGGGAGGCTAAAGAAATGCCCCAGTGGTTAAGAGTGTCGGGTGCTCTTGCAGAGAACCAAGATTTGGATATCTGTACCCAAGATTTCAATATCAGTATCTTTTAATTTAGATATTAAGGGACTCACAACTGCCTGTGATTCAGGCTCCAGGGGCTCTGACGCTCTCAGGACTCTGTGAGAAGCTGAACACACATGGACAGGCAGATATATACACATGTATAAATAATATCATCTTCTCAAAAATTGATTTCCAACCTTGGCCTTACATACAATGAAACTGTATTAAATATGAGAACAAAGTAAAGAAGTAAAGCTGTTGACAGTCTTAAAATCTTTGCTTTTTGTGCCCTTTCTCTGGATTCTGTGTTCACAATAAATAGTAAACCAAACAAAAAGAAGACTCAAGGCAATGGGACAGTCAGGAAGAAAGCCAAAGTTGGAGGGATGGAAAAGAGACTGAGGGTGAAGCATTTTTAGGCACAGAAAACAAAAGTGAAGTTAAAAAAAAAGAAATATGTTTATTCCCAACAATGAAAAAAATTATCAAGTGAGCAGAGGAGAAAAAATGTGGCTCCCTAATTTATTTAATCTCAATCAAAATCCCACCAGATTGTCTTATAGGAATGGAAACTGTGATTCTAAAACAAACACAAAACAGTAAAGTAACCAAATAAAGTCTGTGGCAATGCCTCAGTCACTAAAATGTTTGCCTTACATAAACAAAAGTTGAGACCCCAGAATCCATGAGTGAGGGGTGTCGGGAGTGGGGGAATCCTGACATGTTGGTACATACTTGAAATTCCAGCTCTGGAACAGCAGAGATAGGCAGATCCCTGGGGCTCACTGGTCAACGAGCAAGTCAATGAATGATCCTGTCTCAAAAACAAAGAGGTTGGGACCTGGGAAACCACAGTAAAGGTTGTCCTCTGGCATCCATACTCATTTGCTTGCACACACACATATACACATGTAAACATGCACACATGTATACCTATAAAAATAATAATAATAAAATAACCAAATAAGCTTCCCCTATCCTACTGCAATCAGCCCAGCAGGTGTTTGTTTGTTTGTTATTGTTGTTTGTTGTTGTTGTTGTCAAAGTACCTTCCTGTGCTCAATCTGTAGCCTCTGAGAACATCCATTTCCATTCCAGCCAGGGAACCCTCCACAGACCCAACAGGACAAAGTTGCTTCTAAACTCAGAGTTTACACTGAAACAACTCACAGAGTTCAAGATGAAGCATCAAAGCAAACAATGTCAATCACTAAGCAGGAGCTGGTCCATATCTGGGGAGAGGGATAGCACTTCCTTCTTATGTTTCTGCTGAGGCATCAAAAACTAACCAAACTGAAGATGAAACAGAATACAATAATGTCATTAGTCAATCCTGGAACAAGAATTCCAAGGATTACTAAGTGCAAATGTGATGACACAGGTTCCAGAGAAGGTTGTCATGGCAGGAAGTGCCAAGCCATTCCGTTTCAAGACCGGCAGTCTCAGTCAACTACATCCAAACCTTGGCACTACAGCTACCTCATGCCCTTGTGTTAGGAGAAACCTTACAAGATTTCTGAATTTAGAAGATCTCTGACATCTCAAAATGAAGAAATCATGCAGCTGTCAAGCTAAAGAGACCTCATTTCATGAAATGAATAGTTAATCAGCACTCCTGTCTCTTGAGCAGTATCTCCACAGCCAAGCTCCTGTCCATCTTCTCCAGATGTTACCTGACGACAGAGACACTCTTTCCTCTACTCGAGGCTTTTTGTCACTTATCCAGTCTTCCACTCACAGGGCTTACCACCGGATCATGGGTGTGTTAGATCGAAATTGCAGACCTTCAGTGGGTGCCACGTCTCACCCTCAACATGACATTATAAGACACAGCATTTCCTCTTTCGACACGGCAATGGAAGCAAGTTCGGAGGAGATGACTGCCATGGATGCAGCTTCGTTGAGACGACAGATAATCAAGCTGAACAGACGTTTGCAACATTTGGAGGAGGAGAACAAAGAACGAACCAAAAGGGAAATGGTCATGTACTCAGTTACTGTAGCCTTCTGGCTGTTGAACACCTGGCTTTGGTTGCGCCGCTAGAGGTGACCTCAATTCTCAAAAGTAATGTCTTGTCATCTAGGAATATAGTGCTTGCAAACTTCTTTTTTGTTTCTGTCTTTGCTTTTTAATGCCATTTCTACAACCCATGCCTTCTGCTAATGAATTTCTTATAGGAAGTGGGAAGGGAGCAGGCAATGGAGATATAGTCTGTCACTCAGCTGTATTTACTTTGGACCAGTTTCGTCCTGATGGGATGTTAAGGAGTTTTTCCAGTTCTTGTTTTGAAGGCAAGAATTTAGTCATGAATCATACAGTTTAAGCAGTTTATTTACCAAAGTTAAGCTAATCAAACACTCCAAAGAGTATAGAGTGGGCTTCCTCAGAGTAGAACCCACCAAGCTCTATTTTGATAAAGGTGTTTATGAATATTTATGAGGCTGGTAGCACAATTGTGAACCAAGTAAGGAAATTCGTTTTCCCTTCCAAATCATGATGGGCAAAATCTCTCTTCTATGATAGCTTTCTAATGATCTCTCCAAAACACAGGGATCAAAACTGCGATGCCAGTGATCTAATGATATTGTGTCTTTTGAGAATGCATATCCTACATTAGTGCACATGTGTGGGAGAACATCTTGTTGCCTTACTTTCTAAGTAAGAACAACCTAACTGAAGCTTCAGGGATTCTTAACCACAAAAGCTTATCCTGATCATCAGGAGACACAGCCACCAAGATATAATTGGAGTTTTTCTCAGTTGCCCCATATCTAACTTCTGGCCTACCTCATATCAGTAATATCAATTGTAAGAACTCTTCCTGTGAGTTTTGTTAAGGAGATCTAGTTTTTTATAAGCACTTGTTTTTCTTTTGCCTCACCAATCTGTACAAATAATTCTCTGCGTGAAACAGAAAGTACTGAAACAACAGGATTCAGAAAAGCAGCTGTAAAAGAAAATCAATATTCTGATCTTATTCTCAGACACTTTTAGTTTGTTATTTTTCCTTTGCTTTTCTTTTGTTTTTGTTTTTCAAGACAGGATTTCTCTGTGTAACAGCCTTGGCTATCTTGAAACTAGCTCTGTAGATGAGGCTGGCCTCGAACTCACAGAGATCCCGCTGCCTCTGTCTCCTGAGTGCTGGGATTAAAGGTGTGCACCACCACCAACCCAGTGAATGACTCTTTTATTTGGTATTCTTCCATCCAATTTTTCAATATTAGCACTTTTGAAATTCTGATCTGTTCTCAGGTTTAATTTGTCTTTGAGAAAGAAGGAAAATAAAATAAAATATAAAGGAGATACAACTAAGGAAAGCATACACCTAAATTGAATTATTTTTATTCAGAACATATAAAGATATATGTTTTCTTCCATTCTGCAGTATTAGCAACTAAACTAAAAACTTTGTTCATGTCGCACTGGTGCTTTCTGAGATGAATTCCTGGCTATTGGGTTTGGGGATTTTGTTTTGAAGTAGAGTATTGCTATGTAGCTCAGGGTGGTCTTGAGCTCTCCATCTTTCTGCCTAGATTCCCTAAGTAACAGAATTATAGGCGTGGCATGGTTTTCTGGGACTAAGGATGGAGCCCACGGCTCTATTCATGCTGTATCTCCAGTTCCTGAAGAACACAATGAGAAGGGTAATTTAATTATAAATGAGAAAAAGATTTAGAGATATTCACTTTAAAATACACAGGAATGAGAAATAAATAAATAATAGAAAATTGGTAACTTCATTCATTAGAGAAATGTATCTTAAAATCACAGCAAATGGCTGAAAAGAAGGTTCAGATATTAAGATTGCTTGTTGCTCTTACAGAGGATCGAAGTCCATGTCCAAGAACCCACATGATAGCCAATGACCATAAGTTACTCCAATTCCAGAGAATCCAATGACTTCTCTGGTCTCAGTTGGCAGGGAACAAACATTGTGCATAGCCATACATATAAGCAAACACCCGCAGACATAAAATAAAAACAATAATCTTTTAAAAGAGAAAGGGTGCCTTAACTACCCTACTCCTTTAAGCAGATTAATGACTACCAACAATTGTCATCATATTACCCTCATCCGGTAACTGATGGAGCAGATGCAGAAATCCACAGCTAAACACTGGGCTGAGCTCTTGGAGTCCAGTCTTAGAGAGAGAGGAGTGATAATATGAGCAATGGGGTCAAGACCATGATGGGGAAACTCACAGAAGCAGTTGACCTGAGCTAGTGGGAGCTCACTGACTCTGGACTGATAGCTGGGAAAGCTGCATAAGACCAAACTAGGTCCTCTGAATGTCGATGACAGTTGTGTGGCTTGGGCAGATTATGGGGCCCCTGGCTGTGGAACCATTATTTATCCCTAGTGCATGAGCTGAATTTTTGAAGCCAGTTCCCTATGGAGTGATACCTTGCTCAGCCTAGATAAAGGCCTTGGTCCTGCCTCAAGTGACAGACTTTGTTGACTCCTCATGGGAAGCCTTACCTTCTCTGAGGAATGGATGGGGGAAGCGGGGAGAGTGAAAGGAGCGGAGGGAGAGGGAACTGGAATTCATATGTAAAATGTAAAAAGATAGTTCTGGTTAAAAAAAAATGACATCTTGAAATTTGCATGCAAATGGATGGAACTAGGAATAACTATTCTGAGTGAGGTAACCCAGACTCAGAAAGAGGAGCATGGTATGTACTCACTAATAAGTAGATATTAGACATAAAGCAAAGGATAATGAGCCTATAGTCCACAACCCCAGAGTAGCTAGGTAACAATGAGAACCCTAAGAGAAACATATATAGCTTTCCCTGGGAAGGAGAAATAGACAAAATCTCCCGATTTCTCTCCTGATTGGGAGGGTGGAGTGGGGGTAGAAGGGAGGATGGAAGGGGAGGAGGGGAGAATGTCATCATAGACTCTCCTTCCAGCAAGCAATCGAAGCAGATGCAGAGAACCATAGCGGAGCACTGGGCTGAGCTCCCAAAGTTCAGTCAAAGAGAGGGAGGAATGAGAATACAAACAAACAAAAGTATCAAGCTCATGATGAGGATATCTACTGAAGCAGCTTGCCTGAGCTAATGGGAGCTCAACAACTCCAGACTGACAGTGAAAGAACCAGCATAGGACCAAACTAGGCCCTCTGAATGTAGGTGACAGTTGTATGGCTGGGGCAGACTGTGGGGACACTGGTAATGAGACCAGGATTTAACCCTACTGCTTATATTGACATTCTGGATCCCATACCCTTTGGAGAGATACCTTGCTCAGCCTAGATATAGTGGGGAGGGCCTTGGTCCTGCCTCAAAGCAATGTGCTAGACTTTGATGACCCCCCCATGGGAAGCTTTACTTTCTCCGAGGAGTGAATAGGGCTGGAGAGGAAGTGGGAGTGGGAGGAGGGAAGGGAGTGGGAACTGGGATTAGTATGCAAAATGGAAAAAGCGAGCTTCTAAAATAAATACATTTTTAAAAATACAATTAAAAAGTTGAACATACATACAAAAATAGTAATCAGCCGCGCAGTCGTGGCACACACTTTTAATCCCAGCACTCGGGAGACAGAGGTAGGCAGATCTCTGTGAGTTTGAGGCCAGCCTGGTTTACAAGAGCTAGTGCCAGGACAGGCTCCAAAGCTACACAGAGAATCCCTTTCTCAAAACAACAACAACAAAAAAGTAATTGTGAAAAACTACTTATGACCACTTGTGTAACAAAAACCAAAAATGTTTCCCAATACCCAAGATCAGTATAAATGTAAAACAAATGAGCTGCTAAGTGTAGATGAGAACAGAAAGTGTACATTTAGTACCATTTAGTGGAACCATTTAGTAGTTTCTTATAAAAATTCAAGGAAGAGCTACCTGCTTATGATTCTCAGGCACTTTCCTAAAAGAAAAAGAAATATATGTCCAAAGAGAATGAGTGCTCATGAAAGCTGTGTAAGCGTTAAAATCTGAAAACAACCAAAATGTCTCCTGGAATGGGAAGAAATGAACCAATTGTGATAGACCCATACACACACTTCTAGTCAACAAGACAAATGAACAAATGGCAGACAAATATTACATAAATGAATCTCAAAATACTATGTCAAGTCAATGCAGCTCAATTTAAAAACCTACAGATTGCAAACGCACATTAATATAAAATGCTAGACAAAGCCTGGAACACAGACCAGTGTGTCCTGTACATGTGTGTCTATGTACACTACACTAAAGGAGTAGTGGGAATGAAGCTAAAAAAAAAATCACAAGGTAAATTTCTAGGATGATAAAGTGCTTCATATCTAGATTGTGACGTCAATTTATCAAATTCCTTCAAACCATATGCTTTAAATTGCTGTACTTTAATATATGCAAAGTATACATCAATAAAGTTGATTCTCTTAAAATCAGTGTAATTCAGTACATTAACAAAATAAAGGAGCCCCAAACCAGGTGATTATCTCAGTAATGCAGGAAAAGCACTCATTAAAATTAACTATTGACTCATAGTAAAAATTATTCGCTTCAGAAGAGCAGTAAACTGCACTGAAAATTCTGTATTACAAAGACCCTACAGTAAACATCACACTGGAGAGATGTTGAAAGCTGTCCCTTGGAAATGGATGCAGATATTTTCCACTTACTCGTCCATTTAGCATTGTAGTAGATATCCAAGCCAGTGTCATTAGGAAATACAATAAATATGATTAAAATGGAAAAATTAAAACTTACAGATCTGTGCCTGTAGGAAACTTCTAGTTCATTTTAAAGGTAAATTTATCAACATTAATACAAATTTAACTCCTCCTCCTGTATTTTTATACACCAGGAAAATCCATTATAGAGTGAATTTTTCAGTAAATGCTATGTACAACATCATCACAAAACATCACATACCTAAACTCTAATCTAACGGATGAGATGTAATAATTCTACACAGAAAACTGAAAGAGAGAGAGAGAAAGAGAAAGAGAGAGAGACAGAGAGAGAGAGAGAGAAATCTAAATACCTCACCAATAGAAAGATTCCCATTGTGGCACATCAGGAAATGCAGTGAAAACTGAATATCAATTTTCTCAAACATATCACTAAAATTCCAATTAAAATCATAACTTTCTCATTGAAATTAAAAATGGAGTTCAAAATTTGTAGCAAGTGCAAAAAGCCTAGAATATTCAAAGCAATATCAGAGGACATTGACTACAGTAGCCATCAAAACTATAGTTCTGATAATTAGTACAATGTGGTATTGTCACAAGAATAGACAAATAAAACAGGAAGACAGAATAGCTATTGCAGAAATACAAATAAACAGTCAAAAACATTAGATTCATTATAAAAGGTGTTTTGCAGAGCAGTGGGAAACATCTTTTAACAATATTGGATAAAGTGTTGGATTAAATTTTACATTAAATTTCATGACTAACACCAATTTAAAAAAATTCAGTCCCAGGAATATTATAGATTCAAAAATAATAAAGCTTTTGAAGCAGAGAAAGATTTTAGGAAGGGCACACAAAATTAGCATTTATTATTAAAGGGTTGATTAGATTAGATTACATTAAAAGTGAAAATATTTAATTGTAGTGGTTCATTTACAGTTCAGAGGTTCAGTCCATTACCATCATGGTGGGACAAGGCAGTATTCAGGGAGATATGGTGCTGGAGAAGTAGCTGAGACTTCTACATCTTGCAGGCAACATGATGTGGTCTGTCACATTGGGTAGTATCTTGAGCATAGGATACCTCAAAGCCCATCCCCACAGTGACACACTTCCTCCAACAAGACTGCACCTATTTCAACATGGACACACCTCCTAAAAATGCCACTCCCTGTGAGTTTATGGGGATAATTACGTTTAAACTATCACAAATAACAGAAGACTTGTATTCAGAGACTTTAAAAAGAATCCCTGTGTAACAAATCTACCTAATGTAAAAAGTGAGCAAGAGTTGAACAAACAAATCACCAAGGTGGATGTTTAAATGACAAATATACATATTAAAAGTACTCAAATTATATATACCACCACATTTAGTAAAGTGCTAATATTAAAATGTTAAATATTAAAAATATTTTAAATATTAAAAATAATATTTTTTTATTTTTTTGTTTTTTTAATTAATTAATTAATTTATTAGAAATTTCCACCTCTTCCCCGCCTCCCTTTTCCCTCCTCCTTCCCACCTCCCTTTCCCCCTCCCTCTCTAGTCTTAAGAGCAGTAGGGTTCCCTGTCCCATGGGAAGTCCAAGGTCCTCCCCCCTCCATACAGGTCTGGTGAGCATCCAAACAAACCAGGCTCCCATAAAGTCAATCCATGCAGTAGAATAAAATCCCAGTGCCATTGTCCTTGGCTTCTCAGTCAGCCTTCATTGCCAGCCATGTTCAGAGTGTCCATTTTGATCACATGCTCCATCACTCCCAGTCCAGCTGGCCTTGGATCTAATGGATCCCATTAGATCTGTCCCACCGTCTCAGTGGGTGGACGCACCCCTCGTGATCCTGACTTCCTTGCTCACATTCTCCCTCCTTCTGCTCCTCATTTGGACCTAGGGAGCTAAGTCCAGTGCTCCAATGTGTGTCTCTGTCTCTATCTCCATCCCTCGCCAGATGAAGGTTCTATGGTGATATGCAAGATATTCATCATTATGGCTATGGGACAAGGCCAGTTTAGGCACCCTCTCCTCTGCTGCCCAAGGAACAATCTGGGGACCTCTCCTTGGACTTGGGAACCCCTCTAGAATCAAGTCTCTTGCAAACCCTAAAATGGCTCCCTTAATTAAGATATTTACTTCCCTGCTCCCATATCCATCCTTCCTCCATCCCACCCATCCTATATTTTTAAGTGCTGGTGAGGATATAGAACAATAGGCACTCCTACCCACAGTCTGTAGGAGTGTGAAGTGTAATGATCACCATTCAAAGCAGTTTGGAATTATCTACTAAGGTTCATTTCACTATAGCCCATCACCTAACAATTCTGTCTCCACATATAATCCAACACAAAGAGTACATATGTACCATCAAGTTTCGACTGAAATATTTTTATCAAATTCAAATATTTTTACTCAAAATAAAGCACACAACAAACATGAACTTACTAACATGGGGTTGTAGATGTAACTCATTGGTAGACAGTGTGTGAGGCCCAGTATTCTATCTACTGCACTGCCAAAAGATAAAGAGAAGTTTATGTATGGATTAAAATGGAGGCATGAAAATGAGGAAGCTATACCTATAATGGTTTAGATAAAATGATGTAGTTCACTGAGAGACAGTGGCAGGCCATAAGGGTTTGCCAGGTCCCACCACCCAAGGCCTCTGTGGGTCCAAGGAGGGTGGGAGGCAGTGGGTGAGAGACCTTGGCCAGTTGATGGGGTAGCAGGTTCCATGAGGAGCCACAGCAGGTGGGAGATGAATAGGCATGCCATGCAGAGAGAGGGTTTGGGTATAGTTTATTCAATTGGTTATGGAAGGAAAGGAAGGGGGAGGAGGGAGGGAAGAAGAGAGACAGAGAGAGGGGGAGAGAGAAGGAGAGAGCGGAGGGGAAGGGGGGAGAGGAGAAGAGGCAGCAGCCATCTCTTCCAGAGAGAGAGAGAGAGAGAGAGAGAGAGAGAGAGAGAGAGAGAGAGAGAGAGAGACTGGCAGAGAGCAAGCTCACAGGGTGGAAGAGGAAGGAACATCTGCTTGCCTGGGCAGAATTGGGGAGTGGGCAGACTTGTCTCTTAAAGGGACAGGACAGACCATTACATTTCCATCTCTTTTTATAATAGAACGACTGGAGGTTAGGCACCACAGGTTAAAGGAATTGGGATGGCTGATTTTCAAGACTGCTCCCTGCTTATTTGTGGGCATCATCTTAGAGGGTAGAATCCTGAGAAAGCTGGGTGCTGGTCACATCCTGGGGTAACTGGTCTCTTTACTCCTGTCCAGGGTTTGTGGTATGGAAATGTCCAGTGTCTCTTAGGCCTATTTAAGGTGGATCCTTCAATTCAGCTCCCTGGAACTCACAAGAATGTTTTCGATTTGTGAAAACATAAGTTTTAAACAGCAGCATATTTATATCAGAATGACTGTGAGAGAGGAGCGGGGAGGAGGCTGCAGCCACCTCTTGTGAAGAAGGACAGGGCAGAGAGAAAGTTTACAGGCTGGAAGAGGAAAGAAGATCCACTTGCCTTGGCAGAATGGGGAGTGAGTGGGGCTTGTCTCTTAAAGGGACAGGGCAAGTACGTAGCAGTTCATAACATTCCCATCTCTTTCTTATAATAAAATGTTATGGTTTAGATAAACACTACTGTTCCCCGAGGGGCAGCATCAGGCCATGAGGGGCAGCAGGGTCAAACTATCCAAGGCCTCTGTGGGTCCCAGGCAGGTGGGAGGTGGTGGGTGAGAGACCTCAACATGTAGACAGGCAGCTGGTGAGAGGCAGAGACAGATAGGCATGCCATGCAGAATGAGTATTTAGTGGGTTATGAAAGGAAAGGGAAGGGGGAAAGGGAGGAAAAGAGAAAGAGAGAGAGAGAAACGGGGGGGGGAGAAGGGGCCTCAGCCATCTCTTCCGAAGAGAGGGGGCAGGCAGAGAGCTCACAGGCTAGAAGGGGAAGGAAGATATGCTTGCCTCAGTGGAAGTGGGGAGTGGGTGGTATTTGACCAAAAGTGAGATCCCAGCCCTCTAAGACTCCTATATCCAAAGAATCTGGAATGTAATATTAAGTTAGATTCCAATTCCCAGCCTGCCAAGTGTTTGGACTCCAACTCCCAGCCTGACAAGCACTGACCCCTCCCAGAGAAGGATCAGGACCACTCCCACTGGGTATTTAGGCTTGTACCAAAAAAAGGAACACGTAGTTTTGGGTTTGGGTAGGCTTCTCTCCCCACCATGCTGTCTCAGTACACCCAAGAGTGCTGCATTTATTAAACACGAACATTTTAATTCAGACTAA
Source organism: Myodes glareolus (assembly GCF_982192425.1). Classification (NCBI taxonomy): domain Eukaryota; kingdom Metazoa; phylum Chordata; class Mammalia; order Rodentia; family Cricetidae; genus Myodes; species Myodes glareolus. Next base: position 142,391,644 of record NC_142053.1, read on the forward strand.
TCTGGTTTGATTGGAATTCTTTGTTGTCAGAATGGCTTTTCTTAAGATTAAACCAAACAGGTGGGGCTTGTCTCTTATAGGAATAGGACGGACCATTACAATACCTACAAACAATATGAATAAACCTCACAGATACTTTTAAATTAAAACTATTTTTATAATAGCGATTAAACTCAGGACCTTGAGTACGGTAGGCACATGCTTTACCGCTGATTTACCTTCACAGCACTTCTTTACCTTTTTTCCACCCCTCTCTCTTTTCCTGTATTTATTTATTTGTAACAGAGTCTCATAAAGTTCAGTCTGGTTATTAATAATCAAGGATGATCATCAATTTCTTTTTTGCTTTCATTTTTATTGACATGTACATATATATGATGAATTTTAATTGTTTACACCCCTTAATTCTCCCTCTTATCCCTATCTCTCTCACTAAAACTTTTTTCTCAACAAGTCCCCCTATGACTTACATATCTTCTTTTTGTGTGACCCATTGACTTTAGCTAGAGTTACTTGCCCGAGGTTATTTACTAGAACATGGCCAACTAATCTCTAGCTACATCACTAAACAAAATGATACCCCTCCATGAACAGCCATAAGTAGTCTCTCAGGGAAGGGTGGAGCATTTTGGGTCCTTTCCCATGCATGGTGAAATTTTGAGGGGTTCAAAACAACTACAATGAGTTTATGAGTCTAATACCTATGCCATGTCTAGAAGACTGTGGTGAGCCCACAGGTATACAGTAAATGGCTGGTAGATCTATTAGACTAATCCTGTTCAGCAGAGCTGTGAGAACTTATCTTTTGGAAAAGTTACTGTTAAATCTGTTAAAACCCTGTAAAGTCATGATTCTTCCCTTCAAAATGGGATTCATCCCCAAAATACCTCAACAGTGTCACAGAATGACACTGTCCAGGCAACAGAATGACCTTCCATGAGGCCTTAGAGTGATAACATTCACTCTTTGTTTCAACAGTCAAATCCACATAAACTCAATCCCTCACAATTATCTTTGCCAACAAATCACGTAGGAATTTCAAAAGGATAGGAAGACAACATTTGGGTTTCAGGGACTTTTAATAACTTTATCTAATGGTTTGGAATGTCAGGTATTTCCCTTTGGTTGCTGGCCCCTTCTGGATAGTGTCACCCCCTTCCTGGGGTGCTGCTTTGTCTGGTTTTATCTGCCCTTCCTTGATTCTGAAATGCATATCATCATTGTCTTTGCCTATGGAATTTTTTAACCATATCTGTAAAAACTAAAAGCTTGGTGGAGATTACCCCCTTTTCTTCTTCTCTTTGCTTCTTCACCCAAAGGAATAAAGAACATGTAGAGGTAATGTACATGAGTTGATTTATTCTGTTTACCCTCAGCTCCAATTAGCCAGTTTTTCACTTGCCATAGCAAATTTTACCTGGACTTTGAGGGGGTGCTGGGGCTGGTACTCATGGCCCTCAATAGAAGACATCTTTTTGCTGTATATTTCCTCAGTCCTTTGGTTCTTACTTTTTCCCAATCCCTCTTCTGATATGTCCCTGAGCATTGCTGGAGGAGATACAGTCGTCATTCAAGGCTGAACACTCCAGCGTCACTTATTTTCTGCACTTTAGCCAGAAATAACAGTATTAGATTCCAACCTAGGGACAATGACCTCCAAGACATGAGTTCTTAACCAAGTTTACAGATTCAGGTCTGGGTGTGGGCAGGACTTGGGAATAGGCCTCAAATCCAATCAAAAGGCAGCTTGTGATCCCCCCATAACAGTCAAGCCACTATCGCACTAGAATCTACATCTTGTCTGTTAAGTTGTTATTGCAGCTTTCAAGTTTCACAGTTGAGTAATATTTACTCATTCTTCTACCTCAGCAGCCTGCATAACATCAGAACTTCAATTTCTGATCTGCCTGTCTCAATTTCCACAGTGTTGAGATAACAAGAGTAAGCTGCCATGCCTAGTTTTATGCAGTTCTAGGGATACAACCCAGGGCTTTCTGCATGCTAGATAAGTACTCTTTCAACTGAGCCAAATCACTAGTCCTTATTTTCATTTTTGAGACAGGGTCTTACTAAGTTTCCTAGACTGGCTTCAACTTGAAATCTTCCTGACTAACCTTCTCAAGTATCTAAAATGATAGACCTTCACCACTATGCCCAGTTCAGTCAATTTCCAGCAAAATAAGTCAAACAATAATTATAAAACTTTACTTACAGAAACTTCACTAACAGTCTTAGTGACTGTTAGTCCTAGAATTCAGGATGACAGTAACCTAGGAGTATTCATAACGGTTGAGTTTTAAATCATATCATTATGTATCAATCACTGGAAGGTTCTCTGATGTTTGGAACACCATCTATACTAGGAAGAGCCATGGAGGTGCAGTAAAATCTGGTGATCCAACAACTTTATTCCTCATTATATTACCTATTAACCATTTACTACATAGAACCATGAATGGCCATATGTTTAAATGTTCACTATAATGCTGCTGGTGATACAAGAAATGAGGTATAGAGTCCATCACTGGAAATTGTCACTGGTAGAATGTGGTAGCAGCATCCCATAAAGTCCAGCCCAGAATTTGAAGCAACATGAATAAACATTAAAAACAGTGCTTAATTTGTAAAAAGAAACAAAATGAGAGCTATCTAACACAGTACAACTCATGTAAATTAAACATCTGTACAAAACAGGGTACATTTTTCAAAAATACACAGAAACTGACTGCATGGTGTACATTTTAAAAAGCGAGGAAAAATACAGAATGGTAAATAAAAGGAAATTTTTGGGTGCTGGCTGTAATGGTTATAGTGCAATTACTTCACATGTACTAGACCATAAGACTCTAAGTTCTATTACCCAGTACCACAAAATAATAATAGTAAGGAGCTTCGGGTATAACTACAAACAGATTATTTGCTTAGCATAGGAGGATTTAGCTTAACTCCTAGGACTACACAAAAGGGAAGCAGAACGGGGGAATGTATGAGGTATAAAGGCAGTATCAGATGGACATCTTCAGCAAACAGTCAAGGTTACTACTCCTGGTGGGACACATTCACATATATGTGCCTGTAGATACCATGCACTTAAGGGCATAGCTTCTGTGGTACTGCCAAATATGTAACTTAAAGTTAAACAGGAATCTTCTTAGCAAAATGAGGGGTACTCAGTGAAATAACTGTTCTCTGTTCTTCCAAAATACCAGTCATTACAGACAATGGAGGGATGTGAATCTGTTTCAAGTTCAGGACTAAAGATCTGGTAACTAAGAGTTGAACTGCAGATGAGATGCCAAAGTAGAAACAGGACAAGTCAGGTGAGTATAGAAATCTGAAGGAAGTATGTATGTCACCCTCATTTAATTTTGCTTTTTGTCATGTACACATGATACTGACATCTGGAGGATTCAGAGCACATGGAAACCATCACACTAAAATTTCTGGTATAAACAAACTAGGAATTTTATCAACTCCAAGTGTCCAACTTTCCAGCAATGGGAGACTGAGGCAGGAAGTCTGCCACAAATTCCAGACCAGTCAGAGACACATGACAAGCCCATATCAAAATAGAAGAAACCAAGACAAAAGGTGCAGGTTCTGGTACTCACAAAACTTTCCAACCATCAGCAGAACATTAATCTCCAAGTGTTTTCATCAGTCCAAGAGAGCAACTCTATTCTCACTAGCAGTCACCCCTCACTCCCTTCTATCCCGACTCCTGAAAACCTTTATGTCTAGAGAATTGCTTACCGTGGCAATTGTGTCAACAGAATTGGACAGTATATGGCCTTTTGTAACTCATTTTCCTCACTGAGCATGATTTTAAAGTTCACCCCCATTGTAGTCTAAATTTCTACTGTTCTTTTTGTTTTCTAAGATGGGGGTCTCAAGTTGCCAGTCTGGCTTTCATCTCCTGATCCTCTTATCTTCATCTCCTATCAGACCCAGTCTATAATTTCGTTTAGGGCTAAAATTTATTTCAGTTGATGGGCACTGGGGTTATTTCTATCACTTGGCTATTGTAAATGTTAAGACCACTGTTAATATGCATACTAGTATTTGACTTTGTTTTCAATTCTTTTAGGCATATACCTAGGAGTGGCAACCAGTTTTTGTTAAGAATCACTATTTTTGCAGTTGTCCCATTTTAAGTTTTCACTAGCAGTTTTAGTGTTTATATTTTTCAACATATTTTACTTATACATGTGTGTATCTCTCTACAGTTGTGCTTCTCACTTCTAGACAAAGCCACTAAATGTTTGGTCTATTTTTTTTCCAGGGGTCTCACAGAGACAAGGGGGGAAAGTTGGTGAAAAAGTGAGTCTCCGAACATTTTCACCCTTTAACCCTGTGTTTACTCACACCATTCTTGTAACATGAGGGCCGTCTTGTTGGGGTTTCTGTCCCGCCGGATACCCCAACAAGCCGGCAAGTCCCAAAGAGAAAAATCATGCATAGAACTCCATAAGGTTATAAACTGATTGGCCCATTAGGTCAGGCTTCTTGTTAACTCTTATAACTTATGTTACCCCATTAGCCTTATCTACGTTAGCCACATTGGCTCCGTACCTTTCTCAGCTGGGCAAGTTACATGTTGCCTCTTTGGTGGTCTGCGCAGGAGTGGAGAGAGAGCTTCCTGTGTCCCAGAATATTCCCAGTCTCTTTGCTCCACCCCTACTTCCTGTCTGGCTTTCCCGCCTATACTGCCTGCCTGACCAATCAGCGTTTTATTAAAATATGATTGACAGAATACAGACAATTCTCCCACACCACATTCTGATGAATGTGTCAATGTCTTGGACTTTCATGACAGCGGCTGAGTGTCTACATTTAACTCTACTTTGCTACTTTCTCCTTGGAGCTGGCATCATATTGTAGACAGTACAAGCTCAATCTCCCAGTACTACTTCAAATGTCAATTGCTTGTTGCCATTTACATTTGTCTGTCCACCTATCTATATATCAATAGTTCCCAAAACACCTCATGCTGGGGAAATTGTGGTATAGCTCACAGAACCCAGGGAAGTTGATTTAACATTTCTCAGGTATCCTAAGGGAGCCAAGTAAGGAACAGCCCAACCAAAGTCATGTATGTGGTAACGTGTGCTGGAAGACACCTGGCTTCCATTCCTTCCCAAGGTCATGTGCTCAGTAGAACATCCACCAAAGACATTTTGACCTTCAGAGTTGGAGGATGTTCCATTATATTCATTAATCAGGCAATAATGAATGTCAGCCCCCCACCTCCAATTCCTGTTGAAACTTGTGATCAGAAGTGTAACAGTAGTAAGACTTTAAGATTTCAGGGACTGCTGGGGTAAAATAAGTGTGTTAACAAGTGAAAAGGACATGAAGGAGTTAGGAGAAGAGTACCAGGGTCAAAATATGTGAAAATTATGTTCAACTATCTTTTGTATTTTTACCACATGAATAAACACCAAAAAGGTGCTTATCAGACAACAAATGTTGATGTCTTGGACTTATTCCCTGGAGTTGTTAAAAAATAAATTATCAAGTCTTAGGTATTTTGTTATAGCCACACGAATGGACTAAGAAAGTGATTACTGGGCTGGGGGGATATTGTAGTAATGGCTCAATGTACTTTGGAGGCATATTTGGGATCCACACCTAATACTAAAAATATAGAAAAAAAAGTCACCTATTCAGTTGGAAGAACAGGGGGCATGAAGCTTCAACCCACTATATCATGGTGATTTGGCATCTAGCCACTTTCTGGAAGCCAAACTGGGTACCCCACTTCATCACCACTTATCAATTAGCATACAAAAGATTGACTCAGTGCTCTAGACTCTAGTGACTTTGGGTAGTATTGTGTGAGGAACAGACCAACAACTACAGTAAAAGATGCTCCTAGTATCCCTATTATTCCATAGAGTACAAGGACTTCAGACACTGTACACAAGTATGAATATGTATTTCCTGTTATATCACCATATTTGACCATACTTAGAGCATCCATCCAGAATTGCTCTGTCACTTGGGAGAAGGAAATGAAACCTTGGGTATGAAACTCTTCACATCTGTTTCTGCGGCCAACACTTTGTTTAGTGATTGTCAAACAACTTCACAGAGTTTCACGGGTGCAAGATGGAAGAAAGAAAACACTCTCCTTTTGATAACTATCAAGATAGTTTTGTAATTATGATTTTAATTAAATAATTCAGGCTGTAGAGAGCCATTTATCACACTTAAAATGTTGTCAAATACCTGAATAGAGCACTCCCTTTTTTTAGAAGACCAGTGGCTTGGGAACAAAATAGGAGATGGAATGAACTGGAATGTAGGAAACATAATCTCACAAAGAACAGACAACATTAGCTTCATTTTTATTGAATTCAGCAGAAGATGACAAAAACAAATTATATTACCATCATTAGCAATTAGTTAATTACATAGACATTGATCTTTATATCACTTTTACTCCTTTTCCATTTTTTAAACACATTAATGTAAAATACATGATTTCTTACTAAAAATCTCTAGTTTATATAATAATTAATAAATCCCCCTTTAAAACTATTCCTCCACTGAGAATTTTAGCTTCAATTTCTACTTTCTAAAAATATTCATAAGTGTAAATTTATTTACCAAAAGAGTAGGCAAACAAACCATATTATAAAACTTGAGTTTCTTAGAAGCAAGTTCCATTCTCTTTTTCCTTTCACCATGAAAAGTCATGCTTGAGCTCCTCAACTAAAATTCTTCTCATTCCAACACACAGATGCTTTTCTGCTTTCAGAAGGGATGGTCAGCAGTAGTGGACAGTCCAGTAAATTCTAGGGCGAGCTTTCAGGGAACTAATAATGGAGTGAGATGTTGAAACACAATAAAATGTTCAAATTCTACTGAGACTGGAAAGTCCTTCATAAAAGTTTTGGGACAATGATGAAGGAAGAACAGAAATAAACTAGGCTCCTGTAGATAGAAAAGAAACCAAAATGAGGACAAATGGTGAGGTAGGGGAGCAGTGTGCTAAGGTGTTTTACTCTCTGTCAGCAATAACAAACAGAAAGCATTTATGATAACACAGTCAGTCTTTAAAAGTTGAGGAAGAAAAGGAAGGATGACATTACATCTTATCTTTTATTTCTTCAGCTGACAAGGTTGATGAGACTGTTTTGGATGAAATCACAATGAAACCATTAATTGCTAAGGTGATCAGCTTCATGGAGGTCCTTTTCTTTGTTCTTTTCAATGACATAAGTCATACACTCATTTATGGCTCCTAGAAAAGTGACTCGGAAATATTAGAGATAAAATATTGATAAGGTGGTCAATGGAGAATCGCTTCCAGGTAGCCTGAAACCCAGCAGACAATGTAGCTGTTGCCTAATAAACACAGAAATCTACATTGTATGCCAGGTTCATGCCCCAGACCTGGATGTTCAGCCTGCAAATCATTCAGATTATTTCAATGTAAATGACTGTTTTAACCAAGATGTTAACATTGATATGTGTCTTATTTACCACAGATAAAATAAAACAGAAGTAAAATTTACTGTGATTTACTTGTAGGTGAAATTTCTTCAAATAATGCTATTGCCCGTCATTCATTACATAATCTTTAAAATGCCCTTTAAAGGTCAAAAGATATATGGAAGTACAGACATGAAGATAGAAGAATATCATGTTAGGTATATGATACACAGAGAGGTGAATAGAAAAGTGTATCTTAATGGAGGATAAGGAGGAACACACACAGAGGCCTCACCAGTCATAAAATTCTTGAAATACAATGAATGACGGAAGATTAAACTCTGAAATTGTGTTGTTCCAGACAAAGCTATCACTTCATTAACCTTGCTCTGGGTATCATAACTGATGCTAGATGATGCCACCAGAGACCCAGTAGCCAGATGTAGCTGCTGATTACCAAAGACAGGATCTACACTGGCTACTGAGCTACAGAGGGCACCCTAATCCTTCTGAGAGCTGGAAAGTTTGTGGCCTTCTTAGAAGAAGAGAATCTGTGGAAGAAAAGATATCAATTACAGAAATTAATAAAACAAAACCAGGAGTTCTCAGTTGGATATTTTTCTTGGGTTGTAAAAATATGTAGCTCTTAACTACCTCTAGATTCACTTACTAAATGTCTAAAACAAAAAATTATTAAAATGTAACCATTACAACAATATTCAAAGTAGTACCTCATCTGTTTGTTATTTCCAAGCTGTTCCCCTACAAAAGAATACAGGTTTAAATTACTAGTTAGTTCCTTATTGATCCGGCCATTCATTTATCTTTCTAGAAATACTTGTTAGGACACTTTTCTGTATTTCAGTCTAGGACTCAAGAATACAATATTGAAAAAATATCCCTGACTTTTAGAACTGAGAATTAAAGATGACAATAAGAGTAATGAAAAACAAGAAAAGAATCCAGCACATATGCAACTAGTTCATAGAATAATAAATAGTTGAAAGCACTGGTACTGTTTCTAAGGTAGCTTAGCAGTGTGTGACTGACTAGAAGAAGAGAGTCATACATACATCTAGAGAAAGGGCCCTGTGGGCTGTGTGTGTGTGTGTGTGAGAGAGAGAGGGGGGGGGCAAGTGTCTAAAGCATCAGGGCAGAAAAGGATCCAATGATTTCAAGTAAGGCACTCTATTTCTGCTTTTGATCATCACAGGCAATCACTGTTTTCTGCATTTAAGGTCATTTTCAAATGTAAATATAAGCACATACATCCTATAGTCTTGCCCCTTTTTTATTTTAATAATCTGCAGCATTCACTTAGAAAGATTTAGGAGGGGTCTCATCAGGAAGAAAGCTCTTAAAGGCTTACAACTTTCAAATAATACAAGTTCAATGGACATGCAGTTGGACTATAGAATGATAGTCAAATACATGTACAATCAAGAAAAGTGGCTTATTCCAATACTGTTAACAGTAAGAAAATAAAGCAGCTTTCTGGAACCCAAAGTGTACTTGGCTCTTTTGGGGAGCACAGCTAGGATTGACAAGGGAAGTGGGCTTTTGTTTGATTGCTTTTTCCCCTTTTAATAATTATAAACTAATTTTATCTATTAGTAGTATTTTAATACTCTCTACAAAGGAGCATGCATAAGGAGATGAGTGGAAAAATGAGCATTTGCTCAGTTTTAAGCAGGCTCTTACACTTACTATAATATAAAACATTTATAGAGACACAAACACACATCTCATAACACTCTACAAGTGTTCCTAAATCACCTTTTATAGAAAAAGCTTCCAGAGTGAGGCAAGGGCTTAGTTTGGTTAGTTCCAATGTCACGGTTATACAGATGTTCATTTACAAATCTTAGTCCATCTTAGCTACAATCTGTAGACCCAGAGAGGTTAGATATGGAGGAATGGACGTGATGGGGCAGGACAGGGAAGGAGTTACATGAATCTCCCTGGGAGGGGAAAACAATAGATTTTATGGGTGGAATGGGAGGATCAGGTGATGGATGGCAGGTAGGATTGAGGGAGGGAATTTGGGTGGTATAGAAACATAGTACAGTGGAAAGTTTCTAGAATATATGAAAGCGATTCTAATGAATAATGGGGAAGAGAATCGCAACTGGCTATATCACCAAATGAAGTTTCCACTACTGGAACTGGGTTACATCCAATTGAAGTGTTGGCCAAAGGGGTTCCATGGAAAACTCCAAACAATCCAACCTGTTGCAAAGAATATAGGTTGTTCGCCACAAACAGATCGGAAGGTCCATTGTTGAACACAACACCCATACAACTCATTGAAGATGGAAAGGATTGAGCTGTTGTATACATAGAACTCCAATATTCTGGTGTCTATGACACAGAAAGATACTCTGCAGGCTACCAAAAAAAATGCAAACACTAACCCAGCCACAAAACCTTTGATCTATAATCTGTCCTGTGTGCAAAATATATGCTAGGGCAATGCTGCTACAAAGCTTGTGGGAACATTGGAGCACTGGACTGAGCTCCCAAAGCCCAGATGAAGAGCAGAAGGAGGGAGAACACGAACATCAGGACCGCAAGGGGTGCACCCACCCATGGAGACCGTGGGACTGATCTAATGGGAGCTCACCAAGGCCAGTTGGAATGGGACTGAATGAGCATGCAAATCAAATCGGATTCTCTGAATGTGACTGACAATGAGGGCGGACTGAGAAGCCAATGATAATGACACCGGGGATTTTGATTCTACTGCGTGTACTGGCTTTTTGGGAGCCTAGTCTGTTTGGATGCACACCTTCCTAGACCTGGATGGAGGGGGGGCTTGGACTTTCCACAGGGCTGGGCACCCTGACTTCTCTTAGAACTGGGGAGCCAGAGGGAGTGGGAATGTGGTGGGGGGGGGAGAGGATGAGAGGAGGTGGAAATTTTTAATAAATAAATAAATACAAATTTTAAAAAAAGCTTGTGGGAACAAACATCAATGCCTGATTTGACTTAAGATTCATTCTAAGAGATAGAACCTTTACCTAATACTGCTTGAGTGATCAAGAATCAGAGACTAGATAGCCCAGACCTAGGGTAAAACAAAATATTACTAGTCTTTTTTAAAGTAGTGATAAAATGACTCATAGTCATAATCTGCTATACTCAGATATTATTCAGTCATGAGAGAAGTTTTCTCCTGCAGCAGACAGAAACTAATACAGAGACCAACAGCCAGACAGGGAGAGAGACCTCAGAACATACAGCTCTAATAGGTTGTCTTCAACAAATTCCTCCCCTCAGAGCTCAGGGAACCTCATGGAAGAGGACGCAGGAAGAGTGTAAGAGCCAGAGAGGATGGAGGACACCAAGAAAACAAGGCACTTTAAATCAACTGAGCAAAGCTTACAGTAAGCACAGGGGTCAGTACTAGGTAGGTCCTCTGCATAAATATTATATCTTTCAGTTTAGTATTTTTAAGGGACTCCTGAATGTGTGAATGAGTGGGTTTCTGATTCATTTGCTTTCCTTCGGGGCTCTTTTTCTTCTATTGGTTTGCCTTGTCCAACTTTGATGCGATAGTTTTTGTTTTATTTATTTTGTCATGTTTGGTTGTTATCTTTTAGAAGCCTGTAATTTTCTCAAGAGAGACAGAAAGAGTGAGTCTGAATGAAAGGGGATGTGGGGAGGAACTGGGAGACAGATGGATAGGTAACTAATTAGAATATATTGTATGAAAAAAAGAATCTGTTTTCAATTAAAGGAATGAATTGGAGGGGAGGGCATGGAGGTATATTTATTACTATCTAACAATAAAATTATTCAAAATGTAATTAGTCCTATTGTGGTTAAAATTTCAAACAAAAGATGGCAAAATTTTTTAATTTCCTTTAAATTCATACAAGTAATGCATGATAAACTATAAATAAAACTTTACTCAAGTTTATTTCATGAGTATTCACCACTAACTAATGAAAAGTGAACAGAATGATATAAAATTTTAAGTAACAGTACATTTTAAAAGTTTATAAAATTCAAAGAGAAAAAACATTATTAAACTACAAAGTCAAGTTACATAATATTATTACCTAATAATTAAGCCCCATATGAGAAAAAAGCTGTAACCAAGGGATCCACTGACTGAATCCAACTCACACCACAAAGAGACAAAACACAAACAATACACAAAGGACTCCATTCTGGCTGAAGATCATTAGTCTGTGGTGGGAAAAGAGATTTTAAAATGGAGGCAAAGACTCATTAAAAGTTAAGTCTACAATCTACTGCCAGAGAGCCTGTTTGGAACCCTATTCCTTACAGAGTTACCCTAGCATTTGAAGAGCCTACACTCCACAGTCAAACCGGAGCAGCCTACAGGCTGAACTAGATAGAAAGTTATTGACACTAAAAACAAAGTTGCCAGACAGAACACTACACTTCCATCAAAGTTTCCCGAGAAATGAAACAAATGCTGTTTGGAGGGTCATTCAACTAAAGCGAGAATAGAATCACTCAACTTCTTTTGAAGGTTTCTTTCCTCAGGCAATTCTATTTTGCCTTCCAAAAGTGTCTCCAACTTTAGAAACGACAGCTCTGGGAAGAAATTTTGTTTCTAAACACTATATGGGAAGTAAATGCAGAAGGACCAGCTACTTGCACAGCACTGGCAGAATGAGACTTTGAAAATGTTCAAAGGACTTTTTAAAACTTAAAAGAAAGTAATCTATTAAAAAAAAGAGCTTTTAAACACTTTTTAGTTCTGTGATTGTTCTAATTCTAGTAGTTTTGTTCCACATATCTATCTCCAGAAGCCACCCCAGTGGCATGTCACATATAGCATATGTGCTACCAGCCTTCTATTAACTAAAGAATGTAGTCAATTTCTGTCACGAACACATTGATGGCACTGAAAGAGCACAAGTCAATCCAGGACTTTAACAAAGTCATCATTAATTTAAAAGTGAATAAAAATGTCTCCAACTAGATGGGCTTTATATTAAATGTTCCTTAAAAAATAGACATACACATGGTGAAGGGGGACAGACAAAGGAACAGAGAGGGAGAACATATTCAGAACAAACTTGAATATGAGTGGTTGGAACTATGACATCACATATGTTTACATATATTCACACTCATCAACTGCCCACATGAAGTGTGCTGTTCTTTGTCATACTTTCATAAAGCTGTTTAAGAAAACTCACGTGCCTCTCCAATGGTAGAGAACAAAAAGTCTATTTAACCCTGAGTATAGACCAGTATAGAAATGCATTCACATACACACAGTGTGCCACAAGGCTAAATTATTCTGGACGAGAAATCAACCTTTTAAATACAGGTGTCTAATTAAAGTACATTCCTGTGAACTTAGATTCTTTCTGCATTACGTTAGAGCACTTGACTGAGGCTATCACCATAAGCAGGCACGTGGTGGCAGCCTGTATCACTCCGGCATACCTGAGGTCCTGTGACTACAATGACCAAAAACATTTATATCAGCTGATGGTCACTTGATCCTCACATCTCTCTATTTAGTAAACTGTTCTACAAGTTTGAGGTAAACATTTTCTGGGACATTCCTGCTCAATATACTTTTAAAAAGACAATCTCTGCCAAATAATTCTAGCCTGAACAGGCCTGGGAAGGGTTGGGTTGGCACAAGATCCTAAACACGATTCTAAGGGTGAAACCTCTTCCAGCTAATAAAGACTCAGACTAGTTCTTAAAATTAATACTTAGCAATTAGATACATGTCTTTAATCCTTATGAGTAGAAAAAGATCAATTTTTTAAACAATTATAGGATGAAAACATAAGTGGGTTTTGCTCACTAAATATACTGAGAGAAAAGGATAGCTGTTACCTAAGTGACAGTTTTTTTGTGTGTGGATAAATTCCAGAAATTAATTGTCTTAAATCCATTTTCTCCTTCTCCTTCTCCCCCCCTCCAATCTGGAAAAAATATCTATGGCATTTTCTAGAAACAATGTTAGCAATGTGTAAGGCAGTGTAGGATTCTTGTCTTGAAAAGGGGAAATAAAATTATTTGCATCCCATTAATGAAAATAAAGACATGAAATAACCCTTTGTAAACTTTTAAGTAGAAAGAATAAACAAGCAAACAAACTAGTCAGTCCCTAAAAAAAGAATACCTTGTATTTTGTTTAATTTCTGAAGATATCTAACATCATAGGTTGTAGGCCTCATTTACAATATTGACCACCAAGCCTGTTTTTGCCATTGTTCAACTCTTACATCATCCAATATTTTCCATGGTGCTGAATTTTTAGTGCTTCTGTAACAAGTTCTATTCAGCTCAAACAAACTAAAAGAGAAGCAAGTGGTGGGCCCTCTGTGTGCTGGTTGTCCAGCTCCTCCTGCCCAGCACTAGGACTCCTCACAGATGGGAAGAAGGATGCTTCTTTGGGGCTTGCTCACTGATAGGTCTGTGCTGCGCTCAGAAACAAAATTCACGCTGCTCTGACATTAGTTGTTTAGAAATGTGACTCCCTGTGAGAACACAGGTGCTTTTAGGTAGTAATCAAATCTCACTCTTTTTCAAGTCCCTAGATGCCAGAAACATTTTGTAAACATTTTTCACCAAAGTCAATCAGAGGTCAGTCAACTATAAAATGTCTATAATAATAACACACTTCAAAGAAACCACACACAGAAAACCCTGAAACCCCATGGATGAACATCTCCATTAGGGATAGCACCTGTGTATGTCTTTGTACACTTAAAGGCAATGAAGAGTTCTGGGGTTAGGCAGGGAGAGCTATCAGAAAACCTCTTAACCTTCACTACAGCCCTTAGCACAACCATGAAAGCCTACAAAAAGTCAAGCTACACTATATGCACCAACAGCTAAGGTTCTGTGGTTTTTTTAAAATCTAAGTCTATACAAATAGCTCCAACCATAAAGAAAAAGAAGGAAAAATGAGCTTCCTGATGGAATGTGAAGATATGGAAGCACCAAGTCAGATAATCTGAAAAGGGTAAAATGTTAAATTTGCATCACCACACATGCAGACTCTATTTGATAAGCTGTCAGCTACAACATGCAATGCTCAGCAAAGAGGAAAGGGGAAGAAAATGTGAATTCTAGTGTAACAAGGAGAAATGGAAAAGGTTTGTGAGACTTCAAGGAATAGTCATTTATAAATTGTAGGGAATGTGAGAAAGACAGGAATATATATAATCTGAACTTATGATTAATATAAACTAAGTTAAGCTGCTAAACTGGTTGAGGCTGGTTGTTATGCAGTGAAAATGAATCCATTTCTTCAACTGGTCAGAAGAGCAAGTTATTTTGTTGGAAGTAGCTCAGTACCATATAAGAATGAGGACTTGGATTTCGTTCCTAGCACCAAAGTTTGAACAACAGCAACGAAACAACAACAACAGCAACGAAAAAGCATATGCTGGTGTTCAGCTGTAATCGTAGCAATGGAGAGAGACAAAGACAGGTGGACTCCTTGGGCTTGCTGACTAGCCAGCCTCCTCTACTTGATGAGTTCCAACAAAAGAAGCTGCCTTAAAACAAGACAGGTAGCATTCAAGGACAACATTGGCCTATGCACCATATGAGATGAAACATTAGAGAAGGAGGAAAGGATGGAGGAAGGAAGAGAGAAATCTGTTCTCAATTGAAAATCACCTATTTTTATACTGCATAATATGCAAGATAAAAAGGAAGACAGATACTAAAAAGGATCACTACTAGTGACAAAGTGCAAGGAGAAGGGATGACAGTCAGTGCAGTAAAACCAGAAACACGGATAAGGGAAGACAGGTACCCTGACACTCCTCAGTGGGGACATCTGTTTCCTGGATGGGTGCTCTTACCTAGGTAGACGATGAGAAAACCTGAAAGGCTGGAGAGATGAGTTTAATGAAAAAGTTTGAAAAGTTTAAAGTCTAGAGACCACAAAAAAGGGAAGATTATTTCTAAGCCTAGGGGAAGGCAAGAGATAAAGGAAGTCTTTCTTCCTGTGCAGAGGAACAGTAGCCGACTTCATTACTAGGTTGAAAGGGGAAATAACACAAATAAAATTGCTGTTTATATTGATGGTAAGTAACACAGGGGAAATCTGGTTCCTCTTTCTATGAGGGGAAAAAGAGGTCAGGAGAGGTATGCCTTGAAAGAATTAGCTGGAAGTAAAGTAGGAGTGGATGCGACTGTTAAAGTGCCCTAGGAATACAGCTATCAGTTAAAAAAAAGAAGGGTAAGAGGGCTGGGATGTAACTCAGCAGCAGTGTCTACCTAGCACTTGTGAGGCCCTGGCTTCTATACCCAGGTGCTCCCTCTCCCCGAAAAGGCTCTGCATTCTCCTGAGCTCCTGGCTCCAAGCCTATAACATGATGTTCATTCTCCTTCTTACTATCCTATCAAGACTGTTTCAGATTCTCATGGGAAATTACAATTTGCTTTCTGACATGGTCTCTTTTGTAAGCCTTACTCTGATGATAAAAAGCTGTAATTTGGGGAACGAAGTAGAAGGAAAAATTCCAAACATGCTCATTCTTTTACTTTCCCATCCTAACAGTGGTAGTGCATATATGGAAATCCCAGATAAACTGGAGAGAGCTGTCAAGCCCATCACCACATTTCTTCCTGAGCTGTCCCTAAGAAACTGGCAGGGACCAGAATCATTAGTGATAAAAGAGCAGTAGCAGACTTGACCAAAGTGAAACAAGGCAATAGACTTCTCCTTAACTGAGTTTCATATCTAGACAGAACCTAACATTCTTTGTTCACCTTTATTACTATAGCCCCTATTGCATTTAAAGCCAAAATTCAGCTAAATGAGTTCTCCAACCATGAACACAACACTCAGAGACAAGAAGTCTCAAGATGCATTAAGAAAACAAGTTGTGTTTTGTTTCCAACAGGTGAATGGGAAATAGACAGAAAGTCCTTAGGAAAACTGTCATTTTTATCAATATGTCAAACAAGTTACAAAACAGTGTGTCTACTAGAGCCCTCAACCAGGATATAAGTCACATAAACAAAAATAAAACCAAGCAAAGAAAAAACAACCCCACAGTTCTTTGACTATTACAAATAAGAATTGCATATCATCTCTCTACAAATATAAAGGTACTGAGAAACCTAGAAGGCAAGCGCCCTACTTGATGCTGTTTCTCTGTTTACTTGCCCACAGAACTCTCCTTATGTCTCCTCAAAACATGTTTGCTTAAGTACCATCTCCCAGAGAGCTTATCCCTTAGAGCTTATCACATATGCTGATGACAAGTTTGGATAGCAAATTATGTAAGGAGTACTATGGAGGCAAATTCTTAAAAACCACAAGTGGGAAAAAGTATGAGATAATGAAGGACATTTAAAGTGACTGGTACCTGGAAAATAAATATGCTACCAACATAACCCAGATGAAAAAGATACCAGGCCTGGTCCAAACTTCCAGGGGAAAGAAAAAAAAAAATTCAACAGCACCTGCCTTTACCTATGGTTTTGTGGATCACTTGAAACCAATTATTTATTATTTATTGTCCTTGTAGGAAGAATTGGAAATGAGCTGAGAGTCTTGACCAAATAGTCAATGATATAAGTTTGGGAAAATAACAAGGTGTATGTACAAGTAGCAGGAAAGAATAGTGAATGGTGAGCTTTCTCATCAAAGAAAGGGACGCAAGGGTTCCATGATCCAGGAAACAGCTTGGCATTTCCTGAACCTGAACCACATGACCACGGAAAGGCTTGCACACAAGGAAGTAGGGACCTTACAACCTGAGGCCAGCTTCCAAAGCAGCAGCCTTGCTGATTAGGAGCCCAACAACAATGGTGTGTAAGTTCAGGTTCATAAGGCAAGCAGGCAGCTGCTCTACCAATTTGGGAATGGAGAGAACACTTTGTTAAAAAATACATTCATTTAAATGACAAGGGAGTGGTGAAAGATTACAGGCTACATTCACTACTGTTCAACTTTGGATGCTCACCACGAAAGTTCTATTATTTCTATACCAAAACCATTGAAACTCTATCAGGTTTTCCCTCCCTAAGAGAGCATAATCTTAATTTTACCAAACTGGGACATTTTGAAACCCTCCATTTTACTATAATGATGATATCTTGTTTTCTTCAGGTTCTTCAAAAATCAAGGAATAACCAAGATGCAATAAACCACACATAATTAAATTAGATGATCAGGAAGTCCAGAAAATAGAATCATCCATGAAATAACAACATAAATAAGAAAGTGAAATTACCCACTAGATCTAGTTTCCCTTTGCAACCCTTCACCTCTTGCTATATCTACCCTTCTGTTCTCTGCTTGATACAGTAACTTGTCTTTCTGTCATTAATAACTTCTTTGCATTTTCTAGATATTTATGTAAGCAGCATTATATTTAATGTATTCGCATAAGGGTCCCTCATTTTATTTAAGGTAGTAACTTTTTCCATTACTAAGCAGTATCCATTGAAATACAGTGATATATTTGTCCATTAAGTTGCAGTTGGACATTTTGGATTTTCCTCTTCTTGATCATAGCTAATAAAACTGGTATGAACATTCACGTATACATGGCTTTCTTATCCCTCTAAACAGGACAGCTAGATCACATGGTAAGTGTATGTTTGACATTCTAAGAAATTGCCAAATTGTCTTCTAAAATATCCCTACGGCTTCACATTCCTTCATAAATGTCTGAGAGCCCCAAATCCCTGCATTCTCAACTTCCACTTGATAGTCAGCCTTTTACATTTCAGCTGTTCAAATAGTATGTAGTTTTCATTTACATTTTCCTAATGACTAATGACGCTAAACACCCTTCTTGAGCTTATCTATGTAATATGAGTATCTTCTTTAGAGAAATGTCTGTTGAGATCCTTTGTCCATGTTTTAATTTTGTTGACTTCTTATTATTGAAAATGTTATCAGTTCCACAAGTGGTTGAAGCAAACTCTGATTTTATAGTGCACAAGTAAATAAAAATTCCCATAATATTTTCTAAAGCCCATGTTCTATTTATGATAAACCTGAAACTCTTTCACAGCTTGAAAAGAATTTAACTATTTATATGACTACTGCTACAAGAATCAGAGTTTAATTAGTGAATGAATAACCCTATATACTACATGGTAGCCCCGAAAACCTCTTGGTTACTCCTCAGAAAATTACCAGTTTTCATCCATAAGTCACATTTCTTTCAAATCTTTGAACTATATACACTAATCCTACCGATTCTATTTTACAAAATAATAATTTCTTCTATTCAAACTCAGGCCCATATTCAAAAGTAAATAAGGTTAAAACCAAGTTGCATTGCTTGTGCAAATGGTGGCAGATGAAAATGTGACATGCAACCTAGAACGTGAATTCCCAGTGGCGATTCGTTAACAGCACCTAAATAGGAGGGCAGTTCTAGGCATTGCTGAGAGAAAACAGTTTTGGTTCTGTTGTGTGGCACCACCAGGTCGTCGCTCAATTGTTACAGTTGATGTGGGTTTCCTTTTAGATGCCTGGAAAATGACTCTGCTGACCACATCCACATTCTGAAATACTTTTTGAGAACTTGTAACCAAACTGCAGGAACTGACTCATTTTTGCAGTGCCCAGCCACCACACAATCGTTTCAAAGAGGCTCAAGTCGAAGGCAGAAACACCAAGGTTTCAGAACACAAGCAGAAATCTGTCTGGATTTACATGGAAGGAGAGGGAAACCCCAGGGCAAAGAGAACAAGGATTGAGTCCAGGAGATTAAGATTGGGTCTTGGAGGAAGGACTGAGCAACAAAATCCTTATAGACAAAACATGTGCAAGAAGTCATCTATTTCTCGAAAGTAGATTCAGTGAAAGATGTACACAGGACGATTTCATACAAAATAGTGCCTTTAAAGGCCATTCTTGAATTCCTCACTCTTTCCAGTTCCTCAAGCAAAGTGATGCTCAGTCATGAGTACTCCCTTGCTTCATAGGCTGTAAGCAGTAATGGACAGCATAGCATGCCCAGGACACCAGGAAGAATGAAGGACTGATATTCAGCCCCTGGGATTCCCCTTCCTCCTCCCCTGTCCATTTCTCCATCTTCTTCTTGGCTCTATATGCAACACAATCAAGAAGATAGGTGTGTTCATAAGCTCCAAGCCTCTCTGTATTCACCCTGAGTTCTTGAGTCAGGTCAGGGAAAGAAGAAAGGCAGCAAATGGAGCCCTCCTCCTGGACACCACACTTTTCCCAAAGTACTCATTTCTCCTTCCGCTCAAGTGAAACAGATCAGTCACTTTCAGCCAGAAGCAATGATGATATATGGCCCAGTTGAATCAAATTTTAAACAATAAAACCAGAAATTCTTTTATGCAGGTGAGCTCCTTGCTAAAAAAGAATATAAGGGTTAACAGGAATACATCACTAGCTAGTCAGGCCAGATGATAAGAAGTTTTGATAAGGGCTCAGGTATCAGGAAATAAGATCCACTTAGGTAAGATCTATAAGTGGCTATCAAGCCCCATTTATTCTAAATCTGGTCTAGTCTGCTTGTCTATAAAGTGGTATGCATATGCTTTATGTCTGGTCTCACGCTTGCCATGCAAACTCGCAAGTATCACTAACTGCCAATTCTTTATGCACAAATCAAGACTTTTGGTATTAGATTACAAAATAGACAATAGGGAGTATTTATGGCCATCATTGCTCTACCTTTAATGAATTGCAAATATATGTTTTCAACATAACTTTAAAAAGGTATATAAATTCTTACCCTTCCCAACTGACCAACTGCTTTCATTTTCCTAGGTCCCCTTTTTGTTTCCAGTTGTAAAATCAGTAGGATTATACAATTTTCTAACCTGGGTCAAACAAAATTTTCTAATAAGTTAGAGGGACTTTACTAATTGACTGAATATAAAATAGAACTAGTAAAAAAGCCTAGGTTGCTTTAAGTTGCAAACAAATTGTACAAAGCCATTCCCTATGGGAAGAGAGTAACAGGAAACATACGTGAATCAAAACACACCACTATTTAATAGTCAGGCCCCTCACATCACTCTCTGAATACATGGGATACCCATGTATTTTTCTTTACTAGGAGCTTTATAAGACACATCACAATTAGAATCACAAAGGAAGCATTTTATCAAAAGAAAGTCCTGTACAATTTGTACTCACTTTGATTTTATAAGGTGCAAAGACGTTCAGCTCTCCAAGTTCCCTATTGCAAATATTATCCCTCCTCTAGTTAGTTTCTGCCTCATACCTTTCAGCACAATCTTACTGTGGAGAACAGATTCCTAAATGGTTCATCTTGATGTGTCCATTGCTGTCCTCCTTTTCTGATTCCTAAAGTTCTCTTCCTCCAGCTACCACTGTGGCTGTGCCAGATCTCTCTATGGATTTCTCTGCACAAATGCCACTACATCAGAGGCTTTTTCATCAGCTCTAACCCTGCAGCACTCCCTATATGTCTGAGTTGGTTGCGTTTTCTGCCATAACATTTACTAACACTTGTCACATATTTATTTCTTCCCACCTACCATGTAATCAAGGACTTCATTCACTGCTGCAGACTATAACACTAAAATGAACCTTTCTCTGTGTGGTATCTCTGCCTATTAATTCTCCTACATACTTACCAAGTCCAGTTGGGACCTGAAACAACTTTTATTAACACCTTACCAAAAAATTCAAACTTTAAGGGTCAGAAGTACAGGGTCAGATGAATGATCTGTTTAGAGAAATTGTGCATAGAAGATAGAATAGTTGCTTTATAACCTCCCCACCACTCAGGGGTAGAAACAGAAGAGGGCCTATTAGGGTGTGGATGCCAAACAGAATGTGGGAAAGTAAGAAACCCTGTGTTGACCAATTTGTTTGCTTAACTTTGATCTACATTACCTTTTTATCCCAGTGAGCCATGTGCTCACTAGAAATGAGAACTTCAAAAGTCACACTGAACTACATATTCTTGGCAATGTCTTTGTGGCTAAAAAACACAGGTCATTCTGTTTTTTTGAGAAGAATTTGAATAGCTATTTTTAAAAGATCTGTAGGTAGGAAAATTCATGTTAAACTTACTACTTAATTATAAGGAAAAGTCAATTGTGTTCCCAATGGTAGAGTGGTGAGAAGTATGACTTTCTCTGGAGTGATAGCAGTGTTATATCTTCCTTTCTTCACAAAAGGTATAACTCCTTACTTGTCACAACTTTACTTAGATGTTAAAAACCAAATAGCCACCATCACAACAAAACAACCAAAAAACCTTGAATTTAACTGAGGTGAGAATCAGAGTTCAAGTCTCTTTTAAACTACTCTTTAAGATATCTTTGGGGATGCTCTTGTTAAGATTTACTATTCTTTATAGAAATGATTTGAAAGGTTAGGTGTTCAGAAATCACCTTTTGGCCAAGAAGAAAAGAAGTCAATCAATCCAAGCAGCTCCCAAGCTTTTTCTTCCATTTAAGCAAGGAAACTAATTGACAGAAGATGCTTAAAAACTTGGTGTCAGTCTGGGAGAGGTATACTGCCCCCAATGACAAGTATCAAATAAAAGACCTTTACGGAGAGAAAAAGGACAAAGAAAGTTTACCGTTTCTACTTCTCTCTCCAACCCCATTCCAAGGACTCTTATTCTGTCCCTTCTTTGTCTTTAGGAAGAAGATGAAAGAGGGAAAATAAAGATGAATGAATGAGCATAAAAATGATGGAATGAAGGCAAACACCATTTTATATCCTCCTGGGAGTAGGTCCAGTTCAAGGCCAATGAGAATTTTTAGAGATTTCCAAGTACTCATGGACTTGGCTGGGCTGGCCTCACATACCTTCTAAATCAAATTTCAGCAAGTGCAGTAAGAAGAAGCTATTAATTTTCAAGCTGAAAGTTAACTCCTGGTGCAAACATGAAGCTTTCCTTTTAATGGACATCAGTGGCTGCTTCCAAGTTCTGTTCTATAGAGAAAGTCTTCAGAACTAAATGAAGATAAAATTAAAAGACATTCATGAATACAAATCCTCATTCACTTTATCTTCCTACCAAAAGTCCATCCTAGGATAACAGTGCTCACATAATTCTCCCCTCTACCCCCACCTTCAAATGGAAACTTGAGAGGGAAAAATAGGGGAAGTTAGATGAGTAAATGTATTAGTGATTTAGATTAACTGAAAATAAGAAATTCCCCTCCTGGATTTCAGCGGCCTAATTAAAATTCATAAAACACCCATGACTAAGACCGTTCCTACTGATTTGTGATATAAGAAGAAGCAAAAGTCAAATGTGTATTTCAATATTGAGAGACCCAAGCATGAAAGATGTGACTTTTTTAGACAGAATTGAGAAGATCACTGCTTTGAGCTTCAGTCAACTTTAACTCTGCCTTTGAACCCAAAGAACTTCCCATCTGAGCTATCAACAGTCTATTTGGATTCAGATTCTGTTTCTACAACAGACACAGTGTCCCAAAGTAAGTTCCTTTGTTTCTCTGTGCTTTAGATTCCTCACTTAGAAAGTAGAGGAGACAGTGGTACCAACAGCTTGCTATGAGCATCTAATAGGGTACTGCCACTGGAGTACCCACAGAAGCAACTACTCAAAACATACTAAGTGCACAACAAATGGCAACCAAAAACTTGTTGCTATTTTAGTTAATCTGATGTACCCAAAGTCACATATGTTAGCATAAACCCATAGGTCTTGGCTTAAACCGAAAGGATTTGGGAAATACAAGTGTATGGGGCACCATTACTCCAGGTTCCCTACCATGTACACTTCTATGTATGATCAGGTAGAAACACCAAAACTCTCCTCAGGCTCTGTGCTTTAGAAAAACCAATGGTGTCACTCAGGTACCGAGGGGCAAAGTACACTTAAAGCACAAGCACATTTGATCCCCAATGTTGGGCCTCTCACAGAATAAACAGTTCAGATTTGGAGATAATTTTTGCATGCAGGTAATCAGAACTGCGAAAGGTCCAAGCAAAGTATTGCTGTGACTACATAAATTCAACCATGCTTTCTTTGTTAAAAACTAAGCTAAGGTCTTTATAAAGTGTATGGGAGGAGGATATCAAAAGAGTCTCTTTTAAACAATATGTTATCCATTAAAAAGAACAAAGGCAGAAAAGCTACAATAACACCAATAATAAGGTCCCCAAGCAGAACAGCCAAGTGCTTCAGGAAAGAATTCTTTTTCATTGCAAGAAAGAGACAGAGATGTGCTTTAAAATGAAATCTTAATCTGGCCACCCTGTAGCTTAGAAAATTTACATTTCTTTTCTTTTGAGGGGTTTTTCAAGACCAGATTCCTCTGTAAAACCTCAGGAACTCACTCTGTAAACCAGGACAGTCTCAAACTCAGAGATCTCTCTGCCTCTGCGTCTCAAATGCTGGAATTAAAGGCATGTACCACCATCCAGTCTCTGAAAGGTTCAATATATATATATTTCTCTTTGTAGTTACTTTTCTTCTTTTTTGTTTTGTTTGTACGAAGTTATTACTACATTGAGATTAATAGTTTTAAAGTGATTTCAAACAAAGTAGATGTTATTTACTCTAGCTAAGAAAAGCAAATGTTCTGGTTGCTATACTGACTTACAAAAGCATCAAATCCAAATTCTATATGTATCAAATCTTTTCCTTTAGAAAAATTAAAGAAAAGGAGCTATAATGATGTACTTACATAACAACATAATTTACAGCTAATAGCATATGTGGTATGCCTTATGTCTTACATTAGTCTACACACTTTAGAATGTATAAATTAGAATAAATGGAATAGTGAGAGATAAGTTATAGTATGAAATCCTAAGGATTTGAACTAGAAGATGTTAATATTAAATCACTTCCATTTTTAATATATCGTATGTATAACAATTGTTTTATATTGACTATTTTCCAAAGAAACAAGGGCAGTTTAGTAGGTAAGTGTTGATATTTTACCTGAAATACATGTTCTAATTTTGCTGCCAATCTCTATAAGTTCAAAGTAGTTCATAAAATGATTTTACTTTAGATGTTCTCCTTAATTTTGACTCTTCTTGATAGCAAGAAAATACATGGCCAATCATCTCATTTCTAAATTTAAAAAATATATACCTAGTAACTCCATTCGAAACTGGTTCAGTTTCCCCTTCTGAATAAAAACATCTGTTCTCCAAACATTGAGCATGAAATCTACATGATTTGTTTAGGAGAAATAAGTTTTCAGAACTATTAATATAAAATGGTAAGTAATAGCAAAAAAAATTGGTGTCAGGCACTCAGGAGGCAGAGATAGGCAGATCTCTGTAACAATAAGGCCAGCCTGGTCTATAGAGCAAGTTCCAGGACAGACAGTCAAGAGATACACAGAGAAAACATGTATGTATCAAAAGACAAGAAAGAAAGAAAGGAAGGAAGGAAGGAAGGAAGGAAGGAAGGAAGGAAGGAAGGAAGGAAGACAGGAAAGTAAGAAAAAAAAGTCAGCAAAACATTTTTCCCCCTCATCTACAGTAGTTTGAAATGAGCATAAGGGAAGTTGAAGACAGAGATCAAAATACATATTTAAAAATCTTTACATCTGTTCAAAGCAAACAATACCAGGAGTGATTGACTAAAATGTCAAGCAAGGACATAAAATGCACAATATGCCAAAAGGAAGTAAGAGCTATAAAAAAAACCTAAGAGGGGACAGAAGGACAAGGAAGTAAAACAGGGGAGGGCTGAGAAGAATTTTTTAATCACTAGAAACACACAGGTACAAGAGAACCACCTTAGACATATTTTTAAGAAGCACTCCTTTTCGAAATTCAGTAAAGGCAGTTCAATTTACTGGAGCTGCCTCATTTCTTGAAGCCACTTCCTGTGCCCAGCATAACTTCCTCTGAGGTGACCATTTCTTCTTTCACAGTCTAGACCTCCTTCTGGGAAAAAAAAAAGTCCCAGAAAATAGCTATGGAAGAATTTTGTTTCTAACCGTATAAGTAAATTCTCTTGGGATTTTTTTTAAAAAAAAGTATTTTTTTCTCTTAGGTTTTACCAACTAAAGAAGTCAGGTTGATTCACTGAGAGGATAGATCCCTTGAACTCCCATAATTCCACCACAGACCAGTCAAAAAACATTTCACAGGACCATAGTAATGACCAAAGTGGTGATATTATTACCTTCTGATGACACTAAGCATAAGATAACCAAGAATGAAGAACCCAGGTGATACACCCCTGTAACTTAGCCAGGTTTCAGTGTTTGTAAAGCCTCACTGTATTATTTTCTTCTATGTCATTTTGGGCAATTTGCTTCACTTCTCTATTCAGTTTTCTCTGCATAAAATGGAGTAAAAATCTAATGGCTTTTCAGTTAATACATGTAAAACATTTGACACTAAAATATATCTCCTGGGTAACTATCAGGAACTGGTAAGCACTATACTAGATGCCAGGATATATTTAGAAAAGTTCCTAACACATAGCATGAGTCCAATAAATGTTAATTCAAGAGTCAGAAACCCTTATCTGGCAGGAGGTACTCAGATTATTATAAATCTTACAAAGAGGGTGATTACTTAATATACACACATATGTATGTAACTACAGGGTAGGTCTGGTATTCTATTCTAAAACAAGTATGCAAATAATTCTGTGATAAAACATACAGACCTATTGAGCTAAATAAAGACTACAAGTGGCCTCCTGTAAGCTCAGGTCAGGACTTGCTATCAGTTTGTGACAAAAACATTTTCCCTCACTTGTTAGAAGCATTTGGATTGAGATGAAATGGTAGATTTATATTTATTAAGTAAGGGATAAAACTTACTGAAATCTTTCCCTCACTAATTCTTAAGATACTATTGACAAAATAAATTGCCAAAACCATTGAGTAATAGAAAATGGGAACATAAAATGCCTTCAAGCATAGAATATGCACAAGTGGATAATCAATCTAGGTACGTTATTAGTCTAAACAGTCTCTTGCTGATACAGTGTTCCCTAGATTCTCAGTCTGCCAATTCACTTCCATAAACAGGTCTCAAAAACTCTTTTTGAAGTATATTAAGTAATTTTTTTAATGTAAGAAATTTCTTAGGGTTTATGACTATTTAATAATGCAATCCTGTCTATTTCATTGGAAAAAGACATAAGCTAGTAAATGGCAGATGCACAGTTGGTTGAAAAGCATGTTGCAAGAACACAGAATCTTCTGTAGTCAGCCTAGGTAAGAGGAATACTATGCCAAAGTGGTAAGCCACCTACCAAAGAATTCTCTTCACATTGCATTTGAATATTAGCAGCTCTTGTAGAGCCTACAATAACTGGTTCAAGATGTTCTCACTGCTGCTCAGCACTGGACAAAGATGTGCACAACGTCACATAAGCTGACTTATTACTCCATGTTGGTACTTATCTCTCCCAAATTTTCTCATAAGATTTTGTATTTAAGTATTATTATCCTCAAGACCTATGTTCCGTGGTGATCCCATACACAAAGGCAAGTCAAGGAGACATGAAAGGAATACAGTGTTTCCTACTTATGACACTTCATGCTTTCCCCTTCTCCTCCTACTCAATGAGACTGCAACAGAAGGTTTGAATGACATTTATGAACTGAGATCTTAAAGCTAAAGATCACCACCCAACTACTCGGTTGTCATAGGAACAACATTGCATGGCTTATCTGAGTTCTGATAAACAGCCAGTCATTTCATTGGTTATTAAAGCCCCCCTTCAAATAAATGTCACACACACACACATACACATACACACACACACACACACACAGAGAGAGAGAGAGAGAGAGAGAGACAGACAGACAGACAGACAGACAGACAGAGACAGTGATTACCTCAATAAAATTTAATCATAAGTCTCTCAAATGTCTTCCTTTCATGTTGTTTTTTTTGCAAAGCCACAGATACAAGTCATTAATATATTTTACCGAATATACCAAAATACTAATACTTTCAGTAACTCCAGGATAGAACTCAAAGTAATGCTTTTTACATGTATATTTAAGCATAATACATTGAGAACAAAGAATGACAAAGTAAATTTAAAAATAAAGCTTTTGATAATTCTTCTGGGATATACTTTGCAACATTTACTATCCCAATGTACATTATATCCAATTTTATCACTCAAGACAATGGCTTCTAAATAAATGCCTGAAGAACATTTAAAGGTTTTATAGTCTTTTTCCTATCCAGCATGTATTTAGCTTAATATTAAATCATCATGTCTTATCCAAGTATTTACATGAAATCCAGAGATAAAAATAAGTATTACTCCCTGCATACACACTAGCAGTAGAATATAAATTATCTAAAAATATTGTCATGCTTTGTCACCATGTCTTTCTCTCAAATGTATAAATTCATGTGTGTCAGGAGGGCACACTAAGTCAAATGGATTGTGACACTCACACAAATTTGTGATGCCAATGTACTGATTTACGGCTGGGTCTGCACCTCACAGTCATACTTGTCTTCCAATTTAAATGGACGTCTTGGGAGCTATTTATGAGCTGAAGAAAAATGATCTTCAAACTCTCAAAGTATGTAAAGTTGGGGGGGATTTACAGAATGTACTGTACTCACTTTCCTCCTCCCCATCTGTACCCCACTCAACTAACAGCAAGCCTGTAGTTTTGCTATCCTGCTATAACTTGCTTTTTTTAAGTTGGGAATTTTATAATTTCAAAAGCAGCAGAATGAGAATAATTTAATTGGAGATACATAACACAAAATAAACAATATTATACTCTTTAGAATTCAAAGCACAATTCTGTTCATAGGATATAATTATATGCTTACATTCATAAATGAAGATTGCCCAGAATACCTTCATAATTACTGACACTTAAAATATTTTCTCTAATTCTATGTAAGTATATGTCACATGATTACTTGAACTGACCAATAAGAAACTGGCAAATCAAGCAGCCACCAACTATCTAATCTTTGCTTGTTGTTCTTAACCTTTCTCTACATTCTTTATTCAGCAAAGCCAAGCAATCAAACATTTACATTTAATATAAAACTGTGCCATCTCACTGTCTTTAGGAATATAGGTATTCAAAGGTTATTGTCTTTTTCTGGAAACCTTAAGCATAGGAACAGCTCAGACTCAAAATCTGAAAACTGAATTTCAGGTTTCAGAAAAAGGAAGCCAGACACAAAGGGACTACACGGCTAAGAGTTGTTCATTACCAACTTCAAATGTTATGGACTATTTGGAAATAGGCACCCTTTTGCTTTATTAATGTAATCAAACAGAACAATTTCAAAATTGGTACATGAATATGAAGCAAAATCCATGACCAGAATCTACCATTCACAATCAGATGTTTTGGGCGCATTGCTTCAACTTTCATTTTGTAAAGATCTAGACAAAGCACTCAACGCAATGGGGAGGGAAAGGAGCAGACTAATTCTGAAAGTATCTCTTCAAATTTCAAATTTGCTTCTTTCAAATTTCTTCAAATTTGCTAGTCAGAATGAATGCAATTTTTTATCCATGGAAAGTTCATGCAGTAACTCAGTACAACAGCCCATTTTGATTTTAGTTTCCTCCACTGAAAAAGTAAGACCTAGTTACAGTACGTATTTGGCTGCACTTGTAACACTCAGCTCATTTTTTTAATTACCTGGTTCCTTCTCGGCCTTTAGGCTATACTGTAGGGCTGCTTGCTTTTAAAATTCCTACCTTTCATGTTATGTTTTTGTTCTACACAGTTGTTAGGGGTCTGTGAACAATTTTGCAATTCTCCCACACACCATATGATATTTATTAGGGACAATGCCACTTTTCACTTACCGATTCTGGAAAATGCAGTGTTTCCTGGTGACAGAACACTGCAGCTTCCGTTTGCCTGGAACTCGTTCTCAGCTTTGTAAATCTGATTATAAAATGGCTTTGTTCTTATCACACAAGACACTTTGCTTATAAAAGTTTTCTAACGTCTTATCTGCGTTTCATTCCTGTGACAAAATGAATCAGACAAAAGGGAAAGAGGAGACAGGGAATAAGTCCACACAAGTTCTTGGCACACATTTTCAGTTACATTTTTCTTAGTTTAATCAGTAAGCTACATTAAAGTTACAGTTACCAGTTCAGGAAGCCAGTTTGATCAAATCAGCCACAAGTAATCTGAGTGTCTTCCACTGGTGTGCAGACCCCAGGGTAGCAATTACTTCATCATCTATCACAGGAGGAATCAGTAGACAGACCCCACCTGCATCCTACCCCTCTTGAGCAGCAGTCAGGGGCTGAATAGACAGTGGACAAAATCGCCTAACCCGGGACTTCTTATAGGGACCCATCAATTAGCTGCTGACCAATCACAACTAACACCTAGTACCTAAGTCACATGACAGGGCAGTCCCTATGACTGTAGGATTTCTGAATTACTGGGGTTATGCAAAGGCCACTCATTCAGGAAAGGGGGGGGGGAGCAAGCTGAAACAGAAAACGCCCTGGCTGCAACAATTCAAGCTTTAAAACAAGTAACACCCTAGCCTCACAAAGACAGAGAAGAAGCCGAGACCCAAGCAGGATAGAAATTAGAAGAATGTCTGGCATGTATTAAAAAATAATCCCAAAGCAGAGGCTGAGTTTAAAAACTCACTTCAGCTGTAAACGTATAGCTCATCCTGCTTCTGCCAGACACACTGAAAATCTTACATTCAAAACTTCATTCTGTACAGTTCAGTTCTACAGAGCCTCGTAGAACCACTGGTAGGGAAATGGGAAAGGGGCATAAGCCTCATTTTCCTTCCCTTAAAGGGCCGAAAAAAGATCCTAAGGCAAACATGTTTTATTAAAACAGTTGCAAACCATAAGCAAGTTTAAGCATCATCAGGACAAATCCTTATGCTAGCTACAAATCATATCCCCCTTCCCTGTTCATTTTGTTCTGTCCATATAAAGCACATTCTTATTAAATAAACAAGCCCACTTCACGAAGTAGCTGCCCATTCATTCTTAATATTTCCAATTTCTTGTAAATACCACCTGAGGAAGAAATTCAATCATGAACACCCTTCCATTTCTTCATTCTCTGAAAATGGTACTTACAAGTGTTCCTTGTTCGGATCTGTCCATTTCTTCTCCCCCTCCATTGAAATTTAAAGTCAATAAATGGGCTTAGCTTCATCTGTCCAAACCAGACACCCCATTTTCCTCAAGCGAAGCTGCAATAGTCATTTCTCCGAGGCAAGCCCAGAGCACTGTGCTGCTTGCCATTCCCAATTTATGGAAGGAAGCATATGTCAAACAAACCAGGTGATGACTCACTCTGCCTCCCCCGGCCACATTTTCCCCAGAATGGGAGGGTAGTGTAAGCGCAGCCATTTGGATATGAGTCAGTTTTATTAGATTGGCAGTTGAAGTTGATCTGACAAGCTCATTTTTTTTTCTTTTCTAACTTTTACATTTAAGGATCACAATGCATGTTTTAAAAGATTTCAAAGCATTTAATCATGTAAACAAGAAAGCTCCAAGATTATTTTTGAAGCCTCAGTGAAGCTCCCTAATATGTAATGTTACAGAACCATGTGTTAGAAATTTTAGTTCACACACAGTGGGGAAATGTGCAGTCTGCCTCATGTCTTTACCAGCGGAGGAACCCGATTTAAATCTCGTGTTGGGGCCCATGTGGCAGCTTCTTCAGGAAGTGGTTAGGGACGTGAGAGACATGTAAGAGGCTTTCGCTTTTGTATGTACTGCAGTTTGCACTCTAACTTGAGTCACTTACATAGAAATAAAAATGTGATAATGACCCTGCCCTGCCCCAACATCTCAATAGTCTTTTAATATCAACTTATTTAAAAACCAAAGGCAAAAACTTGAAAGTCACCAAACGGTCTCTGGAAAAAAATCTCAAATAAACTGCTTAAAAAAATCAACTTTTCAGTAAAAGATAAAGTAACTAGCATGATGGGAGTGGCATTACATGGAGTCAATTGTTCCCAGGTATCACGTAGACAGGAAGAAGTGGAATAATGAGTGCAATTCCCTACACACAAAAAATCTGCAAGGCTCATGCAAGTAGCTGAACTACAGTTATCTCTTTTCAGCATACTTCCTTTAACCTTGACCAAAGTCGACAACTGTTTTGACAGAGGCTTAGCATTACTATTGATTAAACCTTGATGGATAACTAGTTATGTTAGGTAGGACATAAATTCTATTTTTACAACATAACACAATATTCAGATAGCAATTTTCGAACTCATAGATGAAGACACAGAGAACATATACACACTTAAGTAATATAAAAAGCTAAATCTGGGGTTGATCATTCACTTTATTAAAAATTC
Source organism: Myodes glareolus (assembly GCF_982192425.1). NCBI lineage: Eukaryota > Metazoa > Chordata > Mammalia > Rodentia > Cricetidae > Myodes > Myodes glareolus. The sequence continues at coordinate 142,423,310 of NC_142053.1, forward strand.
CCCTGAAATACTTCACTGGAATAAACACCACTCTAAATTTTCATATAGAGTCAGTTTTTAGAAATTAAATCTACACAGACTATTTGGAAGTGCGTTTCTGATTTAAACTTTTCAAGTCTATTTTTACTACAAGCACATTTTTCAACTAGTTATTAAAACTTGTTCATATTTCAGCAGGGATATATTAATCTAACCACTGAAAAACAGCTACCTCCCTATGGTACACAGAGAGCATCAGGTCTATAATTACATAGCTTTCCATGAAAATACAAAACTTTAATAAAATCATACAACCAAAACTCTGGGATCTGAAGAGACCTTTAACATCTTTTAAAAGTCTGGAGAACGGCTAGTGTTTCGATTGTGATTCCTTCATTCCTAGCTGTGCTCCTGAACTGAAAAGCGTTGGAAACAGTGTTTGAGACACACCCAGTAGAGTTATTCTGTCATAAAAAAAAAAACACATGAAACTACGTAGTATTGATGATGAACACCTGACCAAGCTTTCACTTCATCAGAGTGTTTCAGTATCTGTTTGGACTTTTCCCACCACATTTTCTGGGGTCTCTTAAAGTCACTGCAGAAGGGAGCTAGGAACCAGATGGAACCAGTCAGAGAAAGGTCATTCAAAAACTCCCATCAGAACCAAGCATGGTGACAAAAATCCTGCCATCTCAGTACATGCAGGAAACTGGAAGGTTGTAGGACTGTGGCAGGAGGATAAGGAGTTAGTTCCAAGGCCAGCCTAGGTGAAACCCTGTCTCAAAATTTAAAAAAAATAAAAAAACAAAAAACAAACAAAAACAGAACTCACATTCTAGTTGGCCCAGATGGGTCAAGATATTAGCACTGTTACCAGCCAGGAAAAGATAAATGAGTCAAAGAATTGGCAGGACATTAATAGCCTGTTTCAGGGCAGAGCACTGTCTGTTACCTCCAAGCAGCACCTAATAAGAAGGATAAAGAAGAGCACAGACCAGACAATGGCACTGGGCTTTGATTCTACTGCATGGGCGGACTTTGTGGGTGCCTTGTCTGTTTGGATGCTCACCTTCCTGGACCTGGGGGGAGCGGGGAGGACCTTGGACTACCCATAGGGTAGGGAACCCTGACTGCTCTTTGGCCTGGAGAAGGAGGGGGAGAGAGAGTGAGGGAGGGGAGGGGAGGGAAGTGGGAGGAGGGGAGGAGGTGGAAATTTTTAATAAAAAAATAAAAATTAAAAAAAAGAAGAGCACAGACCTAGGAAAAAGTACTCATGTCTACTCCTTTGCTTTATGCTTTTTATTCATAAGGCCACAATGCAAAACCCCACTACATTTACCTTAAAGGAAACTCGGGAAGTTGGGCGGAAAGCCTCAGTATACATTCTCTGTTAGATTATCTTCAATTAGAAAACGTACAAGAAGCTGAATGCTTCTTGTGTAGCAAGAAAATGCTATGTGTAGCAGTTTAACCACTTCACGAGGCCTCAGGTAACAAAAGCTAACAGTTTCCGGTCAGCGTGTGACATAAAGAATGCTAACAAGGACAGCAAGCATCTGAGGTGTGAGCAGACTATACAAACATGCAGATCCTCAACTCCCCTGTTCTGCAGAAGGTCAAGCAACTGCTCCAACTTCTCTTTAACATGACGGGGGAGAAACAGCATAAGGAAGAGAGGGTGGTTTGAATTACAAATGAATGGCCGGAGAAGGCTCAGACTCGCACCTTTGCACAGCAGCTTGGATCAGAGGCACAGATTCGGTTAAGCTCTGAACTGAAAGTTGATTTGGAGAAACAGCATAGAGTTGCCTCTCTGTCAGCAACTCAAATTACCAAATAATCTGACTTTGTCAGTTCCAGAAACCTCAACTACAGTTCAAGATGAACACAGACAGTCAGAGATCCAATACTGGCCCTGGGAGAACATTGCCTGAATGAATGTGAGAGTTACTTCCTTTCTGATTTTCATCACCTGGAGAATGGACGTAAGCAAGAAAATACAAGAAAGAAAAAGAAATCGCTGTTATCTATAATGCTCATCACATCACCAAGGGTAGCAGCCACCCCCAGTAGTTCTTTTCTACTCCAAGGGTAGGAAGAACAGTCTTAAGCTTCTAAGTGATACTGTTCATTTGAAGGCAAATAATGCCAGGTATGATGGCACATGCCTATAACTCCCTGCCTTGGGAAGCAAAGGCAGGAGGTACACAAAGTTCAATAGTGCCCTGAGCTACAGAGTGAGATCCTGTCTCCAAAACAGAAGAAAAGAAAATTCACTTACTGTTTAGCAAAGTACTCTACTTTGAGAGCACATTAGCTTCATATATAATTTATATAAAATTTCCACTATCAGAATTATCTGAGGAACTTGACTTGCCTCCGTGGCTATGCTATGGGAATGACTCTACAAACATGCATACAAACTACACAGATTCACGTAAGTCACTGGGATCATGTCTTTATGAGGACTGGACTCAGTTCCAAGCTTTTCATGTCATATAAGAAACTGCCTGTCTTCTTGAAATGATTTTACACAGAAGCCGCATACTTCCCTCAGAAAAATTTTTTATTACTTATCTCCTGCCCCACCCATTTTTAAGAACGGTCTGACTCATTTCTTTGATGACAACAACATCGTGGGTGGGAGTGAATACAGGAGTGGGCAGGGTAGGAGGAGAGGAGGGGGGGAGAAGAGGAGAAGGAAAGAGGAAGGAGCCAAAAGCTGAATCACAGCCATGTGAGTAATCTTAGGGTTATTTTTCTTCTTCCTAAGGATATAAATCAAATTAAGCTTGTTTTGCTATGGATGAAGGAAAGAGAATATAATAATATCATGAATCAGAGCAATTATCAACTATGTGACACTCACTAAAAATTAACTACAATCATGGTTTTCTCACAAGCTGTCCAGAAGATGCAAGAGAATTGGTAAATCAATACAATTTGACAAAAATCCCACAAGTTTGAACTGACAACCCTCTTCTTTAAAAAACATTCCATTTACATATATATTTCAGAAAAAGATGTGTTTCAGAGCCCACTGTAAGACAATCTTTGGCTCTTGGAGGTAGGTGAGAAAAACACAAGGATAATACTGGGTAGAGGCCAGGTTACACACTTTGTAGTCAAGACAAAACTCAGAATTTATAAGAACAATCACTCAGAAAACGATCATAGCCTCTGAAAATCATCCACTAGAACTGATGAGTACACTAGTAGGGCAAAGCCCCAGAAGAAAGTGGGCATGTCTGTAGTAAGAAGAAAGTTACCATGGGAACCTTAGACCAAAATACATGAATCCCCAGGAATGAATGAATTTACTAGGAATAATTAGAAAAAGATGGACTGAAGCCAAATTTAAAAAAAAAATCAAGCATAGAAAATGTATATGGGACTATTACATGGGAGGGGGATCAGCTCTCTTGGGCATACCTATAATCTCAGCACCAGTACACAAAGGCAGGAGGACTGCTAAGTTCAAGGTCAGCACATAGATACACGCTTCTCTTTGTTAACAGAAGTTTTCAAACAAACACATTAATATTTTCTGCTCTTGGGTAAAATAGAGTTATTAAAAAGTTAAAAGGTCATTTTCCCTCTTGGCAATGTTGAGTCTGGAACCCAGGTATTCAGGCATGCTAGGCATACTTAGCTGCTTGCTGTTTTTTTTTTTTGTTTTTTTGTTTTTTGCTAAAGTACAGAGCTCACAAGAGCTAACAAGACAAGTTTTTTCTACAAATCCAGTCCCTTATAGAATGATCTAGAGAGCTCAAAAAGGACAGTGCTTTTATCATATTGCTAGCTTTTCCAAAGTTCATTTCTATTTATAGGACAGTAACTTTGTACTAGTACCATTAATGGGGTCTCTAATAAATTATTTCAAAACAACTTCGAATATGCCAAGGCTTTTAAGCTTCTTGGGTTCTTTGTACTCCTCAATTTGGAAATTTTAATTAGTAATGAGTTCTTCTTGGATGACAATTTGTATACCCGAGTTTACCTATCAGCAAATCTGCCTGAATAATAGTAATAAATCTTAACCAAGATAAACTATCTATTAATGCTGGGTTTATATAAAATAAACCATATCTGTTCTCAGACTAGATGACTTAGCTATCCACATCCTCAGCCTTCAATTCAATGACTCTTCCAAGTTACTAGGACTTATTTTTCAATCAGCATTCTCCAAACTCATAATCTCAAATTTCCTATGTAACAAAATCAATATTCTCCAGCCCAATTTTGCCACATCCTATTCTGTGCCTACTGTAAAGCCCAAAAGAAATGTCCAATTCATATTTAACTCTCTCTCTTTCTCTCTCAAAGGAAACAAAAGGTTCTGTAGCTGAGTAGATGGTTCATTTGGAAGGTACTTCATTTGCAAGCACAGAACCTACATTCATTCAGAGCCCATGTAAAAAAAAGTCAAGCATTGTTGCAGAAATCAGTAATCGCAGTGCTGGGCAAGCCAGAACAACTGGCTCTCTAGGACTCACTGATGAGCATGGTCTAGCTTAGTCTACTTAAGAGTAAGAGTCTCTGCATCAAAAAAGTGGATGGTGCTGGAGAAGTGACAAGGCTATCCTCTGGCCTCCACACATGCATGTGTACCTGTACACACATACACACAACATGCAGATGTTCTAAATATTAACTCAAGGGGTAAAAGTACCCTAAACAGAAGAGCCACTGAGCACTCTGTTTAGGTACTTTCTGTTCCCTAATACACTAAACATTTGGAGTGGCAGCAAGGGGCAGTTCAGGGGCTGCCGAGCATTTGTCAAGTTGTGGGAATCACAAGTTTCAGAGACACCACAGATTTTAAGTGTAAGTGAATTTCAGACTTGATAATCAGTCATTAAGTATGGAATAAGAGAGACAAGAAAAAATGTAGTTGCAAAGACACCCTGGAAAGCAGGAATCTGCTCAAGGACAGCAGGATGTGCAGGTGGGAGGCAGGTGATCTTTGTTGGGAGGAAACAAAGCAAAGGAGTCAGTAGAGGCAGAAACAAGAGGTAGATACAGTGAGTCTCTCTTAGAAATGTCCAGAACAAGGGATATGCTGACATGGAAGGGGGAAATTTCATGGAGTCCCATTCTTAGGCAAAGTACTACAGGCAACTAATGACAATTAGGACAATTAGTCTCTCCCTGGGATAAACCCCCTCACTGGCTTTCCAATGCAGAGTGGTCACCCTTGAAATAATATACACAACCATCAATAAAACTTGACTGACTTGGTAGGTAGTATTTACACATATTTGTGCATACACAAAAACATGTATATAATCATAAAACAAAAAGGTTATTAACTTTAACTGAGCAGAAAGGAAATGGGGAAATGGATGTATTTCTTTTTCAATTAAAAACATTAAAATGGAAAAGGGGAACATAAAAAGAAGTCATTACTTCATTTGAAGAATTCTATTTTAACAATAAACTTTAGTTCCCAACCTTGTAGCTATTAAATCATCACTTTCAGTTTTCCTTTAATGTACCTCACTATCTCCCTCCTAATTTACCCTGATTCACCATTATCCAGCATAAGACCAAGCTATCAGAACCATGCCACCTATGGAAAAGTAACTAGCAGGATGGCATTGGGACCTTAGATGACCACAACATTAAATGCATTTGGCGTGGGCAGCGTAAAAAGTCCTACCTAATGCTTGAAGTGTGGGGAAGAAAGTCATAGCAAACAGAGATTGTATTGAGGCTCTAAACAAAAAAGAACACTTAAGAACAGCTGGAATAGGGAGGACAAGTGGGGAAGCCACTTAAGTACAAACACTCCATACTTTTGTTTTGTTTTGTTTGTTTGTTTATTAGTTTTTTCAAGACAAGGTTTCTCTGTAGCCTTGAAGCCTGTCCTGGAATTAGCTCTTGTAGACCAGACTGGCCTCAAACTTACAGAGATGTGCCAGCCTCTGCCTCCCAAGTGTTTTTTTTTATTTTTTATTTTTATTTTATTTTATTTTTAAGACTAGGTATGGAACTCACAGCCTTGTGTGTCTTAGATATGAAGGACTTCAGGGTCAACTTGATTGGATTTACCATCACCTAGGAAACACATCTGTGAAAATGTCTGTGAACAAATTTTCAGAGATGTTCAACTGAAGAGGGAAGGGCCACCCTGAATGTGAGCACCAACACCACAGAAACTGAGGTCCCAGCCTTAATGAAAACAAACAAATGTGAACTGAGTGCTTGCCTCTGGATGCAATGTACCCAACTGCCTTTGCTCCCGTTGCGTTAGTAGCACATGCAATGAAAAAGTGAGTAGAAAAGTATCAAGCCTTCCTTTTCCTTCCATGACTTGCTTCTGTCAGGTATTTTGTCACAAAGCAATGAATACACCAGGCTGGACCCTAGGTCATTTTACTTTTCATTTGAGACAGGGTCTCTCAATTCTAGGATCAAATAATTCTCCAAGTTCAGCATGCGTAGCTGAAGCATATCGTGACAATAATGCCTTCTAGCCTAACGTCAAGACCAGGAATTATCCTAATGTGAGGAACTACCTTTTTCTCTATATTCCACCCTATTAAGCCATTAGACAAGAATGTCACAGTTTCTAACAGTTGTAGAAGATGACAACACAGGTCAAAAACCAGATGCTGGAAAATCCAGACATCTTTGCAGTGGTGACCTCTTACCTTAGGAGCCTACAGCATTTTCAAAGAAAACAAAAAATGAGAAGCAAACTTACAACTGTATGAAAAAAAACCAACCACAACAAACAAAATCAAATCTCACCAATTGATAATTAGTTCCAATGCAGAGAGGTAAAGATGTTAAGTGGGGAATCCAAGAAACCCTAACAAATGCCTGACCAGCCTTTACTGTTCCCTGAGTAATTCCTGGGCAACAGCAAAGTTTGCTTTCACAGAAACTGAAACGTCAACACTCCTAACAAAAATGGACAAAAATAAAATTCCTAAGTTCACCTCACAATTCTAAGATCCAATATCATCTACACTGAAACACTACTGACTTAATGAAACTCCATTCTTTCAGAATAACATTAGGAAAGTAACAAACTTTGTCACTTAAGCGCACATAACATAGTACCTCAAAGACATGGATGATGGTCAAACTCGTTATTCATTGCTCTGTTCTGAGGAACTGGGCAACACCCTTTGCCTTCACTTCACTGCTTGTAATGGATCAGCAGGTAAGTATGTAATGTTGTTATGGGGCATAATACAGCTTCAACTACTTCTACAGTCCAACATATTGCTCTGAAAGGTAGAGTCTCAATCATCTCCTCAACTTCACTAATATTAAAGTCACTCCCTACCACCATCATGACTTTCTGCATATACAAGGGTACTGACCCAATGCCAACAAGCAGGCACAATCTGTACAGAACCAGGAACAGACAACACATACAGTCAAATTGTGGATCCACTTATTGTGGATGTCAGGGTAAACAACAGCTATGAAGTCCCTTCCACTGCCATATGCACCCAAATTTTAGAAATGTGAAGATCTCAGGGAGTGTCCAAGAGAAATCCCCTTATACTATGCGAAATACAGATGCTGTGGTTTTCCCTTCAACTGGGTGAATACACATCCTCTACCATTTATTTCTCACTACACTGCCAAATACACTCATTCAATGTCTTACCAAATACTTTCTAACCTCTAGGCACTATGCTGGGTTTAGGGAATACAGCAATGAACAAGAGAAATAGGCTCTGCCCTAATGGAGTTTCCAAACTATAAGGAAAGGAAATAGAATCAAATAAATACAGAATAGGCAAGCTGGTGATAAGGTGCCCAGAAAGAATAGAGGAGGCATAGGAAGGCAGATTAAGTAGTCATGAGAGCAGATTCCATAATTATCTAGGCAGTGAATGAATAGCACATGGCGAGAGGAAAGAACTTGAAATATACCTTCTCAGGAATAAAAATCAGTAGAAAGTCCAGTGTTACATAGCAGAGTGAGCAGGGGAGAAAGAAGAGAGAAATGAGATTGATTAAGCTTGAGAGGCATGGAGAAACAGGTTAAACAGGGCTTCCTGGCCCAGTCATCAGAGTCCTTACTCCGAGAAACAAAACCATATGAAGTTTTTGATTGTGAGAGTGGGCTATCTAAGGATCTTTGGAGGGTGTTTTAGGACAACCTTATTTCAGTTACTATGGCAAACTATGTGACATAATAGAAGCTTTCACTGGGTTCAAAACTGGTTTGTTCTATTGCTTTGGGTCTGTGCTGAGACTAAGAGAAGAGGAGAAAATGGTAGGAGGAGGACGTGGCCCTTGAATATGAAGGAGTTGGGGCAATGATAAGTAGCTCAACAAAAGTGTACAGGGTAGTTTTATATCAACTTGACACAAGCTCAAGTCATCAGAGAGGAGGGCGTCCCAACTGAGAAAACATGTCCATAAGATCCAGCTGTAAGGCATTTTCTTACTTAGTGATTGATGGGGGATGGCACAGTCCATTGTGGGTGGGGCTATGCCAGGGCTGGTGAACCTAGGTTCTACAAACAAACAGGCTGAACAAGCCATGGCGAGCAAGCCAGCAGGTAGCACCATCCCTCTATGGTCTCTGCCTCCAGGTTTCTCTCTTCACTGATTTTGATAATGAACTGTCATATGGAACTGTGCGCTAAATAAACCCTTTACTCCCCAAGTTGCTTTGGTCATGGCCTTTCGTCACAGCAATAGTAACCATTACAAAAAGAACTAGCAAGGAATACCCCTTCTTCAGGGAGTCAATGGCATCAGGAGAAAAAAAGACGAACATGATAAGCTGATGAACACCAGGACCAGTATATTACATTGAATTTCAACTGTGGAGGTCCTAGGTATTCCTAACAGGGGAATATGGAAACACCATTCCTAAAGGAAGTGAGGACTACAGAGGACAGAGAGACATGCCAGGTTGCCCTAAGGATAACTTTGGAACAGAGGCTTCAGGAAGAAGTGGGTGGTAGAACAGATGAGTGAACACAGACAGGTCAATTGCAGGAGCCTACTCTTTTCTTCTCTGATAAGGCAAAATGAGAAGTTAAGTCAGAGCACACATGGAGGTATATTGGTACAACTGTTTGGTTTTCTTCCAAGCTCATCTATTTTCTATATCACAAGTCTGTTTAAGACCTTCTCTTCAGACTTGGGTAATTTCATCTCCTGTATGGCTGCTTATTGTTGCTACTGATACAATAGCCAAAGGGAGTAGACAACCTCAATGCATGTTTCATAAGGCAATGCAACAAAAAAGCTTTGTTGGTAATATAACCCAGAATAATCAAATTGGCTATGGCTATAGACTAACAAACCTTAAACTGCAAGTGGTCAGCAGAGCTGTGAGCAATCAGTGAATGGTGCTTAGCTTTTATTACTAAAGAAGACAAACTCTGAGCAAAAGCACATTGATAACTGAAACTGAATACTACTTCAGAGACAAAACAACCAAAGCAGCATACATTACTTGAAGACACCTACGTATATGATTTATTCAAATCTGTCTCATGAACTAGAGATTGAACATGTCTCCATGAATGACCTTGAGGGCTCCAATAAGCAGGGGTACCTTCCAGACAGTTGGCAAGGACCAGGTAGAATCCATCTGTAGCTATACAACAAAGTCTGCGCAGAGGTCTTGGTAGATGAGAACACCAAATCCTTCCACCAAGCATCTTGAGGTCCAGACAGAATGTACGGCACATTAAATTAACATTTTTGACTTTAAGAATGCTATATTCCAGATATTGGCTATGAAAAGCAGCCTCCAAATTCTTAGGTTAATATAAAGCACACACACAAAAAGATGGGGTACCTGAATTAGTTAACCCCAGATAAGGACAGTCAAATGGAATTCAGAACACAGAATGCTCAGGCCAAATGCCAGCTCTACTCAACCCTACTACTGATTATAAGATGTGTAACCTTGGAATTTTCCAGAATTAGCATAAAAACTTTTCAGGAAAATCACAAAAACAGAGCAGAGAAATGTTACATATCCTTAGAATACCAATTGTACTATAAAATTTGAGGGCAAGGAAAGCTAAGGTGCTGCCAACATAGCTATTATGAAGATTAGAATCAGAATCATATTTTAGGAGAAGGCAGAAACTGAAAATAGATTATATGTTTGCCTCAGGCCCTTTTGGTCCTCATCACCTCTGAGGTTATCTTCTGGAACTCCAGAGGGACATTGGCATAAAACACTGTCTACTGAATCACAGAAGACATGCTACCCTGTAGGAAAGAAAATGGCCTTATGAGGGCTCTCCACCTTGAGAAGAGACAAATTTAAGCAAGCTTAGCAAGAACAAGGAGTGGGTTTAGAAAGTGAACCAAGCAATGCTACCAACTCTCAATTTTGCCATCTCTGCACCTTGTCATGGGATTTTGGAGCCTCTTAAAATTACACACAGCTAGTCAATGAAGTTGTGTTATGGTGTAGGTACAGTATCTTTTCTTTCTTTTGGTTCATTGTTATGCTTTTGTGGGTTTTGAGGCAAGTGCCTATAGTGTTGCTGAGGATAGTGTACTCTAGGCAAGTGTCTGACCACTGAACTACATCCTTAGCCCTATAAGCTATGAAGTCTGAGTGTGGTCTCTACCCAAAATCTCATCAACACACCAGCCCTCACTGCCTTCCCAATCTCAGATAACTAAAAACTCCCAGTGATACTTCAGCAAGGCTTGTCCCCACGTTATATAATTTTAGCCCCAAATGGAAGGAGATATGTATTAGGAACTCCGTAGAACAAGATGGCATGAGTTGATTTCCACTTTCAAAATGCAAATATTGAACAAGGAACAGATGTATCCAAACAAAGGGAAAGAATGTTTCAGCATATGAAACTGTAGATCTGTATCACCTATATACTAGGCACTCTGAAGACCACATAAACATTGGTCTGCTCTTGACAAAAAAAAAATCCATTTCAACCTTAAAATGTGCAATACCATGGCTAGGATCTGTGACAGGAGAAATACACATAATGAAGACCCAATCCTTCAGAAAGCAAGATGTGATCACAGAGACCTGGCACAAAAGTGAAAAAAGATCAGACAGGGCATATGACTCTAGTACATTATGCACAGTGGTACAGTATTTACTGAAGCCCTAGGCTTTATCCCAAACACCACAGCAAACAGACAAATCAGAAGACTATAAATCATCTAAGAAAGAATGTGGACTCCAAAGGAACAGAAAGAACATTGTCAGTTTTTCCATCCTTTCTTCAAATGATTGGTGGGAGAGAGCCCAACAAAGTAACATCAACCAAGGCAAACCTTCTGCCAGGAACTAGGAGAGTGTCTGTTAGCAGCTGTGTTCCCTACTGCCTGCCCTAGTCTCAAACTCCCACAGCACTCAGCCTTCATAACATTCAAGTGTGTGTTCTAGGATGAGCAGCACTCCGATGAGTAGTAATGACTGCCAAGACACAAGGATGAGCCAGCTGCAGTGCCAAGGTTGAACTTGGAAAGAGTAAAAGAACATGACTGGCAGGAATAAGAGACCCAAGGCCTGGTACTATCACTTCCTTTGTTTTTATTGTCTCCTTCTTCTCATACCTCTTTGAAAGACAGATCATCTCTATAACCTATGCTATCCTTGAACACTATTCCCCATTTCAACCTCCCCCGTATGCTGGATTTACAGGTTTACAGTTTTCCATCATTCAGGAATGACTTAGTCTCTCTACCTGCATTTTTACTCCTACAGAGAATGAAGAAGGAGCTGCAGCTGTGGCCAGTGAGCCATGCAGAGGGGGTCAGGAAGAGTTCCATAAAAAAACACATCTCAGAGGTATCACCCAAAAGCAAGGAGTCCTACTCCCCATCTTAAGCCAGCAACCTGGCCCAGTTCTGACCCAAGACACCCAATTCCACAGAAAGATTCTTGTGAAACATGAATATCCCAAGCCCAATATCCTTCCCAAAGGCCAAAGCTGCGCATACAGACTAAAGACGTAAGCAAGCAGTGCTGACAGTGCGACATGAACTTGCTTACCAGGAAAGGCACTTCTCAGCAGCCCCATCTTCCTAACATTGCTATGTAGGGAGATAGGTCCAAGGAGACCCATTTCCAAGGTTGGGATTTTTTTTTTTTTTTTTTTTTTTTTTGGTGGGGTGGTTGGTTTTGAGCTAGGGTCTCCCAATGTAGTTCTGGCTGTCCTGAAATTCACTATGTAGACCAGACTGGCCTCAAATGTACAGAAATCCACCTGCTTCTATCTCTGTCTCCCATGTGATAGATCTAAAAGCATGCACCATCATACCTGGTCCAATTTCCCGGTTTTCCAAGTAGGAAACATACTGTAATATAAAGTGTATAAAGTAAAATAACATGCCAATGAGCCACTGCTCACTGTTTCCTTCACTGTTCATACCTTCTTGTCCATGGTCTAAAGTATGAGCTCAAACTATAACATAAAATCAGTATATGAGCCAGATATTAATTAGGGAGCAAATTATGTCAATATCTTACATTCTTCCTCCAGCAAGATGGTTGGAGGTGTATCTCAGTAGCAGAGTTCTTCCTAGCATATGCAAGGACTAGGGTTTCAACTGGAGCACTATGTGCTACAACAAACTAGCAATAATTATCACCAACAAAAGCAACCCCATGTTGTCACTGGGGAATATTCAAAGGGTTTTAATCCAGATTCATGCTGATGTGCCCAACTTTTGCATGGGTGTTGGAGATCCACTTTCTAGTTCTTATGATTACGCTACAAGTATTTTACCAATTGAGCCATCTCCCAAACCAACATTTCAAGGCTATTAAAATAGTGACTCTTCTTTCAGGGCGGGGGGGTCCTACCCGTGTGAAGGAAATAGATCTCTGAGAGAATTACAATACCAACTCTTTGGGACTGGAGAAATGGCCCAGCGGTTAATGGCACTTGCTGGCTCTTTTAGAGAAGGGCTTGATTCCCAGTACCCATATAGCAACACACACCCTCAAACATGGATTCCATTGGATTTGATGCCCTCTTTGGCCTCTACCAGAACCAGACATATACATGTTGCACAAACAAGCATAAATGCAAACATTCATACACATAAAATTAAAATCTGAAAAAATTAAAGATAGTGACTACAACCATTGAAGTGAAAAAAATCTTAGAGTTTCAACCAAAACCAGTGTCCCTGTAATGAGCATTCTAGGAAAGCTAAGACAAAATAAAGTCTTGTTCTCATTTAATGGGCACAACTATGGAATTGATACTACAGCAGAGCAATGACCAGTGTAGGCTGAACTAGTGTTAGGCTACATAAGACAAGTTCATTCAGTGAAGGATTTCTAACAGCAAAGGCAAGGTGAATCATAATTCCCACACTACAGCTAATAGATTTCCATGCGTGACCTTCCTCACTCATTTTTACTCCTTTCATTTTCCATGCCTGCCACACAGACACTGGAATCAGTTCTACATGAAGTAGCTAGTGTAGGTATACTTCAACTTATATTCAGATCTTTTCCTCCAACCTTTCACAGATCATCAATTTCCCTAGAACATTTGTATTTTCTCTTTCTGCTGCTTTTTAAAAAAGAAGTTTATGGCAGAAAACTTCAAAGTATATACAAAAATTAAGAGAACAGTACATAAGGTACAGTAGTACCTTAAATAAATTTATAGTAATAATAATAACAACAACTCCTCCTCTTTGGTTTTGGGTGGTTAAGAAACCATCACTAGGAAAAAAAATCAAGTGAATACATAAACCTTTCTTAGGCCAACAGATAGATTTTCTTTGTTATTTGCTTTGTTTTATTTTCAGACAGTCTCATACTGTGATCCAGACTGCCTACAGCTCACTATGTAGCATAGGCTGGCCTCAAAGTCATAGAACACTTCCTGCCTCACCCAATAGGTGTTTGAATTATAGGCATGAATTCACCACATCTAGTGAGTGACTTTCAATTATTTAAATTTATTTATTGTGTTATATATGTATAGATGCATGCCACGGCATGAATGTGGAGATCTGTGAACAACATATGGGAGTTGGTTCGAGCCTTCCACCATGTGGTTCTGGGGATCAAAACCAAGCTATCAGGCATAAGCCAACTCACCAACCTGAGATAATTTTAAGACATAATTTTCTGGAGTGTTTGGTTGTTTTCTTAAGGTTTTCTATAGGAGTTAAATCATTACCAAATGAAAAGTTAATATTCAATTAATTGTATCATTAATCTCTAAGTCCATATTCCAAATTTGTTTCAAAAAATATTATGAAAAATTGCTTTTAAATAAGAAGTGATTCTTTTGTATTCTCCTATCCTTTTGTTGTTTATTTGTTTGGCAGAAGTCAGGGTGGCATCTTCTTAAATGTAATTTGAAGGAAGCAGAGATCATTTCCCAGAAAATCAAAGTAGATGCTACAATTAAAAATGAGACAGCTGGTCTTCTTCCAAAGACTAGAATTAAATGCATTCATTGTATAAATTCAGCAGCCTTCAGTTCTAACTAAATCCCATCATTCCTTTACCACTATAACATCCTTAAAGTTACTACCACAACCAACCCTCTGTTTATTAACCACTTCTTACCCTAGTCTATACTCAGCAAAATAAATGATAGTCCCTCCTCTTACCAATGAGGATAGTGTGTCTAGAGCATGCTATAGAGAGCAATTTTTCTGATTCTCAAAATTCCTACATTGATTAGAACAGGGTTTGCAAGAAACACATGTTTATTCTCTTGTTCACTTTCAATTATCTCTAGATGACTTCATATAAGACAAATGTGGCATGTAAGAAACAACTGCATGTTGCATAAAAATGCAATGAACTTTCTGTAAACATTTTGGACTTGATACTCTCCATCAAAATGCTCCAGAGTTCCTAAGTTCAGCATCCCCAGAGTACTCTCACTTGATGAAAGCTATTTCTGGCATATAGAATAAACCACCATTAGTCTATGTGACTATCTCCCATACCGTTCTATTCTTCACAATTCTTACATTTTTATGCTTTTTAAGTTTCTCTCTCCTACAAGCTCTGCCCAACCTCTTCATTGAGGTTTTAACATGTGATAAGTCCTCTGGAATGTCTAAGAATGATAATATTATACGAGATGTCATGGTTAGTAATTTTTACAGCTCTCTGGTCACTTAGGACACTATAGAAGAGAAAGCATTGTGAGGACAGAAGAGAACGCACGCCGTCTAAACTGCTATGGCCCTGTAATGCATTTCAAGGTACAATATAAACATTGACATACAGAACTTTGTGGGGTTGAAGAGGTAGATTGGTGGTGAAGAGGACTTGCTTCTCTTCCGGAAGACCCAGTGTTGATCCAACATCTGGTGGTATACAATCACCTGTAGCTCCAGTTCTAAGAAATCCAACACTATACTCTCTTCTGGTGTCTATTGTACACACACATGGTACACATAAACTCACATGAGCATACATACATAACAATGGATAAATAAATAGTTTTAAAGAAAATCTTTTTAACAACTGGCCTATAGTAAAGGCATGTGATGTTCACAAAGCAGTGTCCTTATAGTATGATATAGTTCTGTCTTTGCCATCCCACCGGCTTTTATGCTTACTAACAATCTCTTTACAGCTTTGTGTTATTTAAGGCTTGGAGGCAATTTAATAATGACCTTTACATACCTAATGCAAATTATTCTGAACACAGACTTGGTCACCAACTAATTATCACCTCATGACTAAGACCTCTAGGCAAAGTGGAAGACACCCAACAGATGACTGGAAAATGGCTTGAGAAAAAGTTTATCATAGACATAAAAACTTTTTTTAAAAGGTAACTCATGCCTAAATCCTTAATGATAGTAAACTTCAGTTTCTCTTCCTTGAGATTTATCTTCTAGGCACCTGATTTCCAAGGCACACTTATAAATTCCAAATATGACATTACGTCCAAAATACTACAACTAAAGATCACACTGCTACCTTCTAGCATCTTTCTCAATAGGAGGAATGAATTTCTTAAGTTTTAGAAAGAACCTGAAGTAAATAAATGCTTCAAGTGTCTTTATCACTTCAATGAACACTCCTAGGCAGTCATAAAAATACAGTACCTTCAATAAGGATGCCTAATAATAGTAGTTTACATACCCTCCCCCAGTACTTAGAAACGCCTACCCAAGTTTCTATGGTGATTCTCACTCCTCTCCCTCATTCCTTCCAGCATATTGTATAATTTATTGGGGAGCCATAAAAGACTGAATATTTATAGCTTTTCATAATATATTTTTCTCAAAATTAAGAATTTAGATAGGCCAGAGATCTCTCTTAGATACTAAATGCATAAAGGAAGTGTAAGAACTCTAAGCTGATTTTTCTAAGGCCCTTCACATTTTACACTCAGCTTTCACTTGTGTCATTTTTAGTGCTTCCTGGATGTAAAGTGTAAGCTGCCATAGAGTTGAAAAGTCACTAGTGAAATATTAATTATAGTTGAAATCTGACATTCTCTCCTATGTTCCTTAGGCACAATAAATTCCCATGATTAAAAATACATTCCATTCCTTTAAGTGCAAATTCAGTCTGTCAAACTGCATGACACAAAAAAAGCTGCTGAAATTCTGAAACTCAACCCACTAAAATTCTGAACAGCCCTTCTCTAAGGAAAAGTTAAAAAAAAATCTACTGTATCCTGTACAGCCATCCACATCTAAAAATTACACAAGGGTTTTTAAATCATCCCCAATAAAACTGCTGAATAGCAAACAGGACAAATACTCAAATCTAAACTTACATCTCGACGCTTGTTGTAAATGGTACCCAAATAAAAATTTCCCTTCTGCTCAAGAACACAAAAGATCATAAGATCTCTGTAAGAGACTTGTAAGCAGACATTGGCATAAGACTCTGGATACTGTATGTTGTATCTTTAAAAGGTGTCAAAGGAAAGGAGATGAAATGCTGTGATCTCCACCCACTGCCACTTAAGACTTACTGCCCACGCACTGTATAGCCCATGCCAGCATCCTGCATCCACCCTCTTTCAAGCCTTCTACATTAGACCATGGAAACTCAGGATGTGTGGCCAGAGGCTCATGCTTTGAATGCAGCTGGTCTGCTACGTGGCATGACCATGACCTTAGACACACTTCCCCTGACATCCTGTGAGTGGGCTCAAGTTGGAGCCAGACCATCCCACTGTGCAGCCCATCCTGCTTCTGGAAATGCAAATCCTCACTCCCTAAAAGATTCCATTCTCACTTCCACAACAGGGCTTCCTGCCCCCAACCCAGGAACAACAGATCTTTGACTATCCCTCAGCACCCTGGGAACACCTAAAACCATTTCCCCCTTCACTGCTAAAGGCGGGATTTCCATCTTACTTGAAACTTTGAGCGACGCTTATTCCCAGATCCTCACTAAACTATTTTATTTATGGTCATGATAATCACATCTAAAGAAATTATAAGCATATTTAAAACTCCAAATCCCAAACAGGACTCTACATATAATTTATGTACAACCAAGCTCTTCTCGTGAAAGAGGTACCTGTTCATTGCCAGAGAGTGAATCTGCTGGATTGGATTCATAGAGCATCATTTCCATGGTCCTTCTTCTAGGCTGGGATGAAAAGATTTCAGAAATTCTTAACTTTGCCTGGGCTTGATTAGTGCATGCCTATAGTCCCAGCTACTTGGAAGGCTGGACACAAAGATCCTAAGTTCAAAGGCTACCTAGGCTATAGAACAAGGAGGAGCGTGTCTCAAAAAAAAAAAAAAAAAAGGGTGGTTCAATATTCAGTGAGGCATTAAAACAGAAGAAAGGAAGGGAAAGAGAGAAAAAAAAATCTCTGTATAATTTTTCACTTTGAAAAAGTCTCTCCCCCCCCCCCCGCCACCGTGTGTGTGTGTGTGTGTGTGTGTGTGTGTGTGTGTGTGTGTGTGTGTGTGTGTGAAAAATAACAAATTTCTCCATTCCAGTGAGGTTTTTAAGGTTTTGTTTCATGGGCTGATGGAACTAGGAACGTTTGGGGACAGCAGTACCCACACCTTTATCCAATTTTTTTTAAAAGTAGATTGTAGAAATGATTTTCAAGCAAAGATGTAAAGCTTGGGAGAGTTAGTGAAGGAGTAATTCATGTCCTCCATAGTTTAGTCTCACACCATTGTCAATTTTCCAATCAGACACGAATGGATTCAGCACGTTCTGTCCCCTGTCTTAACCAGGATTTACAATTACAAAACCTGGAGCAGTCACATGAGGACTCTGCAAAGTCAATAGTAGCAGGCAGCCCTAGGAAAGACAACCAGAACTTGAAATACCAACAAAAATGTGTGTGTGCCCAAGTCCAGGCTTAACACTCAGTTGCCAGACGCTAACTTCTGGCAGAGGGAAAAAGATGAGCTGCCCAAAGTTCTCTGGCTCTAGCCATGAAAGAGAATTGCTGATATTTGTAGCATCCATTGCTCTCCTTCCCCCTGCTGTCTCAGGCTTCTATTCCCAAGTATTCCAGTGGTGTAGATGACAGTCAACCCCAAAAGAAGTCTGCAAGGCTAAAACAAAACTTTCCTCTGGGTTCAGCAGAGCCATGGTTCCAAGAAAGTGGGGCTCAATCCCATTATTGTTTGTTGTCTAGTCATTTGGCTACAGAAACGTAGACACTGTTGTGCCAGAAGACAGCAACTAAAGTCCAAAGTTTCTGGTCAAATGATGAAAAAATAAATAAATAAAAATTAAATTTTTCTAAAAAGATGGTAGAAATGGAAGGATCTCAAAAAAATCATCAAGAAGAAGGAGCTTAGGAAACTAACCTCTCTCTTAATTGTTTATAAACCTCAAGGCTTAGCTCTCAGGCTTGGACATGTAGCTCTCATCAGAAATAACCTACCAAAAATTGGCAGTGAAGTGCTGAGACTCCAGATTGGCCATCTACAGCAGACACACAAATGGTACTGGCCACAGCTAACTGAAGGTAAAATAGTCATTGCTCCCTGGGACTAACCCTGTCGACTGTTAACTGTGTGCTAAGATGGAAACACAATCCTCCATAAGATCTAGTCTCATAACATAATACTCAAAATATCCCAGATGAAATTAGTATTATTCAACAAAAAAGATAACACATGCCAATGCCAAAATGATTAATCATGAAAGTAAAAAGATATAAGGAAGAATCGTTGAAATTTTGAGAATTTAATAACCAAATAAACAAAACATTGAGATAGATCTAAACATTAGCTCCTCTGAACAGTAAAGAGATAAACTGTCAGAAACAAAGTAAAATAAAGGCTCAAATGTCAGAAGGTCTGCCACTTTGCACAGAAGAGAGGTGGAGAGAAATGATACTGTGCAGGTCAGTTGAGGAAAAAAAACTGACAATATATTGACTGAAATATATGTTTCAAGGCTATATAAACTCATGATTTCAAAAGAGTCAACCTTATATAAGGTAATTACAAAAGTTGAATGAAATTAATCTATAATAATTGTTAGTCTTCTGCTGCCACTTTAAGAACCACGCCCACCCCAGCCACTTTTGGACCTCCCCCGCAGCCATCTTCTCTCTCTCTGGTGTGTGTGTGTGTGTGTGTGTGTGTGTGTGTGTGTGTGTGTGTATGTGGGTGCGTGTGTGTGCGTGTGTGTGTTTGTCTCGTCGTGTGTACGTGTGTCTTTGTTTTCTCTCTGTTTTTCTCTTCTTTAAGCAAGAAATGTCTCCCTCTTCTTTAAATAATACTATGTCCTATGAGCCTTTTATCTGCTGTAACTGCCCGCCTGACTCCCCCAGTCGCATGGCGCTGCAGGGACTCACGGCCCTCCTTGTCTGACTCCGTGAGTCGCCGGGGACATCCCATCATCATATTCTTTTTAAAAGAACAAAAATAATCCCAAAGAAAATCAAGTTGAAAACTAGATGAGGCTAACAATTGAGCTTTCTATTGCACAACTCTATTTGAACAAATCAATATTCTACTCTCAGCAATACACAGAAATAGGAAACTACCAATAAACTGAACCTATTACTTATAAAACACTCAAACCAACAAAAACAGAATATGTATTCTTTAAGAGGAAAACAAAACCCTTAACAAGATAGGCTATGCTTTGGAAAAGCCTTATATAATTTCAAAATAATTAAACTAATACAAAGTATGGCTTCTGTTCATGATGAACTTAAACAAAATCAACAACAGAAAGGCAAAAGGACAATGTCTGATTACTTGGAAATTAAACATACTTCTAACATATGGGTCAAAAAAACAATTTTGAATTAAACAAAATAAAAATATAGCATGTCAAAATGTGATACAGCTAAACTTGTTCATAGAGGGAAACTTATAGCATTAATTCTTTCTATTTGAAACAAAGGCAGAACCCCTAAGAAATGATCCAAGCTTCTACTTAAGGAAACTAGAAAGGAGCAAAATATAGTTAAAGCTAGAAGGGAGGAAGGAAATAATCAAATAGTAATAACTAAGAGCTGAGAGCAGTGAAATGGAAAGCAGAAAAATGGGAGAAAAGTATTGAAACCAAAAACCAATTCTTTGACAATATACACACAGCAGCTAAAACACCTGACAAAAATGATTTTAAAAATACGCACATACATGCACATGCTCACATGCACATACACACACTAAAAAAAAAATAAATTAAGTAAAAACCCCACAACCTATTAATCCCAAGAACAAAAAGTGGGAGCATCATTACAGATCTCTAGATACTAAAAATGGAATGCTATGAGCATATATTTGGCTAAGACTGTTTTTATGTTCATGAAAGATATTGGTCTTCAGTGTGTTCTAAAATAGGTGTTCTTGTTTCCTTAAATGTTTTCACTAGTAAATCTAAGCATCGAGATCTTGAGATCCCCTTTGAAAGATTTTTAACCTTGAACTACAATTATTCGTGCTATTTGCAATGGTTAATTTTGCTTAATCAATCAACTTAGCTGAACTGAGAAAAACATTCATGAGATTAAAACAAAGCACAGCTCTGGGGAGATCTATCTATATAGAGGCATCTGTGATTGATCCACTGACTTAACCCACTAACAAATTTCAAAATAGACTGTTGGGAGGTGGTAGGATAGGGTAAGGTGGGACTTGGTTAGAGGACATCTAATACTGGCCTTGTGTCCTGTAGGCAGTATCTTGCCCTGGCCCCTTCATGTTATTTGTCCACTCTGCTTCCTGGATGCCGTGTCAAAACTGTTCTGCTCTGCTACTACTGAAATAATGAGTCAAATGAACCTTTCCTCCCTGAAGTTGGTTGTCTGGTATTCAGTCAGAGAGATGATAAAACTAATTGTAATGCTATTTCATCAGATGAAACTGCAAGAAAGAGTCACAAAACCCAAATGAATTCAAAAAAACAATTCTCCACCTGGCATCTTAATTATCATATAAAAATCTCCAATCTTTTAATAGCAATCAGACGGTGGAGAGAGGGGTGAAGAAGGGGACTAACACTATATACTACTGTGATTATGACCATAGCCATACAAATCCTTACAGAGTATTTGAAATGTTCTATGAAGTGAACTAGTATCTGTATGGCTGGAGGCAAGAACAAGAGTGGATGATGCTACAAGAGGAACCAGGTCTAAGAATAAAGCAGGTCAAGAAGGCCAAGGAATTCTTTCTATACCTTCTCAAATTAGAAAAACTACTTTCTGAGACTCTCCAACTTTCAAGCCATTAAACATAGCTTTTCTCTATACATAACAAGGAATTTATTGAATTCTTTCTTCCTTTGAAGGTAATTCAACTGTTCCGGAAGAAGTTTGAAAACCACTGCTCTTAGATGTCCCAAAGGAGATGACTCGGGATTCTGGCATTGTTTCCTCAGCAAAGCTATGGGTCAGCCATTCCCAACCCAAGGCAGGAACTTGTAGAGTCAACTGATGTTGTGAAATAAAATCATGGTATCCAACTGATTGGCTACTGTCTTAGTCAGACACAAATAGCGCCTCATAAAGTTGAAAGCAACCTCATAAATTTCTGTACCCACACCCTTACTTCACAGATGAGGAGACTGTGGTCTAACTATAGGAAGTGACTGCATATCTTGCTAAGGGGAAAATGAGATTGAGCCCAAGTCCCAGGGTCTCATCACAGTATCCTTTACACTACAAATAGAAGTAAGCATTGATTGAAGAGCTATTAAATGAGGTAATATGCTGGGGAGAGGGGATGCTGCTATCACAGAATTTAAACTGTAGTGAATATATCTATCAAACTACTATGCAAAAAAAAATCTAAGAAAGAAATGAATGTTAGATTAAGGGGGAATGTAGAGTACAAATAAATCTTCAAAAGACTTAGCTGACCATTACCAAAACAGGCATAGTGATCTGAACTGAGAAGTCACTTTAAGAACTAAGGGACACATATGTCTTCCTTTAGTGATCAAGTAGAAAATCATTCTGTCACAACCTAAGAAGAGAACCTGGAAGTGGTAAAATAAGGAGCCAGAACAAAAACAATGACCATGCAGAGAAGTAATGATTCTAAGCATAGACAAGGTTTTGAGACCACGACCAACTTTAGTCCAGATATTGCTGAAGTGCTAATCTTGGAGCTGGAGTTAAGAAGTTCCAAGAACAGGGCCCAGCAACCAGAATGACAACAGTCCAGACAAAAGGGACTCTTAATAGTTCTCTCCTTAAACACAGGAAGAGCCAAGAGAGGACATGATGAAAGTTGCAAAGCTAAAGCACCTCTTTTTTAACTAAACCCTAATACAATTAACACTTCTCATAGAAAATTTCTAGACAGGTTTAACAAGTTATTTCTCTAGAGGGACTCCCAGTGGCTGGCGTGCTCACAGTGGAAATCATTCTGACTCTCTAATGTTCTGTTACTCTTTAAAGGAATAAACCCATTGTGGAATCTGAAACTTGATGGGCAAGTGGCTGCCATTAATCTTTACATGTAGCAAATTATGACATGGAAGACTTTAAGAAAACAAGTCTCCAGTCCGCAGTACATAAAGCAATTCTAGCACAACAAGCTAATCAAAGAAAGGTGCGGTAGCTCAGGCACTCTGGAGATGGAGATTAGAAACAGTTTCTGCAAAAGACAAAATGAGGCCAACCTGTGCTACATGAGACCCTGCCTCAAAACAAAAACCAAAAGGCCCAGCTTTGTTATCCACAGCTATTAACAGATAAACAAAACTTGGTACCCAATCCCTTATGAAAAATAGAAATTTCTCAAAAAAATAATCAAGTTACCCACAAGGTGGCTGAGGCACTCAACAAGAAATTCCTGAAAGTGTCTAACGCATATGGCAAACTGGGGTAAACTGACTTCTATCAGTTTGAAAAGGAAAATAAACAAACAAGCAAACTTGTTAAATAGGATAACCAGTTTGGTACTGGATTCAGACCATACTAATACTAAAGGTTTGTGACCACTTACATGGGCAATTTATTTATTCATACTTCCTTAACTTCTAATAAAATGGAAGACTTAAAAAACATTAAATGAAAGATTTAAAATCTGGTTTGGTGGGGGCAATAAGATTTGGGACTGTATTCAGCGGTAGCCCAGAATATACAATGCTCTTGGTCCCACCCATAGTACTACAAAAATGAGTAAGTTTTAAAACTCTAGTTAGCACTGCTGGAGCAAAAATAATTTATCATCACTACAGGCGGTAAGGCTCCTAAAGGAGCAACTACCACAATGACTTAATGGAATACCTCCCATTTGAAAATTATTAATCATTAATTGGGTTAGGCCGCCATTCTCTCCTAGACACTCATAAACTGTCTAAAAAAATTCTAAAGTACCCAATATACCCAATATATTTTAGTTTTTCAGAGAAAACAATAAATGACAATGATTAATCTTTCTTAGTCCCCATTTTAAAGCCTTAATAGTAAAAAATGAAATGCATATATATATATAAAACGTTGTTCAGTTTTTAATCTCAGAGTCTGGTAAAAAAAAGACAAATTTTTGTGCATGATCACCACTATATCCCCAAGATCTGTCAATATATCTTTAATATATATGCAATCATACTATTACACAAAAATTCAGTAACACTGAGAATCAGCTTTGTGAAGTACAGGGACTCACACCTACAGTCTCAGCTACTGGGGAATCCTAGAGTCCAGAAGTTTGAGGCCATTCTAGTTTTAGTGATACCCGTCCCTTAAAAAAAAAAAAGCAATTTATACTGATACACACAAAACAAATCCATCAAGCACAATGCCCTTGTTCAGATATGTTTTTTTTTCTTGATAAGGATTGGTGAAGTTAGGCGGGTGAGAGAAACACGTGTCTCCTTTTGTTTGCTATCTATGTGGCCTTCAGACATGTCTCCAATGTCTCTTTGTATTTCTATGGCCTTATTTCTAAACAAGGTCAAGCATCTTTTCCTCCCAATGTCAAGGAAGAATAAAATGTAGTAAGAACTTTTTTACTTTTCAGAGTCCATCACTTAAATACTAAACAGTGAAATCCCATGAAACTTCTCTGGAGTTTGAGGAAACATTTCTTGTCATCTATCCTGCTTTCTGAACTCGAAGTTCTTTGCCCATTACAGCAAGAACTTTGTATTTGCTTGTGACTACAGCCACAAGGGGGCTTTCTAGCCAGGTGTGTTATGCTACGACCCTCGAGATGGAGGATGGAGCTACTCAATAAAATGTTTCACCTGGCCCCAATCAACCAAACCATCCAGAAGCTCAGATACTTGGGGAACACCAGCAAAGGAGGATCACCTCAGAACTCAAAGAAAACAAGCTCTGCTCCACCAAAAACAGGCATCATTCATCAAATTAATGGAAAGCAGCTTGGAGATGGCGTCTGTGAACCATGATTTGACAGGAAGTTTGAATACATCGATAACTGAGATGTCAAAAAGGGAATCTGAAAGTGGCTGATTAGTATGCTCCAATCCATAACATGTGGATAGACAAAAGTGCTGCTGAACTCCTTCCATTTTAAAAGCATAACACATATATATTTGCAAAGCAAGTTTAACATGGTTTTATTTTTTTTGGCTTTAGATCCTGAGTGATATATAATCAAAAGCTTGATACTCATAAAACTGAGCAGCATTGGATTGAGAAGGTGTCAATCAAGTAGAAGTATCATCTTTACCTTTTCTCAGGCTGTTTGGTGATACTTCATTTCCTGGGTAATGAAGATGCTGAAACCTTTCAGGACTCAGTTTCTCCTTCTGTTTATCAAGAAGCAAATAGGGGTAGATATAGCTAGCTGTGAATGACTGGTACCTCCTATAAACCGTGTATTTTATTGGTAAATATGGTTTTCTTCAAATACATAGCTCCTGAGGAAAAAAACGGGTTTTAAAATTACATACAATAACTCAAGTCCAAAATGGGCCTTTTCTAGATGCTTTCTGCATCCTTACCAGGAAAGTCCATTACAATAACCGCATTTTAACAGAATGTCTACTAATTCCATTTCTCTAGTGCACTAAACCTTTCCTACTATTAGCCAAGTGTGTCTTTGA
The DNA here is from genome assembly GCF_982192425.1 of Myodes glareolus. Lineage (NCBI taxonomy): Eukaryota > Metazoa > Chordata > Mammalia > Rodentia > Cricetidae > Myodes > Myodes glareolus. The sequence goes on from NC_142053.1 coordinate 142,448,703, forward strand.
ATGAGTTTAGCTACATGCTGGAACTCGCTTACTGAGTATGTGGTTATAATGATCACTTAAAATGAGTATACCATCAATGTGATGGCTTCACACTACAGATAATAGAAAAGGAACGCAGAACTTGTCAACAACAGCCTTGCTCAACTCCTTTATATTCTAAGGAATATAAAACATAGACAAAAGGAGTCTGATAATTTACAGAATCATTTTGTATTGATGAGCAATTCATAGTTTGATATATGCAATTACAACCAAGCCACCAAACCAAACATCCTGTTCGAGAACTTTCTCAAATAGAATAAAGGTCATGAAAACCAAGTGTAGCCAAAACCAGTCTATTTTAAAAGTAAAGGTACTTTATAGAGTCTATAAAACAAAACAGATTTATAGTAGTTATGCAAAAATTGATTTAGATCAGTAATTTAGAGAAGACATTGGAATTTGTTAAATACATGAATTTATTGCATACATATTATTATTAGATGTTTAGGCAAATCAGTTTAGCCATAGATGATAAATTAATAGCAGCAGTTAAGTGACCTACTGTCTTATAGAACAAACACCCAGAAAGCATATTAAAATAAGCAATCTAGAAATCAGTTTCCTCCACTGAACAGCTGTGTTCTATGAAGCTCTTGCTTTGCGGTAAAATGAGAAATTATTATAACCAAAAGGTTAACAAAACACCCCCATTGAAAGTCAACAAAAGAAACTTAATTAGGAGACATTACACCAGAACACGAACTTTCACCTTTAAATTTCTAGGAGAAAGACAAACTCATTTTTTTAAATCTAACTAGTGTCTTTGGTCACCAGCACTGTCCCTAAAACGTCTAACCTAACACCATTTCAAAAAGGTTGACCTAGAAAAACATGAAGTCATTTTTAATTATAGACAACCACAAGAAGAACTAATAAAAATTTCAACTTACTGGAAGATGAGAAATATATAAGGGGAGCCAAAATGGTACGAAGGTGCTTAATGATAAACTCAAAGTGCCAAAATACAATGGAGGTTTGTGAAATAACTCAAACAAACATTTTGAAGTTCAACCAGGATGAAGCACAACTGGAAGATTCTTTATTTCACTCATTTCCTCAGAAGGTTCTTATGGCTCAGAAGATGTAATATGACCTATTCCATTGTGTAAAATGATTCATTTGGAAGGCAGCCTTTCATATATAATCCTGAAAGAAGATGTTTGTTTCTTGTGTTCCCAGAGGCAAATTTTATAATTTGTAGTTTTTGTAAAGTTTATTTGGTCTGATTAGAGGCACTGTCAGGGTCAACTCTAGTATGAGGAACAACAGAAAAGGGCTACTTGTGCAAAAGCCTACAGAAACACCTTGGCCTTCAGTGAGACCTGAGGTTTCAGAATGAACTCAAGGCTTCAGTAAGCATCTATCTTAGCTGACAGGAATAATCATTAACAGTCATAAATACCAACAAGCATAGAGCAGGTGACAAGAAACAACCTAGTTGGGTCGCTTGGGTAACAAAGAAATAAGAGAGACAGAGACAGACTGAGAGAGAAAAGATAGGGTTGAGAGTCCTAATGTTTGGTGGCTGCGATCATCTTCAATTTTGACTTGGCTAGGCTTAAAATCACTTAGGAGACACACATCCTGGCTTGTGTGTGAGAGCTTTTCCAGAGGACTAACTGTTCATTCCTACTGTTTTCTGTCCTTACGTAATATATAGGTTAGGACAAATTAAAAACGGGTCTGAAAGGACAACACATTTGTATTTTCCAAGTTAAAAAAAAAAATTGGAGAACTGGCAAAAGCACTATGCCCCCACAGTTTGCCGGTTTCCTAGGTTGCCCGTAGCTCCAGGCCTGTTGGCATCTTGGACTAGGGAAGATCCACCCTTCTCACAGTCATTAACTGATGGCAAGCTTTCCAAAGCTGTGTCCTCTGGCCCAGGCCCTTCCTGACTCATTCTTTATCTGGGAGGCAGTTTCACTTCATACAGCACCACTACCTTTAATGGAGATGATTTTGGATTTAATAATAAAAGAAATCAGTATACACTCAGGAAACATCAGGCCTTTTCACAGTTTTCAGATATATGAGAGTTCACTATGGTCAATATCTTCAGTGGAGACTTATAAAATATGGGATTGTGAAGAATAAAGCCACAAACTGCTAAAATGACCACAAAATGGTATTTTACCAAATTTACTACTCTAATTTCTGAAATACAGCTTGGAGACACCAAAACTAGGTAAAGACCAAAATCATCTATAATGTTTAATAAAAATTGTAATGGAAATATGTGTTTTAATAATGCATTGGTAAAAGTTTAGAACAATTAGAATAGATGGTAAAAATTATTCAATAACTAAACCAATGTGTATATTTAAATGTTACAATTATTTTAAACATCTGAAACACATACCTTGGTATTTTAAAGAAAATATTTTGGGGCTGGAGAGATGGCTCAGCGGTTAAAAGTACTGGCTGCTCTTCTAGAGGACCCAGGGTCAATTCCCAGGACTCACACAATGACTTATGACCATCTATAGCTCCAGTCACAGGGGATCTGGTACTCTCTTCTGACATCCACAGGCACCAGGTATGCATGTAGTACACATACATGCAGGTAAAACACTCACACACATAAATAAAAAAGAAAAAAAACCTAATTTAAAAAGAGACTATTTGATGCTTTAAGCTGTACCATTTTAGAAGATTTCTCTTTTATTTTCCAATTTTGATTACCACCAGAACAAAAACTATTGGTCAACTGAGGTTTACTTTGCAATAGCTTTGTGATGTCTTCCGTTTTTTACCTGCTGTTGTACATGAGGCCAAAGATCAAAAGCAAAATGTAAAATTCCAAAGGCTCAACTTCCATATAAGAAACATAATAAAATTGTGAAATATGAATGACGTAACTTTTCAAGACAAGTACAACTTAGAGAACCCATTGCAAACATAGAAAAAGCTATTTAGAGGACAGATGTGTACAAACAAGGTCAAGAGTCTTGCCTCATTACTATTCCTTTGCATTTTTCAAAGTTTTGGCTATCTTCAAGTATATTTTACAACAGTCATAACCCCAAGAAGTGTTTTCAGTAATAAGCAGCCTTTGAACTGATGAAGAAGCGTTCCAGATTTTGGAGCCTAAGTAGACATGAGTAAAAGCACTGTGAAATCCTGGATGAGATCCTGGAACAGAAAAAGGACTGAAGTGGAAAAATTTATGAGTCTAAATTGAGTATGGAGATTGGAATTTTTGTACCATGTTAAATTTCCTGGTTGTGCTAAGTGTGTATACCATGGCTTACTAAGGAAGCTAGAAACTCTCCACTATTTCTTTAACTCTTCTACAAATGTAAAATCAGTTAAAATAAACAATCTTTAAAATTGAAATGTACCAGAGAACAAAGTCATTATTTAATGTTTAATTATTAAGAACCTAAGAGCACTGGAGAGATGGCTGAGCATGTAAGAGCACTGGCTGCTCTTCCAGGTTGAATTCCCAGCACCTACATGGAAGCTCACAGCTGTATGTAACTCTAGTTCCAGGGGATATGACACCTTCACACAGACATACATGCAGGGAAAACACCAAAGCACATAAAATAAAAATAAATAAAAACTTAGAACCTAAATCGTGTGGAGCTGTGGTAATAACATGTCTTAAACTTAATATTCTAAGGCAGAGTCAGAAAGCCACTGCAGGTTCAAGGCCAGCCTAGGCTACATAAGGAATTCCAGGCACAGGCTACACAGTGAGACTCTGTCTCAGAACAAAATGAAGAGTCTAAATCTTCTGAGAACTTGCAACACTGCACATGAGTAAAATGGCTCCACTAGATGGCACTCTATTTTCTTCAATGTCCAAAGGCCTTATCCATCTCAATAGAAATTTCTTTTCTCTAGCTTATTCTTAGCACATTAAATAGGTGCAGTTCTTTATATAATATTCTATGAGTTCACTGTCTATACAAAACAAGTTTCTGCTTTATTCCCCGAGAAACGTCTTCTTTCAAGATTCAACCTTCATTATCATGTCAGAACACTGGTATGAAACTTACCATTCTAGTTACTCAACACAGAAAGCTATTCCTTTGTGCTGCCGTACTTTGTACAATCTGAAGAAACTTATTCCTTTTAATGTTTATCAACATAAGAACTTTCTGTCCTCCTACAGAGTTCCAAACCCTTCCCCATTCAGACAGTAAATCCCTATAAAGTAGCAAGTAGCCAGCCTCTTTCCACTTGCTTCCAAGTTTCTCAGGATGTAAGACACCTCTCGTGGCCAAAAAATAATCAGTAGAGATCAGAAATAATAATTCAACCATTTCAGGGTATCCCAGTCAAAATAAAAACATTCATGCTATTCATCTACTTACTTCCAAAGGCCTAAACTGGAATGAAATAGAAAAGTGTTCAATCTCTTAATTTTACAGATTAAGTCATTAAAGTACTTAAAAATGAACTGGAGATTGAAGACATGAATCAGTTTTTTCCAGAGGACACAGATTTTTTCAATTCTAAGCACCCACATGGTGGCTCACAAACATCTGTAAGCCCAGTTCTAGGAGATCTAAAATCTTTTCCTGGCCTCCGAGGGCACCAGGCATGCACATGGTGCACAGAGATGCAGATAAGAAAAACAACTATACACAAAGTAACTTTTAAAAATTAAACTGGAGCAAGGTAGATTGAAGGTGCAGGCCTTCAATCCCAGCACTCGGGAGACAGAGGCAAGTGGTTCTCTGTGAGTTCAAGGCCAGCCTGGTCTAGAAAGTGAGTTGCAGGACAGCCAGGGCTATTACACAGAATAACCCTGTCTTGAAAAAATAAATGAAAAGAGAACTGGGATTTGATTACATTGGTACAAGGCATAGAGTGAGGCTGGAGAATCACAGTATCTAGCCTTAAATAAGTTTTAATAAAACCGAACCTGGCTGTGGAGCAGGGAATTACTCAAGTTCCCCAAAGAGAATCCTTTCTTGTGACCAACAATTTGGTTACCTTTTATATAAAAGCAACCTTTAAATAGCTCCCTTCTGCTTATAGCCCTTCCAAATTCATTATTGTTACTCACTAAGAGTTCACCAGCATTAGTCAGCACAAGTCGGTTAGTCACCAGTTTTTAAACCACCAACTACCCCCTTCCCTTTCTGTTTTTCCTTTCCCTTTGGTATTTAACAACATTTGAGAGGATGAGTAACTATACCCAAGAAATCCTGCTGGGGTCCTGCTGGGCTTTTCTTGTCCATCTGTGATCTAAACTGCAACCTGAGCCCAATTAGTAAAAGGAATACAACTCTTCTTGGTCACATGTTTCTCCATGAAAAGGGGGACACCTGGGTTTTAGGGACTAACCTAAAATTTAATCTAAAATTTAGATTCCGAGCTTCTTCCATGTGTTTTATTAGCAACAGCTTGCATATTCATATGATTTATCACTTTTTCACACAGTAAGAACTTGAGTCCCATTCTTTCAACAGAAAAAAAATACCCTACTCAAGGAATGAGAAATGAACCAAGACGGGGCCCTTCTGGTTTTTAAAATTTTTGGTCAAGTAAAGTCCAACAAAAGCTGCTCCAACTTAACTTTTCATCTACAAAGTCTTCCCCAACCCTGTCATCACCAGATCCAGCATACTAGAGTGAAAGAAAAGGGCCCCACTATGAATAATCCCTAGAAACCTTGTGGGGTATATCTGCCTCAAAGCAGATGCTCCACCAGAAACAGAAATGGAAGAAAAAACTCCCAGAACCACGGAAGCTACCTATCAGTTTCTCTACTCTCTGGAACCCTTATCCTTCCTAACCCATTCTATACCCTCTTCTCTCTCCAAGGGAGATTCCATCCTAAGGTTAGCTATTGTACTCTCAGCACCTAGCATTCAGATATACACACTAAGTATCTGCAAAGCCAAATCTTGACCTCCCACCTTCCCTTTAAGAAGACTGGGAGCAGGTTCTTCACCTACCTACACTTGTGGTTCCTTTTCCACCATCCAAGCAGCCTGGCACAGCAAAGGTGTGACAGTGAAAACAAATGAAGCAATGTTCTCCAGTGAAAGCAGCAGTAATAAAAGCACTGTCAAGAACTCCCAGTTTTCCTAATGTTTACAATACTAAGGTAATCTGCTATTGCAAGGATATCACTTAGTTCTACATGGACAAATGCCATCATGAACTGCATGGAATTGTAAATTGAGCTTTAGGAAAATGCTGTATTGAACCAAGGGAGGATTTTCACATGTTACAACACTATGACAGGACAGTTTCTCCTTACATGTCTTAGCATACATAAAACCTGCAAATAGCAAAAAGTAAAAAGTTCCTTCACGTGAACTCTAGCAAAATAATCAATTAATTGCTTGTCTCTCTCCTGAAATAAGGGCTAAAATAAGGGTACGCTGAAAATAAGGCAAGAGGATAGAAATCTATGGCAAGATGCACAGGCTATATATGTTATATATGTTAAAACAAGTCTATATATGACAGCAAGGTAGTTGGCACATTCACACTCATAAAATTCTTCAAAGATTGATCATGTTAGGGGAAAGAACAACCATACAACTGTATTTTTTTTTACATACACATAGCCAGTCATGGTGCATGCCTTTAATCCCAGCACTCCAGAAGCAGAGTCAGGTCAGCCTGGTTTACAGAGCAAGTTCTAGGACAGCCAAGCTACACAGAAAAACCCAGGCTTGAAAACCAAAAAATAAAAAGACACATACACAAAATGCAACAGACTTAGTAAATATCTCTCTAATCCAGAAGAGATGGCATACACTCGTAATACCAGCACTCAGGAGGCTGACATACAAATCAAGTCTGAGGCCAGTCTAGGCTACATAGTAAGACCCTGCCTCAAACAAAAATAAACGTCTCTTCGAATTATTTCTTCATAGCCTCATACCTGTAATCTCAGCACTTGGAAACTGGAGCAGGATGATTGCTCAGAGTTCACAGCCAGCACTGGATTATACTGAGACACTGTCTCAAAGAAAATTTTCTTCTGGAATACATCAGTCAATGGGGCCCATGGCTCCTACCTATCACACTCACTTTGAAGAATGATTGGTCATGATCCTCACCTGACTGGAAGAATAAGACTAGCCTATCAGCTGGCAGGGCTTTAGGAAAGCATTTTCTCCTCATTGTCAACACGACAGGAACAAAGCAGGTGTCACTACCACAGACTTGTTCTTACTGTGACTCTGAGAAACTTTTGCAACTTTCCTACTCCCTCAATGATTTGGGGGAGGCCCTGCCTTGCTATCCTAGGAGGACATCAGAGAAGAAAGGCACACAGTCCAGACTAGCACAAGCCCACCTTAGAGACATCCCATTAAGCGGTACAAGGAGAAAGTGGCCCTCCAGCACTCTAGAACCGACTGTGCTCCCCCAATCCTAAGAGAGACAGAGAGGGACAAAGGCAGATTTTTCTCACAGACTCTATTTGGGCGAACAGGGAACACCCCAGATGCCTAGTCCATTTGCTTATAAAATGCAAAAAAAAAGTGAAGAAATAACGAAAGGGACAGCATTTCAATTCTTCCCCAATGGAAGTCTTTGATTCAATGTTCCTTGAAGTCTTTGATTCAGTAACAACACTTCTCAGACTTAAAATCAGATCACAGAGCCTATTATTGACATGATTTCTTTGGAGGCAGGGCTATCTCTTCTCTGAGTTGGAGATAAAATCCATACAGAAGACTTATGAAAAAACCCCACAGCACCCAATGGGAAAACCCAGTACAAGTCACAATGAGCTCATAGGTCATCTATCCTTTCCTGGCTGCAAGAACCCCAATTCTTGTCCTGTCCCTTTGCCTCCTATTTGCCTGCAATACATTCTAGTGAAGCCCAGACAACTGCAGGAGAAAATATCACCATTTATCATGCTCTCCAGGTAGCAACTGAACTGCTTTCATCTAGCCCTCTAACGTACAGTCCAGGGAAACGTAATTCTAAGAGCCCAAGAGGCATGTGGAGAGATGGATTTGAGAGGAATGTGAATCTAAACCACTTACACTAAAATTTCAGCTGAATGACATCCATATTATCCAGGCATGAATATCTGATATTAAAAATCACACATGTGTAACTCGATTTGATTTTTCTATGTTCTCTATGTTAACTTTCCAAGAAAGTTTTTCAAAGGAACATTTGACAAAAAGCAACAGTAACCTCACAGATGAATGAATAAAATGTGGTTGAGAGCACATGCTCATGAACACATCACATACACATACACAGTGTGGGGGCATTGTAGTCAGTCTTAAAAAGGCAGAAATTTCATCATTTTCAATTAACAGATGAACCTGGAAGACATCATGCCAATTAAAACAAGCAAGACAGAAGCAGACAAATATGCACGATTCCACTTATAATGAGAAATCTAAAGTAGACACTCATTAAAAAACAAAGTAGAATGTGGTTGCTAGGAGACTGGGGGAAAGGGCTTTGTGTAAAGTACACGCTTGATTTTCCAAGGTGAAAAAGTTTTGAGATCCAGGGCACATCCAGGTGAACATGAAACATTATTAAAGCATGCATTCAGCATGGTGTAGATGACAAATTGATCTTATGTTTATCTGTCATGGTAAAAAGGAAAAAAAAAAGTATCACCTTTGTTCTCCATTACAGATTTGCTAAACCTGCAGTTCAACATTTTGATATTTAAAAAATAGAAAGACAAGATATTTGGTTGATGTCTTCTTGAAAATGAAACAGTGAGAATTAAGTTGCTTTGAAGACTCAAAACAAATCATTATGAAACATGTGAAACTACTGCTTGGGACAAACTTTGTCATTTTAAGCACACATGACATTTTTACAGCAGGAAGAAGCCTGACATTTTTCTCAAATGGTATGCATGGTATGTTGAATTGGATTCTCAATCAAATGTGGCTTTTAGAAAAAGGATACATCACAAGACAGTCTTGGAAACTAAACACTGAGGCTATTATAGCAAAGGCAGCAAAGCAAAGCATTCATTTGTGGACAGAGAGAAGGAGGGTTAGTCAAACATTATTAGCCGCAGTCCCACTTTTTCATTGCTTCGAGCCTGGGTTCCCCCTCTACTATACCTCTTTGCTGAACACTGATCCATCATCCATTTCTCTGAATTACACAAGTCACTCTTGTTATGAACAACAATCAAGGGCTAGTGGAGCAAAAGAGCAGAGCAAACTTACCTAAGACTTCCTCTTGAGACTTCAAATTGCTTGCTAAAACTCACACTTTAGACTTTCCACCATGAAAAATCATTATATAATGGGATGTATTGGCATGCTCAGTGCTGTTGCTCCTGTAACAGCAATGTTGTACACATTTCTATAGCCTAGAAATCACAAAATTAGGGCTACATAAGTCAGTCTCCCAGTAGACTGGGAATCCTTGGCATTGGGGATCTATGATTCACAAACAAACTCTCCAGTACATTTACCTAGATTAATTATTTAACTATGTGAGGCCATGAACAAGACAGAAAGGGTATTTGCTTTATTTGTGATATGTACACCCTTCATTATGTTGTAAAGACAAAACGGAGAAGTAAAACTGCTTTCTGATATGTATATATGGGCATGCCATGATTTTTCCTACTTCAGTTCTGTCTCAATTAAGGAATACCCGATACCACTCTCACACATATGGAGCTTGGCCCCAGAGGTACAAGAGAGAAAAAAATGGAAGCCTGTAATGGTATTACCCTGAAAAGCCTTCAAAGGAGATACTAGCATAAGAAAAAGGTGTAGGAGGTGTTTATTGTGGATCACACTACCAGGAGTCTGAGGAATAAAGACTGAAACATGGAGAACAAGGCTTAAGGATGCAAGATGAAATGAGCAAGCCTCCTATAGTCCCCAAATTCAGGCTAAGGATGTGGGTGACTGGGCAAGCACTTGGATGGCATGCACAAGGCCCTGGGGTTCACTCTCCAGCACCACAAAGGACAGCAGTACAGGGAAGGCCTCATGATAAACAATTCAAAAATTAGGAGCAACATGTGTACCCCAAAGCTGCAAAGAGGAAAGAGGTTGTGCCCCTAGAGACACTGTTTAAATTATGCAGTCAGGAATATACAATGCACATAAAAGTGACAAGAATAATTTGGGACAATTCCTGCTGCTTATAGCTAGCACTCCAGTGCTTGAGTAAAAGAACAAAGTCCACTCATCCCCACTGAGGAGGCAGAGGTAGAAAAACTATAGATTCAAGGCCAGCCTGGGCCATAATTACACCCAAGAATGTCTCAAAAAAAAAAAAGCCAAAACTAAGGAGTAAGGAGTTGACGACAATAATAATTCTCCTTCTTCCTATCAATAGCACAAGAAACCTCAGGCTTCCTCACTTAATGGTTAAAGCAGGCACAACTTTATCAGGGGGATGATGTGCATGTCTTATTTCTTAATTTTTTAGTTGTCTGACAAAACTGTTATCTATCCTATACAGCATCATTCTGTGTAATGGTTAACTGTAGTTAATAGCCAAATGCCTTTCTTTACATAGCTAGTAGGATTTTTGTGATGAGAACACTTAATTAACATCCATGTTCTTTGAGTTTTTCATTACAACACACCATCTACAATAGACTCCATTGCCTTACTCTTCCTATCTAACCACATAATCCGTTAAGCACCATGGGCCGCCGCCGGTACTTTCTACTTCAGTGAGGACTATTTTTCATGCTGAGTGATTTAAAATTTACAGATCTAAATCTCAAGGTAACTTCTGGATGTGATAATTAAATAAACTCCTCTTCTCTTCCTTTCTTGTCTGCTGGGAAAAGGTCACCCCGCCATAATAAAAAGTATAAGAAAAGCAATTATCAAGAACTAACAAAAGAATTCACGGTCAACCACTGATGGCAGGAACAAATAATTTCAATGGAAGTACATGAGGGGTAGAAATAAAAGGAAAAGAAAAGAAGGTCACCATGACATGGACTGAATGAGGGACAGGAATGAACATGGATGTATACAAGAAACCTTGCTTGCTTTTTATGTTGAACAAGACTTTATCTTGTTTCAAATCTTTCCTCAGGTTCTACACACAAAAGTGCTTTGAAACTTTAAAGCACCCACCATGTGATACAGTAGGACCTCTTCATACAGCTCTCAGTTCTCAATGTCAAACTGACCTCATTTTTTAAGTTATTTAATACGAAGTAAGCACTCTGGACAGTGAGAGAGCAGTATGGTCATCTCAATGTCTGTTTGTAACTATGACCACCATCCTCAAGTGAGGTATTGACCAGAAAACAGTAGGTTTTACTGGCCAAACTTCTCTCTCCTCACAACCCCAATGTCTCTTGCTCTCAGCTTGGCAGCTTCCTTTCCTTAGCTAGGTGCATCACTACAGACTTTTTAACCAAAAATAATGGGAAAACAAACCCTCAGGAATCCAATGGATGAAGAAAGTAGCAGAATAGTCTAGAAAAAAAAGAAAGAGTGAGAAGGAAACAGAGAAATTAAGCAAAAGTTCTGAGAAAAGGGGAAAGAAGCTTAGCTCCAAAGCCAGCCACAATAGTCCAGGGTTCCTTGTATTTGTGCTCTTCTGTAATCCTCTATTAAATGCTTTTGCTAACTTTAAATGATTAGAGCAAAAGTACCCTGCTAGGTATAGGCCTAATCTTAAGAAAGATTGGTAGAGGTGGTGAGAAGGCTCAGCAGGTAAGCAGGTAAAAGTGCTTGCCATTCTATACTGATAACTCTTAAACACACATACTTCACACACACACACACACACACACACACACACACACACACACACACTTACATGAATAATCATTTTCAACTGTGCTTTATCTATCTATCTATCTATTTATTTATTTATTTGTTCAATTTTAAAAAGGCTGGCAGCTTCCATTTTTCTGCAAGCCTTTGAAGAACTCTGCTGAACAGATCACACACGGAAGCCACAATTAGTGGATTTTTTTGGGAAGGGGAGATTTTGAGACTGGGATATCCTGCTTCCTTCACTGAGATCAGTCTTTCTTTCAGCAATCCATATCAATGGCACCAGGCTTATACATAAGCCCCAGATGCTAAGATTGCAGCCTCATGATAGACCCTAAGAAAACCAAGCAGAGCAGGAGAGACGATTCAGTCAATAGCTTGTCACCTAAGTCATAACCCACAAAAAAAATGAGCATGGCACCATGAAAATGCAATCTCAGGTCTTGGGAGGGAGACATGGGTAGTTCCCATAAGCCAGGTCCAGGTTCAGTGAGAAATAGCGTCTCAAAAGATAAGATGGAGCACAACTGAGGAAGACACAACATCAACTTCTGGCCTCCACACGTATATGTACACACCCTCAACACAACATGTGGAATATGCCTCTTAGGAAAGTGCAAGGACTTTAGACGTTAAGCAGCAAGAGTATAGAAGAAACCTCAATCCTGAATGTACACAATAAAGACTCAGGCAATTTAAAATTACACCTCAAAACACACAGGTCTCATACCATACCTTGGTGATAAAAATCATCAGAAATTCAAGGAACAGTGTATTTTTAGCAGGCTACAAAATCTTAGGTGAACCTAATTGCAGTCACGAGACTAGCACATTAGGAGTGGATGGCATTGAAAAGGAAGGGGGTAATCACATAGTTCCAGTGGTAATGCCCTTGCACTGTATGAAGGCCAGAGTTCAATTATTGACACACACAAACAAAAATCATAATTTTATGTAGTTTAAAATCAAAAGGGACTATGTGGTCTCTCCCCAACCTTTCAAAAAAAACAAAGAAAACTCAGGTGAAAGACAACCCAAGATTCAGGTTGCTTCTTGTTTGTTTTAAATTCATGGCCAAGGGCTACTTGAGGGCTGAAGTTATAGCTTAGTGGCACATGCCTTGTACGTGTGAAGCTCTAGGCTCAAATCTCCATCACCCATATAGAGAAGCAAAGGAATAAAATTAATGCTGTATTTCATCTGAAGAACATACTATGAAATTGACATATTATGAAGAGAAATGGAATGCCATAGCTTTTTTTCAACTTCTCTAGTGAGTTTATTCAAACTTCATAATGCAAAAATCACTCAAGACATAACACTTTAAATCATACTTAACAAAAAGCAATCTCAGGGCCTGGGGCCTGAAACTTAATTGGTAGATAGAGTGCTTGTCTGGCAGACATGACCCCTTGATTCCATCCATGGTGCCACATACAGCAGTCATGGTGGTGCATATAAGTAATCCCATCACTCTGGAAGTGGAGAAAGGGAACTTTAAAGAATTCAAAGTCAACCTCAGCTAGTGAGTTTGAAGATAGCCTGAGCTATGACACTGTCTCAGAAAGGGAGGAAGGGAGGGGTCAGACAAGACTTTTGTTTCCCTTATTTTCCATTTTCTGTGCAAAACCCACTTTTATAAATGTCACTGCATCTTGCTTAATTTTCCAATTTCTTTTCCTATAGAAAATAGGTTGTTACTATAGCAATATTTTCCTACCCTGGTATCATTTCCCACTCATTTGTTCTAGGGTTTTCTGCACATAGCAAGCACATAAATCTGTTCCAAGCTGCTCACAACATTAGGATTTTTGGCAACATCTAGAGATGAATATATCTTAAAACTATGGGGACAATTAGCTGAATACCACAGTTCTGAACATCTCTGAAGTACTATCTGGGCTATATGTATCCCAGATACGTCAATTCTTAAGACATCTCTATCCTAAAACTACAGAAGGCTCCAGCCGTTAACTCTAGATTGAAGCTAACTCCATTAATTCCCCGAAAACAGTTACAAATAGACAGTATAATCCTTACATGATTTTGAGAGTGTCTTTAGGATGACACCGAAAAGAAGCTATGTATTCACATGTACATGAACCCCAGGTTCAATTCTTAGTGCTCAGACAAAAAAAAAAACCATTTGACTAATAAAATTACACCTTTGTACAATAAAGCCAGTATCTGGTAAGAACATTACCTTCAGGACTTTAAGAAGGAACGAAGAAACCGTTAGTTGGAAGAATTGAAAGAGATGCACAAAGCAGCAAAGGTCATTTAACCAATGGTCAGGGCTTTCATACAAACACGTAATTTGGCAAAATCTTAGGTGGCCTCTGTTCTAAAGAAAAAAAAAATCAAGATGTATAGAGTTCTTTTCCCAGCCATACATGCACACCTACAAATCACTTCCCATCTTTATTATTGGTACCTAGGAAGCTCTACCTTGCAACACAGAATTCCACGAATAGCTACTTCCAAGCACATACCCATTTGGCTCCAGTTAGCATAGTTTGTCTTAAAACCAAGCAAAAACCTTAGGATGGCTGCATATCAGGAAATTTGTAAATAATTTTCAAGTTTTACTCATTCAGTGTCCACACTGTCCTGTCAGTGAGCTAAGTCTCTTGACCAACGATCAATACAGAGAAAACAATAACAAGATTATTATCAAACACAAGAAAAACCTTATTTTGCAGTTCAACACTGAACAGATCTGTTTCAAAGACTCAAGTATTATGTGTCAGGCTACTTCGACTGCTGAGTCTGCTCTTTTAAGTGTTTCAGTAAAGCAAACAATGCCAAACACCAATATGAATTCCAAATTAAGCCTCCTAGGTATCACATTTTAAAAGCTTTTTAAAAAGCTGCTTCTAAATTTTTACTTTTACAACTATGCCAAGTTCTAAAGGTTGCCCATAGCAAGTTTTTAGGATGTTAACTACTAGCATTTATTATAGTCACATTAAAATGAGGAAAATTGCATTCTGAAATGGGACCCATACACAAAAATATTGTAACAAAAAAGCTGATTAAAAATACTTTAAATATCAGAGACTGTGTAAGAATCATCTGACATCATTTCAAAGCTATGTCTCTCCAAACTTTGACTCAAGTGAAAATAGAATTAAAAAGCGGGCCCTTCTGATGTGACTAGGCCATTAGGACCACCATCATGAATGCTATCATTATTTCTGGCACCTGTTGGGACTTTTGGTCTTTAGCAATGTGGGGATGAAGAGACAGGGCGCCAACTAAGGAGCAAGAAAGAGAGCATACCTCACCAGATGATTCATCAGTACCTTAATTTTAGACTTGTTATTTTCTTATTATTTACAAATTACCGATATTCTTTCTCTTTTTTGTGTAAGTGTGTATACATGTCTGTGTGTGTGCAAGTGGAACAAAGCTCAACTCCAGGTATCCTACTCAGTTGTTTTCCACTGTATTTTTAAAACAGAGTCTCTCACTGAACCTTGAGTTCAGCTAGGCTGTCTGGCCATTGAGTTCCAGGGATCTGCCTTTCCATCATCCCAGCATTTAGGACTTTGTTAGCAGCCCTTGGAACTTGGGGCCAGAGATTTTAGATCAATTCCCAAATAAATACGTAGTTTGTAGAAAGGTTTATACTGAGGGTGTAGTTCAGTGACTGAGGGCTTGCTTAGCAGTATGACAATAGATCATCTCCAAAAACACAGCAAAAAAATAATGAATTTTATGAATATAATCTGCAAATTCAACCTGTCTTTTCTTTTATGATTAGAAAATCCACAGCACTGTGTACATTTGAGGTAAAAACCTAAAAAAAAAGTCATTTCATCCAAATAGCAGCACCAAAATAGCACACTCAATTCTAGGGCAAAATTCCATCTCTAGAGGGAAGTAGCATTTGCTAGCTGTCTATCACAATGTGTCAGGCAAAGTGCACACTTTCCACAGCATGTCGCCTCCATTTCAGAGGAAGCAAGTACCTGTGGACAGAGTCCTATTTCAAAATTAGAATCTGGCTTCAAAATCATCCAGCTGGTAGCCCCCACCAGGTGTGCTGTATTCCATGTTACTGAGCAAACAGTTGAGGTAGAAACACTGCCTATATCCAGGAACTTGAAGCCAGCCTGGGGTAACACATTGAGACCTTGCCTCAAAACACAAACCAACTGGACAGCTGATTTGTGTTTGTTACTGTGTATGTGTACCCATTATTAGGTGTGTGTGTTTGCACAATCAAACATGCATATGGAGGCCAAAGGCCAATGGTCAGTGTTTTCCTCAGTCCCTTTCCATCTTATTTTTACAGGTGGGGACTTTCACTGAACTTGGGAACTTGAAGATTCTGCTAGGTTGATTGGCTAGCAAGCTCCAGGGATCAATCTGTACTCTGCCTTTCCAGTACTGGGACCATAGGTCTGTGTCACTACACCCAGCTTGTATGTAGACACTGGAGATTGAAAGCAGGTTTGCACAGCAATCATCTTATTGATGAGTCATTTGTCAGACCACATCCTATTATTATTAATTTATGTGTATGTGAGCACATGCTATGTACATGTACAGGTCAGAAGGATAACCTTGTGGAGCTGGTTCTCTTCTTTTACCTCTACATGGGTTCTGAGTATCAAACTGAAGTCTCCAGGCATGCATGACCAGCACCTTTAATGCTAAGTCATCTTGCTGGCCCCTAATCTTCATTATTTTGAGATGAGTTTTCTACATAGTTCAGACTTGTGTCAAATTTGCCATCCTCCTGCTTTATCATACTAAGTGCTGATATTATAAACACATGCCACCATGCTCTAGTTATCATTCAATAATGTCTCAGATTATCTTATCCCCTCAGTAGTTTAACTACTGAGTTTCTTGAATTGAGTTGGACCTTCCTGACATCCTTTTTCCTTTGCCAATTGGTTTATACCAGACAAAAGCTGTTTATTTAGCATTATCTTAACAATTTAAAACTCGGAAACAACCTATGATAATGATTAGAAAGACATAAAGCAAGAAGACACATAATGTAAAATTAAAAGAGCAGAACACTGCGATTACAGCAATGGGAAACTGTAACATATACATGTAGATAAGTAAAAGAGATTACAAACTAAGATTTTGCTGAAATTAATCTTAGAGAATATAAAATCACACTGTTTCAATTATATACACGGTTGTCTTCAACTTTCAAAATGCAATGTGGAACACTTTGTAAAATAGTTTTAGACCTTATAAATTGGCAAAAGTGCAAAAACACACCTTAGAAGTTTCCTCTTTATTATGCAATAAAACCTCAGGGTCATTGGTTACTAGCAGCATGACCTTGTGGAAGCTAACTACTCTGTACTGTTTCCTCATCCATAAAAAGATTTACTGTCTGCTTCTTGACCCAGTTAGCACACTAAACAAGGCAATATAGAGAGCACCTGACTCATAGAAGCTTTCTTTCATTGTAGCTAATATCACAGAAAACAGATGTAATCATATCTCTTAGAGAAAGGACGTCAATGAAGCATTAACCAGAGCTAATAGTCAAGGTAATTCAAGATTCTCAGCAATTTTTATACTCAAGACAGGAGGACTGTGAAAGCACAAACCACTTTTAAAGACCCTCATGATTATACTGAGACCTCTTATGATATCTAAGACAATGTCTTTTAAAAGAAGAGAGATGTACTATTATCAGAATGGGAAAAGAGCTATGAAGTAGAAAAGAAAAGAAACTTAAAATTTCAAAGAATTTGTGTGTGTGTATGGGGGGGATCTATGAACAAAACCAAGTCCTTTGAATGTCTATAAATCCTAACACTTGGAATGCTGAGGTTAAGAGTACCATGAGTTTAAGTCAAGCCTGAGCTATAGAGATGATGTTTTAAACAAGACAAAAACAATTAACTACAAAAATCAGGGTTTCAACTAAGAACAGAAGCTACAAGTGCCTTAGAGGTTGCCTTGCCTTGATGCTTGATGCTTGACTTGAAGCAGTCATTGCTACTACCTCTGTAAGTCGGACTTCCTAAACTTGCATATTTCAAGAGAAAACTGGCTAATATGATCCCACTATCCATTCCAGCCCTCTACTTCAATGGTTTCCAGGAGACAGCTTGTCATTTGAATCATGTCAACTGGACCATCAAAATAAAAACAACAAAAAACTTGAGGTGTGAATGAAAGTCAAGGTGTATATAATTGAAATACCCTTGGGCCATTTTCACATCTTGCTTTTGACAGTGACAGCCACAACAAACAGATGGCTGCTGCTGACAAGGACTGTGTCATTAATCCTAATGATAATTGATGCTTTTTACAGATCTGTTTAGAAAGAGACTTCACACTCTAAGAGGTTCTACTTGATCCTCAAAGCAGACTGAAAGAAAAGACTACTATAACTAGTCTATCCTTTGTTCAACTGAAGAAAGCAAGGTTCTTAAAAGTGGAGGATAGGGGCTGAGTTAGGGCAGCAGTAAAGAGCACTTGTTCCTCTTCCAGTTCTGATTCCCAAACACCCCACATGGCAGCTCACAAGAGTCTGTAATTCCACTTCCAAAGACTCTGACCTTCTCTTCTGGCCTCTGCAGGCACCAGACACACATGTGGTGCACAGACATATATGCAGGCAAAACACGCAATCAAGTAAAAATGAAGTGAGAGGATTTGCCCAAAATCCTATAGTATAGATAAATAACAAGCCCAGGACTTGAATCCAAATGTTCAAATTCATAATTACTATTTCTTTTGGTTTAGGCTCATTCTGTTTCTCAAGACACTAACATACCCTGCCATGTTTCCAACTGGTGTCACAGAAAATTAAAATGAATTTTAAAAATATGCATACTAACATTCTGACTTGATACTGACAATATATTTTATTGAAATTTAAGAACAACCTTAATTTCCAAGTGATAAATGGTTCAATGAAATCTGAAGGACAAAAACAGGATTAGGAATTACCAATCACTTGTCCTACAAGGAAGTGTGTATCAAAATGAAAGCCAAAAATCCTTCCAGTCCTCAGTTTAACACGATGCATATTACTCACATGTGTGGCAATGTGGTACTAAACAAACCACTGGCTACCAGTCTAAAAGTATCTTGGCAAAATTACCTTGGTTTGTGTAAGATAACTTAGGATGGTTACCAAATTGACTAAAGTCACCTAATAACATTTTGCAGAAGTTACTTCAGAAAGCAATAAATGTATGAGTATGAATACTTGAAGCAGCAGCATCCTCTTTCAGGGAAAAAAAAGGCTGATGGGAAGCAGAGCCAAAAACTAGAACACAAAGCCTTCGCCAACACTGAACACATCTTACTTGGCTAAGTGCCCAGTCTCAAAATGGAGACCCATTTTGAGGCCATCCAGTACTGCGCAGCAAGACCCCGTCTCAATGAAGTGGCTCAAATGTAAGTAATGTGAGGGCTTTTGTGCTTGGCTTTACACACATGCACACCATGTACAGTGCCTGCTAATGGTACTCAAATTTTCTGGAGCAAATTCCCCTCCCAAATGGGAGGGCTTGTAATGATTCATGCTTCATTTTAGCACAAGGAGAAATAAATGTATACAAATAAGGAATCCATCACCTGAAAGTGCCTCCATTACCAATCTTCTACCTACAAACACCATTCTAGACAAATTAAAACTAGGAAACTAAAAGTATTAAAGAAAATATTTTGAAGAGAACCACACTGTCTATTCCCATTTTCTTCCTCTGGCAATACAGTAATGAGCCAGCAGGTGCTTACCACCAAACTTATATTTTATTACAAAGTTGCAAACTGTTTAATGTTTAAACAGAAGACTTCAAGGATAGATAAGAACATGCAAATGATACATATTAGGAAACTGCATGTTCCATCTGACAGTTTACGCAGGAAAATCTCATGAGGTTGACTGACAACCAAATATTGAGGGACTCAAAGACACAAATGACAAAAAAAAAAAAAATGAAGCCCTTTTGAGGTGACCAGACAATCCCATTTCCTTCCTTTGGGGCATATGGGAATGTCAGGCTCACACTACTGTCTGCCAAGAAAAGGGAGAACTCATAGTAAGGAAGAGTGAAGCTTTGTGGTATACACAGAGGCTAAAGTAATGGGATTAGGGAAACAATTTAGTTAGTAAAGTGCTGCTTTCCAAGCATGGGGACATGAACTCAACTGATAGAACCCTGCAAAAAAAAAAAAAAAAAGACAAACCATAAAAACAAAACAAAAAAAAAAACTTCCTTAACGATCAGGGAAATGCAAATCAAAATAACTTTGAGATATCATCTTACACCTGTCAGAATAGCTAAAGTCAAAAACACCAATGATAGCCTATGCTGGAGAGGATGTGGAATGAGGGGAACACTCATCCATTGTTGGTGGGAATGCAAACTTGTGCAGCCACTGTGGAAATCAGTGTGGTGGTTTCTCAGGAAACTGGGAGTCAACCTCCCTCAGGACCCAGCAATTCCACTCTTGGGAATATACCCAAGAGAGGCCCTATCATACTACAAAAGTATTTGTTCAATTATGTTTATAGCTGCACTATTTGTAATAGCCAGAACCTGGAAACAACCTAGGTGCCCCTCAATAGAAGAATGGTTAAAGAAGGTGTGGAACATATATACATTAGAGTTTTACTCAGCGGTAAAGAACAATGACATCTTGAATTTTGCATGCAAATGGATGGAAATAGAAAACGCTTTACTGAATGAGGTAACCCAGACACAAAAAGAGGAATATGGTATGTACTCACTCAGTGGATCCTAGCCATAGTTAAAGGTCTTTGAGTCTATAATTTGTGATCCTAGAGAAGCTAGATAAGAAGGTGAACCTGAAGAAAATTTACATAGTTATCCTCCTGGATAATACAACTAGGCAAGATTGCCAAGCAAACTCGGGTGCATGGGGGGTGGGGGGTGGAAGTAAGGGAAGATGGTTAGGGAGAGGGGAGAGGGCGAGAATTGGGGATGGCTTGGGGGAATGGGAGGGGGGGAAGGAGGAAGGATGGTTATGGGAGCAGGGAAGATTATATCGCAACTAAGAGAGCCATTCTAGGGACTTGATTCTGGAGGGGTTCCCAGTAAAAATTAAATAAAAAAATAAATAAATAAATAAATAAATAAATAAATAAAAAGAAAAATAAAAAAAAGAAAAAACGCTTTACTAAATCAGGTAAGCCAGACCCAAAAAGAGGAATAAGGTATGTATTCACTCATAAGTGGATTCTAACCATAATTAAAGGTCTTTGAGCCTATTATTCGTGATCCTAGAGAAGCTAAATAAGAAGGTGAACCTGAAGAAAATGCAGGTAGTTTTCCTTCTGGAGATTGGAAATAGACAAGAGTTCCAGGTAACCACGGGTGCATGGGGGGATGGGAGGGTAGTTGGAAGGGGAGAGGGTTAGAGAGAAGGGAGCAGGGGAGGAATGGGAAATGCTCGGGGGACTGGGAGGGGGGGAGGGAGGAAGGATAGATATGGGTTCAGGGAAGAATATATCTCAACTATGGAAGTCAGTTTAGGGTTTACTAGAGATTTGAATGTAAATGGGATCCCAGGTCCAAGGAGAGATCCCCAGATTGTTCTCCGGACAGAGGAGAGGATGCCTGAACTGTCCTTGGCCCATAACCATACTGATGAATATTTTGCTTATCACCATAGATCCTTCATCTGGCAATGGATGGAGATAGAGATGGGGACCCACGTTGGAACACTGGACTTAACTCCCTAGGTCCAAGCGAGAAGCAGAAGGAAGAAGAACGTGAGCAGGGAGGGCAAGATCAGAGGGAACCTTCATCCGGCGATGGATGGCGATGCAGACGGAGACCCACATTGGAGCACGGGACTGAGCCCCCCAAGGTCCAAAGGAGGAGCAGAAGGAGGAAGAACATGAAAAAGGAAATCAGAACCGCAAGGGGAGCGATCACCCACTGATACAAGGGGACTGATATAATGAGAGTTCACCAAGGCCAGTTGACTGAGACTGAAGGAGTGCTTGATTCAACCAGATTCTCTGGAGGAGGCTGGATTACCTGAATGTGGCTGACCCGAAGTCTTTCTAAAAAGCCATTGACAATGACTCTGGGACTTATTTCCTCTGCATATTCTGGAATTTTGGGGATCCAGTCTGTTTGGATACTCACCTTCCTGGACCTGGAGGGAGCGGGAAGGAACTTGAACTACCCACAGGGCAGGAAACCGGGACTGCTCTTAGGGATGGAGAGGAAAGAGGAGAGGGAGTGGGGGGAGGGGGAGGGTGTTGGGAGGAGGGGCGAAAATGGAAACTTTTATATTTTAATAAACTTTAAAAAAAAACTTGTATGATGGTAGCACATGCTTATAATCCTATCACTAAGGTCAAAGGGGCAGATCCCTGAGGCTCAATGGCTAGTCATGCTAGCCTACGTAGCAAGTTGTAGGTCAATAAGAAACCCTGTCACCAAAACAAGGTGGAGAATCCTTTGACCTATTTGCACACACACAAGGAGGCAGTAGGAGGTATACTAGAGTGAAATATAGGAGAGTTCCAGGTGCTCAGTAGAAAAAGTCTGAGTTATAAGGCTAAGTCTCTAGAAGGCAATGTACACTGTATATCTAAGGAAATATTTTGTTTAGGGGTAGCTCCCTGAAGTCCATGCCTAACTGAAAGAATCAATCACTTAAGTTGTCAGTAGGCTACTAAATATAGCAATGAATCCCCCGGTGTATTAGGGAGAAGCTCTGTCATCACAAGTCCAAAGCTGCCAGTTCTAGAGGATGACATCATCTGAAGCTAGTACAGCTCCTTTAGACATGATGGTAGTATAAGAAGCAATAGAAATATAATCAGATAGAGCTAATACCTATGATGCTGGCACTGGAATTAGACTTTGAGACAAGCTTTTGGTTTGATTTTGTTTTTTGCTTTCTGAGACAGGGTTTCTCTATATAATAACCTTGGCTGTCGTGGAAGTCACTTTGTAGACCAGACTGACTTCAAACACAGAGATCCACCTGCCTCTGCCTCCCAAGTGCTGAAAAGGTGTGTGAATCCACCACCCAGGGAGGCTTTTTTTTTTTTGCATGCATTCTAGTGATCAAACTCAGGTCATTATATTAGCACAACAAGCACTATGCTGCCCGAAGTTTATCTCCCCAAACCCTATAATCATGTTTTAATCACAGTAACAGTTTTATGCTGACATATTACTGAAAGGAGTGGCAGGAAACAAAAAACACGGCACTAAAACTGGCATTTGTCAGAATTAGAAGAGACTTTGGAGATTAAAATCTAAGGCCTGTGTGAGAAATGGCAATGCCAAAACCCAGAGCAATAAAAATAATGTGCTAAGTCAGCAGTGTCACTTAGAAAGTGACTAGGAACCAATGCAGCAGCAGGCTCTTGACTCTAGGTCAACTGCCTAGTCATATCTTCCCCAAGTTCCAAGTTCTCAGTGAAACACTTCTATAAGTATGCATGGTCTTTCACAGATGCAAAATAAAGCACGTTAGGAACTCATCTGTCCTAATCAGATAGGTGCCATCCTTCATCACTAAGGGAAGGCGTGTGAACACATACACATACTGCAGGACTTTTTCTGGAGGAGAGCAGTCAGTCCCAGCTTTAATACCTGTGAGCCTTCTTTCTCCTGGGTGGGTGGGTGGGTGATTTGTTTTCGTTCATTAGAAATAGCTATAAAATACACATAGACATAAGACTACACCTGGTTTTCACAGCAAAGAAACCTATGTCAAGAAATAGACAAAGGTGGGGTCTGGAACTGTCATTTGAGCTCCATTGATCAAATTATTTCTACCATCCTAGAAGGAAAGGACAGTCAATGACCACATTTTCCATTTATCCTGTCACTAAGGCACAAGCTGGTCCCTCAGTGCACACAGCAGTTGACTTTATACAACTCTTCCAAGGGATATTATCTATCCTTTCTATCCTATGCAAATCTGAATGAAGCTTTGGCATTGGCTGAAATCAGCAAACCCTTCCTCTAAAGCAAATTCATCAAGACTTCATTGTTTTCCTTCACTATCACTTTCCTGACCAAGTTTTGGGTTTGCTGCTATTGCCAAAATACAATTCAAGCGCCTCTTGCACACACAACTGGGCTGCTGGGTAAGCAAGGTACAGATTAAAGAGCCAGAGATGCCAGCCTCAGATAAACCTGTGCCTAGAAACCCACCACACTGACAATGCCACAGCACTGACAGTGGGGGTGAAAGTTAATGCAGATCATTAATCCAGAATAGGGATAACAAACACGCAAATCATCCTCAGTGTCATCTAATGTAGTGTTCAAATTATAGGAGAGCCATTAGCAATGAATCCATTTTAAATGTGCATTCTTAAAACTCTATGTAGCAATCAACAGTAGGCCTGTTAACTACACAATATTAGCAAAGGTGCCTTCTGAAACTACTGCCTTCATTCAGTAAACTTATTAGTTTTGTCTCTTTAGGGAAGGCTGTGATAAGTAAGAGACCACAAATAATACAACTAAACTGTTAACCTGACAAAATTCAATCCTGGTTCTCTATGTGTATATCAACAAATAGCTCTGCATTTTTCTCACAGCTATAGCTAGAGTGTTGAGACCACTGCTGTGGTATAGCATAACATGACCACTGTAGGAAGAGACTGTTGTGGTGATCTACAAAAGAGCTTTGTCTCAAATTCAAGGCAATGAAACAGGCAGGTTACAGTGATAGATCTATGGTAATGACAAAAGGAATAACCTGACCCTCAACTAAGACTCCATTAAACATTCCCTCCTGCTCACCCTCAGCTTTATCTGACTTTGGGGGATTTAAGAATGCACATGGGCTAGAAGATTAACTGAGGTAAAAGCACAGTGGCACAAGTGTTTCTGAGTGTTTGGTTACCTATGATCTAGTTGCTTTCTTTCAGCCATGCAGAGCAGGTTTTATGGGTGCCCCTTCTGTGGTAAACATTCCTTCCCTCCAGGAAAAAGAAGCCATTGATTACAAGGACTAATGCGGAGGCTAAACTGCATTAAAACCTGCTCAGCCCACAAAGTGTGAACAAGCCTGAGCTACATGGTTACAAAATAGAAAGCTTACAGAATAAGTAGTTAAGGCCAGAAGAAAAGTCATCCTCCAAACCACTCAAGTCACAAGTGAACATCAGAAAATATACTTAGTTCCAAATAATCCTGGCCTACCCAAATTTTCTACTGCTAAAATCAGGATCTAAGGGTGGTAATTTTAAAAAACAATCACCAATTAAACTTGGTAGTTTGATAGTTTGTTAAGCAATGAAACCTAACTTAGACAATGTATTCTTCATTACTTCATTTTATAAACATTAATTAAATCTTCAATAGTTCAAGGACAGACAAAGTGGTTACTTGGAATATAAAGATTAGCAAAGAACAGTGCCTGCGATTTCAGTCATTTCCGCTATACACACAAAGAGGCAGTAGTAACAAGATCTACTTAGGACAGCAAAATGGTACAAAAAGGCCATACTAAAATGGTCATGGTATTACACATCTATAATTATGGCAGAAAGATTATGTGTCCAAGACCAGGATGAGCTACATAGCTAGTTCCAGGTGAGATCTTGACTTTAAAAAAGGGCACATTTGAGCTGATTTTAACAAGCCAAACACCATCTTGACAAGGAGAATGGACCTTGGACGAAAGTAGCTCAGTGGTAGAACACTTACCTAGCATAGTCTGAGTTCTTTCCCCAGTAGAAGAAAAGGAAAACAAAGGAGAAGACAGAGCGAAACACAGATACAAGAAGGAACTCAAGGAATGTTCTAGGAATGACAAATAATTTAGGACAGAAGGGTTTCATAGTCTACATCTTGCTGTGGAATTTGAATCCCTCTTGTAAGACTGTGTGCTACAAATTGTCCACAAGGAATAAATGGAATAATTAGATCTGTTATAAGAAAGCTGATAAGTACAAGATAGATTAGACCCAGAGTCCAATTCAGGGAGATCATTTGGAAAACAATTACTACATTCTCAAGGGGCAGTGAATATGCGGGAGAGAAGATGTCTCTGAAAGATGCTTCAGAGATAAGAGACTGGCTTGTTCAAGAGAATTGACAATCAACTAAATATAGACTGTGATGGTATGAAAAGTTGTGTTGAAAGAACAGGGAAATCATACCAAAGCTCTATTCCCTTGGAACCCCAGAAGCATGGTAAGTAGATTAATTTAAAAAGAACAGAAGAGTAGACTAGAAAGGAATGCCTATGTTCCCTACAAAGGCACTTGTGGCACATTCTCAGGGAGACAAACAAGAGGCCACTAATAAGTGGTCCACATCCAAACCCTGAGTAGAGAAATAGATAGTAGAAAATAAAGACCTACAGCATCTTGTTATGTTGTTTGAGTGAATTTTATTATTTTGTTTTGTTTTAAAGACAGGGTCAAAGTCAGACAGTGGTTGAATCACACCTTTATTCCCAGCATTTGGGAGGCAGGTGGAACTCTGAGTTCAAGACCAGCCTGGTGGACAGCATGAGTTCCAGGATAGGCTACAGAGAAACCCTGTCTCAAAAAACAACAACACAAACAAACAAACAAAAGAAATCATCTGAAAAAAACAAATAACAAAATCAAAAAATTAGTGTCTCATAACACAGACCAGGTTGGCCTCAAATATCTGATCTGCCTGCCTTAGCCCCTTTAGTGTTGGGATTAAGAGGTATCTTAAACATTGGGAAAAAGGAAAGGTCAAAGAATGAAAGCAAAGGTATCAATGCAAAGCTTTCAGGAAAAAGATAAAGATGCAGAAAACAAAAGGTTAATGGATGACAAAATCCTGAGGGAAGTATCAGTAATGGTGATTGGGGACAGTGGGAAGCCTTGAGGCATGCACTTTACCCATTTTTTCCTGTAGTTATCAGTCTTCCCTATGGGTTCCTCCAACTCTAACTGGTACTTAAAGAATCAATGACAGTAATTAAGACTACATGAGTGACAGAATCTGTATCCAGGGAGAAAAAAGAACTAATCATTTTAAATTGTTTTATTTTGATTTTTGATGGGCCTCATACATTTACCATGCTGGTATAAAAATTGAGCTAATCAAGACACAAGATCTCCCCAGAGCTGCTCCCTTGCACGCTGGGCCTGGACTGTGGGCTCGGTCCGGCAGGGGCAGCTCAGGTGCTTTGAGAGCCTGTCTGAGGACAGGCAAGCCCTGTCTCAGCTCAATCACATTCCTGGCCAGCAAGAGAGAGTGAACTTCTAGCAGACTTCCATTGGAGGAGGGGTGAGTTTTCCCCTGGCCAGAGGGCTTCCTCTAGGAGGAATTCAGCCTTTCCCCGCCCCCCTTGACAATCTGGTCACCAGGCAGAGGCGACTCCTCCCTGCGGAGTTCTCCCGAATCCCGTCCCAGCCTTTATCCAGGTACACCTTCCTCTCTTCCCCCCTTCCCTCTGGGGCCACAAAATCTCCCCAGAGCAACTCCCTTGCTCGCTGGACCTGGGTTGTGAGTACAACCCGGTAGTAGGGAGTGCCTGTGTGTCAATAGACTGCCTGAGGAAAGGTAGGCCTTCTGTCAGTGAATTCCCTGCCCAACAAGGGAACCTGACCTGGTACTAGAAGATCCAGTAGAGAGCATTTGAAGGAAGAGATGGGCAGACGCCAAGGCAAGAACTCCTCCAACAATCTAAAAAACAACATGAAAACACCAGAACTCAATGACCCTACAATAGAAGGACTTGAACCTCTTAATTCAGAAGAAGCGGGAAAAAAATGCCATTATGAAAGCAATAGAGTCGCTTAAACAGGATATGAATAACTCCATTAAAGAACTGGATGAGAAGTATAACAAAAAGATTGAAGAAATGAGTAAAGAAATGGATGAAAAATATAAAAAAAAACATCGAAGAAATGAGTAAATCCATGAATGATATATTGGGAAACCAAGAAAAAAACAATCAAACAGGTAATGGAAACAGTTCAAGAATTGAAAACTGAAATGGAGGCAATGAAGAAAACACAAAACGAGGGCCGACTGGATATGGAAAATCTAGGTAAACGAACAGAGACTACAGAATCAAGCATAACCAATAGGATACAAGAGATGGAAGAACGAATCTCAGAGTCTGAAGATACCATAGAGAAAATAAATGGTCTGCTCAAAGAAAACAGCAAATCCAATAAATTCTCATCACAAAACATTCAAGAAATCTGGGACACAATAAAAAAACCAAATCTAAGAATAATAGGGATTGAAGAAGGAGAAGAACTGCAGATCAAAGGACCAGAAAATATATTCAACAAAATTATAGAAGAAAACTTTCCCAATCTAAAGAATGATATTCCTATGAAGGTTCAAGAAGCATACAGAACACCGAATAGGCTTGATCAAAAAAAAAATCCCCTCGCCATATAATAATCAAAACACAAAACATACAGATTAAAGAAAGAATATTAAGAGCTGCAAGAGAAAAAGGGCAAGTAACTTATAAAGGTAAACCTATCAGACTCACACCGGACTTCTCTATGGAAACCATGAAAGCCAGAAGGTCCTGGATAGAGGTACTGCAGAAACTAAGAGTCCATGGATGCAAGCCCAGACTAATATACCCAGCCAAGCTATCATTCACTATCGATGGAGAAAACAAAATATTCCAGGATAAGAACAAATTTAAACAATTTGCAGCCACAAACCCAGCCTTACAGAAAGTAATAGAAGGAAAATTGCAACCAAAGGAGTCCAACATTGCCAGCACTGCTTACAATAACTCAGACATCTAGCGACCCTTCAAGAGCTTGACTCAAAGAAGGGACACATACAAACTCTATTAATCAAACAAACAAAAAATAATAATAACCGGAGTCAACAACCACTGGTCATTAATATAACTTAATATTAATGGACTCAATTCACCTATAAAAAGGCACAGACTAAGAGACTGGATACGAAAACAGGATCCAACATTCTGCTGTCTACAAGAAACACACCTCAACCACAAAGACAGACACCTACTCAGAGTAAAGGGTTGGGAAAAGG
Source organism: Myodes glareolus (assembly GCF_982192425.1). Lineage (NCBI taxonomy): Eukaryota > Metazoa > Chordata > Mammalia > Rodentia > Cricetidae > Myodes > Myodes glareolus. Next base: position 142,477,402 of record NC_142053.1, read on the forward strand.
TTTTTCAAGCAAACGGACCTAAGAAACAAGCAGACGTGGCCATTCTAATCTCCAACAAAATTGACTTCAAACTAAAATCAATCAGAAGAGATGGAGATGGACATTTTATACTCATAACAGGAACAATTCATCATGAGGAAGTCTCAATCCTGAATATCTATGCCCCTAATATAAAGCCTCCTACTTATGTAAAAGAAACACTTCTAGAACTCAAGGCAGTCATCAACCCACACACACTAATAGTAGGAGACTTCAACACTCCTCTCTCTCCAATGGATAGGTCAATCAGACAGAAACCTAACAGAGAATTAAGAGAATTACTGGAGGTATTGAATCAAATGGACTTAACAGACATCTATAGAACATTCCACCCAAATAGGAAAGAATATACCTTCTTCTCTGCAGCTCATGGAACCTTCTCGAAAATTGACCACATACTGGGTAACAAAGCAAACTTCCACAGATACAAAAAAATATTAGTAACCACTTGTGTCTTGTCAGATGACAATGGATTAAAGTTAGAATTCAAGAACAGTGCTACCCCCAGGAAGCCAACAAATTCATGGAAGTTGAACAGTCAACTACTGAATCACCCCTGGGTCAAGGAAGAAATAAAGAAAGAAATTAAAGTCTTCCTTGAATTTAATGAAAATAAAGACACAACATACTCAAACCTATGGGACACTATGAAAGCAGTGCTAAGAGGAAAGTTCATAGCACTGAGTGCCCAATTAAAGAAAACGGAGAAAGCACACATTGGAGACTTAACAGCACACTTGAAAGCTCTAGAAAAAAAAGAAGCTGATTCACCCAGGAGGAGTAGAAGACTGGAAATAATCAAACTGAGGGCTGAAATCAACAAAATAGAAACACAGAAAACAATCCAAAGAATCAATGAATCAAAAAGCTGGTTCTTGGAGAAAATCAACAAGATCGACAAACCCCTATCCAAATTAATCAAATGGCAGAGAGAGAACATGCAAATTAATAAGATCAGAAATGAAAAGGGGGACATAACCACAGACACAGAGGAAATTCAGAGAATCATTAGATCTTACTACGAAAATTTATATGCCACAAAGTTGGAAAATGTAAAAGAAATGGACATTTTTTTAGATAAGTACCATGTACCAAAGTTGAACCAAGAACAGGTGAACAATCTAAATAGACCTGTCAGTCGTGAAGAATTAGAAGCTGTTATCAAAAATCTCCCTACCAAAAAAAGCCCAGGACCAGATGGTTTCAATGCAGAATTCTACCGGAACTTCCAGGAAGAGCTAATACCTATACTCCTTAATGTATTTCACAATATAGAAACAGAAGAATCACTGCCAAACTCTTTTTATGAAGCTACAGTAACCCTGACACCAAAACCACACAAAGACACAACCAGGAAAGAGAATTACAGACCAATATCACTCATGAACATTGACGCAAAAATACTCAATAAAATACTGGCAAACCGAATCCAAGAATACATTAGAAAAATTATCCATTATGATCAAGTGGGCTTCATCCCAGAGATGCAGGGCTGGTTCAACATACGCAAATCTATCAATATAATCCATCATATAAATAAACTGAAAGAAAAAAAACCATATGATCATTTCATTGGATGCGGAAAAAGCATTTGACAAAATTCAACACACATTTATGATAAAGGTGTTGGAGAGACTGGGGATAGAAGGATCATACCTAAATATAATAAAAGCAATATACAGCAAACCGTCAGCTAACATCAAATTGAACGGAGAGAAACTCAAAGCCTTTCCACTAAAATCAGGAACACGACAAGGCTGTCCACTCTCACCATTCCTCTTCAATATAGTGCTTGAAGTTCTAGCAATAGCAATAAGACAACATAAGGGGATCAAGGGGATTCGAATTGGAAAAGATGAAGTTAAACTTTCGTTATTTGCACACGATATGATAGTGTACATCAGCGACCCCATAAACTCTTCCAAAGAACTCCTACAGTTGATAAACACCTTTAGTAATGTGGCAGGATACAAGATCAACTCCAAAAAATCGGTTGCCCTCCTATATACAAAGGATAAAGAAGCAGAGAGGGAAATCAGAGAAACATCACCTTTCATGATAGCCACAAATAGCATAAAATATCTTGGGGTAACTCTAACCAAGGAAGTGAAAGACCTATTTGACAAAAACTTTAAGTCTTTGAAGTAAGACATTGAGGAGGATACCAGAAAATGGAAAGACCTTCCCTGCTCTTGGATAGGGAGAATCAACATAGTAAAAATGGCAATTCTACCAAAAGCAATCTATAGATTCAATGCAATTCCCATCAAAATCCCATCAAACTTCTTTACAGACCTCGAGAGAACAATAATCAAGTTTATATGGCAAAACAAAAAACCCAGGATAGCCAAAACAATCTTATACAATAAAGGAACCTCTGGAGGCATTACCATCCCTGACTTCAAACTGTATTACAGAGCAACAGTATTGAAAACAGCTTGGTATTGGCATAACAACAGAGAAGTCGACCTATGGAATCGAATAGAAGACCCGGGTATTAACCCACAAACTTATGAACACCTGATTTTTCACAAGGGAGCTAAAGCTATACAATGGAAGAAAGATAGCATCTTTAACAAATGGTGCTGGCATAACTGGATGTCAACCTGTAGAAGAATGAAAATAGATCCATATCTATCACCATGCACAAAACTCAGGTCCAAATGGATAAAAGACATCAACATTAATCCGACCACTTTGAACCTGATAGAAGAGAAAGTGGGAAATAGTCTACAAGATATAGGCACAGGAGACCACTTCCTAAGCAGAACCCCAGGAGCGCAGACAATAAGAGAAACAATAAATAAATGGGACCTACTGAAACTGAGAAGCTTCTGTAAAGCAAAGGACACTGTCAGTAAGACAAAAAGGCTACCTTCTGACTGGGAAAAGATCTTCACAAACCCTGCAACAGATAAAGGTCTGATCTCCAAAATATACAAAGAACTCAAGAAACTAGACACTAAAACTCTAATTAACCCAATTAAAAAATGGGGTACTGAACTGAACAGAGAATTCACTACAGATGAACTTCGAAGGGCTAAAAAGCACTTAAGGTCATGCTCAACCTCCTTAGCAATCAGGGAAATGCAAATCAAAACAACTTTGAGATATCATCTTACACCTGTCAGAATAGCCAAACTCAAAAACACCAATGATAGCCTATACTGGAGAGGATGTGGAATGAGGGGAACACTCATCCATTGTTGGTGGGAATGCAAACTTGTGCAGCCACTGTGGAAATCAGTGTGGCGGTTTCTCAGGAAACTGGGAATCAACCTCCCTCAGGACCCAGCAATTCCACTCTTGGGAATATACCCTAGAGATTCCTTAACATACTACAAAAGTATTTGTTCTACTATGTTCATAGCAGCACTATTTGTAATAGCCAGAACCTGGAAACAGCCTAGGTGCCCCTCAATAGAAGAATGGTTAAAAAAGGTGTGGAACATATACACATTTGAGTTTTACTCAGCGGTAAAAAACAATGACATCTTGAATTTTGCATGCAAATGGATGGAAATAGAAAACGCTTTACTGAGTGAGGTAAGCCAGACCCAAAAAGAGGAACATGGTATGTATTCACTCATAAGTGGATTCTAACCATAATTAAAGGTCTTTGAGCCTATTATTCGTGATCCTAGAGAAGCTAAATAAGAAGATGAACCTGATGAAGATTATTTAGCTATCCGCCAGGAGGTAGGAAATAGACAAGAGTCCCAGGTAACCTCGGGTGCATGGGGGGGTGGGAGGGTTGTCGGAAAGGGAGAGGGTTAGAGAGAAGGGAGTAGGGGAGGATTGGGGAAAGATCGGGGGACTGGGATGGGGGGGAGGGAGGAAGGATGGATATGGGATCAGGCAAGTATATACCTCAACTAAGGGAATCATTTTAGGGTTTACAAGAGACTTGATTATAAAGGGGATCCCCGGTCCAAGGAGAGATCCCCAGATGGTTCTCTGGACAGAGGAGAGGGTGCCTGAACCGGCCTTGGCCCACAACCATACTGATGAATATTTTGCATGTCACCATAGAACCCTCATCTGGCGATGGATGGAGATGGAGGCGGAGAACCACGTTGGAACACTGGACCTAGCTCCCTAGGTCCAAATAAGAGGCAGAAGGAAAGAGAACGTGAGCAAAGAAGGCAAGGGCAGAGGAAACCTTCATGTGACGTTGGATTGCGATACAGATGGAGACCCATATTGGAACACCGAACTGAGCACTCCACGGTCCAAATGAGGAACAGAAAGATGAAGAAAATTAAAAAAGTAATCAGGACTGCGAGGGATGCGAGCACCCACTGATACAAGGGAACTGATATAATGAGAGTTCACCAAGGCCTGTTGGACTGGGACTGAACGAGGATGTGATCCAACCAGATTCTCTGAATGTGGCTGGCCTGGAGCCTTTTTGAAAAGCCATTGACAATGACACTGGGACTTGCTTCCTCTGCATATACTGGATTTTGGCGCTCCAGTCTGTTTGGACTCTCACCTTTCCTGGACCTGGAGGGAGGGGGGAGGAACTTGAACTTCCCACAGGGCAGGAAACCCTGACTGCTCTAGGGGATGGAGAGGGAGGAGGAGAGGGAGTGGGGGAAGTGGGAGGGTGTTGGGAGGAGGGGCTGAAATGGAAACTTTTATAATTTAATAAAAATATTGAGCTAATCCTCCTGTTTCTGCCTCATGAGTACTGGGATTAAAAATACAGTCAATGAGCCAAGATAGGAGCGAAGCACATACAACTTTTTAAATCCCCTTTATCCCACCTACTATAGCAACAGATATCAGCTTTGGTTCTTGGGGCACATATTTGAAATTCGCTTATAAGTTGATCAAGGTAAATCCATAATCAGAAATGCTGCAAAATCTGAAAACCATCATGCCTGACCTCTCATGACATAGTCACAGTGAGATAGATAGATAGATAGATAGATAGATAGATAGATAGATAGATAGATAGATAAGGTTACCATTAAGCAGTATGAATAAGTTACATAAATATAAATAAGAGTCATGCTTAAACTCAGATCTCATTAGGTAGACAAATATTCTCAAGCCCCTAAAGCAATTCTGGACTCAAGCATTTTAGATAAAGGTCTAAACAACTTTGTAGCTACCTTAAGATGACAGTTCCCAAATATATTATCTTCATGTGCCCTTGGCAACTAAAAACGAGCCTTTACAAAAGCAGATCCCAGTTAAACCAGTAAAAAACACAGGCTTAGGGGGTGCAGTCTGTGCTGCCGGGGCTAATAACTGGAACACACCATGCTGGGACAAGCTTGTCACAATGCAAGTTTGTCAACTGTTCATCAAAGAACTCTCTCTACTCATTGCCATCTATGTAGAGCGACCTCAATATTAAACAGAGATTTCTTCCTGATGGTCTGCCAGCTTACCCAGGCAGCTAGCAACCAGCTCCTCCTACCACAGGTGGCTATAGCTAATGAGATGCGTTAAAAGCAATACAAGGCCATCAGGGTAGTGCATGGCTGTAAAGCTAGCATTCAGGAAGCTAGGGCAGAAGGATCTGCTTAAGTTAGAAGCAGCCCGAGCAGGACTGTTAGTCCCTGTTTCAAAAATTAAATTTAAAAATAAAAAAAAATAATCTCTGAAGTAGGCAAAGGTTTCCTAGATTGAACAAAAGGCAGCAGTCACAAAAGGAAAAAGTGAGTGCATTTTCTTAAAAATACCAAAAGACGTGTTAAGAATAAAAAGATATCTCAAAAAAACAAAAACAAACAAACAAACAAAACAAAAAGGCAAACCAGATTTGGAGAAAAAGAGGGGTTTTTGTTTGTTTGTTTTTTTCTGAAGCAAGGTCTCACTAGTGGCCCAGGTTTTCCTCTAACAATATTCTTACCCACAGCTCCCGAGTGATAGGATTGTGGGTGTGTATCACCAAATCCATAAATACTCATACACATATATACATCTGACAAAGGAGTCAAAAGCAGAATATGATTATTTCTTACAAGAAAATAAGGGGGATTCAAAGTGAGTAAAAAGTTGGGCATGGTACTTCATGCCTTTAATCCCAGCACTTGGGAACCTGGGGTGAGAGAATCACCAGCTGGAGGCCAGCTTGAACTACATACCAAGTACAGAGCAAGCCTGAGCCACTGCCTTAAAAAAACAAAAACAAAAAAAAGGAAAAAGATTTTAACAGGCACTCACAATGGAGATACAAGTATCAATGGCATCTACAGCATTCAGCATCACTACTCAATAAAAACAATGGTTTTTAAACCCACAAGGATCATCTCACACTAATTAGAATCAGTGCTACGGGGTGGGGCGGGGGGGCAAAATAACAAGTTTTAGTAAAGCTGTGGAGAAACCAGAACCTTCACATTATTGTTAGGAATGTAAAATGGTCTAAACACTATGAACAGTATAGCAGTTCCTTAAAACATGAAAAATACAATTCTTCCAGTCACTCCACTTTGTGTTGAGTGCAGAGCCTTAAGGAAGTATCTTTATCCTTATGTATACAGCAGCATTACTCTCAAAAGCCAGAAGGTGGCACCACTCAAGAATCTCTGAGGGAGAACATGAAAAAGGAAATCAGGACCGCGAGGGATGCATTCACCCACTGATAAAAGGGGACTGATGGAATGAGAGCTCACCAAGGCCAGCTGGACTGGGACTCAACGAGCATGTGATCAAACTGGATTCTTTGAATGTGGCTGACATGGGGGCTGACTGAGAAGCCATTTACAATGGCACTGGGTCTTGTTTCCTCTGCATGTACTGGCTGTTTGGGATCCTACCCTGTTTGGATGCTCACCTTCCTAGACCTGAAGGGAGGGGGGAGAAACTTGAACTTCCCACAGGGCAGGAAACCCTGACTGCTCTTTGGACTGGAGAGGGAGGAGGAGAGGGAGTGGGGGGGAGGGAGTGGGGGGAATGGGAGGGTATGGGGAGGAGGGGAGGAAGTGGAAATTTTTATAAACAAACAAATTAATTAATTAATTAATTTAAAAAAGAAAGAATCTCTGGACAAGCGAATAGATAGCAGAACACATATACACACAGTATATTAATGGCAAGAGTTACAACATAGGAAGACCTTGAGGCAGTATTCTAAGTGAAATAAGCTATTAAGGAGGGAGAAGAACAGTAGGAAGAGGAAGGAGGAAGAAGAAACTGAGAGCACTGTACTGACAGAGTACTGAAAGAGTCTACTCATAAAGCACCTACAGTGTCAAATTCTTAGCAGAAACTAAAATGTTGGTTACCAGGACAGCATGAGGGAATAAGCCATTATAGTTTATCAGAGTTTTGCTTTTACAATAATTCTTGTAATGAATAGTATGGAAAGTTATTTAATAATGTGAATGTACTTAATGTCATTACCTATATACTAGAAAAAACAGCTTAATTGCATGTATATATTTTTAATCACAGTTTTAAAGTATGAATTTTAAGACTACAAAAATACAATTCCCTTCTCAAAACTAGGCAAAATTCAATATAAAAAAATGATGTGTGACTACAGTCTCCTGCCTGGGAAGCTGAGGATCACTTCGGCTAAGGCATTATAGACCAGCCTCAGCAAGAACGAGTACAATGAAAGCATGCCTCAAAAAGAAAGAAAGAAAGAAAGAAAGAAAGAAAGAAAGAAAGAAAGAAGGAAGGAAGGAAGGAAGGAAGGAAGGAAGGAAGGAAAGAAAGAAAGAAAGAAAGAAAGAAAGAAAGAAAGAAAGAAAGGGCATTGCTTAAAATGTAGAAAGGAATCAGAACTCTTATGCCCCACTGGTAGAATTTATATTGGTACAACCATTTTGGAAAACTGCTAACATCTTCTATCTACTGAAGCTCAATGCTCCAATCTCAGTATAAGTACCATACTCTCTTTACTTTATGCTTCGGAACTGGGGAATGAAAATGTGAACCAAAGAACACAAGCAATAATGTTCAAATATGCTTTATTCATTTTAGCCAAATCCTGGACACTATCCAAATATGTAACAGAAAACAAGTAAATTATCATTCAATATATTCAAAGAAACTACTTATTATATAACCTATGAAAGAACATATACACCAGAGTTCCCATTGTATGATATTATTTATATGGATCATAAAACCAGATTAAAGCAGTTGATTAGATTTTGTTGTTGCTTTAATGGCAATTTAGTTTACCTTTATGATGTAGTTGAGATGACTACTGAACAGACTGGGCAAGAACTCTAGTGCTGGAAATATATTAGGCTTGATCTGTCACGGGCTACATAGTCACAGAAAATGTTAAGTGAGCATAAATCATACCTTCTTTTAATACACTTTATAGTTTTCGAAGTTATGTTTGTTATATCTCAAAGGTAAATTATATGTAAAGCACGTCAGGTCTTTCAGTTGGGAATCTGATTCAAAAGTTAACAAATTGGAACCTTGCTTTTTCCTTTTCTGATTTAGAAGTTTAGATGCTATTGTACCCAAACTTACCAATCTCCCAAGTTACCTGATGATTCTGAAGCCTCCCTCAGAGCAAATTTACTGCTCTTCTGCCTTTCAGTGTTCCCTTTCCTAAAACCACTCTGTATACACTGGGTTTTATAATAACCTGTTTTTATTTAGTCTGTACTTGGAATCTACACCTCCTGTTTGCTTTCTATTGATCGAATGACCAACTTGACATTATTTATCTTTTGGGTTTTGGTTTTTCGAGACAGGGTTACTCTGTGTAGACCTGGCTGTTCTGGAACTCACTCTGTAGACCAGACTGGCCTCAAAATCAAAGATCTACTTGGCCCTGCCTCCCAGGTGCTGGAACTAAAGGTGTGAGTAACTACAACCTGCCCTGAAGGGTGTTTTAATTCTCTTTTGTTTGAGACAGAGTTCACTACGTAGCAGATTCCACCTACTATTGCTTCCCAAGGGAAAGGATTAAAATCATGTTTCACCATGATAGCTGAGTCCTTTGGAATTTTCAAAATATCATCTTATTTTTAATATATATTTGAAATATATATTTATATATAAAAATAATGTTTAAAATATATTTGTTGTTAGCTCATGCCCCTCCTCCACCGGTATAAAGCAAAATGTTATTGTGTGATCATACTTCAGTATTTGATAAATGTGTGGCATCCCTCCAATCCTTTCCACACACCACCTACCCACTCTAAGAAGAGAAACCTTCATTCTTCTAATAAAGGGACATTTTATTGCCTGACCCTAAACAGTCAATTAGCACAGGTAACATCAGCTTCTGTTCAAAAAAGAAAAATAAAGGTATTGGCTTTCCCCACCTCCCCTGGCTCCTGCCATTAGTAATAATGTGAATACTAAAGACCATAATATGCACAATCTTACAATGTAGTAATAAGAATCAAATCCTTTCGCTGTCACAATTTTACTTGTCACAAGTTTGTAAAATTGCCTCCAACATCCCCTTAGCTTAGTCAAATAGACAAATTAGTGGGCTGGAAAAGCAGCAAGGTAAAAACTGTGAAGTGATGAGAAGGTATTAAATACAGAAAGGCTAATGTAAAAGAAACTTACCAGGCTGTGTTAACTGGTAGAATGCTTGCCTATCATACACAAAAGCCCCAGCATAAACTAGTAGTGGTTGCACACATCCATGGGAGGCGGAGAAGCAGGTAGATCAGAAAAGCACAAGGAAGTCGGATCAATGTGATATGGAATTAACGGCAACAGTTTTTAAATTGGCTCAACAAGACAAGTCAGAAATGCACTTACAAAAACTTGTTTGGAGCAGCAGGCAGATTTAGTTTCAGGAAAAATGTTAACAAGAATCAGGCCACTCCTTAAAATGCACCATGTGGATACGGTGAAAAAACTGGGGTAATCTGGTATACTGCATATTTTTATTTAAATGTACTGTCTGAAATAGATTAGTTTTGCTTTTTTCTGAGAGAACCTCAAAATGTGTTTCACTTCATAAAAGTCAATAGAAACGTAAAAATATTTAACATAAGAACAAATGGGTTTGTACTACTGAAATGCAATAATCATAAAGCTGGATAGGTGGATTAATTGTCGTACATACCCGTGGATTTTCCGGATTCCTGTGTTTGCTTACTCATGTACATTCAAGTCTTATTTTTCAGAAACCATTTCTGGAAGCTTTTGACTTCCATACTGCCACCTGTAGACATAAAAGAGAAATAAAGAATGTTTTATTAATCAGCATTCCATCTTTCCTAGGCATCTAACAGAGAAAAACGGGAGGAAAAGTGGCAAAATACTTGCTTCAAAAGACCAACAAAGTGTTTTCTCTCCCAATGCAACTTACCTAAGGCATCTCCTTCCACAATGGTTCAATTAAGTAGTTGATAAGAAACTGAAACATACTAAGTCCCAAGTCATCAACCAAATCGCCTTCTGAACAGTTTACTAAAAGATATGGGAGTTCTGCTCACCCCAACACTTGGAAATATAGAGAAGGAAAATGAATACGCATTTGAGACCATCCTGGGATACCTACTGGGTTCCAGGCTAGGCTCGGGAGGAAAAGTGGGGGGGGGGCGCGGGTGTGTGTGTGTGTGTGAGAGAGAGAGAGAGAGAGAGAGAGAGAGAGAGAGAGAGAGAGGGAGGGAGGGAGGAAGCAAGGAAGGAGGGGAGAGGTGGGGGGAGGGGGAAGAGAAAGCACGTGCCAGCATAATTTACAGCCATTTCGAGACCTAACATTTAAAATTAGGAGTCAACTTGCCCTGTATAGTCTGAGAATAAAGAATTCCATAACTTAACCAGATAAAAAGAGGTAAGGGACGCACGGAAGGTTACTTAATTTTAAGGTCATAAGATATCTATTTTAAAATAAAAATTCCAGTCTGAACAGAGCTTAGTTCAAGCTAAACAGATTTTCGGTGGGGTATTTTCATCATAGTGCCCTGGGCCTGATTTGAACATAAATAAATCCTAAAAGATCTTCCCTACCCTCTATTGATTAAAATACAGATGGATCATTTTTTTTCCTTTAAAAAAAAGTCACGGAAGAAACAGAGGAATAAAATATGCATAAGCAATTACCAGAGAAACCAAGCAGCCATAAGATAAAAAGAAGGATTTGCAGCGCAGGGAAAGATAAAGACAAACCTTGAAATTTTGTAGTTAATTGAAAATATGAGGAAGCTCCTTGCCCGGACAGCTGCGCCTCGGAGGGGCAGCCCTTCGGAGTGCCCGTCTTCCCAGGACAAGTGGACGCCTCCTCCCAGGCTCCAACATGTTAAACCAAAGACACAAGAAGCACTTCCCGCTCCCACCCCCTGCTGAGATAGCATAGACCCCACACACACACACACCAAACCCGCCTGACTTGCTACCCGGCCAATCCCGGGCTTCTTTGCCCACACCACAGATGCATCCCACTTACCCATCGTTTACTTTAAAGCTCGAAAGCTTGTTTTGTTTTATGGAACTGCGCAAATCCTGGAAAATCAAGTCTCCCTGAGACCCTCGACTCCTCCTTCTTAGGGTGTTCATTAAAAAGAAAAAGAAAAGAAAAAAGAAAAACAAGATACCAAAAATCTCCCTTTCCAAGCCCGATCGCACGCTGGGCCATCCCAAAGAAGGTCTTTGAGTACCCTCTAAGGACCAATACCACTCCCACGTGCCTTCTCGTGCAATGCAAACGAGCACGAGCTCCTGAGGACTGTGTGCGCGTCCAACCCTCGGGAAGGGTAGTCCCGCACACCCATCACCCCAGCCCCCAGCCCAGCTCGGACAGCAGGAGGGAGCCCCCGGGTGTGGCGATGTGCTGGTGCACAATACTCTAGCAACTCCAGCCTTCTCACTCACCACCCGCAGTCCTGCCACCAGTCTCCCCTTACCCAGTCCCTTTAGTCCCCGAGGGCTGGGCACAGGGGGCGTCCTGTAGGGTGGGGATCAGGAAGGTTGGAGCGATAGGCTACCACCACCCAGATCGCGAGTGGGTAAAGGCGTCGCAGTCGCCAGACGCAACATGGAAGCTCAGCTCCTCAAGGAGTCAAGGTGAGGACCGCTCCCAGAAGACCTGAAGGAGTGAAATCCCACAGGCGATAATTCTCCCGTACCTCTCCCCCACCTAGCTCCAGCACGCGTTCAAGCGCGCACCCGACGGGGCCGAGCACCCTCCTCTGGCAACTGGGACCTGGCCTGCCCTTTCCCACGATGGCCACAGAAACCCTGCTTACCAGGCCACGGAGACCCCAGAAACGGGCAGGGCGCCACTGTTGCTCGGGGGACCCACCTGAATGCAGGGTGCGCCCCCCGTCGTGCTGTCTCCAGCAGTGGGAAGATGACGACCGGCAGACCGCGGGATCCCCCAGGCGGCCTTGCTCCCTTGGAGAAGCAGACGGAGCAACCTTAGAGCCAAGAGGTCCGCTCGTCCACCTGGCCTGCAGGTTCTGCTACTGGGTCCAGAGACCAGCCCGAGCCGAGCCTTCATCTCCGCCCCTTTCCCGCCACCCGCGCAGCGCTGCGCTCCGCTCCGCCCCCCGACCGCCCTCCCCTTTCTGCGAGGGCCCGAGCCCTGGGCTGCCTGACAGAGCCTCGTGTTGCAGCTCCCGGGTCCCAGGCACCCTGGAGGACTGGGGGCGGCCCTGGGATCCGTCCCGAACCCGGCCCTCCTAACCTTCCCGCGTTCAACCGCCGCTAAGGCTGTGGACCCTGCATGCTCTGCCCTGTTCTTCCGCTGTCTCTTCACTCGCTGCCAGGCAACTTCCACCGCCCAGCGGGTGACTGCCTCAAGCTTTGTGGGAAGCGGGGTAGAAGGGCTGGGGTGGGGAATCAAGTAAAGCGGAGTAGAATGAGCCAGTGAGAGGAGGCAAAGAAATAACCATGTCAACTGGCAGTGGATGGATGCAAGTTGCTGCCTGTGGTTTCTGTTACATTAACTACCTGGATATGCTGCTGTCCTTGTTAAAACCGCAGAAATGTTCAGAGGCATCAATCGAAAGATTTCCATGCTAATTGGTATTGGGCTGTTGGCATTTTGGGGGGGAGTGGAAGATGATGGCAGAAGACCATAGGCTTCCTCGTTTTTAAAAAAGTTGCATTTCTTATATACGTTGTATATGCCACCTTTCTCATTTAAAAACAAAAATAAATAGCAACAGTTATGGTCTACAGAAACAGATTCAGTGCATATGTATTATTTCAATCTACTGTAATTATATTAATTGGTTCTTTATAAGGTATATTTTAAGTATTTCATTAAAACAGGCTCATTTTTTGGGATCAGGAATCCCAGAGATTTCATTTGATTTTTGTCTTTATTTCTATCTAAGATGTCAGTTTCATGAAGATTACTAATACAGAAGAATAAATCATTTTTCTTCTAGGTTAACGGTATGTTTAGATCTGGCAAAGAAAAAAAATTTAATATTTATTTGTTTATTATGTATACAGTATTCTGTCTGCAGGCCAGAAGAGGACACCAGGCTTCATTACAGATGGTTGTGAGCCACCATGTGGTTGCTGGGAATTGAACTCAGGACCTTTGGAAGAGCAGGCAATGCTCTTAACCGCTGAGCCATCTCTCCAGCCCCCGAAAAAATTGTTTTTAAATCCAAGAAAAAATAAGATTCCCAGTCATTAGGGGTGATCTGACAGCTTTTTCTTTAATTCTGTCTCCTTCAGGCTAACTCCCTTTCTTTTTTTTGCATTTTCCTTCCAAAATTGCCCCTCAAACATAACATGGTTTTTGAGCATTTATCTTCTTAAAAGGGATAGGAAAATTCCTGATCATTTACTATCAAAATCCATGTGAAGCTCATGATACTAAATTTTCAACCCTGCTTTTAATCATTTATTTAACCTGACACTTGGGAATGAAGGTTTTTCAGTCATAATCGTTTTGAGACAGAATTTGGCTATATAGCTCAGTCTGGCTTTGAACTCTGGGTTCTCCTACTCCTGAGAGAGCCAAGAATTGGTTTGTTTCTATAAGTGCACACTTTTTAATTAACAGTGTGGACCAAAATTAAATTTATTAAATTGACTAACAAAAAGTACTATACATGTTTCTGGATAAAGCAAGACAACATGGATAATAAACAGTCCTAAAGAAGAGACTCTGAAGTAAAGAAAACAGTCTTTAGAAAAACTGAAGATACCCATTTTATAGAAAGCATGAAAAACATCAGTAATTACCCAAAGAGTGACTGCTGCCTCTTCTCTCTTCTGGTTGTGGCTAAGCCTGCATTTATCTCTTTTTATCATAATAATAAAAATAAAGTAATTCAGCATTCTGGTGACATTGCTTTGTAAATTAGCAATTTTAAAGTGCTTTTATTACATAATTAATCCAAGTAAATGCCTCCAGTAAATTTAATTTTATTCTAACATTTATTTCTGCTTCCAAAGAAACACTTGGAAGAATTTTAAACAATTAAAGTAAAAACTAGTAGCAATTGTAAGCCAGATTCTTTGGTTGAATGTATGTTGCTGAAGAGTTAATATTAAGTGACTTCTGCATATTAAGTTATACATCAGATATTGGTTCTCAGCTGCTCAATTACATCTATAATGAGTTCCAGTGTGGCCTTGTCTATCTGGAAATGCACTTCATTTCTTTCTATCTACCTTATTGAATCTATCTTTGTCTAGACTATGTCCATTGAATTTTCAAGAATCAACCCCTGATCTATACCTCTCACTTAGCAGCTGTCCTTTAGGTTGAATCTCTCTTGAGTTCTTGGTTTAATAAAAGAAAATCTGTGTGATTAAACATCTAAATTTGGAAAGAGTACTTCAGGCAAAGTTCTCTATTTAAAACAAAATAATTCTTTATTGATGCTTTGGAAATTTCACACCATGCACCCCAATCCTACTAACCTCCCAGACCCTCCATATCTGCCCCCTTGCCCCTGCAGTATGCCCCCAAAATTAATTTTAAAAAGAACAAAACGAACAAACAATCAAAAAGCCCACCTTTGTTCCTCCATCCTTCCAACACCTCTTTATTCATCCTAGTGGCATCAGGAGCTGCGGTGTGTCACGCAGTATATATTCCTTTGGTTCAATCAGCTCCACCACAAAATGTTCAAGGTCTGGTTCGAAGACTCTAGTTTCTGATACATCATTGCCACTGGAACCTCACCGAAAACTCTTCTCAGATATCCTGCTGTTGCCAAGTCATGAAGATCTCGCGGTTATCATTATGCAGGATCAGTCACTTCACCGTACTCCATCAGGTTATAGCAGAGGCCACTGTTAGAGTGGGCCACACCCAAGGCCCAAGATGTAGGTCTGGGTGATAGCTGAGCTGGTTGGCCCTGGACATTGGGACCACTCGCGCAAGCAAAGGGCAGAGCCAGCAGTCCTAGGCCCATACCATTGGGGCCATCTCTCCTGAGTGAGTGCTGGAGTCAACTCTTTCATGAGGCAGTGTCCAGCGAGGGACAGAGCCAGCTATGGCCCTCAGATTTCAACACACATGGTTCCTATGATGCCCTGTGGTAACAGGAGTCGTGGACATAAGCCCAGACTCTGACTGCTGTTGGGGCACTGACCCAGAAATGGCCCTGTCCCCGAGGGACAGAATGTCATCATGTCCCCTGGTGACAGTACAGGGCACTCAGATCAACATGGTTCCAGTGGTGCACAGCCCTTGGACACCAAAATGACCACATGTGGCGGTTCACACCCCTGACCCTCCCTGTGGCCTTGTTGCAACGTGAGTCATGAATGTCAACATTGACTCTGGCTGTCGAAGACACATACATGGCTGTAGGCAGCAGCCCAGGCCTGGATGCCACCCCCATTCCTCACAGCTCCTGCTTTTTCAGAACTGCCTCTTACTACAGTACACAAGCCATTCTGCCTCTCTTTTTCTCCCATTTCACCACCATATATAAAATACTTGCTCATTATATTGGCACCTGACCCCAGGCATGTAAATGCTTCAGGCAAGCTGAATCATGAGGACCTAGGCTGCCCCATGGGTGTCTTTAGACCACCTGAGCCATATAGCATCAGGGGTTCGGGCATAGTTCTAAGAAATAATAGTTGACTTTCTCAAAATTAGGAGGGCGTGACACATCTGAAAAAAGGAAGCAAATAAAAATAACAATAAACCAACAGACCAATTTTGTTCTGGCCCAAATTAAGGCAAGATCTTGATATGTAAAGAGTACAATTCGAATAATTTTCCCTGTGTTTTCTTTCACTGGGACAAACCCTTTGTCCCACTAACCAAGGACCATTAAATTTCTTATTTCGTTCCTGTGCAGTTGAAAATTTTTCATTGACTTTTAAATAAGAATGTGTACTAGATACTTTCACTGTCCTCAAAATATCCTATGGACCCTCTATTTGGTTTTTAGAAGTTTTCTTGACATGCCTGCAATATAGGTGAGAACAGACGTGAGCATCCTCAGAGCCCTGGAAAGAGAGTTCTAACTTGCAGTTCATGTTCAAAACAATGGATTAAAACAGGGCATAAACTGTTGTTCTGACAGTTTAATCCCATTGATGTCTTCTCGTCCCAGTTCTCACACCAGCAGAAAGGTACTAAGTGTGTTAGCGTTCCCACTTGAGAAGATGTCACTTGATAATTGTTTTAGTAAATTTTGTCCATTTGCCATTTAAGCCATAATAAAGTATTCCCTCCTCCTTTTCCCTTGTCATTGAGAATTGATTTACAAGACCGTGATGGTAAAGCTTTTTTGACATTTGCCACTCTGGCTCTGAGAAAAGCACTAAATTTCTTTACTTTGGACAATTAGGATAAGTGGGCAACATCATTGGTTTAAACTTGCAGAATGTCTATTACTTTAATTGGTCTCCTCGTGTTAGGGAAATAAGTCAGCAGTTACCACAAGACAATGAGGATAGAGACAATATCACCCATTTATTTCTCAAATTGAAATGTTACTGCTTTCAAGGAACTTCAAAATAATCAAAAGCCAACAGTTGGATTTAAAGCCCATTAAGTGGGAAGGAATTTATGCCTGCCACTGCAATCCAGACCAATTACTAATGGTTGGTGAGGTCATGGACCCTAGAAGAGAACCAACTATTGCCATTTCCTAAATCAGTACAATTTCTAAGTGAATTCTAAATATATATCCACATGTAACTGTGGCCCTAGATCCTCAGCAAAGAAGCTTCTTTAAGCAGGAGATTACTATATAGAGATCCACAACAGGTCAAAATGTGGAGAATACTGACCATGGAGATATATCATCTCCAATTGATTTATCTACCCCACAATCCCTAAATCTAAGGCTCTTGGAAGGTGAGGAACAGAAAGATTGTAAGAACCAAAGAACTGGGAACTCTGCTGCCAGATAGTGTTTTCTTTTTTCTTATTATTTATTTTTTATTATTATTAAAAATTTCCACCTCCTACCCTCCTCCCATTTTCCTCCCCCTTCCCTCTCCCCTCCCCCTCCCTCTCCAGTCCAAAGAACAGTCAGGGTTCCCTGTCCTGTGGGAAGTCCAAGGTCCTCCCCGCTCCATCCAGGTCTAGGAAGGTAAGCATTCAAACAGACTAGGCTCCCACAAAGTCGTACATGCAGTAGAATCAGAACCCCTATAATTAGTGATTCTAGAGAAGCTAAATAAGAAGGTGAACCCAAAGAAAAACATATAGTTATCCTTTTGAATATTGGAAGTAGACAAGATTGCCAGGCAAAAATTGGGAGCTTGGGGGTGGGGTGGGGTGAGGGTAAGGGGAGATGGGGAGAGAGAAGGGAGAAGGGGAGGATGGAGAGAGCTTGGGGGAATGGGATGGTTGGGAATGGAGGAAGGGTGGATATGGGAGCAGGGAAGTAGATATCTTAATTAAGGTAGTGTTTTCTATATGTTACAGGGAAGCTGCACCCATGCAATCTCAACAGCATAGTCTCCACAGCAAAACCTGGATGACGATGGTACCAGTTGACATCCAAAAATGGATGGATGAAAGACATCTCACAAGATCCCATACCTAGATGAACAGCTACAGAGAATTGCCCCCTCCTTTTCTCTTCTCTCTCTCTCTCTCTCTCTCTCTCTCTCTCTCTCTCTCTCTCTCTCTCTCTCTCTCTCTGTGTGTGTGTGTGTGAGAGTTAAAGAAGAAGAGGTCATGAATTTTGCTTTCATTTTTGTAGGTTTATTTTTGAAGGGTCTCATTATTACACACAGTATTGAGTCCTACCTGGAACTCAATTTGTAGAACAGACTGGTCTCAAACTCATAGAGATCCTCCTGCCTCCACCTCCCTTGTGCGGAAATTAAAGGTGTGTGCTATCCATGGCCAGGTTGAGGTAATGAACTTGAAAGGCAGGTGGAAGTATGAGAGGAGTTGTGGAGGCAGAGAGGATATGGTAGTGAAAATAATGTAAATTATATGAACAAAGGAGTTCATGATCATAATAGGGAAATCTACAGAGACAGCTGACCCCATCTAGTGGGAGCTCATGGACTCTGGACTGACAGCTGGGAAACCTGTATGGGACTGAGCTAGCCCCTGAATGTGAGTGACAGTTCTGTGGATTGGTCTATTTGTGGGACCCCTGGCAGTGGGACCAGGATTTATTGCTGGTGCATGAACTGACTTTTTGGAGCTCACACCCTACGGTGGGATACCTTGCTCAGCCTTGAAGCAGGGGGGAGGGGCTTGTCCTGCTTCATCTTGATGATATGCCAGGACTCCCCATGGGAGACCTTACCTTCTCAGAGGAGTGAATGGGAGGTAGGTGGGAGGTGGGGGAAGGGAACAAGAAGAGGGAAGGGAAGGGGGCCTGTAGTTGGTATATAAAATGAATAAAAAATAAAATAACATAAATATAGTAAATATGCAAATATAGAAAGGAGGAAAGAAAGAAAAAAGGGAACCAAAGAAAAATAAAGAGGTCAATAAGAACTAGTGTACATTGTATAGCGATTTGCTACAATTTAAAACATCACCTCCTGGAAGGAGATAGGAGGGTCCAAAAGCTCAGGAGTTAAGGAAATACACATGATTTAGAAGCTCAGAAAATAACAAGAATGAGATGCATCCCCCCAAAGTTACTTACAAAGTTGGTAACAACTCAGGGTGGGGGACACCTGCAAGACTCTACTACTCAAGGATGCATTTTTGGGAAACTTTTGGTGATGGGGTGCCCTTTTAGGAGATACAGCAGCAGCCTTGGTGTAGAAGGCCGCAGCCACATTCTCCATTATCAAGATGGCGCTGACATCCGGCTTCACCACCAGGTGAACGCACATGTGCTCGGTAATTTCCCACTGAGTCCCCGCCTACTCCCGAGGCATTCACCTGGGATTATGGACAATGGACCAATCCAAGAGTGACACGTCCGAAGCAGGGTCTGTTTCCTTTATAAGGGATGGGTTCCATCTTATCTGGGTCCCCGGCCATGTTGGCTTATGCTCTAGCTCCCAAGAGGATTAAAGCCATTTCTGCAGAAGGATCCTAGTGTTCCGCGTGGTTCTTGCTGGCGAGACGGTAGCGCGGGACATCTGGAGCCGATACCCGGGAAGAAGAAGAAAAAGAAGAACTTTGCACCACCGGAGACCCCTTGGACACAAGGAGGATTCAGAACTGTAGGCATGCGTGCTCAGAGAGGTACGTTCTAAAGTCCAGAGAGCATATCAGAAACTGAGCAGCAGTGGGAGGTTGTGCGCGCACCCAGATAAGTTAAAAAGGACCCCCCGGTAAAGAATGGGGGAGACAGAAAAGAAAATAAGTTAAAAAGGACCCTCCGGTAAAGAATGGGGGAGACAGAAAGTTAAAAAGGACCTCCCGGTGATTTTGGGAGAGTGGAGATGGGGGAGAAGGCTGATTTGCAGGGTCGAAGGCTTTGTGTCGTGTTGTTCGTGTTGTTTTTTGTGTACTGGACAGGAGAGGGATATTTGAATTTGGGAGCTGCTAAAAAAGGTAGTTTAGATTTAAGGCATGGGCTTGAGAGTGTGATGTTGTGGAGGAGAGGTTCTGTTTTCGCCTCCACGGAGGATGGGAGCCTAAGTACGTGCTTGAGATCCACGTGGTTTGAATCACCGAGACCTCCTGAAATGTTATAAAGTTTACCCCTAAAATTCAGCGGCCCAATAACAGCAGGAAGCAGCCAAAGAGACTAAACGACGCCCAAATTCCCTAAAAGATTAAATGAGGTCCTTTTAATGATTGCAGACCAGCAAGCCTGCTTCTCTGAGTTCTGCTTTGCTCCGTACACCGGTTTGGGCTCGGAGTGGGTGCAGCTGGGGCTGGAGGGCGGCTGGAACGGAGCTTTGCTCTATGGCTATGGTGGGGAGCACGTTGCGCCGGCTCAATTGGTGCGGCTTGGTTGGTGCCTGGCCTGGAGGATGTCACAGCGGTGCCACAGGCAGCCGGGCCAGAAGGCTTACAATGTACCTAAAACTGTGAGGGTCTCTGAGGGTAAAATGGCTCTAATTCCATTTGGCTATGCTAAACGATGCTGACTTCAGGCAGGGCTGGTCGTATTTATCATAATAAAAGCGCAATTAAGGTTTAAATGCAATAAACAGGCAGTACCGTATTACATCTACATAATGTGACTTAAGTTTTTAAGAACTGCTTAGCATTTTAAGAACTCAAGTCCTCCTGAAAGATTGCTGTGTGTACACTTGGCTCGTCTGATGTTTCAGGATCCGCAGGGAGGTGGATGCGAAGGGCCCTTGGATTTTGGGGTGATTGGGTCGTTGGCTGGATCTGTGAGAGTTTACAGCCGCTTTTGCTATGGCACAGGTGTTGAGAGTTTGCTAATAGGGAAGCGGCCCTGGTCGCCGCCTCTCCCATCGGCCCCTTGAGCCGCAGGCTCTGGCGCGGACCTTGAGTTATTGCCGGCCTGTGCAGCCTCGGTCTGAGTGTCGGCTCCCGCCACACTCCGCCACCAACACAGCCTCAGAGAACTAGGCTAGCCCCGCGGGGAAGGCAGGGGCGCCTGGGGGTGGAGCCACCACTTCCTGGCCTGGGACACGGGGATCCGCACAGCGAGCAGGCCCAGGGCCGCACACAGCCCTTGGATGACGGGCGGGCTCTGGAGCCCGAGGCCACCGTACCAGCAAGAAATACGGGAGCCAATAAATCTTAAATCTAATATCAACAAACAGGGCCTGGGTTTTTCCTAGGCGCCACTGGGGCAACACGGCCCATACCGTAAAAAACAGAGATCCCCATATGGGTTCCCCAATGGCCACGTCATCTTAGGACTCCAGGCTGGAAACAGGAAAACGGTTTTCTCATATTTTTAAAACAATAATCTCATCTGTGCTGGCAGATTTAAAATGGTTTAATTCTAAGGCCTACTATAATGACACAGACAAACAAGATTGCTCTTTAGAACAGAGACCTATAGGTCTCTAAGTTCAAGACCAGCCTACTTCCAGTACTGACTGTGCTAAATTTTTACACTGAGTTTTTTAATACTCTTAAATGTTATTTTGGGAGAAGAGTTTGTTTGTTTTTTTCTAGAAATGCTACTATTCATGCTGTGGATTCATCTGTCCAGAGGCCTGAGGACAAAGCCTCTGCTATGGAGCTGTCTGGCCTGATTGCTGCGGAGCTGGCGGGTTCCTGAGGGATGGTCCAGCTCCTGCCCTTGGTCTGTCAGTTATTGCTGTGTTGTTGTTGTACATTGCAATGTTGTTGTTGCTGTGCCATTGCTATGCTGCTGGATTTCCCCTTGTTTTGTCAGTTATTGCTTGCTATCAGTTTCCCTTATCCTGTCAGTTATTTCTGCTAAACACTGTGGGTATCTTCAAGACAGGTTACAAAATACCATGGTTATTCAAATTAAAAATTGGATAAATATCTATTTAAACAAAAAGGGGGGGAATAATAAAGGAACTGCCCCCGATGCCAAGAATGGCCATCGCCATGGCTCTGTTCACCATAAATTTTTTAAAATTTGGATGATAATGGCCAAAATGCTGCAACACGACATTGTTCGGATCCGCAGCGGCCCAAAGATTTGGTTAAGTGGAAAGATGTGCTTTCTAATGAATGGAA
Source organism: Myodes glareolus (assembly GCF_982192425.1). Lineage (NCBI taxonomy): Eukaryota > Metazoa > Chordata > Mammalia > Rodentia > Cricetidae > Myodes > Myodes glareolus. Next base: position 142,499,354 of record NC_142053.1, read on the forward strand.
AGGCCCGGATCCCATCTTATTGAGATCCAGGGGAGCTGTTTGTGTCTTCCCACAGGATCAAGAAAGCCCATTCTGGCTGCCAGAGCGATTGACCCGAACAGTGAAGAGTGATCCACAACACACGGATTCGCCTGAGGACCTGGCTGCTGTTCCTCCTGCCATTTTGCGGATGGATGACAGAGTACCGATGGAGGACACTCTCAGCTTTCCCAAAGCTGTTACCAGTCAGCCATAGGATGGCGGTGTTTCCTCGACTTTTTACAACCAATATGACTCTGGGGCCCCTCATACCATCCTAGAGATGATTTATAAGCTTGGCCATAGGATTACAGTCCTGGGTCGTGTCTTTCTTCCCCTACTTCAAAGAATGGGTGGGGGTGGAAATGTTTTGGAACAGTCCTATGCTATGGATTAGTGTTTCTCCTCTGGATGGTCTGCTGACTCAAATCCCAAAGTCTTAGGGACAAAGTGGTTATTGCACAAGCGCTGGCTGCCCTGGAACAGGGGGCCTCTACTGATGTGTGGTTATCTATGTTAAAGCAGTAAGGTTTAAGCCTACCAGCTCCTGCACCCCTAGGACTGTGGTCCATTGCACAGGGTGGAGTGCTTGGCTTAGCTAGCCCTGAAGGTTGTTGAGCTGAAGAGCATCGCACAGAGAATGGCCCTCTCTGAGAGATAAGTCGCTTTGCTTAAGGGTTTCCTGCCATATATTCCCTTTCCCAGAAAATTGGCAAAGGGCAGGCCGGATAGGTTCCAGGTGTCATGAGCCTAGGGACAGATTCCGTGTAAGCCCATTTTTATGTTTTCATTTTGGGAAGTGCGACCTCTATCTTTACCTTCCTAGGGAGTTGCCTTTCTGCAAAGAAGTAAAATTAGGGGGAGATGTAGAAGGCCGCAGCCACATTCTCCATTATCAAGATGGCGCTGACATCCGGCTTCACCACCAGGTGAACGCACATGTGCTCGGTAATTTCCCACTGAGTCCCCGCCTACTCCCGAGGCATTCACCTGGGATTATGGACAATGGACCAATCCAAGAGTGACACGTCCGAAGCAGGGTCTGTTTCCTTTATAAGGGATGGGTTCCATCTTATCTGGGTCCCCGGCCATGTTGGCTTATGCTCTAGCTCCCAAGAGGATTAAAGCCATTTCTGCAGAAGGATCCTAGTGTTCCGCGTGGTTCTTGCTGGCGAGACGGTAGCGCGGGACACCTTGGAGTCATCCATGCTCCTGTAATTAAGTCCTCTCACATTCTACTATGCCCTCTCACATTCTACTATGGGTAATATCAATAAATTCATTAGTTCAACAAGCTAGACTGGGGTATAACCATGGTTTTGGTCTGTTGGGAGAGACCAGAGGGTGACCTGTCTGAAGCAAATTGACATTTATTCATGTTTATTCATGTATCCTCAGGAAAGTCATGCAATACTGTGGAAGGTTGGTTATATGTATGGCTCTTTGGTACAACTGGGAATTCTATCAGTTTAGTGAGCTCACAATTTCATTCCATTGTGGACAGTTTTGCTTTATTCTTTTTCATGATTGATAAATGTATTGTTGGTCCCTAGGTGTTGTGTATGGAATTGTATCTCTTCCAAAGATAAGATTAAATTGTATCCTATGGTACCTTAGAGTGTGACCATATTCAGAAAGAGGGCCTTTGAAGATGTGATTATGACATAAGTTAAAACGAGGTCACAAAGGTATAAAATTGCCCTTTAATTCAATTTTATTGCTGTTTCTCACAAGAAGAGATGACAGAGTGAAGTTTCCCATGTCCAGTCAGAAGGACGCTAGAGATTGGGGTTACACTGCCACAAGTCAAGATAATCAGAAATCAGAAATAAGAATTGACTCTCCTCTTTTAGGGCCTTTACGGTGACACAACTCGGATAACACCTTGATTTGGGACTTCCAGTCTCCAGAATTGTAAAACAATACATTTCACCTAGTTTTAGCCACACAATCTAAGATTCTTTGTAGCACTTAGGAACCTGAACATCAGGGAATCATCACCAACTCTTGGTGATACCTGTCCATCATCTTCTATATCCAGCTTTCAGTAAATGTTCAAGGGTAGCATGTTTAATAATGACAGGCAAACTCCTGGGAGAATAGCCAGTTAGTTAACTACTTCTAGACATGACTGTGAACCCACAGCACCAACATAAGAAATGATGTGGCATACCTGCACCTAGAATACCAGGACTGGGGAAGCAGTTATAAGGATTCTTGGGACTTATTGGCCAGCTAGTCTCTCTGAGTTGGTAAGGTCTAGGCTCCCTGAAAAAACCTTTTCCCCCCAAAATAAAAGCAGTTAAAGAGATGGTTCAGTGGTTATGAGCATCCCAACACTCATGTAATAAACCTGAAATTCCTGCAAATCCTGTGACTTTAGCTTCAAGGAGGCTTGCTGGCTTCTAGCCTAGTCAAAATGAGAGTCCCAGGTTCAGGGAAAGACCCTGCATAAATAATAATCAACAAAGAGTGACAGAGGAGGACACCTGTTCATGAGCACACAGATTTGCATGCATGTGTACACATATACCTAGGTAGACAAATAAACATATGGATGATTGAATAAATGAATGAATGGATATTTTAAAACAAAAAGTAGAGAGCATTAGAGGAAGATAGTGGATGGTGACCTTGGCCTTCAAGTGCAGACACATGCATGTACACACACCAAACATACGTATACACCACATACATACACAAACAATGAGAAGCAAAGTCAATTTTGTTCATAAAGAACAACAGCAGGTAAAATCATCCAGAAGTTAGAAAAAATCTTAAGAATTTATCTAATCTAATGACACCTCCAAAATAGAACTCTGCTAGAAATTTAGAATCACAGACTCTTAGCAGGTTTAAAGAATTTTAAAGATTTTTCTTTTCTTTAAAAACACATGGCAGGAGTTATGACTCTAAAAAACGTAAGATGGGGCTCTTTCCCCAGATTGTGCAACACCAAAAGTACACCCCACTTTGATAGTTTGATGGGTAATTGGCCCCCATAAGCTCATAGGGAGTGGTACTATAAGGAGGTGTGGCTTTGTTTGAGTAGGTATGGCCTTATTGGAGGAAGTATGTCACTGTGGAGTGGGCTTTGAGGTCTCAAGCCATTTCTTTTTGCCTTCAGGTCAAGATGTAGGACTCTCAGCTCCTTCTCCAGTACCACGTCTGCCTGCATGCCACCGTGTTGCGCCATGATGATAACGGACTAAACCTCTGAAAATGTAAGCCACCCCAATGAAATATTTTCCCTTTATTAGACGTTTCATGGTCACAATGTCTCTTCCAGCAACAGAAACCCTAAGATACCTCACTGATTTAACTCCACTTCTAGTTATTGGGTTGTGATAGCGTCTTACCTAGGAAACGAAAGATATAATGATGAACTGAGGACTGTTCAAGTTGGGAATTGATGTTAGTTCAGTCTGGAAAGCCTTCCAGATTCATTTGTATTTTAATTTGGCAGTAGTGAAGACCAAAAACTACTCAATACTTAAGAAAAAGACTCAGTATATAGTGTTTCCTCCATTAATATGTACCAGATTAGCTGAGAAGAGAACACAGAACTAACAAGAACTAGACTGAAGGATGGGGTAAGCAATTCCTTAGTCTGTTCATGCTGCAACAACAAAATAACTGATACTGGGTCCATTATAAGAAACTGAATTTATTTTCTTAGTTCAAGAAACTAAGAAGCTCGAAATCAAAGTACTGAAAAATTAGGTATCTAACGAGGGCCTATTCCTCATACAAAACCTTGTGTGGCTTTCCATGATGAAAGGCAGAAAGGGGAAAGAACCTAAACAGTTCTTCCCAGGTCCCTTTCCTTTCTTATTTCCATTTGAGACAGGACCTCTAGTTCAGGCTGGCCTTAAACTCCCTACCAAGCAGAGGATGACTTTGAACTTCTGATCCTGATGGCTACACCTCCCAAGTGCTGGAATTGCAAATGTGCATGTCACTTCTGCTTTTCTGTGGTGCTGGAAATCAGGCATCACACATACCAGTTACTCTATCAACTGAGCAACAAAACCAACCCTTTTATAGGACACTATTCCATTCATGAGAGCAGAGCTCTTTTGGCTTAATCATCTCCTAACGTTAATACTAATGCTTTGAGGGTTAGGGATCAATAGGAATTTTGGAGATGACAGCACCATTTTCACCATAGAGAATGCATGGAAGGCAGACAAAGCAATAAAAGAAAAGAAAAATCTAAAACAAACTTGTCCTAGAGCTAATTTAAAAGAAGCTCCAGAAAGATGAAGTTCTATCCAATTTTGGTGGAAATTTGGGACTGTAACATGGAAGCAAGAGGTCTCTTAGGAGCCTCATTCTTTCTACTCCTCCCAGTCTAGTTAGCATTTTTGGACACGATAGATCAGCAAAGGGTCTTTCACTCTCTCTTAGAATCTCCACCAACTCTGGACCCCTCTTAAGCCATCCTCCTAAAATTTCTCAGTTAGATAACAGTATGGAGTATGCTAAAGCTACTTGAAACACACTTTCCAGTGCTGACTCTCACCTCTTAACTCCAATCACATGCAGTGCCTATGTCCTATGCCCTTCCTTAATAGAAAATGCCATTGTTAGCAAGAACTCATTTTGAAATGTATGCCTAGGATAGACCCCAGTATAAACCAAAAAGCAGTATCTGAAACGCAACCCTTTGTATTATACCCAGAAAAGAGAACTGAATGCTTTTACAAGGAGTCTGCACTACTTGAAGATGAATAGTGTGACTTTTCAGACAGAAGTGCCAAGAGAATTAGAAAGTGTCAATTCTCTGAAGAAAGAGAAGCTGGAAATAATTCTCTAATGCCTATTGTTCAGTCTTAATTCCTAAACCCTTAAAAACTTTTGAAATCTTTCAAACAGTCAGAAGCCATTTGGAACTTGATCAAATTTACTCTCACAAAAATGTACAAAAGTATTCCAGCTATCGCCCACAAACTGAATCAAAGTGTTACAGTAAAATGAAAATGAATTTGATATTAGCTTGTTTTTCTCAAAATCATCCCTGTGGGGGGAAAATGTTAAAAATTCAAAACTTGGTTGTCTGCTCATGATGTTATAGGTTGTATTGTTTGGGTTTGTTTGTTTGTTTGTTTGTTTGTCAGAGACTGTGTTTTGTCGTGCAGACCAGCATCAAACTCGATTTGTAGCTAAGGATGACCTTGAATCTCTAATCTTCCTGATTCCACCTCCCAAGGGTGTCACTCCCAGGCATGCATCACTGTGTATGGATGTGCTGAGTGGTTTTTTTTAGTGGTACTTAAGAGTCCTTCTTTACCATGCATAAGAATTCCACCAACCATTAAACCAACCAATCAGAATATTAGTAAGGAAGCTGACTCCATCTATGAAGATGTTGTCTAGCAATTGGGTCCCAGTCTTCCCTAGCCTTAGGGTAGTGATAGCCAATATCAGACAAAAATTCTCCATCACTCAAGCTCAGCAATTATTTAGATATTGTTGATCTGGAACCTCAAACCCTACCCTTTTCCATTGTTCTGATAAAACACCATGGCCAAGGCAACTTAAAGAAGAGTTTATTTAGGTTTACTATTCAAGAGGGATAAGATTCCATCAAAGCAGGGAAGCATTTCTTGGTAGCATAGGTCTCCATCAAATACCCTTTATCTTATGCTTTTTAGAATCCATCTTTCCCCAGCAAATAATAATTTGCTGAGAACAGAAATTTTTGCTTATTTTGTTTACAATTATACCTGGCACCTAGAATTCTAGATGATTTATAAATATTTGATGAAATACTGGTTGGTACGAAGTCAATTTTTATTACATTTATTTATTTTGTGCTTGTATATATGTGGGTGTATACATGTGCAGTTAAGTGGGAATTTAAGGGAGTCAGTTCTCTCCATCTACAGTATGGGTTTCAGCGATGAAATCTAGACTATCAGGGTAGGTGGCAACAACTTTTACCCATTGAACTAGTTCACCAAACCTAATACAAATACAGTAAGTTCATATGTTACACTGAACAGGACCAAAGAATGTTCAGATTTCACTCACTTGTTAATAGCAAAGCCAATTAATTTTCTGACTAATTTTATCTTATTGAAGCAAAGACTTGATAATAATGAAGAGTAAAAGTTCATGATGAATACTTTGTGCTCTCTCTCTTCACATGTACATTTCTTCTTCACTTATATATGCATGTGTGTGTGTGTGTGTGTGTGTGTGAGAGAGAGAGAGAGAGAGAGAGAGAGAGAGAGAGAGTCTCATGTAGCCTAGACTAGCTTCAAGCTCACTATATTGCTGATAGACTTGAACTTCTGATCCTTCTGCTTCTATCTCTTCATACTTGGATTACAGGCAATTTGGCAAGCACACCCAGCTCTTATTGTGAATATGTTAATGTGGATCTACCTGATAATGCCTGAATGATAAATGGTGGCCACCTAAGACCTTTTTTTTGCACAACCTGGGTTCTTTTCCCAGTTTTGTGCAGTAATTCAGGTGATTCAAAGACAAAGATGGGGAATGGGAGTCTTTGACTGGTTGTACGCAGAAGTCAACTGAAACGTCCCAGAGGAGAGGAAAAACAAAGAGAATGATCTAAGCATTGAGTAATCAACTAGGAAAACTCCCTCACCTCTGTAGGAGACCAGTGTGACCAGTCTCCTAGGCCTACTTACTGCAGAACCCCAGGGAAGAAAAAAGCAGTGCACACTTCCTTCTCTAACCTGAGATCTATGTTGCAGATGTCGTGGTAGGCACCTTCTTCATTAAGGTTCCCACTACTTGGGCCCTTGGCAAGTCTCTATTGAGATGGCAGGTATGCAGGGCAAGAGGATCCACTAAGGAAAGTAGAGTCCAACATCATTGAAAATAGGAATCTGCTAGATTTCAGAAATTCCAGGTTCTCTCATGTGCAGACATCCTCTACTATTCACTGGTAGCATCATCCAAGGCTTCAATATTAGCACTTCAATTGTGCTTCTTATTCAAAAATCACCTGAGATGTTTTAAGGAACAAACACACTTAGGAGGGTCAAAAAAAGAAGACCGTTGAAGGTTTGAAGCTACATAGTTTTAGGCAAGCCTAGAATGAATTGCTAGGCCTGCAAAAAAGAAAAAAAAAGTCTTGGGAGTTCACGTTTGCAAACCCAGCACTTGGGAGGTGGAGACAGGAGGTCCTGGAGATCAAGGCTATATCTGGGCCACAAGGCTAGCTTTTCTCAGAGAGAAAAAATGAAAGAGAGGTGGGAGGAAGGGAGGAAGGGAGGGATGGAGGAAGTAAAGAAAACAATCCCCACTCAAACAAAACAAAATTACATAAAACATAGCAAAACAAATCAATAGAAGCCATAATACACAGACCTAGGGTTTCCCGCATAACTTTCAGTGACCAGTGCAGAATGGAAAGACAGGGTTGTTTGCTTTAAAAAATCACTCAGCCTTTCATGACACCAGAGTATTAAATCAAGTGTGTGGTATTAAATCAACTGCACAGACCTCTGACCCATGAAACCAGCCCCATGTACTCTCAAATTTCAGTTTTATTGAGCTTTGTATGATTCAGGTTAATTCACTAAATACTTTTCTGTATGAAGTTAGGCTTAAAAACTTTGACTTTAGCACAGATAAAAAATAAAATACAAAAGATTTTTAAAATTGCAGTTGACACCTGCATCCAAACTTACCTCTAATGCAATAACTTCAAACTCTCATTCTGAAGCATTTCCAGCCTCCCCAGGGTGAAATCATCATGACAACACTCTTTAGAAAATCTTTCGATCCACACTTAAGTTACAAAGTTTTGTCATGAATCACCTTTCAATTCCTTTTTTTAAAACAAAAATGTCATGAAATGGCATGTTTTCTCACATAGAAAACTGATACAATTTAAAGTGTTAATCACTCATCATTCACATGAAACTTTAAATAAAGCTAAACAGGATTACTGCTAAGTGGAAATTTATTATCACATCAATAGAATTCATGATGATACCTGAAAAATTAAACTACTGTCAACCAGCCTCTTCCTCCCTTCAGCAGTATAGAAAAAGAAGCAAGTCTACTGTTCTGACAATTTCAACCTCAAGACAGGTTCAACCCCCAAAGCAGTCTCACTGCTGACTATTTCTACAGAGTCTGTACACCCTCTGCTATCCTTAGATCTTCCTCGGAAGTAGATCTTGAAGAGATAGTCCCTACTACCCTGAGTTATAATGGCCATGGTTCTATCTAGAGGATAACTAAAGATCCCTTCCCCTCACTTCTTCTTTTTCTCCTGGTGGAGATTCATTTTCTTCCCAGAGAAGGATTCATGTTCCCAGGTTTAGTTCTGGAAGCCAGTAGGTGCTACTTCTAGTTTGCTACCTGTCTATATTCACAACTAGTGGGTTCTGCTTGACCTTGATTTTTCATGAGATGATCTGATCAGTTGTTTATGGTGTATTCTTTCAGATAGAAAAGGTGAAATATCCAAGATATCCTGAAAATCCATTATCTTGGAATCATTACTCATCTTTGATAGTGGATGTCACTCACAGTCACATCCAGAACCTGAAATCAGGTACTTATAGAAAGCATTACAGGTTTCCTTTTCCCTGGAATTTTAGTGTATTTCCAGTAAGGACTGTGTGGAGGCAGCTGCTGGTGCTCTTTTCAGATCACCTAGCTCAGTGTTTCTCAACCTTCCTAATGCTGCAACCCTTTAATACAGTTCTTCATGTTGTGGAACCCCAAACCATAAAATTATTTTCATTGCTACTTCATAGCTATAAATTTATTACTATTATGAATTATAATGTAAATAACTGATATGCAGGGTATCTGATTTATGACCCCTATAAAAGGGTCACTTGACTCCCCAAAAGGGGTTGTGACCCACAGGTTGAAAATCACTGCTCTAGGCTCTCTTTCATGTGTTCTGTGCACCTGTACTTTGCTCCAAACACCTCATACCTGCAGCTGTCCTTGGAAAGCTACTGTTGGGCTACTGTAATATTTCCTTTCAGTGGCCCTGTGAAAATCTTGGTGAGTGTATACTCACACCCATACCCCTTCCCCCACTGGAATTATGAAAACTCCCAAGCCTTAACCAGAGAAACAAACTCAGGTACAATTAACACTTCTAATCTAATTGTATGCTATGGTTTCACTTTGAAATATTCCCTACATGCTCATGTGTGAATGCTTCTTCCCTAGACGATGGGAAAATTTGGGGGAGCTGTGGCACCTTTAGGAGGTAAATGTAAGTAGTAAACCACTAGGGGATGACCAACCCTTGAAGTCTTTGTTTTCTAGTAAAGCACAATGTGAGGAGCCTCAGGCACCCACTGTCATATCCTGCTCTACCTAAATTTCTTGCTATGACAGACCGAAGTCCTTCTGAAAATATGTCAGAGTAAACTGTTCATTCCCCGCAGTATTCTTGTCAGCTATTTCATCACAGCAACTAGTGCCAGAAGCAAAGACCTGTATTTTCAGACCTGTATTTTGTTTATAGCCATCTTAAGTTCACAAGTTAAGTAAGATATTCACCTTTGCAGGGCAAGTTCCAGATCTATGAAATTAACCCAGTATCTTGTCTCCCCGCAAGACCTGCAGGCCCCAGACTTCAGAAGCAATTAGCATTTCCTTTGTTAGTTATTATCTCTTTCTCTCAACCAGAGAAGTCCCCAGACCTGAATTCCAGCAGACCTGATACCCTCCCCTTCTCCCTGTCTGTTTGCTATATAACAGCTTCTGAGGAATAATAAAGTGGCGGCTTGATCAGAAAGCCAGACTTGCTGCCATTTCTCGTATCTTTTGCCTCTCCATTCCTCTTCCTCCTCTAGGTTTATTAGGGACTCTCATTCGTGTCCTGCCGGCCAGAACAAACTAGGAAGCCAGTGCACCAAGGAATGAGCTAAGGATTGGGAAATCACCTGAACTCACCACTCTTGGATTCTTCCCCTTTCTTTGTTCTGTTTCCTGTTTCCACCTTGCTGGTTTCTTCTGCAAACATGCCTTCCCAATTAGCTTGTACCCAACTTAGTCTTCCTCCTAGCCTATGCTCTGAAGAACCTGACTGAAGCAGGTTTGATTCAGGAAAGAGTTATATGATGATGGTAAAATATACCCAGCTTTCCAAAGTCATAGAATGATAATAGACCCAGTAGTGATTCCCTCTTCATGTTGTTAGTAATGGAGATCGCTGTACCCATGCAAATCAGCACTAGGACAATTCCTTCATGGTTGTAGTGCTTTGAATAAGAATGACCCCCATAGGCTCATAGATTTGAATGTTTGGTCATTGGGGAGTGGTGCTACTTGACAGGGGTTGAAGAAATGTGTCATTAGGGATGGACTTTAGGGTTTCAAATGTTTAAGTCAGGCCCAGGTCTCTCCTGCTACCTGTCAATCCAAATGTAGAATTCTCAGCTACCTCTCCAGAACCATGTCTGCCTGCTTGCCACCGTGCTTGCCACCACGGCAATAACGGACTAAGCTTCTGAAACTGTAAGCTCAGTTAAATGTATTCTTTTATGAGACTTGCTATGGTCATGGTGTCTCTTCACAGAAATAGAACATTGGCTAAGACAGTGGTCTTGATAGAGTTTTGTGTGCTCAGTAGCTATTGCCATCTTGGCAGATTATAAACCACTAAAGGCAGGCACAAAATATTTTTTCTGAATCACAAGCCTTATACAATAAGATGACTTATAGCACAGAACACAGTTTACATACTATGCAATAATATCTGAGAAATGTTTAGAATTTTTACCAACTCTAGAAAATATTCTGCTCACTAACTATTATTTGGGGTTTTAAGAAGAGGAAGAAGACAACACAAGTGAAAGGAATTCTGAAGAAAATTTATTTAACAAGTGAATAGTTATCAAGATGGAGGTGGTGAAATGAGGACCAACAATGAAGGTAAGCAGTTTGGAACTCTTACTTGTGAGAAGCTGATAGTATTCTTAGATCTAAGTGGAGAAGAAAAGAGAACCCACGGGAACTCAGAACCTAGAAAGTTCCACTAGACAAGAGCATAAGACTCCTGTAGAATAAAATCACTGCCAGTACAGTGGAAGTCCAGACAAATAAATTCTATGATGCTTTTCTCTTTTCCTGCTCTCAGATCTCTTCCTGGTGACTTGCCTTATCCAAAGAAGACACATGGCAAGGAGACCTTAATGTTGCAATCTAAAGTAATCCAAATCAAATTGGGAAAGGCTACAGAATGATCTGGAAGAACAAGTGGAAAATAACCTTAACACTAAACAATAACTCAAACCCTACACCATGTATGGCACTTGATTCCAGTATTACGCAACCATAGATAATGATAATTCTTGTTCTAGGAATTTGCCACAGAATATTCCATATTTACACTTTCACATCTACTTCTGTTCCTATCTCTCTGTTTTCTGGTTCCTGAATGTGTACTTACTCTTGCATTCTAGATTTGACATTGTTCAAGAATCCCTTCCCCATGTTTATCCCTTCTTTATAAGATCCCTATGACAAATCAAAATACGATCTCACCAAATTCACTCTGAGGAATCTGTAAATTTATTGGGCTTACTTAAAGATCACGGCTAAAGGTTTGCCTATAGCTGCTGCATAGGAAAGTTTTTACCTTTGAAAGATGGCCTTCCTGATAGCCACATAGATGGAGATCCTCCTCCAGTTACCTTTCCATGGTCTGTATACGCCAGCACATCCTAAGAGCACTGCCCATATACAATTAGAACACAGTTACACACAAATGACTAGGAGATGCAGAAGAAATTAGATAGAAAACTAAGGTGAGGGTCCAAAGCACCTCTCCAGACTCACCTTCTGTGAAAATATCAGCAGGCGGGTGTGGGCTCTGCGGGCCGGGGCAGGCGGTGAGTGCAAAGGGACGGGAGTCCCTTTGTTCTGATAGCCGGCCTGCAGCTAGCTAAGACCGCAGGCAGGGAGTCTTCTGACCAGCAAGGGGCTCTGATCCTGTGGAGGGGTAAGTGTGTTGACCGCCATACAAGTCCGGTTAGGGAACACATAATATTCCCGCCATCCTTATCTCCCTGGCTACTCCAAAGGGGCAGCTTCCCCCAGCTAATCCCTCTCTCCTGCTACGCCATCCCAGCTTTCGGCCTCGAACCCCTCCCCTCCTCTCTCCCTTCTTCGGGGATTAAATTCCTCCATCTCAACCGGGGTGGGCTCCGTGGGCCTGGGCAGGTGGTGAGTGCAAAGGGACAGGAGTCCCTTTGTTCTAATAGCCTGCCTGCAGCAAGCTAAGACTGCAGGCAAAGTGATTCCTGAATAGCAAGGGGCACTAATCTAGTAGAAGAAGACCCAGCGGAGGGAAGAGCCATTGGAGAGCATCTGAAGGAAGAGATGGGCAGGCACCAAGGCAAGAATTCCTTCAACAATCTGAAAAACAACATGAAAACACCAGATCCCAGTGATCTTACGACAGAAGGACTTGAAAGCCCTATTCCGGAAGAAGCGGAAAACAGTGTCATTATGAAAGCAATAGAGTATCTTAAACAGGGTATGAATAACTCACTTAAAGAAATAGAAGAGAAATGTAACAAAAAGTTTGAAGAAATGAGTAAATTCGTAAATGATACCCTGGGAAACCAAGAAAAAGCAATCAAACAGGTAATGGAATCAATTCAAGAATTGAAAACTGAAATGGAGGCAGTGAAGAAAACACAAACCAAGGGCTGGCTGGATATGGAAAATCTAGGTAAACGAACGGAGACTACAGAATCAAGCTTAACCAATAGAATACAAGAGATAGAAGAAAGAATCTCAGATTATGAAGACACCATAGAGAAAATAAACGCCCTGACCAAAGAAAACAGCAAATCCAACAAATTCTCATCGCAAAACGTTCAGGAAATATGGGACATAATAAAAAAACCAAATCTAAGAATAATAGGAGTAGAAGAAGGAGAAGAATTGCAGATCAAAGGTCCAGAAGATATATTCAACAAAATTATAGAAGAAAACTTTCCCATCCTAAAGAGGGATATTCTTATGAAGGTGCAAGAAGCATACAGAACACCGAATAGACTGGATCAGAAAAAAACATCCCCTCGCCATATAATAATCAAAACACAAAGCAGTCAGATTAAAGAAAGGATATTAAGAGCTGCAAAGGAAAAAGGTCAAGTAACCTATAAAGGTAAACCTATCAGACTTACACCAGACTTCTCTATAGAAACCATGAAAGCCAGAAGGTCCTGGATAGAGGTACTGCAGAAATTAAGGGACCATGGATGCAAGCCCAGACTACTTTACCCAGCCAAGCTTTCGTTCACTATCAACAGAGAAAACAAAATATTCCAGGATAAAAACAATTTTAAACAATACGTAACTACTAATCCAGCCTTACAGAGAATACTAGAAGGAAAATTACATCCCAAGGAATCCAACATTCCCAACACTGCCTACAATAATTCAGACATCTAGCGACCCTTCACTAGCACAATTCAAAGAAGGAAAACACATACACTCTATTACTCCCCAAAAAATGACTGGAGTCAACAACCAATGGTCATTAATATCTCTTAATATCAATGGACTCAATTCACCTATAAAGAGGCACAGACTTAGAGATTGGATACGAAAACAGGATCCAACATTCTGCTGTTTACAAGAAACACACCTCAACCACAAAGACAGACACCTACTCAGAGTAAAGGGTTGGGAAAAGGTTTTCCAAACAAATGGACCTAAGAAACAAGCGGGTGTGGCCATTCTAATATCTAACAAAATCGACTTCAAACTAAAATCAATCAGAAGAGATGGAGATGGACATTTCATACTCATAACAGGAACAACTCATCAGGAAGAAGTCTCAATCCTGAATATCTATGCCCCTAATGTAAAGGCACCCACATATGTAAAAGAAACTCTTCTAGAACTCAAGGCAGTCATCAAACCACACACGCTAATAGTAGGTGACTTCAACACTCCTCTCTCACCAATGGACAGGTCAATCAGACAGAAACCAAACAGAGAATTAAGAGATTTATTGGAGGTATTGAATCAAAAGGACTTAACAGACATCTATAGAACACTCCACCCAAAGAGGAAAGAATATACCTTCTTCTCTGCAGTTCATGGAACCTTCTCGAAGATTGACCACATACTCGGTAACAAAGCAAACTCCCACAGATACAAAAAAATATTACTAACCACCTGTGTCTTGTCAGATCACCATGGATTAAAATTAGAATTCAACAACAATGCTACCCCCAGGAAGTTAACAAACTCATGGAAGTTGAACAGTCAACTACTATATCACCCCTGGGTAAAGGACGAAATTAAGAAAGAAATTAAAGTCTTCCTTAAATTTAATGAAAATAAAGACACAACATACTCAAACCTATGGGACACTATGAAAGCAGTGCTAAGAGGAAAGTTCATAGCAATAGGTGCCCAACTAAAGAAAACGGAGAAAGCACACATTGCAGACCTAACAGCACACTTGAAAGCTCTAGAAAAAAAAGAAGCTGATTCACCCAGGAGGAGTAGAAGTCTGGAAATAATCAAACTGAGGGCTGAAATCAACAAAATAGAAACACAGAAAACAATCCAAAGAATCAATGAATCAAAAAGCTGGTTCTTGGAGAAAATCAACAAGATTGACAAACCCCTATCCAAACTAATCAAACGGCAGAGAGAGCACATGCAAATTAATAGGATCAGAAATGAAAAGGGGGATATAACCACAGACACAGAGGAAATTCAGAGAATCATTAGATCTTACTACAAAAGTTTATATGCCACAAAGTTGGAAAATGTAAAAGAAATGGACATTTTTTTAGATAAGTACCATATACCAAAGTTTAACCAAGAACAGGTGAACAATCTAAATAGACCTGTTAGTCGTGAAGAATTAGAAGCTGTTATCAGAAATCTCCCTGCCAAAAAATGTCCAGGACCAGATGGTTTCAATGCAGAATTCTACCAGAACTTCCAGGAAGAGCTAATTCCTATACTCCTTAATGTATTCCATAATATAGAAGCAGAAGAGTCATTGCCAAACTCCTTTGATGAAGCTACAGTTACCTTAATACAAAAACCACATAGAGACACAACCAAGAAAGAGAATTACAGGCCAATCTCACTCATGAACATCGACGCGAAAATTCTCAATAAAATCCTGGCAAACCGAATCCAGGAACACATTAGAAAAATTATCCATTATGATCAAGTAGGCTTCATCCAAGAGATGCAGGGCTGGTTCAACATACGCAAATCTATCAATGTAATCCATCATATAAATAAACTGAAAGGAAAAAACCATATGATCATTTCATTGGATGCTGAAAAAGCATTTGACAAAATTCAACACCCATTTATGATAAAGGTGTTGGAGAGACTGGGGATACAAGGATCATACCTAAATATAATAAAAGCAATATACAGCAAGCCGACAGCTACCATCAAATTGAATGGAGAGAAACTCAAAGCCTTTCCACTAAAATCAGGAACACGACAAGGCTGTCCACTCTCTCCATACCTCTTCAATATAGTGCTTGAAGTTCTAGCAATAGCAAGAAGACAACATAAGGGGATCAAGGGGATTCGAATTGGAAAGGATGAAGTTAAACTTTCGTTATTTGCTGACGATATGATAGTGTACATAAGTGACCCCAAAAACTCTACCAAAGAACTCCTACAGCTGATAAACACCTTTAATAACGTGGCAGGATACAAGATCAACTCCAAAAAAATCAGTGGCCCTCCTATACACAAAGCATAAAGAAGCTGAGAGGGAAATCAGAGAAAAATCACCTTTCACGATAGCCACAAATAGCATAAAATATCTTGGGGTTACTCTAACCAAGGATGTGAAAGACCTATTTGACAAGAACTTTAAGTCTTTGAAGAAAGAAATTGGGGAGGATACCAGAAAATGGAAAGATCTCCCTTGTTCTTGGATTGGAAGGATCAACATAGTAAAAATGGCAATTCTACCAAAAGCAATCTATAGATTCAATGCAATTCCCATCAAAATCCCATCAAACTTCTTCACAGACCTTGAGAAAACAATAATCAAGTTTATATGGCAAAACAAAAAACCCAGGATAGCCAAAACAATCTTATACAATAAAAGAACTTCAGGAGGCATTACCATCCCTGACTTCAAACTCTATTACAGAGCTACAGTATTGAAAGCAGCTTGGTATTGGCGTAAGAACAGAGAAATCGACCTTTGGAATCGAATAGAAGACCTGGATATTAACCCACAAACCTATGAGCACCTAATTTTTGACAAGGGAGCTAAAGGTATACAATGGAAGAAGGAAAGCATCTTTAACAAATGGTGCTGGCATAACTGGATGTCAACCTGTAGAAGGATGAAAGTAAATCCATACCTATCACCATGCACAAAACTCAGGTCCAAATGGATTAAAGACATCAACATTAATCCGTCCACTTTGAACCTGATAGAAGAGAAAGTGGGAAGTAGTCTACAAGATATAGGCACAAGAGGCCTCTTCCTAAGCAGGACCCCAGCAGCACAGACAATAAGAGAAACAATGAATAAATGGGATCTACTGAAACTGAGAAGCTTCTGTAAGGCAAAGGACACTGTCAGTAAGACAAAAAGGCTGCCTTCTGACTGGGAGAAGATCTTCACCAACCCCTCATCAGACAAAGGTCTGATCTCCAAAATATACAAAGAACTCAAGAAACTAGGCACTAAAACTCTAATTAACCCAATTAAAAAATGGGGTACTGAACTGAACAGAGAATTCACAACAGATGAACTTTGAATGGCCAGAAGACACTTAAGGTCATGCTCAACCTCCTTAGCAATCAGGGAAATGCAAATCAAAACCACTTTGAGATACCATCTTATACCTGTCAGAATAGCTAAAACACCAATGATAGCCTATGCTGGAGAGGATGTGGGGTGAGGGGAACACTCATCCATTGTTTGTGGGAATGCAAACTCGTGCAGCCACTGTGGAAATCAGTGTGGCGGTTTCTCAGGAAACTGGGAGTCAACCTCCCTCAGGACCCAGCAATTCCACTCTTGGGAATATACCCTAGAGATTCCCTAGCATACTACAAAAGCATTTGTTCAACTATGTTCATAGCAGCACTATTTGTAATAGCCAGAACCTGGAAACAGCCTAGGTGCCCCTCAATAGAAGAATGGTTAAAAAAGGTGTGTAACATATATACATTAGAGTTTTACTCAGCGGTGAAAAATAATGACATCTTGAATTTTGCATGCAAATGGATGGACATAGAAAACGCTTTACTGAGTGAGGTAAGCCAGACCCAAAAAGAGGAACACGGTATGTATTCACTCATAAGTGGATTCTAACCATAATTTAAAGGTCTTTGAGCCTATTATTCGTGATCCTAGAGAAGCTAAATAAGAAGACGAACCTGATGAAGATTATTTAGCTATCTGCCAGGAGGTAGGAAATAGTCAAGAGTCCCAGGTAATCTTGGGTGCATGGGGGGGGGTGGGAGGGTTGTTGGAAGGGGAGAGGGTTAGAGAGAAGGGAGTAGGGGAGGAATGGAGAAAGCTCGGTTGACCGGGATGGGGGAAAGGGAGGAAGGATGAATATGGGATCAGGGAAGAATATATTTCAACTAAGGGAGTCATTTTAGGGTTTATAGGAAACTTGATTATATATGGGATCCCAGGTCCAAGGAGAGATCCCCAGATTGTTCTCTGGACAGAGGAGTGGGTGCCTGAACCGGCCTTGGCCCATAACCATACTGATGAATATTTTGCTTATCACCATAGATCCTTCATCTGGCGATGGATGGCGATACAGATGGAGACCCACATTGGAGCACCGGACTGAGCCCCCCAAGGTCCAAATGAGGAGCAGAAGGACGAAGAAAATGACGAAGGACTGCGAGGGATGCTATTACCCACTGATACAAGGGGTCGGATCTAATGAGAGTTTACCAAGGGCAGTTGGACTGCGACTGAAGGAGCACGTGATCCAACCAGATTCTCTGAATGGGGCCGTATTCTCTGAATGTGGCTGGCCCGGAGTCTTTCTGAGAAGCCATTGACAATGACACTGGGACTAGTTTCATCTGCATATACTGGATTTTTGGGATCCAGTCTGTTTGGATACTCACCTTCCTGGACCTGGAGTGAGGGGGGACGAACTTGAACTTCCCACAGGACTGGAAACCCTGACTGCCCTTAGGGACAAAGAGGGAGGAAGGGGGGGGGAGTGGGAGGGTGTTGAGAAGAGGGGCGTAAATGGAAACTTTTATAATTTAATAAAATTACTTTAAAAAAAAAGAAAATATCAGCAGGCAACATGTTCACTCCTGATGGTCTCTTGCAAACAGGTACAGCCAACCTGATGTAGATGGAAGCCGTTTCTCTCATAGGCCCATTTTTGTATTTTCCCCAATTTCATGGACTTCAGCTATCCAGTAGAATCCTAGATTTCTATGAGAAACTCTTTTTTTGTATTTTCTGAAGTTTCTAGAAAAAAATTCTCATATTTGAATCAGCTTTGTGGTGCTGTAATCCCACCCATTCTGTGGCCAGTTGCCCAACGGCTGAATATTCAGTATTCAAAGAAATACAGCTTTTACGTTCATTAGTAGACCCGAAAAAGATGATGCCTTTGGTATGGGTATGAGCAAAAATTGAGAATGCTTAGCTTTTGAGAGAGTCATCTATTAGAAACAACTTGGCCTAAAATTTCTGTGTTTCTATTGGACATAGACTAATCAATAAAACCCCTTTTCTGTGTAGTCAGGAAATGGACCTAATTTTTCTAAAGGGCAAAATAATGTGAACACTCAAATTTCCATATTTTTACATGTATCCCTTAGGAAGTGGAATACCTAAGAACCCTCCTTTGTGTGGCATTGAGAAGTGGATTGTTAACTTTGTATACTGGCAAATAGAAAACAGAAATTCTCTGCAGGACACTTAACAGATGTCATATGAAAAAGGGAATGAAATCATGAAACTTGACTCAGCATAGGTTGAGACAGGAACTGGCTACTATCATCAGTCACTGGGCAAAAGGTAAAGACAGACAAAAATCAGAATAGAGGCAATGACTCTAGTCAGTCCTGGTCAAGGATTTTAGTGAGGTACTAGTGAAAGTCACATCAGAATCATACCATGACAAACTGAGATACTTACAGTCCTTAAAATAAATGAACTCATGTCTGCTAGAGAAGCAGGTTGACTGCCTGCAGACCCTCTCCTTCTATTGTGTTGCCCCAGACCCGATTCCCCAGCCTTGTCCTCAGCACTGCAATAGAACACCAGGTACAGCCTTTCCTCCCCTCTGTGCACATCTCCCGTGGATCCCACAGACAAGCAGGAGAGCATGGCAGATTCCTGCCGCCATACACAGAGATGTTTCCAGGTTGTGCAGTGCTCTGCATGGCAGATTTGGCTGTAACTCAGAAAGAAAGAGTTTATGTGCTGCTCACACGCTGAGTCTCAGAGATAAAATGCTGAGTGTGGCTTCTACCTGGTGGCCCCACAGATAACAGAAATGGTATGTTCACCATTTTGAAATTGGAGAGAGGTGGAGCCAAAATCCAGAGCAGCTGCAACCAAGCTGCTTAGCATTTTAAAATCTCTACAAGACAGTAGAGAATTAAAGACAATACAATAGGACAGATTCAGACATAAAAGTTCTCTAAATGGGTCATTGTGTTTGAAAAAGTCATAGGCTTGAGAAAGAAAAGATAAAGAGTATACAGAGTCATAACATAAAGTTAATGCTTTAAAAAAAAGGTAAAGTCTTTAAAGAGACACAGTAAAGTAATAGAGTAAAAATAAGCCATGTAAAAACGAAAAATTCAGAGTCTGCATTCTTTATATTATTGTGTTTTCTTTAAATTTTTTGACTGTAAAGGAACTAAATACAGAAAGACATTTCATTGTGTGGTCTACTAAGCTAATCCAACATGTATATCAAAAAGGTATCTTGACTTCAAAATTTGGGTCTAAGGATATGATGCTTTTAAAAAGAGATTTTTCTTTTGTTTTCACAGAGGATGAGACCCTGTGAATTGCTTCTAGACCAATATGGTATGATAGACCACGCCCTCCTAAAAGGTTGCCGTAAACACCCTCAAAAACTTACTTTGCTCAACTGCCAACTGAGATAAACCTAACATACATGATATACTATAATACCTAATTAACAACACCGCCATACAACAAAAAAACAGTTTTAAAGAAACTGTGCCCATATTCCCAAATATTGTTTATAAATGTTCTTTTACATTTAAAGGGGGATATGATAAAGATAATTTGCATTGGTATGGATTTTGCTTTAGTATTATAAATTTAAAATCAATTTTGTTATTTGTATATGTATTTCTGCTCTTGATTAAGGTATTGTGATTGTGTAGTTCATTTAAAAATGTAATGTATAATTAAAAATATAGGTTAATAGATAATCATCAATAATAGTCAAGCTTGTAGTCATGTTAGTTAGATTTTCTAGATATATAGGGACATATTTCAGTTAGATAGACATTCTTCATATCTTTCAAAGACTACAAAATATGACATTTTAAATGTTTTAATAACTTAGGGCTTTTCATGACAATGAGACACGTCTGCTCCTGACAGCACTAAGCTACTTCCTGGGAAAGATGGGCATCAAAGAGACTCCTTATGGAGTTTGCAAGCCATTTGGGCAAGAAACTGCTCTTGCCTGGACTATTGCATAAATTGGACACAAGGAACCTACAGAGAGAAGACTGCTAAACTTGCCTAAAGGTGAGATGGTCCTTCGGGGTTCCTGCTTCATAAAAGAGTCTGTAAAACATTCTACAGGACACAAAAAAAGTGACTAAACTGTCTTTGAAATTTCCTGCTTCATGAAAATGTCTGCTAAATACTATAGGCTAAAGATGGATGCCCCAAAGGTACAAAAGAACTTTGGGTGATTGTACAGGCAGCGAGATGTCTCTGTCATTTCTAAAATTTTAAAAGTTGCTTACTTCTCATTTACTTTGGTAATATTATATTCTTCTGGAGTCTTTGATAAAGTTAAGAAATAAATATATTTAGTTTTTCATTGTTATGATAAAAGATAAAATAGATATAAATAATATAACTGTAATACTTGCTTGATAACTGTTTTGCTATATGTAATTTCACTATGTTAAAGTAAAAGCCTTTCTTTTTTGTTTAAACAGAAAAAGATGAAATAGCGATGGACGTCCTTGTGTATTTGTACTGCTTTCATTGATTAATCAATAAAGAAACTGCTTGGCCTGATAGGGCAGAACTAAGATAGGCAGAGAAGACGGAACAGAATGCTGGGAAGAAGGAAAGTGTGGCAGACACCACGAATCTCTGGTCTGAGACAGACATAGGTTAGAATCTTGCCAGTAAGCCACAGTCACATGGTGATACACACATTTATGTAACATAAATAACAGAGATGGGTTTATCAAGATGTAAGAGTTAGCCAATAAGGGGCTAGAGCTAATGGGCCAGGCAGTAATTTAATTAATACAATTTCTGTGTGACTATTTCGGGGGTAAGCTAGCCAGGCAGGATGGAACAAAAGGATCAGCTCTCCTCTTACTACACTATCCACTCCTAAACTCCCTCTTCCAACTCTTGTCTGTATCCCATCCTCCAACTCCAGCATGCACCTTCTGCTAAACCACAGGCCAGGCCAGTCAGAAAACCAAGTAGGCTGCCCAAAGACCTTCTCTTCTCCCTGTTTCCCCAAACCCAGTCTCCCAGTCTCACCCCTAGCACTGCAATAGAAGACCATCTGCATCATTCCCTCACCTCTGCCAAATTTCAAGAGAGGTCTCCATCAAATCTCTCTCCTTAGAGCCCAGGGAATACAGAGGAAGAGAAGGCAGAAAGAGTTTAAGAGCCAGGAGAGATGGAGAATGTTAGGAATATTTCCTAACGTGCAAGCTCTCTGCCGATGCAAAATTCCAATCAAGCCAAATCACAACAAGCCAAATTTAAAGGATATCCAGGTTTTAATGGTCGGGTGGTCCCGAGGGAAGCCGGGAAACTGATAACAGGACCATGGGGGCGGGAATAGGGGGAAAGACCACAAAGGGACTCTCTCAGGAGCAGATTAATTAGACTGGGGGAGTGGTATCAAGGTTTGGCGGACTGCCTTGTCCCTCCTTGGGGAAGGGGTCAAGATTTGGCAGGCATAGAGATGGAGGTCAGAGATCGGGACTTACAGAGAACACCAGGAGAACAAGACCCTCTGAATCAACTAAGCAAGGTGCATCTGAGCTCACAGAGACTAAAGCAGGGTGTACATGGGTCTACATCAGGTCCTCTACATATATATTATAGCTATTAGCTTAGTGTCTTTATGGGACTCCTGACTGTGATAACAAGTGGGTCTCTGACTCTTGTTCATGCTCTTGGTACTCTTTTCCTCCCGTTGGGTTGCTTTGTCCAACTTCAGTATAATAGCTTTTGCTTCATTTTATATTTCATTTTGTCAAAAAAATAAACACACTATTGGAGAAAGTCCTTTTATATGCATCAAGTTTTACCATTTGTGACATACAAGTGTAAACAATGTTACTTCAATGGAAGGTCAGTGACTGATCATCACCAGTTATCCAGAAATCTCTTTTACTTATTTGTCAGCATTAACAAACACCATGCAATAATTACACTAGCTGAATGATTGTACACAGAAAGGAAACACTCTCTTAAGAAAACATGGCTTGGATTGCTATTTTCAGCATAAAAGCATCACCCGATCAGAAGTGGATTCATACCCGATGTTTTCAGTAGTTATGCAGAGATTTAACTCATTTAACACACATTATTTGAAATTTTACTCTGTGACAGGAATTGAGCTATAAAATATAATTGTCCTAGAAAATTGTTATGAAGAATTAAGAATTGAGATCAGGGATCTCTCACAAGCCTGGCAATTTGAATTTAAACTATGCTATACTAAAACCAAAATTAAACTGATAATCATGGAATGGGTAATAGCATGCGACTTTTAATAAGAATCATAGGAGCTGGAGACATGACTCAGTAATTTAGACTGCCTGGTGCTCTTGCAGAGAACCAGAGTTTGGTTCTCATGCCTGTTTCAGGTGTCTTACAGTCTCATAACCACTTATAACTCCAATCCAGGGGATCTGACCTCCAAAGTACATGCTTATACACACACACACACACACACACACACACACACACACACACACAAGGGAGGGGAGAGATTTTAAAAAGAATCTCAAAACTGGTGAAATAGCTCCTCAATGAATAAAGAAACTTGCCACCAAGTCTAAAAACCTGAGTACATTCAATTCCCTGCACCTTCACTGTGGGAGGAGAGGATGGATTTCCACAATTTGTTCTTTGACCTCTGCACACATACATGTATACAAGTAAATACACATGAAACAAAAGAATCTTTGAAGCAAGCCAGGCATGGTGACTTGCATTTGTAATTCCAGTATTCTTTAGAATGATGCAGGAGAGAAAGAAAGATAGAGAAAGAATTTTATTTAAGAGTGTATTCTTGGCACACGAATCTGAACACCCTCTCCAATATTACAATGTAGAGTACAAAGTAACCACAGCTTCTTCTAATTTGAAAGAAAACGGCCCCCAAAGGCCCAAAGGGAGCGGCACTATTAGGGAGGTGTGGTCTTATTGAAGTAGGTGTGGCCTTTTTGGAGGAAGTGTGTCACTGATGGATGGACTTTGAGGTTTCAGGTGCTCAAGCCACATCCAGTGTGTCAGTTCTTCAACATCATGTCTGCCTGCATGCTTTCCATCATGGTGATAATGTATTAACCCTCTGAAACTGGAACCCAGCACCAATTACAAGTTTTCCTTTGTAAGAGTTGCCAAGGTCATGATGTCTCTTCACAGCAATAGAAACCCTAACTAGGACAGTTGTAAAGTTCCAAAACCAGGCAATCCACAACTCCTCAAAATATGGCCCTGAGATAGAATGACAAAGTCAAAGATGTCCACATCTCATGCCTGAACCTGGGAATGTCTTATCCTTGTAATATGTTTAAGATAGTAAGTTTTTTTTTACTAGATCATCAAGGTGTACTCAATGTAATTACACAGGTTTTTATTTTAAAAAAAGAGGAAAGCAGAAGGGATAAATAGTCAAATGTTACCAACTTTGCAGACTGAGGGAGTTAGGTACCAGAGAATGTGGGCAGCCAGTGGAAACTTGGAGACAGAGACAAATAAATACTCTCCTGAAGTCCCTCAAAAGAAAAGACCCTGAAATGATTCTTGGACCTCCATAATTGCATGTTTAAAGTGACTAAGTGGGGGCTGGAGAAGTGGCTCGGTGGTTAAGAGCACTGCCTGCTCTTCCAAAGGTCCTGAGTTCAGTTCCCAGCAACCACATGGTGGCTCGCAACCATTTGAAATGAGATCTGGTGTCCTCTTCTGGCCTGCAGGCAGACACAATACATAGTAAATAAATAAATAAATAAATAAATAAATAAATAAATAAATAAATAAATTTAATAAATCTATCTTAAAAAAAATAAAGTGACTAAGTGTGAAATCAACACAAGAGCTGCCTGAGAAATGTTCATGGTAAATAACAAGGAACTTAACTGAATGGGTAGTGACTACAGCCACATCAAGCCCCAAAGAAGTGCTTGAGGTACGACAATTGGCAGTGTGACAACTTTAGAAAATTGCCATAGGACCCGCTTTTGAAGGTCATGGACTATTTCTCTTACCTTGGAATGTGAGCCCCATATCATCTGGATTTTGGTGACTCCTATAATGTAGAAATGTTAGTCTATAACGTTTAAGGGCGGGTCACAGGTAGCCACACAAAATCTAGTGAGAAACATGACTGTTCTGTTCTCCTTTATTTTGCACATATAATTTGATGAATGGTCATATCTTTTTAAAGAAAGTATCAGTATGGAAAAATGTATTTTATTACAGTGAAAGACTTTGAGCTGTACTGAGGTTTAAAGATTAAAATGCAAACAAATTATGAAACATTTCTATCTTTTAAGACATTGTAGCATTATTTGGACCCATTTTCTCACTGGCTTTGGACATACGCCTTCTTTTCACCCCATGTTTTGCTGTTTTGATGTGACAAGATTTTGAGCATGATGTCCTTCATTTGTTATGCCAAAAAGAGAGAAATACTTTCCACTCAGTAATTCTGAATTTAGCATTCAGGGTTGGCTCTAACAATGATGACTTGATAAATAATTATTTCCGAATGTTCTCATCTAAAATGTTTCAGAAAACAATAGTAATAAAAGCAACAAGCAAATGTGGATTCACACACAAACATACATACCATAAACACAACATAGACACACACACACATACTGAGAGAGAGAGAGAGAGAGAGAGAGAAACAGAAACAGAAAGAGGAAACTAAGCAAACAGGAAAAAAATATTTTTAGTGAATCAAAGATATGTGAATGATGCTGAAGTTTGAAATTATATCAAAACTTAAAATTTCAAAAGGTTTCTGCTTAAATCATATCCCTTTCAGTATTCATAATCATAAGTGACCTGTAGATGTCACATTTCAAAGGTCTCTGAAACTGAACTGCACCTGCTATTTATGACAATTCAAATGATTTTTCCTATTTATCAAACAAACTATTACCTCCCTGAAACTCCAAGCAAGCTTCATCTCTTAAGTTAAGCAATGTTGTAATCAGAAATAATTTTGGAATTGCTGATCAGTATGGCCAAATGGTCCCAGAAAACATGATTGCCTCCCACCAGAAGGGAATGAGAATACTAGGTAGATGGTAGCATTCTTGTTTAAATGATTTGTTAGAGGATGACTCTTTAATCTTATAAAAGTTTAATGAATGTGTCAAAAGGCATAGAGCAGCGGTTCTCAATCTGGGTTGCAACCCTTTCTGGAGTCAGATGACCCTTTCATAGGGCTTTGCTGGATATAGTAGTCTGGGCTTGCAGCCATGGTCTCTTAGTGTCTGTAGCACATCTCTCCAAGACATTCTGGCTTTCATGGGTTCCATTGAGAAGTCAGGTGTAATTCTGATAGGTTTCCCTTTATATGTTACTTGACCTTTTTCCTTTGCAGCTCTTAGTATTCCTTATTCTGTATGTTTTGTGTTTTTATTATTAAAGGGCGAGAGGATGCCTTTTTTTTTTTATCCAGTCTATTTGGTGTTCTGTATGCTTCTTGTACCGTCATAGGAATATCCTTCTTTAGGTTGGGAAAGTTTTCTTCTATAATTTTGTTGAATATATTTTCTGGGCCTTTGAGCTGTAATTCTTCTCCTTCTTCTACCCCTATCATTCTTAGGTTTGATCTTTTCATTGTGTCCCATATTTTCTGGATGTTTTGTGTTAAGAATTTGTTGGATTTGTTATTTTCTTTAATCAATGAGTTTATTTCCTCTATAGTATCTTCAGCTTCTGAGATTCTTTCTTCTATCTCTTGTATTCTGTTGGTAATACTTTTCTCTGTAGTTCCTGTTCATTTACCCAGATTACCCATATCCAGCCTTCCCTTGGTTTGTGTTTTCTTCATTACCTCCATTTCATTTTTCAAGTCTTGAACTGATTCCATTACCTGTTTGATTGCTTTTTCTTGGTTTTCTTGGGTATCTTTGAGAGATTTATTCATTTCTTCTACCTTTTTGCTTGTCTTCTCTGTTTCTTTAATCAGTTTTTTACATCCTGTTTAAGGTCCTCTATTATTTTCATAATGTTACGTTTATAGTCGATTTCTTCTACTTCTTCTGAATTAGGGTGTTGAAGTCTTCCTGTTTCATGCTCACTGGATTCTGATGGTGTTTTGCTGCTTTTCAAGTTGTTGGATGAATTCTTGCATTGGTGCCCGCCCATCTCTTCCTACAAATGCAGCCAGGAGATTCTTGGCGTCTTGGTCCAATCTTTGCTGTGACTGACTCTCTGGGTGGATTTCCTCAGTGCAGGAGCAAGAACTGTTCCTGGGCCAAGGACCTAGCAGGCTTCGGGGAGGCAGAGTTGTGTGGAAGAAAGAAGCCCCTGCAGCTGGAGCTGGAGGGGCCCTGTGCTCCTTTCCCAGATCATCCACCCTGCCCCGGAATGGTACCCACTCACCCGTCTGGATGATTCTCCTCAGCACAGGGACAGGGACTCCAGGAAGTCCAAGGACCTCGCAGACAAAATGGGGAACATGGGGGAAGGGAGGGTCGTGTAGAACAAAGAAGCCCCTGCAGATGGAGCTGGAGATGCCCTGCACTCCCTTCCAGCTGGGCAGATTCACACTCACCCTTCTGTGTGGATAGCCTCAGTGTTCCTGGGCCAAGGACTTCAAAAACAGTAGGGTAGGCTGGGGGAGGCAGGGTTATGTGGAACAAAGAAGACCCTGCAGCAGGAGCTGGAAGGGCTCTGTGCTCCTTTTCCGGACTGTCCACCCTGCCCCGGGATGTCACCCACTCTCCAGTCTGGATGGTTCTTCTCATCACAGTGACAGGGACTCCTCTGGAACTTAATTTTTAATACAATTTATCTGCTCTTTAGTTTTACTTGAGTTACTAATTCACCAGAATCATTAGACATTACTATTTATAATGTCCCATGATTTTGCTGCTTCTGAACTTAATAAATTCTATTTCCCATCAGAAGGAAAAATATAAAAATTTAAAATAATCATTTAAATAACAAGATGTATTTGGTTAAGACTTAATAAAGTGAAATCTTTCATTTTTCTTTGTATAAAAATATACAAATAAATGTCACTCTTCACCATTACAAAATGTTTGAGAGGGTGATCATGAGGTTAGACACAGGTCACTCAGGCATATATTGACTATAGTAGTTTGGGATTATAGCTTGATAAAGGGCTTCATGCTGACATGTAAGTAAAATCCCAAGTCACTCATCTCCTCAGTCACCTTGGGGTCTCACTTTTCATGTAGCTATGGGTATGATAGAAACACTTGAAACAGAAGCAGAAAGATGAATGAATCTTAATCTTGACTCTTAGGAATATGAACCTGGACTAATTAGCTAGTTTTTTAGTTTCTTCATATTCACACTAAGAAACAAATACCTACACTTATGAAGTATTATGAGAATGAAAAGAGATAATCTACTGTAGTAGCACTTGATAATAGCTCCTTTCAAGATGGGACAGGGAGAGAGGGTTAAGGAAGATGCTTCAACTACTTTTTTATAATGCTTATTTATAAACAATTAAGATATTCTTGAGTTATTAGGGATCAAATCTAGGACCTTACACATGATAAATTAGTACTCTACCAATGAGCCAAATTCTTAGCCTTGTATATGCAATTTACCACAGATAGACTATCTCTGTTTGTTTGATTTTTTTTTTTTGGTTCTAGATATGAACTCCACAGCCTTGTACGTGTTATACACATACTCTACCACTGAGCTAGATCCCAGGCCCACTGGTGAGATTGATTATGTCCCAAGTGCACAATGTTGTTGGTCTTTGGTATGTTGGGACCCATGAACATATGTGAATATATGTTTGCTTTCTCAGGGAGAACAGAATCTAGACATTCAAGCTTTCAGGTTTGACTTAACTTTAAAAAAAAACTTTAGTGCGTTTCTTATAGACATAATGTTGAGTGGGGAGAAAAATAGCACAAAAGAATATACACTGTGATTCCATTTATAGGACATTTGAGAAAAGGCAAAACACTATAGTAACTCAGGCAGAATTGTGATTTCCTTTGTTGGGTGCTGCCTGGGGAAGGAAATGAGGAAGACATTGGGAGTACTAGAAATGATCTAAATCTTGACCTGGGTATGGATGTATTTGATAACTGGAGCACATTATACTCACGCACTCTCCTGAATGAGTGCTAAATCTCATTAAAAATGTCCCATAAAGGTGCTTCAATTACTCCCTTTCTTTAATTTGAAGAAATGGAAGATAAGAGCAACACAGAGGCTTTTACATGTGTCTAGTCATAGATCAAAGCCTTCATTTTGGTAATTACTTTTAATCTAGTAGAAAAGGCTTGATGTGGCAACAGCACTGTGATTCAGCTTCCTGCTTTCCCACAGCACTCTGTGAAATGAAGGCACAGTAGGGGGAATATATTTAATTCTTTTCTTCATCTATAAAGGGTTTATAAATCGGAATAGCAAACTCAGTGCTGGCCATTTCCTGGGGAATTAATAACCAGCTGAGGTTATCAATCCTTGGTGTGACTTTAGACCATCAAATCTTCTTGCTTCTCGTTAATTCACAGAAAAGCTCTGTGCCTTGATGGTTATTGTTTAAATACATTAAAATAAAGTTGAGGGGCTGACTTAATGTTTAGCTGTGATAATGTAAAACACAAAGAAGCATTTCCAATAGACACAGTCATTGCTGGGCATCTTTATTTAACTCATTTTCTTCCATGTTTGTGAGTAGTATGATGGGATGGTGCACATAGACATTCTTGTAGATGTTGCAACTGTGTGTGTTAGTGTGCGTTTAATGCTCAAAACTCAGCACAGAAAACCTATGCAGAAGCCTAAATAAAAGCCTTTATAATTGGTTCATTCTATCAGTGAACGTATTTTATTTGGGTCTAAGAGAAATAACTTAGGCACAAGAGAAAAGTAAGTTTAGGAAAATGTGAGTTCAGTAAATTAGCTGCTCTTTATGAATTTGGCACGAAGACATTTACAAAAGCAAGAGTTGTGTTTAAGGAGGCCCACGAGAAGCCTTTAAAATGAGGAGGAGTCCTTTAAAGCAGCATTTTTTTTCCATTTGTTTCTTTGGAGGGTACAAAGAACCTTTCCTAAGGGTCCTCTGTTTATTGCTCCCTAATGGAGGCAAATCATCTTTAGGCAGTTCTAAGCAATTCTTGAAACCGAAAAGCACATGCACTTCTAATTTTTGACATTCTTCTTCACTTAATTCAATAAAACGAACATTTGTTACAAGTGACTTCTATGTAAAGCTGAAAAGGGAAGAGATAGTAGATCATGAATTCCTTATCATCTGAGGTTCATAAACAAGTGCAAAAAAAAAAGAAAGAGAAAGAGAAAAAAAAGGACAGATAGATCCCAGCTGCAGGGCAGACTGTTCATTCCTCCAACAAAGGCAAATTGCACTTAGGACTACTTCAAATTTACTCTTAATTTCCTATAGCTCAGATAATTCTTGGCATAATAGCGATGTGCTCAATAATTAAAGAAAAAGTTTTAGGGTCTCAATATGTACCCAAGACTGGCTTGGAACTCACATGTTCAGGAAACAGATGGAGCACCAAGGACTCAGAGTTCACTGCTAGAGGAAAGGCCCTGGATTCCATGTCCACGAACATCATAGCAAGAAAAGGGAAAAAGAAACTATTGTAACAGCGCAGGCCCCTTTGTTCCGTCCTGTCCAGCTAGTTTACTCCTGAAATATCACACAGAAATTGTATTAATTAAATTATTACCTGGCCCATTATCTCTAGCCTCTTATTGGCTAACTCTCACATCTTGATTTAACCCATTTCTAATAATCTGTATTGCCACTTTACTGTGGCTTACCAGCATCTGTCTCTGGCAGGAGAACCACGGCGCCTGTGCCACTCTGCCCTTCTTCCCAGAATTCTGTTCTGTCTTCACCACCTACCTGAGTTCTGCCCTATCAACTAGGCCAAGGCAGGTTCTTTAATAACCAATGAAAGCAACAGAAGGACCTCATACACCAAGAAACAATGGAAAAGTCATTGTGAACATAAGAGTTATTCATTGGTCAACAAAATGATAGTACTCAAAGCATTTGAACTCTTTATTCCTCCTACCAATCAGGGCCCTCCCCACCCGCTTAATGGACATCACTAGACTTCCAGGGCCCATAAAGGACATTTCCCTGTAAACTATTCTGAGAATGATATGAACCTCTCAAACTAATTCTTTGAATGTATGCAGTTAGGGCAGTGACTCTCAACTTTCCTAAAACTGATACCCTTTAATATAGTTCCTCATGTTGTTGTGATCCCCAACCACAAAGTTAATTTTGTTGCTACTTCTTAACTATCATTTTACTACTCAATCATAAAGCAAATAATTTTGGAGGTAGAGGGTTGGGACTTCAGGGGTTGTTATCCAGAGGTTGAGAAATGCTGGGTTAAGGGATAAGGAAGTTGTCAAATGGTCGAATTCATCAGCCCTCTCTAAAAAATTAAGATCAGAAGATCTCAGGGCAGAGTTGGACATTTCATATGAACTGACTTCCCTGGTCAGTTTTTATTGTGCTGCAGTTTGAAGTCAACTGAATATGAGTCTTTCAAAATAAAAAAAAATATCTTTTTTGCCTCATGTAAATTGAAAAGGTTTTAAAGTCATAAAGAAACCATCTCTGCTACAAACAAAACAATTTGTCTCAAGAGAAACTAAATTTTTAACATTCAAACTGCCCATAAACACTTTATAACTTGTTTTATCAATTGAGAATTTTGTTTTAATTATTGCAGTTTAGGACCACTTCAAATCCACTCTTAATTTTGTAAGGCTCAGATAATTCTTGGCATAATAGTGATGTGCTCAACACATTAAAGAAAAATGTTAGGGTCTCAATACTTACCAAGGCTGGCTTGGAACTCATTATGTAGCTGAGGCTGCCTGCCAAGTCCTGAGATTACAAGTGTGTACTACCAAGCCCTGTTTTGTAAATAAGTATTTGATCAGCAGAGGAATGAACAAATTAATACATGTAAATTCATATTTTGGTGGCCAGTATTCCTCTTTCAAAATATTATCATGATCAAAGTAGCATGGAAAGGAGACAATAAACTGGAAATGGTCTAAACTCCATAAGACTGGTAAGTATTAGGGAATGTATATATGACCCGAATCTGTTGATGGAAGGAGGGCCTGATTTTCATCCAGGCTGCCTGGCCAGCTTAACCCCTGAAATAATCACACAGAAATTGTATTAATTAAATCACTGCCTGGCCCATTAGCTCTAGCCTCTTACTGGCTAACTCTCATATTTTGATTAACCCATTTCTATTAAATCTGTATATCACCATGTGACTGTGGCTTACCGGCAAGATTCTAACCTACATCCATCTCAGGCAGGAGATTCATGGCATCTGCCTGTCTATCCTTTTTCCCAGAATTCAGTTCTGTTTACTCCACATACCTAAGAGCTGCCCTATCAAAAGGTCAAGGCAGTTTCTTTATTTAACCAATGAAAGCAATACATAGACAGAAGAACCTCCTATACCACAAATCTCTGGTTTAGATGACACACTTGGTAGAGGTTGCTTTATATATATTATCTAAAATGCATGAAATTAACCTGCAACATCTATATCAGTAACATTAAGGAAAGCAACAAGGAAAAAATTTAAATGTTTACATAACAATTGAAAAATAAACTCACATTACAGATTAAATATCCCTTATCTGAAGTTTGAGGGAAGATACAGTTTGGATTTTAGAAT
This sequence comes from Myodes glareolus, assembly GCF_982192425.1. NCBI lineage: Eukaryota > Metazoa > Chordata > Mammalia > Rodentia > Cricetidae > Myodes > Myodes glareolus. The sequence goes on from NC_142053.1 coordinate 142,531,715, forward strand.
TTTTAAATGTTGGATTATTTGCATATACAGAGTCGGATATTTTATAGATCAAATTCCAAACATGAGATTAACATGCATCACATGTACCTTGTACATATAACCTAAAGACAATTTTATATAAAATTTTTAAAACATTTTTGTATAAATAAGTTCACTGTGTGTAATCTTCCACGTGTAGCATCTGATTGATGCTCAAACATTAACTTAGGCTCATTTTAGACTTCAGATTTAGTAACTAAAGATATTGTCTCTCTCTCTCTCTTTTCTCTCTATGTCTTTTTCTTTCTATTTCTTTTTTTTATTTTTCTTATTTTTCTCAATAAACTGTGGATAGTAGTTATATTTTTCCTGTCTCCCAGGGTTGAGGACCACATAATATAAATTAAATTTCTAAAATGGCATTATATAAATACTAATGCTTGTTATCACTTTGGTTTTCTATTGGTCAATATTCTTATAGCAACCCATCACCTATGGATCTTTCCTTCCATTACACACCCCAAGATACCCATGATCTTCACTATCTCTAGAATAAAATAAGATGATTTTTAACAGCAGTCAAAGACAAACATAACAAGACAGTAATACTAAGTAGAAAATACTTTAAAAAAACATCTTTTCTTAAATAATATACACATTTCCTTTTTTTTTAGCTAATCAGCAGTTAATATCCAACTCATCCCATACTGTGTTCATAGCCTGCATAGGTCTCACCAGAAAGAATAGTGCTGTTCAGCTGCTGTGTTCTGTTCTCCTCCATTTCCCGATGGTTTTTTTCCAATTTTTTTCAGTTAGCCCAGTTATTTTCATCATGCTCCCTTTTATCTTAAGTTCACATAACATCTGCAACATGAATCTAGGGCAAAAGAGAAGAGATTAGATCTAACACTATCGATTCATTGATGTGGGCTCTGTTGGCTTTGATTTCAGAAGGTCAATGCCCTATGGGCCAAATTTGTTCAAAGGCCACACACACAATAATGATATAGGGCTTCCTATCTTCAAAAATTCAACCACCACCGTTTAAATACAGGTATCAGTGAGAAAATGTAACATGGCCTTTAAAAAGTAAGTCTCTGTGTAGGTTAGAGCAATTCTATAATTGTGTTTTCAATAAGTGATGACATTTTAAAACAAATAATAATTAATAATAAAAATAATATTGTTGATTCTTCAGCTAAATGATTCCTGCTTCATTTTCAATGTGTCATTAGCTTACTATTACTGAAAATTCAACCATGTTTTTCAAAAAAAATACAAATGGAAATATTATATTAGTAATTTACTATAGAGCAATGTACTTCCATTACACTTATTTAATAGCACATTAATATTGTAAAAATTCCTTTGAATGCAAAATTATTACCTAGTTGGGTTGATCCCATGTGATCTTATTGAACTTTGTGTCAGTTATCTATTTGCCAACTTTCATTCAAGTTTCTTTTGTGTCCTTCAGGTAATTCTTTGAATTAATGGTTCTCTTGATAAATGAGAAAAAAGTAGATCACAAGCAACATACACCAGAAGTTGGTCACCTGGAAAGGCTTCAGGCATCAACAATGCTACAAAGATATCCACATCTGTGTTCAACTGTGGACAGGGTACCTTGCTTTCACAAAAGCATAAAAGTTTAGGAAAAAATTAGAGATTTTCAGATTCTACAAGGTGAAGCTAGTTCAAGGACAGTGAGAAAACGGGCAAACTAAGGCTTATAAAAAAGGTACAAAAGAGATTTTTGTCTGCAGGTTCTTCAGACTACCAGGAATCCCTATTCCTGTGCTGAGGAGATCAAATCAGACTGATGTCCCAGTTCCTGTGCTGAGGAGTTCAAATCAGACTGGTGAGTGTGTGCCATCCCTGGGTACATGGTTAGGGAAGGAAGCACAGGGCCCCTCCAGCTTCTACTGCAGGGGCTTCTTTGTTCCATACAACCCTGTCTCCCCCAAGTCTGCCCTCTTGTCTGCAAGATCCTTGGCCCAGGAACAGTTCCTGCTCCTGCACTTAGGCTTTCCACGCAGAGGGGAACTGTTCCTGCTCCTGAACTTTGGAGATCCACCCAGAGTGTCAGTCACAGCAAAGATTAGACCAAGATACCAAGACTCTCCAGGCTGCATTTAAAGGAAGAGATGGGTAGGCACCAGTGCAAGAATTCCTCCAATAACCTGAAAGGCAACATGAAAACACCAGAATCCAGGGATCACACAACAAGAAGACTTGAACACCCTGTTCCAGCGGAAGTAGAAGAAATCAACTTTAAAAATAACATTATGAAAATAATAGAGGACCACAAACAGGATGTGAAAAACTGCTTTAAAGAAATGGAGATGACAAACAAAAATGTAGAAGAAATGAATAAATCTCTCAAAGATATCCAAGAAAACCTAGAAAAAGCAATCAAACAGCTAATGGAAACAGTAAAAGACTTGCAAAATGAAATGGAGACAATAAAGAAAACACAAACTGAGGGAAGGCAGGATATGGAAAACCTGGGTAAATGAACAGAAACTCAAGAGACAAGTATAACCAACAGAATACAAGAGATAGAAAAAAGAATTTCAGATGTTGAAGATACTAAAGAGGAAATAAACTCAGTGATTAAAGAAAATAACAAATCCAACAAATTCTTAACACAAAACAACCGGGAAATCTAGGACACCGTGAAAAGACCAAACCTAAAAATAGTAGGGATAGAAGAAGGAGAAAAATTACAGCTCAAATGCCCAGAAATTATATTCAACAAAATTATAGAAGAAAACTTTCCCAACCTAAAGAAGGATTTTCCTATGAAGGTACAAGAAGCATATAGAACACCAAATAGACTGGATCAAAAAAAAAGCATCCTCTCACCCTATGATAATAAAAACACAAAACATACAGAATGAAGAACAAAGATTAAGAGCTGCAAGAGAAAAAGGCCAAGTAACATATAAAGGGAAACCTATCAGAATTACACCTGACTTCTCAATGGAACTCATGAAAGCCAGAAGGTCTTAGAGAGATGTGCTACACACATTAAGAGACCATGGATGCAAGCCAAGACTACTATACCCAACAATGGTTGCATTCACCATCGATGGAGAAAAAAAGATATTCCAGGACAAAAAAACAATTTAAACAACAAGGAGCCACAAACCCACCCTTAAAGAAAATACTAGAAGGAAAATCACAAACCAAGAAAGCCTACAACACCCATAATAACACAAGCATCTGAAAACCCTCCACCAGCACAACTCAAAAAAGGGAAACACACAAACACTACCACCAGAAAAAAATAATCAGAGTTAACAACCACTGATCATTAATATCACTTAATACCAATGGACTCAATTCACCTATAAAAAGGCACAGGTTAAGAGAATGGATATGAAAACAGGATCCAACATTCTGCTGTTTACAAGAAATACACCTCAATCTCAAAGACAGACATTACCTCAGAGAAAAAGGGTTGGGAAAAGATTTTCCAAACAAATGGACCTAAGAAACAAGTGGGTGTGGCTATACTAATATCTAACAAAATCTATAGAACATTCTTCCCAAACAGAAAAGAATATACCTTCTTCTCAGTATCTCATGGAACCTTCTGAAAAACTGATCAAATAATTAGTAGCAAAGCAAACATCCACAGATACAGAGAAAATGTAATAACCATCTGTGTACTATCAGATCACCATTGAATAAAGTTAGAATTCAACAACAATTATAACCACAGAAAGCCGACAAACTCATCGAAACTGAACAGTCAATTACTGAATCACCCCTGGGTCAAGGAAGAAATAAAGAAAGAAATTAAAGTCTTCCTTGAATTCAATGAAAATAAAGACACAACATACCCAAACCTATGGGACACTATGAAAGCAGTGAGTGCTAAGAGAAATGTTCATAGCACTAAGTGCCCACATAAAGAAAACAGAGAAAGCACACATTAGAGAGTTAACAGCACACCTGAAAGCTCTAGAATAAAAGAAGCAGATTTACCCAGGAGGAGTAGAAGACTGGAAATAATCAAACTAAGGGCTGAAATCAACAAAATAGAAACACAGAAAAAGATGAAACAAAAAGCTGGTTCTTGGAGAAAATCAGCAAGATTAACAAACCCCTATCGAAACTAATCAAAAGGCAGAGAGAGAACATGCAATTTCACAAGATCAGAAATGAAAAGGGGGACATAATCACAGACACAGAGGAAATTCAGAGAATCATTAAATCTTATTACAAAAGGCTGTATGCCACAAAATTGGAAAATATCAGAGAAATGGACTTTTTTTAGATAAGTACCATATACCAAAATTAAATCAAGATAAGGTTGTGGAGGACCGCAACCACATACTCCATTTCAAGATGGCGCTGGCATCCGGTTTCACCGCCAGGTGAACAAGATAACGCATATGTGCTTGGTAACTTCCCACTGCTGTCCCTGCCTACTCCCGAGGCATCATCTCGGATAATGGGCAGCAGACCAATCCAAGAGTGACACGTCCAAAGCGAGGACTGTTTCCTATATAAGGGATGGGTTCCCTCATTCTGGGACTCCGCTTTGGAAGCTTATGCTCTCTCTCTCAAGACGCATTAAAGCTTTTCTGTAGAAGGATCCTAACTGTCCCGCGTTGTTCTTGCGGGCGAGACGGTAGCGCGGGACATCTGGTGCCAAAACCCAGGACGCCGGGGGACCCTAACCACTGCTTGTACTGCTGGAGACCCCTTGGACACAAGGAGGATTCAGAACTGCAGGTCTGTTTGCTCAGAGAGGTATGACTATTCCTGGACTTTTTGATTTTGGGCTTGACTTGTCTCTGCCTTGGGAAGGTTTCGTAGAGGCGTTGGTACTTCTTTTAGCAGTTCTCTTGGGATCACTTTAGAATTGCTTAGAAGATGAATCCTGCCAGGCGGTTGTTGCAGAAGGGGAGGAAGTCCAGGATAGCATGTCAGAAACTGAGCACAGTGAGAGGTTGGGCGTGCACAAGAAAAGGACAGTCCTAAATAAGAAAAAAGGACCCCCCGGTGGTTCTAAGAAAATAAGAATGGGGGAGAAGACTGACCTACAAGGTTAAAAGTTTTCTGATACCAACAACAAGAAAAAAGGAAAGAGTAAATATGTACAGATGTATATTATGTTGTTTGTGTTGTCTTTTGTGTACTGGACAGGAGAAAGATATTTGAACTTAGGAACTGCTAAGAAAGGTATTTTGAATTTAAAATATGGGCCTAAGGATTTGATGTTTTGAAAAAGAGGTTCTGTTTTTGTCTCCACAGAAAATGAGAGCCTAAGGATTTACTTGAGATTTATATGGTTTGAATCCCCGAGACCTCCTAAAATGTTGTAGTAAATACCCCTAAGAATACAGCATCCCCGTTCAGCAGGAAGTAGCCAGACAGACTGACAATGCCCAAATTCCCTAAAAGATTGTTTAAGTGGGGTCCTTCCAATGATTGCAGAGCAGCAAGCCTGCTTCCATGAGTTCCACTCCACTCCATGCACCAGTATGGACCTAAAACGAACGCAGCTGGGGCTAGAAGGCAGCTGGAGCAGAGCTTTGCTAGGTGGCTGTGGTAAAAGTCACATTGCCCCAGCCCAGTCGGTGCCTAGCCTGGTGGATGCCACAGCAATGCAGTGTGCCTGGAACTGTGAGGGGCTCTGAGGCTGGAGTGGCTCCTGCTCCACTTGGCTAAGCTAAACTGTGCTGACTTCAGGCAGGACTGGTCGTAATTATCATAATAAAAGTGCAATTAAGGTTTAGACACAGTAAACAGGCAGTACTGTATTACCTCTATTCATCTCAGGCCCAAGATATAATGATAAGAATGGGCCATAGGCCAGAAAAGGGCTTGGGTTGCTCCAAGCAAGGAATACGGGAGCCAATAAATCCTAAACCTAATATCAACAAACAGGGCCTGGGTTTTTCCTAGGCACCACTGGGGCAGCACGGCCCATACCATGGAAAACAGAGACCCCAGTATGGGTTCCCCAGTGGCCACTTACCTCTGAAAAAATTAAAAGCAGTAAATCAGCTAGTTAATGAGCAATTGGTTCTGGGACACATAGAACCATCCATCTCTCTGTAAAATATCTACTTAAACAAAAAGGGGGAATAATGAAGGAGTTGCCCCCAATGCCAAAAATGGCCATTGTCATGGCTCTGTTCACTATAAATTTTTTAAATTTGAATGATAATGGCCAAAATGAGACAACACGACATTGTTCAGATCAGCAGCGGTCCAAGGATTTGGTTAAATGTAAAGATATGCTTTCTAATGAATGGAAAGGCCCGGATCCCATTCTATTGAGATCCAGGGGAGCTGTTTGTGTGTTCCCATAGGATCAGGAAAACCCATTCTGGGTACCAGAGAGACTGATCCGAACGGTGAAAAGTGACCCACAACATGCGGTCTCGCCTGAAGATTTGACTTCTGTTCCTCCTGTCATTTTGCAGATGGATGACAACTGTTATGATGGAGCAGCGATGGGGGATACTCTCAGCCTTCCCGAAGCCGACACCAGTCAGCCATAGAGTGGCGATGTTTCCTCGGTTTTTTACAACCAATAAGACTCTGGGGCTCCCCTACCTTCCTAAAGATGATTTATAAGCTTAGCCAAAGGATTCCAGTCCTGGGTCGTGTCCTTCATCTCCTACTTCAAAGAATGGGTGGGGATGGGAATGTTTGGAGCAGCCCTATGCTGTGGAATAGTGTTTCTCCTCTGGATGGTCTGCTGACTCAAATCCCAAAGCCATAGAAACAAAGTAGTTATTGCACAAGCGCTGGCTGCCCTGGAACAAGAAACCTCTACTGATGTGTGGCTATCTATGTTGAAGCAGTAAGGTTTATGCCAACCAGCTCCTGCACCCCTAGGACAATGGTCCATTGCACAGGATGGAGTGCTTGGCTTAGCGAGCCCTAAAGGTTGTCGAGCTGAAGAGCATCACACAGAGAATGGCCCTCTCTGAGAGATATGTCACCCTGCATAAGGGTTTCCTGGCACATATTCCCTTTCCCAGAAAAATGGCAGAGGGAAGGCCGGATAAGTTCCAGGTGTAATGAACCTAGGAGCAGATTCCGTGCAAGCCCATTATAATGTTTCCACTTTGGAAAGTGCGACCTCTATCTTTGCCTTCTGAGGGAGTTGCCTTTCTGCAAAGAAGTAAAAAAGGGGGAGATGTGGAGGACCGCAACCACATACTCCATTTCAAGATGGCGCTGGCATCCGGTTTCACCGCCAGGTGAACAAGATAACGCATATGTGCTTGGTAACTTCTCACTGCTGTCCCTGCCTACTCCCGAGGCATCATATGGGATAATGGGCAGCGGACCAATCCAAGAGTGACACATCCAAAGCGAGTACTATTTCCTATGTAAGGGATGGGTTCCCTCATTGTGGGACTCCACTTTGGAAGCTTATGCTCTCTCTCTCTCAAGACACATTAAAGCTTTTCTGCAGAAGGATCCTAAGTGTCCCGCGTCGTTCTTGCGGGCGAGACGGTAGCACGGGACACAAGGTGAACAATTTTTTTTCAAAGTTTATTAAATTATAAAAGTTTCCATTTCTGCCCCACTTCCCAACACCCTCCCACTCCCCGCACTCCCTCTCCTCCTCCCTCTCCATTCCTAAGAGCAGTCAGGGTTTCCTGCCCTGTGGGAAGTTCTAGTTCCTCCCCCCTCCCTCCAGGTCCAGGAAGGTGAGTATCCAGACAGACTGGATCCCAAAAATCCAGTATATGCAGAGGAAACAAGTCCCAGTGTCATTGTCAATAGCTTTTCAGAAAGACTCCTGACCAGACACATTCAGAGAATCTGGCCACATTCAGACAATCTGGTTGGATCATATGCTCAATCATTCCCAGTCCAACTGGCCTTGGTGAACTCTCATTAGATCCGTTCCCTTGTATCAGTGGGTGATCGCACCCCTCGTGGTCCTGATTTCCTTTTTCATGTTCTTCCTCCTTCTGCTCCTCATTTGGACCTTGGGGGGCTCAGTCCGGTGCTCCAATGTGGGTCTCTGTCTGCATCACCATCCATCGTCAGATGAAGTTTCCCTCTGGTCTTGCCTTCTTTGCTCACATTCTCTTTTCTTCTGCTTCTCGTTTGGACCTAGGGAGTTAAGTCCAGTGTTCCAATGTGGGTCTCTGTCTCTATCTTCATCCATCGCCAGATGAAGGTTCTATGGTGATAAGCAAAATATTCATCAGTATGGTTATGGGCCAAGACCGGTTCAGGCACCCTCCCCTCTGTCCAGAGAACAATCTGGGGATCTCTCCATGGACTTGGGATCCCATTTATAATCAAGTCTCTTATAAACCCTAAAATGACTCCCTTAGTTGAGATATATTCTTCCCTGATCCCATATCCATCCTTCTTCCCTCCCCCCCAACCCAGTCCCGCGAGCTTTCCCCATTCCTCCACTACTCCCTTCTCTCTAACCCTCTCCCCTTCCAACAACACTCCCACCCCCCCCCCATGCACCCAAGGTTACCTGGGACCCTTGTGTATTTCCAATCTCCAGGAGGATAACTACAGGATTTTCTTCAGGTTCACCTTCTTATTTAGCTTCTCTAGGATCACGAATAATAGGCTCAAAGACCTTTAATTATGGCTAGAATCCACTTATGAGTGAATACATACCATATTCATCTTTTTGGGTCTGGCTTACATCACTCAGTAAAGCGTTTTCTATGTCCATTCATTTGCATGCAAAATTCAAGACGTCATTGTTTTTTACTGCTGAGTAAAACTCTAATGTGTATATGTTCCACACCTTCTTTAACCATTCTTCTATTGAGGGGCACCTAGGTTGGTTTCAGGTTCTGGCTATTACAAATAGTGCTGCTATGAATATAGTTGAACAAATGCTTTTGTGGTATGATAGGGCATCTCTTGGGTATATTCCCAAGAGTGGAATTGCTGGGTCCTGAGGGAGGTTGACTCCCAGTTTCCCGAGAAACCGCCACACTGATTTCCACAGTGGCTGCAAAAGTTTGCATTCCCACCAACAATGGATGAGAGTTCCCCTCTCGCCACATCCTCTCCAGCATAGGCTATCATTGGTGTTTTTGACTTTAACTAATCTGACCGGTGTAAAATGGTATCTCATAGTTGTTTTGATTTGCATTTCCCTGATCGCTAAGGATGTTGAGCATGACCTTAAGTTTCTTTTGGCCATTCGAAGTTCTTCTGTTGAGAATTCTCTGTTCAGATCAGTACCCCCATTTTTTTAATTGGGTTAATTAGAGCTTTAGTGTCTAGTTTCTTGAGTTCTTTGTATATTTGGAGATCAGGCCTTTATCTGATGAGGGGTTGGTGAAGATCTTCTCCCAGTCAGAAGGTAACCTTTTTGTCTTACTGACGGTGTCCTTTGCTTCATAGAAGCTTCTCAGTTTCAGGAGGTCCCATTTTTTTCATTGATTCTCTTATTGTCTGTTCTACTGGGGTTCTACCTAGGAAATGGTCTCTTGTGCCTATGTCTTGTAGACTACTTACCACTTTCTCTTCTATCTGATTCAAAGTGGTCAGATTAAAGTTGGGGTTTTTAATCCATTTGGACTTGATTTTTGTGCATGGTGATAGATATGGATCTATTTTCATTCTTCTACAGGTTGACATCCAGTTATGCCAGCACCATTTGTTAAAGATGCTTTCTTTCTTCCATTGCATACCTTTAGCGCCCTTGTTGAAAATCAAGTGTTCATAGGTTCGTGAGTTAATATCTGTGTCTTCTATTAGATTCCATAGGTCGACTTCTCTGTTCTTATGCCAATACCAAGCTGTTTTCAATACTGTAGCTGTGTAATAGAGTTTGAAGTCAGGAATGGTTATACCTGCAGAAGTTCCTTTATTATATAAGATTGCTTTGGCTATCCTGGGTTTTTTGTTTTTCCATATAAAATTAATTATTATTCTCTCAAGGTCTGTGAAGAAGTTTGATGGGATTTTGATGGGGATTGCATTGAATCTATAGATTGCTCTTGGTAGAATTGCCATTTTTACTATGTTGATTCTCCCAATCCAAGAGCAAGGGAGATCTTTCCATTTTCTGGTATCCTCCTCAATTTCTTTCTTCAAAGACTTAAAGTTCTTGTCAAATAGGTCTTTCATTTCCTTGGTCAGAGTGATCCCAAGATATTTTATGCTATTTGTGGCTATCGTGAAAGGTGAAGTTTCTCTGATTTCCCTCCCTGCTTCTTTATCCTTTTTGTATAGGAGGGCAACTGATTTTTTGGAGTTGATCTTGTATCCTGCCACATTACTAAAGGTGTTTATCAGCTGTAGGAGTTCTTTGGTAGAGTTTTTGGGTCGCTTATGTACACTATCATATCGTCTGCAAATAATGAGAGTTTAACTTCTTCCTTTTCAATTCGAATCCCCTTGATCCCTTTATGTTGTCGTATTGCTATTGCTAGAACTTCTAGCACTATATTGAAGAGGTATGGGGAGAGTGAACAGCCTTGTCTTGTTCCTGATTTCAATGGAATGGATTTGATTTTTTTCTCCGTTCAGTTTGATATTAGCTGTTGGCTTGCTGTAAATAGCTTTTATTATATTTAGGTATGATCCTTGTATCAAGGTGAACAATTTAAATTGACCTCTAAGTCGTTAAGAATTAGAAGCTGTCATCAGAAACCTCCCTACCAAAAAATCCCAGGACCAGATGGTTTCAATGCAGAATTCTACAAGAACTTCCAAGAAGAGCTAATACATATATTTCTTAATGTGTTTCACGGAATAGAAAGAGAAGAGTCATTGCCAAACTTCTTTTATGAAGCTACAGTTACCCTGATACCAAAAACCAGACAAAGACTCAACCAAGAAAGAGAATTACAGACCAATCTCACTCATGAACATCGATGCGAAAATTCTTAATAAAGTACTGCCAAACCGAATCCAAGAACACATTAGAAAAATTATACATCATGATCAATTAGGTTTCATCCCAGAGAGGCAGGGCTGGTTCAACATATGAAACCCTATCAATGTAATCCATCATATAAATAAACTGAAAGAAAAAAATCATATGATCATTTCTTTAGGTGCTGAAAAAGCATTTGACACAATTCAGCACCCCTTTATGAAAAAGGTCTTGGAGAGATTAGAAATACAATGTTCATTCCTAGATATAATAAAAGCAATATACAGCCAGCCGATAGCTAATATCAAATTAAATAGAGAAAAACTCAAAGCCATTCCATTAAAATCAGAAACAAGATAAGGCTGTCCACTCTCTCCATACCTCTTCAATATAGTGCTTGAAGTTCTAACAATAGCAATAAAACAACATAAGGAGATCAATGGGATTCGAATTGGAAAGGAAGTTGCCAAGCTTTCATTATTTGCTATTGATATGATAGTGTACATAATCGACCCCAAAAACTCTACCAAAGAACTCCTACAGCAGATAAACACCTTCAATGATGTGACTGGATACAAGAGCAACTTCAAAAAATCAGTAGCCCTCCTATACACAAAGAACAAAGAAGCAGAGAGGGAAATTAGAGACATATCACCTTTCTCAATAGCCACAAATAGCATTAAGTATCTTGGGGTGACTCTAACCAAGGAATTGAAAGTTCTATTTGATAAGAACTTTAAGTCTTTGAAGAAAGAATTTGAAGATGATACCAGAAAATGGAAATATTTCTTGTGCTCGTGGATTGGTAGGATCAATATTTTTAAATGACTATTCTACCAAAAGAAATCTATAGATTCAATTCAATCCCCATCAAAATCCCAGCGAAATTTTTCACAGACCTAGAGAGAACAATAATCAACTTTATATGAAAAAGCAAAACACCCAGGAGAGACAAAGCAACCCTATACAATAAAAGTACTTCTGAAGGCATTACCATCCCTGACTTCAAACTCTATTACAGAGCAACAGTAATGAAAACAATTTGGTATTGGCACAAAAACAGAGATGTTGATCGACCAATAGAATCAAATCAAAGACCAAGATATTAATCTACAAACCTATGAACACCTGATTTTTTTTAAAGTAATTTTATTAAATTATAAATTATAAAAAGTTTCCATTTACGCCCCTCTTCCCAATGCCCTCCCACTTCCCCCCTCCCTCTCCTCCTCCCTCTTTGTCCCTAAGGGCAGTCAGGGTTTCCTGCCCTGTGGGAAGTTCAAGTTCCTCCCCCCTCACTCCAGGTCCAGGAAGGTGAGTATCCAAACAGACTGGATCCGAAAAATCCAGTATATGCAGAGGAAACTAGTCCCAGTGTCATTGTCAATGGCTTCTCAGAAAGACTCCAGGCCAGCCACATTCAGAGAATCTGGCCACATTCAGAGAATCTGGTTGGATCACGTGCTCGTTCAGTCGCAGACCAACTGGCCTTGGTAAACTCTCATTAGATCCGACCCCTTGTATCAGTGGGTGATAGCATCCCTCGCAGTCCTTCGTCATTTTCTTCCTTCTTCTGCTCCTCATTTGTATCTTGGGGGGCTCAGTCCGGTGCTCCAATGTGGGTCTCCGTCTGTATCGCCATCCAACATCGGATGAAGGATCTATGGTGATAAGCAAAATATTCATCAGTATGGTTATGGGTCAAGGCCGGTTCAGGCACCCTCTCCTCTGTCCAGAGAACAATCTGGGGATCTCTCCTTGGACCTGGGATCCCATATATAATCAAGTTTCCTGTAAACTCTAAAATGACTCCCTTAGTTGAAATATATTCTTCCCTGATCCCATATTCATCCTTCCTCCCTTCCCCCCATCCTGGTCAACCGAGCTTTCTCCATTCCTCCCCTACTCCCTTCTCACTAACCCTCTCCCCTTCCAACAACCCTCCCACCCCCCCATGCACCCAAGGTTACCTGAAACTCTTGACTATTTCCTACCTCCTGGCGGATAGCTAAATAATCTTCATCAGGTTTGTCTTCTTATTTAGCTTCTCTAGGATCACGAATAATAGGCTCAAAGACCTTTAATTATGGTTAGAATCCACTTATGAGTGAATACATACCATGTTCCTCTTTTGGGGTCTGGCTTACCTCACTCAGTAAAGCATTTTCTATGTCCATCCATTTGCATGCAAAATTCAAGATGTCATTATTTTTTACCGCTGAGTAAAACTCTAATGTGTATATGTTCCACACCTTTTTTAACCATTCTTCTATTGAGGGGCACCTAGGCTGTTTCCAGGTTCTGGCTATTACAAATAGTGCTGCTATGAACATAGTTGAACAAATGCTTTTGTAGTATGTTCGGGAATCTCTAGGGTATATTCCCAAGAGAGGAATTGCTGGGTCCTGAGGGAGGTTGACTCCCAGTTTCCCGAGAAACCGCCACACTGATTTCCACAGTGGCTGCACAAGTTTGCATTCCCACCAACAATGGATGAGTGTTCCCCTCATTCCACATCCTCTCCAGCATTGGCTATCATTGGTGTTTTTAACTTTAGCTATTCTGACAGGTGTAAGATGGTATCTCAAAGTGGTTTTGATTTGCATTTCCCTGATCGCTAAGGAGGTTGAGCATGACCTTAAGTGTCTTCTGGCCATTCGAAGTTCTTCTGTTGTGAATTCTCTGTTCAGATCAGTACCCCATTTTTTAATTGGGTTAATTAGAGTTTTAGTGTCTAGTTTCTTGAGTTCTTTGTATATTCTGGAGATCAGACCTTTGTCTGATGAGGGGTTGGTGAAGATCTTCTCCCAGTCAGAAGGCAGCCTTTTTGTCTTACTGACAGTGTCCTTTGCTTTACAGAAGCTTCTCAGTTTCAGCAGGTCCCATTTATTCATTGATTCTCTTATTGTCTGTGCTACTGGGGTTCTACTTAGGAAATGGTCTCCTGTGCCTATATCTTGTAGACTACTTCCCACTTTCTCTTCTATCAGGTTCAAAGTGGACAGATTGATGTTGATGTCTTTAATCCATTTGGACTTGAGTTTTGTGCATGGTGATAGATATGGATCTATTTTCATTCTTCTACAGGTTGACATCCAGTTATGCCAGCACCATTTGTTAAAGATGCTTTCCTTCTTCCATTGTATACCTTTAGCTCCCTTGTCAAAAATTAGGTGTTCATAGGTTTGAGGGTTAGTATCTGGGTCTTCTGTTCGATTCCATAGGTCGATTTCTCTGTTCTTATGCCAATACCAAGCTGTTTTCAATACTGTAGCTCTGTAATAGAGTTTGAAGTCAGGGCTAGTAATGCCTCCAGAAGTTCCTTTATTGTATAAGATTGTTTTGGCTATCCTGGGTTTTTTGTTTTTCCATATAAACTTGATTATTGTTCTCTCAAGGTCTGTGAAGAAGTTTGATGGGATTTTGATGGGGATTGCATTGAATCTGTAGATTGCTTTTGGTAGAATTGCCATTTTTACTATGTTGATTCTCCCAATCCAAGAGCAGGGGAGGTCTTTCCATTTTCTGGTATCCTCCTCAATTTCTCTTTTCAAAGGCTTAAAGTTCTTGTCAAATAGGTCTTTCATATCCTTGGTTAGAGTAACCCCAAGATATTTTATGCTGTTTGTGGCTATCGTGAAAGGTGATGTTTCTCTGATTTCCCTCTCCATTTCTTTATCCCTTGTGTCTAGGATTGCCACTGATTTTTTGGAGTTGATCTTGTATCCTGCCACGTTACTAAAGGTGTCTATCAGCTGTAGGAGTTCTTTGGTAGAGTTTTTGGGTCGCTTATGTACACTATCATATCGTCTGCAAATAACGAAAGTTTAACTTCATCCTTTCCAATTCGAATCCCCTTGATCCCCTTATGTTGTCTTATTGCTATTGCTAGAACTTCAAGCACTATATTGAAGAGGTATGGAGAGAGTGGACAGCCTTGTCGTGTTCCTGATTTTAGTGGAAAGGCTTTGAGTTTCTCTCCATTCAATTTGATGTTAGTTGTCGGCTTGCTGTATTTTGCTTTTATTATATTTAGGTATGATCCTTGTATCCCCAGTCTCTCCAACACCTTTATCATAAATGGGTGTTGAATTTTTTCAAATGCTTTTTCAGTATCCAATGAAATGACCATATGGTTTTTTTCTTTCAGTTTATTTATATGATGGATTACATCGATAGATTTACGTATGTTGAACCATCCCTGCATCTCTGGGATGAAGCCTACTTGATCATAATGGATAATTTTTCTAATGTGTTCCTGGATTCGGTTTGCCAGGATTTTATTGAGAATTTTCGCATCGATGTTCATGAGTGAGATTGGCCTGTAATTCTCTTTCTTGGTTGTGTCTTTGTGTGGTTTTGGTATTAGGGTGACTGTAGCTTCATAAAAGGAGTTTGGCAGTGACTTTTCTTTTTCTATATTGTGGAATACATTAAGGAGTATAGGTATTAGCTCTTCCTGGAAGTTCTGGTAGAATTCTGCATTGAAAACATCTGGTCCTGGGCTTTTTTTGGTAGGGAGTTTTTTGATAACAGCTTCTAGTTCTTCACGACTAACAGGTCTATTTAGATTGTTCACCTGGTCTTGGTTCAACTTTGGTATATGGTACTTATCTAAAAAAAGTCCATTTCTTTTACATTTTCCAACTTTGTGGCATTTAAACTTTCGTAGTAAGATCTAATGATTCTCTGAATTTCCTCTGTGTCTGTGGTTATGTCCCCCTTTTCATTTCTGATCCTATTAATTTGCAAGTTCTCTCTCTGCCGTTTGATTAGTTTGGATAGGGGTTTGTCAATCTTGTTAATTTTCTCCAAGAGCCAGCTTTTTGCTTCATTGATTCTTTGAGTTGTTTTCTGTGTTTCTATTTTGTTGATTTCAGCCCTCAGTTTGATTATTTCCAGTCTTCTACTCCTCCTGGGTAAATCAGCTTCTTTTTTCTCTAGAGCTTTCAAGTGTGTTGTTAAGTCTCCAATGTGTGCTTTCTCCGTTTTCTTTAGGTGGGCACTTAGTGCTATGAACTTTCCTCTTAGCACTGCTTTCATTGTGTCCCATAGGTTTGAATACGTTGTGTCTTTGTTTTCATTATATTCAAGGAAGACTTTAATTTCTTTCTTTATTTCTTCCTTGACCCAGGGGTGATTTAGTAGTCGACTGTTCAACTTCCATGAGTTTGTTGGCTTCCTGGGGGTACCATTGTTGTTGAATTCTAATTTTAATCCATGGTGATCTGACAAGACACAGGTGGTTACTAATATTTTTTTGTATCTGTGGAAGTTTGCTTTGTTACCAAGTATGTGGTCAATTTTCGAGACAGTTCCATGAGCTGCAGAGAAGAAGGTATATTCTTTCCTATTTGGGTGGAGTGTTCTATCGATGTCTGTTAAGTCCATTTGATTCAGTACCTCCAATAAATCTCTTATTTCTCTATTAGGTTTCTGTCTGATTGACCTGTCCATTGGTGAGAGAGGAGTGTTGCAGTCTCCTACTATTAGTGTGTGTGGTTTGATGACTGCCTTGAGTTCTAGAAGAGTTTCTTTTACATATGTGGGTGCCTTTATATTAGGGGCATAGATATTCAAGATTGAGACTTCTTCCTGATGAATTGTTCCTGCTATGAGTATGAAATGTCCATCTCCATCTCTTCTGATTGATTTTAGTTTAAAGTCGATTTTGTTAGATATTAGAATGGCCACACCCGCTTGTTTCTTAGGTCCATTTGCTTGGAAAACCTTTTCCCAACTCTTTACTCTGAGTAGGTGTCTGTCTTTGTGGTTGAGGTGTGTTTCTTGTAGACAGCAGAATGTTGGATCCTGTTTTCGTATCCAGTCTCTAAGTCTGTGCCTCTTTATAGGTGAGTTGAGACCATTGATATTAAGTGATATTAATGACCAGTGATCGATGACTCTGGTCATTTTTTGGGGTAGTAGAGTGTATGTGTTTTCCTTCTTTGAGTTTTGCTTGTGAAGGGTCGCTAGATGTCTGAGTTAATGTAGGCAGTGTTGGGAATGTTGGATTCCTTGGGATGTAATTTTCCTTCTAGTATTCTCTGTAAGGCTGGATTAGTAGTTACGTATTGTTTAAATTTGTTTTTATCCTGGAATATTCTGTTTTCTCCGTTGATAGTGAACAATAGCCTTGCTGGGTAAAGTAGTCTGGCCTTGCATCCATTGTCTCTTAGTTTCTGCAGTACCTCTATCCAGGACCTTCTGGCTTTCATGGTTTCCATCGAGAAGTCTGGTGTAAGTCTGATAGGTTTACCTTTATAAGTTACTTGACCTTTTTCCTTTGCAGCTCTCAATATCCTTTTTTTAGACTGAATGCTTTGTGTTTTGATTTTTATATGATGAGGGGATGTTTTTTTCTGATCCAGTCTATTCGGTGTTCTGTATGCTTCTTGAACCTTCATAGGAATATCGTTCTTTAGGATGGGAAAGTTTTCTTCTATAATTTTGTTGAGTATATTTTCTGGACCTTTGATCTGCAGTTCTTCTCCTTCTTCAATCCCTATTATTCTTAGATTTGGTTTTTTTATTGTGTCCCAGATTTCCTGAATGTTTTGTGATGAGAATTTGTTGGATTTGCTGTTTTCTTTGGTCAGAGTGTTTAATTTCTCTATGGTGTCCTCAGAGTCTGAGATTCTTCTATCTCTTGTATTCTATTGGTTAAGCTTGTTTCTGAAGTCTCTGTTCGTTTACCCAGATTTTCAATAGCCAGCCGGCCCTCGGTTTGTGATTTTTTCATTGACTCCATTTCAGTTTTCAAATCTTGAACTGTTTCTATTACCTGTTTGATTGTTTTTTCTTGGTTTCCCAGAATTTCATTTACGGATTTACTCATTTCTTCAAACTTTTTGTTATATTTCTCTTCCATTTCTTTACTCATTTCCTCATTTTTTTTGTTATACTTATCTTCCATTTCTTTACGGTAGATTTTCACCTCCTGTTTAAGTTCCTCTATTATTTTCATAAAGAAGCGCTTAGAGTCGATTTCTTCTATTTCTTCTGGAGTAGGGTGTTCAATTCTTCTAGTTTCGAGCTCCCTGGATTCTGGCGATGTCATGTTGCCTTTCAGGTTGTTGGAGGAATTCTTGCATTGGCGCCTGCCCATCTCCTCCACTCTGGATGAAACTCCTCAGCACTTTCTGGATAGAACTCCTCAGCACTCTGTGGGTAGGACTTCACAGCACTCTCTGGATAGAGCTCCTCAGCCCTCTCTGGGAAGAACTCCTCAGCAGTGCAACAGGGCTAGCTGGTCTTCCCAGGACCCGGGAGACAAAGGGCCCGCAGCAGTGGGGGGAGGGGAGGGGTCCCTTGGAACACCGAAGACCCTGCTGCAGAAGCTGAGGGGGGAAGGGCTGTGCTACCTTCCCGGACAGGCAGGCAGGCTGCCCAGGCTAGCACCCACTCAGCTCTCTGGGAAGGGCGCCTCAGCAGTGCAACAGGGCTAGCTGGTCTTCCCAGGACCCGGGAGGCAAAGGGCCCGCAGCAGTGGGGGGGAGGGAAAGGGTCCCTTGGAACACCAAAGACCCTGCTGCAGAAGCTGGGGGGGGGGCTGTGCTCTCTTCCAGGGCAGGCAGGCTGCCCAGGTGAGCACCCACTCACCTCTCTGGGAAGAACTCCTAAGCAGTGCAACAGGGCTAGCTGGTCTTCCCAGGACCCAGGAGACAAAGGGCCCGCAGTAGTGGGGGGAGGGGAGGGGTCCCTTGGAACACCGAAGACCCTGCTGCAGAAGCTGAGGGGGGAAGGGCTGTGCTCCCTTCCCGGACAGGAAGGCAGGCTGCCCAGGCTAGCACCCACTCAGCTCTCTGGGAAGTGTGCCTCAGCAGTGCAACAGGGATAGCTGGTCTTCCCAGGACCCAGGAGGCAAAGGGCCCGCAGCAGTGGGGGGGAGGGGAGGGGTCCCTTGGAACACCAAAGACCCTGCTGCAGAAGCTGGGGGGGGCTGTGCTCTCTTCCAGGGCAGGCAGGCTGCCCAGGTGAGCACCCACTCACCTCTCTGGGAAGAACTCCTCCTGATTTTTGACAGAGGAGCTTAAATGATACAATGGAAGATAGAAAATTTCTTTAACAGATGGTGCTGGCATAACTGGATGTCAACTTGTAGAAGAATGAAAATATATCCATATCTATCAAAATGCAAAAAACTCAAGTCCAAATGGGTTAATGACCTCAGTATAAATATGGCCACACTGAACCTGATAGAAGAGAATGTGGGAAGTGTTCTGCAACACATTGGCACAGGATACCATTTTCTGAGTGGAACCCCAGTAGCACAGACAATAAGAGCAACAATGAATAAATGGAGCCTCCTGAAACTGAGATGCTTCTGTAATGCAAAGGACACTATCATCAAGATAAAAAGGCAGCCTACTGAATGGGAGAAGATCTTCACCAACCCTGCATCAGACAAAGTTCTGACCTCCAAAATATATAAAGAACTCAAAAACTAGACATTAAAACTCTAATTAACCCAATTAAAAAGTGGGGTACTGAACTGAATAGAGAATTTTCAACAGAAGAAGTTTAAATGACCAAAATACACTTAAGGTCATGCTCAACCTACTTTGCTATCAGGGAAATGAAAATCAAAACAACTTTGAGATACCATCTTACACCTGTCAGAATAGCTAAAATCAAAAACACCAATGATAGCCTATGCTGAAGAGGATGTGGAGTAAGGGGAACACTCTTCCATTTTTGGTGGGAATGCACACTTGTGCAACCACTTTGAAAATTGGTGTTGCAGATTCTCTGGAAATTGGGAGTCAACCTACCTCAGGACCCAGCATTGCCACTCATGGGAATATAACCAAGAGATGCCCAATCATACTACAAAAGCATTTGTTCAACTATATTCATAGCAGCACTATTTGTAAAAGCTAGAACCTGGAAACAACCTAGGTACCCCTCAGTAGAAGAATAGATAAAGAAGGTGTAGCACTTATACACTTTAGAGTTCTACTCAGCTGTTAAAAACTATGACTTCTTGAATTTTGCATGTAAATCGAGGGAAATAGAAAACATTTTACTGAGTGAGATAACCCAGACCTAAAAAGATGAATATGGTGTGTACTCACTCATAAATGGATTCTAGCCATAAACAAAGGACATTGAGCCTATACTCCCTGATCCTAGAGAAGCTAAATAAGAAGGTGAACCCAAAGAAAAGCATGTATTTATCCTCCTGGATATTGGAAGTAGACAAGATTGCCGAACAAAAGTGGGGAGCATGGGAGTGGGGGTGGGGTTGGGGTAAGGAGGTTCTTCTGTAATGCAAAGGACACTATCATCAAGATAAAAAGGCAGCCTACTAAATGGGAGAAGATCTTCACCAACCCTGCAACAGACAAAGTTCTGATCTCCAAAATATATAAAGAACTCAAAAACTAGACATTAAAACTCTAATTAACCAATTAAAAAATGGGCTACTGAACTGAATGATTATGCGATCAAATCGGACTCTCTGAATGTGGCTGACAGTTAGGGCTGACTCAGAAGTCAATGATCATGACACTGGGTTTTGATTCTAGTGCATGTACTAGCTTTTTGGGGTGTCTAGTCTGTTTGGATGCACACCTTCCCAGACATGGATGAATGAGAGAGGGCCTTGGACTTCCCACAAGGCAGGGCACCCTGACTTCTTCTAGGAGTGGAGAGGGAGGGGGAGGGGGAGGGAACTGGAGGGATGGGAGGAAGTGGAAATTTTTAATAAAAAATAAATAAAAACAACAAAAAAAACAGGTACAAGAGAAACACAGGAGAGAAGAAAGGATAAGACAAGAGATGAAAGGGAAAGAAAAGAAGGATAAAAAAGACGTTGGAACAAAGGAAAATAGAGGTCAGTCCAGATGGAAATAGGAGAAAGAAAACAGTGTTCCAAAAGCTTACATTAAATTTTTCCCTGGAGCTCAGGACACCAGCAAGTATACCCTCCCCTCTATTGTCCCCCAGCAGAGCCAGCATCTGTCCCACAAAGCTCATCTTCTTCCCTTCTTAGCTCTTCCAGGAACAGTTGTCATGCAGAATTTGAAAATGCTTGGCATTCTTTTCTTGTTCCAATTTCCAGGAGTACATACCATATTAATGTTTTTTTTGGTCTGGGTTACCTCACCCAGGATTGTGTTTTCTACTTCCATCCATTTGCATGCAAAATTCAAGATGTCATTGTTTTTACTACTGAGTAGAACTCTCATGTGTAGATGTGCCACTCTTTCTTTATCTATTCTTCCATTGAGGAGCACCTAGGTTGTTTCCAGGTTCTGGCTATTTCAAATAGTGATGTTATGAACATAGTTGAAAAAATGTTTTTGTAGAATGTTTGGGCATCTCTTAGGTATATTACCAAGAGTGGCATTGCTGGATCCTGAGGTAGGTTGACTCCCAACATTCCTAGAAACTGTCACACTGATTTCCAAAATGGTTTCGCAAGTTTGCATTCCCACCAGCAATGGATGAGTATTCCCATTACTCCATATCCTCTCCAGCATAAGCTATCATTGGCGTTTTTGATTTTAGTCATTCTGACAGGTGTAAGATGGTATCTCAAAGTTGTTTTGATTTGCCTTTCCCTGATAGCTAAGGAAGGGATGGGTGTGGGGGGAGGTGAGAGGGGGAGAGAGAGGGGAGAAAGGGAGGGTTGGGGAGAGCTTGTGGGAGGGGGATGGTTGAAATGGAGAAAGGATGAATTTCTGATCAGGGAAGGAGATATCTTAATTGAGGGAGCCATTTTGGGGTTGGCAAGAGGCTTGGCTCTGGAGGGGTTTCCATGATTCCATGGGGATGAACCCAGCTAGAAACCTGGGCAATGAAGAAGAGGGTACTTGAACTTGCCTTGTCCTGTAGTCAGACTGATGACTGTCTTGCATATCACCATAGAACCTTCATCTGGCTATGGATGGAGATAGAGGCATAGACCCCCATTGGAGCATTAGACTGAGCTCCCAAGGTCCAGTTGAAGAGCAGAAGGAGAGAGAATATAAGCAAGGAAGTCATGACACGAGGGGTTCGTCAACCCACTGAGACAGTATGCCTGAGCTAATGGGAGCCCACTAACTCCAGCTGGACTGGAACTGAACAAGCATGGGATCAAACTGTACCCTCTGAATTTGGCTGACAATGGAGCAAACTGAGGGGCCAATGATAATGGCACTGGGATTTGTCTCTTCTATATGTACAGACTTTTTAGGGTCCTATTCTCTTCCTAAGCCAGGATGTTGGGACGGGGGGCTTGGACTTTCCATAGGATGGGGTACCTTGCCCTCTCTTAGAAATGGAGGGGATGGGGAGAGGGTGTGTGGGAGAGCAGGAGGGAAGTGGGAAGAGGGGAGGAAGTGGAAATTTTTATTGGCATTATTTATAAAGTATTAAAAAAGAAATTAAAAAAGAATTTGAAAATGCTCTTAATCTTTGAGATATTTCTCCAGTTCCTATGCATGTTTATTATTAATATACAAAAGTTAACTACATTTTGAATAGATACTTCTTGTCTTTAAAAAATTATTCTCATACTTCTGAGGAGCCTAAAAAGTCATTGGTCCCTATCAAAGATTTAAAAGAATTTTAAATTGTGTGTGTGTGTGTGTGTGTGTGTGTGCATCACAATCTCTCATCTATTTTGACATAGTTCTGCACTGATATAAAGGTAGGATACATGTGTATGTATGCATATATACACATAAGTATACATGTAGGTAGGTATTTAGATAAGGACTCCTGTGCTTCCACTTCTTGGAAACTGAAATTACTGGCATGTACCTTCATCCCAAATTATGCTGTGTTGAGATTGAATTCAGGTTTGTCTACATGCTGGGGAAGCATTCTACCAACTGAGCTACATCCCCAGCCCTATGCTGTAGACATGTAGACATTTTAGCTAGAAGTTGAAAGAGTGGTGCCCTTTAAGAATGCCTCCTGAAACTTGAGATCACCCACTTTGCTTACTTTCAGGATAACCTTACTGTGATACTTTATGTGTCAAATTGATTAGGATGGAGTATTCATCTCCTTGGTCAAGCATTATTCTGGGTGCATCTGTGAAGGCATTTTAAAGAAGATTATTACTTAAATTAGAAGAATGAGTAAAGCAGATGGTCCTCTCTATTGTGCATGGGTAGCATCTAAACAACTGAATATCTGAATTTATACCATTACCATTGTCTTTCCTGGTTCTCACACATTTAGACTCAAACTACAACTTTATCATTGGTTTCTTTGATCTCCAACTTGCTCACTGCATAATGTGAAACTTCTTAGTTTCCATAATCATGTGGAATCATAATGCCTTATAATATCTATTTAAATATTTAAATAATATCTATATTATATTATATAGATAGATATAATATCTATCTATCTATCTATCTATCTGTCTGTCTGTCTGTCTGTCTATCTGTCTGTCTGTCTATCTATCTACTCTATTTATATCTATCTCCCTTTACCTCTGCTTTCCTGTAGAACCATGATGAACATACTTTGTGGAGTTTTACACTCCATTAAGATACAGCAAGTAGGGGGCTGGGGAGATGGCTCAGAGGTTAAGAGCATTGCCTGCTCTTCCAAAGGTCCTGAGTTCAATTCCCAGCAACCACATGGTGGCTCACAACCATCTCTAATGAGGTCTGGTGCCTTCTTCTGGCCTTCAGGCATACATGCAGACTGAATATTGTATACATAATAAATAAATATTAAAAAAGATACAGCAAGTAATAGGATTGTTAAGGAAATGTTTCACAATGCATATCTTGTGAAAGGTGATCATAAGAAGCATTGACCTAGCTTATTCTCAGTCACAGCTATAAAGCATGAACCAGGCTGGTTCCACACCAATAGGCCCCATAATTTTCAAGTCACTGCTGTGCTGTGGGTGTTTGAAGGCCTTCAGTTCTTGTATATTCCCAAAAATACCATAACCTGTTTGACTTTCTTTATGTTTAGAGCTCAAACTTTAGAAACAAATTCAGAATCAAGGACGGATTTTGAACTCTACAATTACATTCTTGGAGGAGGCCACACTAATGATGGACAACAAAATACTACAACCTAAGCACTTCAGAAAAAATAACAGCACCCAAACAAAGAAGAATGTGGTTGAGAGCTAATCTAGGCTTGTATACCTTTTCCTGGGGAGTCTATTTCTATTTACTGTAGACAAAGAGAGCAATAACACAGTAAAGAGAATATGTCGTCCATTCTAGGTTGACAATAATTTTATCTGTGTCCATCTTGATGAATTGGTAGGTTTACTGAGATTACTTACAGGAAAATGAGTGAGTCTCATGCAGCAGCATCACTGAAAAGTCAACCCTAGAATAGGTGACGGCTCATAAAAACTGTAGCACATCTTTCAGGGTGCTATACTGAATTCTCTCTTCTCTCCAAGCATTTCCTTGCTAGTTATATAAACTTGGAAATTCTCTGTTCCCCTTGGGAGGGAGTATTTCAGTTCAAAGGAAACAGGCACTCAACACCTAGTCAATAAAGATTCCAAACAGGAAATAACACAAAGAGGGAAGACAGCACCCTCTACTCTTGGCTTGTAATTTTTTAGACCCAGTTGTTCATGTTTCTGTTGGGTCCAGAAAGGTTCTCATGGTACTTGGGTGTTAATGAATACCACAAGTGCATGAGCAATCAATCAGGTCTTCATTATGGATATTCTACCCCATGATTAAGTCTCATTCTTTTTTTTCTTTTTTTTTTGAAAGTAATTTTATTAAATTATAAAAGTTTCCATTTACGCCCCTCTTCCCAACACCTTCCCACTCCCCCCCCCTCCCCTCCTCCCTCTTTGTCCCTAAGGGCAGTCAGGGTTTCCTGCCCTGTGGGAAGTTCAAGTTCCTCCCCCCTCCCTCCAGGTCCAGGAAGGTGAGTATCCAAGCAGACTGGATCCCAAAAATCCAGTATATGCAGAGGAAACTAGTCCCAGTGTCATTGTCAATGGCTTCTCAGAAAGACTCCGGGCCAGCCACATTCAGAGAATCCGGCCCCATTCAGAGAATCTGGTTGGATCACGTTAAGTCTCATTTTTACAGCAGTAAACTTCCACATGATTTAAGTAAATTCTTTATATTCAGAAGTCAGGATTCATAGTTCTTAGTCATTTATTTAAAAGTTAGAAGCATTTATTTTTTTCTTCCTTCACTTTTGCTCATTTCTGAGGTTAAAAAGGCAATCATAAACTTTGTATGATGAATTTTCCATTCATTCTCCTCCTCTCTTTGAATATGCCAATCAAGCTGTCAGCTTGCTTTCCTGCAGATTCCTAACACTTCACCTTAGGTCTCATTAATTGATTTACCTTTCATTGCACATGAAGAAATCCTGGTGGTTATAATTGAGAACTTCTTCAACTGACTTTTGGAGTTTTAGCTTCTACTGCTTATTCTTTATTTTCTATTTTTTATAAAAATAAATTTCCTTTTGCTTTTAACTACCTTTCGTTGACCTCATCTTCTAAAATGAAGTGTGATTTATACTTGTAATTTATAGATGGGTCTACTTTTACAAATTTCTAAAGGCAGTCAACTTTAATCATTTATTTGGACTCTACTTGAATTTTGTGAAACATATGATTTGCCTGAATGCTGGGATTAATGACATATGCCACCATGCCTTGTGAGAAGTATTCTTAAACCTAATTAAACTGAATACAAATCTTATTTTGAAAATATTCATGAATAGATGACCCAGTGGTACTTGATGAGATCAATTTAAGTTAATGTAGCTACTTTATTACTGAAAAAAAAACTATGCTTCTGAAACATTGAAGTTTAAGTTGACATTAGAACATAGTGTTAGAGTCAGATTGTCTTCTTTGAAATAATGGCTTCACAATTAGAACTTTCTTTGTGATCTTCTGTTGTGGGATAATGCTCTTGTATACTGTAAAGATTTGTCTCTTGTATGAGTTTAATAAAATGATTAAATGATTTAATAAAATGATTAAATAAATGATTGTATGAGTTTAATAAAATGATTGGCCAGTAGTCAGGCAGGAAGTATAGGCAGGGTGACCAGACTAAGAGGATTCTGGAAAGAGGAAAGGCAGAGAGTCATTCACCAGACAGATGCAAAGGAAGCAAGAAGAGAATGCCTCACTGAGAAAAGGTACCAAGCCACATGGTTAAACATAGACAAGAATTATGGGTTAATTTTAATTGTAAGAGATAGTTAATAAGAAGTCTAATCTAATTGACCAAATGGTTCATAATTAATATAAGCCTCTGTGTGTTTCTTTGGGACTGAACAGCTGTGGACTATATAGTGAGACCAAGTCTTGAAAACAACAACAAAATTTATGTATGTATGTATGTATGTATATATTTGTGTGTATGTGTATGCTTTGTATGTATGTGTATGTGGTTGAGTACATACATGCATGTACTATAGTGAGTATGTAGAGGTAAGGGCACTCTTGTGGAATATCAGTTTAAGATGTGTTACATTTATTTACACTGTGGAACATTTGTTTAATGATGCAAAGATGTGTTACATTCTTTTATGCTGCATTTGTTTAACTCTATGAAGTTGTGTTCATTTGCCTATCTAAAACACCTGATTTGGTCTAATAAAGAGCTGAATGGCCAGTAGCTAGGTAGGAGAGGGATAAGCAGGGCTGCCAGGCAGAGAGACTAAATAGGAAGAGAAATCTAAGAGAATCTAGACTCAGGAGAGGAAGAGGGAGGGACAAGAAAAGGGAGCAGAGGAGGACTCCAGAGGCCACCCACCCAGACAAACAACTAGTAATGGAGTAAGAAGTAAAGAAAGACATATAGAACAGAGAAATATAAAAGCCCAGAGGCAAAAGGTAGATGGGATAATTTAAGAAAAGCTGGCTAGAAGCTAGGCGGTGGTGGTGCAGGCCTTTAATCCCAGTACCAGGGAAGCAGAGGCAGGTGGATCTCAGAGTTGGCAGCCAGCCTGGTCTATAGAGAAAGTTCCAGGACAGGCTCCAAAGCTACATAGAGAAACCCTGTCTTGAAGAACCAAGAGAGAGAGAGAGAGAGAGAGAGAGAGAGAGAGAGAGAGAGAGAGAGAGAGAGAGAAGATAGAAGAGAGAAGAGAGAAGAGAGAAGAAAGAGGAGGAGGAGGAGGAGGAGGAGGAGGAAGAGAAGAAAGCTAAGACTAGACATTCATAAGAAAGAATAAGTCTTTGTGTATTTATTTGGGAACTGGGCAGCAGCCCCCAAAGATCAAAGAGCATATATATATATTTATATTCATATATTACATTTATATATTATATAATATATAATGTATTATATATTATATAATATATACTATATATTATATATATCATACAACGGGCAACTTACAGAAGTCATTTCTTAATCTTCTACATTGTTGAGGCAGGATCTTGCAGTTTCTGCGCCACAATGCATACTCCAAGCTAGCAGACCTATGGAGATTCCAGATGATTCTCCTGCTTTGCTTTCCATCTCATCATGTGAATAGTGTGATCAAAAACATGCATAAGTACATCCAGGAGTTTGCACTGGTTGCTGGGTGGAACTCAGACTGATTGCTTTATACAGCTATTGCTTCTACCTGCTGATCCTCCTCCCCAGCCCCCTCGTTCAATTTTTAATGAGTTTATCAGGCGTACTACCTAAGAGGATTGGCTATTGTGTCCCTTACATTTTTAACTTGTTTCAAAAAGAGCATCTTGGAGTTCCAATAGCATACATTTAACAAAACTTGGTCCTCCCAGTGAAGCTGCGGCAAGTTACAAGCAAACATGCTTATGGATGCAAGCTCAAGGCAGCAGGACTATGCACTGGAACAGAGAATCAGAACTTTTCTGAACAGTCAACATTGTAGTCAGATTGTCAAGAGTACATGTAAAAGGACTATAGAGATGGTTCAGAGGTTACAAATACTTGCTGTTCTTGTAGAGGATTTGATTCTTAGAGCCCACATGGTGGTTCTAACCATCCATATTCAAGGTATAGAGGATCTGATGCCATCTTCTCATCTCTGTGAGCACCAAGCACACACATGGAGCACATATACAGGCAAAACAGTGACATGAACTGAAATAAATAAATAGAATAAAACAATTTTAAAGAGTATATATCAAATATGTAGGGCAAGACAGGACCAGAGTACAGAACTGGGGAAGCAATGTGAGAGTCAGAGTGTGGCCCAAGACAAATAGGTCAAGGCCAGCACCTACCAAGATTTCAAAAAAGAGCTTGGAAAACTGACAATCATGTCCAGAGTGTGTTGGCTTTAAAATTTTGAGTCTGAAAATTGGTGTAAGTATGTGAAATTTAGATGAAAAGTTTTTTGAACCCAGAAAAAGAATAGCAAAATAATAATTTTATATGCCAAAGTCACAAATCTTCAAAACTTGGGAATACCTACAAGGCCTGTGGAAAACCCAGCCTACACTTCATTCAAAATCCAGTTCAAAAGCTTCTCAGAGAAGCTTTCTTCCCAAGGCACCTCTTCTCTTTTCTATATTGTTATGATGTCACCTCAATCTCTTCTTTGATACATGTTTGCAATGACACCATTAACTGTGTTTTTGGTCATTTTGTGGTCACCTTCCTGATAGGCGTCTCACTTTCACTACATAAAGCAAGGACTTCACTTGTATATGCTAGGCCCTGGGTAATAATTTGAGGAGTAAAAGGCCAATCATTGTTGTGTAAGGTGTGTAACATACCATGTAGGTTTAATAAATATTGGCCAAAGATGTGCACGAATAGCTTCTAGCTTACATCCCTAGTGATCCTTTCAGCAATGTTTCCCTGAAACTATCTGTATAGACGGAATGGGCCCAGCCTCTTCTGTTGCTGGGCAGTGCAGAGTACCTTTCTCATCAATGTCTTTAGCGGACAGCTGTTCAGGAAGTTCCTTTGATTGGTGCATGTAACGCTGAGCAACTCAAATTCCAGACACTGACTGAAAACTACCTGTCTTCTGTGGGTAATAGTTCTCACCAGAGACTTGCCTCAAGTGAAGCTTCAATACCTTACCACAAATCATTCAGAACAGCCTTTGAACATTTCATTTTCCTGCTCTTCAGGTATCTAAGGATCTTGATCATAAACCCAAGCCATTTTCCTTTTCTCTTGAGGTTGAGAAGCACTTGTCTGAGCATTTGTTATGTGTTATACTGTGGAGTGGCGGGCTGCGTCCGGCCACCCAGCTAGCTTACACCTGAAATAATTACATGGAAACTGTATTCATTTAAACACTGCCTGGCCCATTAAATCTAGTCTCTTCTTGGCTAATTCTTACATATTTGTTTAACCCATCTCCATTAATGTGTATCACCACTTGACTGTGGCTTACCGGCTTGAATCTAACCAGCATCTGGCTTGGAAAGGAGAGTCATGGCATCTGCCTGACTCTGCTCTTTTCCCCAGCATCCAGTTCTGTCTTTCCCACCTACCTAAGTTTCTCCCTTATCAAAAGACCAAGGCAGTCTCTTTATTCAACCAATGAAAGCATCCTACACCATTTCCCCTTTTCTGTTTAAATAAAAAAGAAAGGCTTTTTTCTTTAACATTGTAAAATTACATACAACAAAACAGTTATCAAGCAAGAATTACAGTTATAATATTTATATCTATTTTATCTTTCATCCTAAGTAAAGAAAACTATAATAATAACTATTCATTCTTCAACTCCATCAAAGACTCCAGAAGGATATATTACCTAAGTAAACAAGAAGTAAGCAACTTCCAAAACTCTAGAAATGACAGAGACTGCCTGGACAGTCACCCAAAGTTTTTCTGTACCATTGGGGCATCCATCTTCAGCCTATAGGCCCATAGCATCCAGCATAATTTTCCATGAAGCAGGAAATTTTAATGACAGTTCAGGTCACTTTCTTCTATGTCCTTCAGAATGACTCACAGACTCTTTCATGAGTCAGGAACCCTGAAAGATCATCTCACCTTTAGGCAAATTCAGCAGTCCACTCTCTGCAGGTTCTTCATGTCCAGTTTATGCAACAGTCCAGGCAAGAGCAGTTTCTTGCCCAAATGGTTGTCAAACTCCATAAGAAACCTCTTCAATGTCCATCTTCCTCTTGAAGTAGATTGGTGCTGCCAGGAGCCTATGTATTTCATTGTCATGAAAAGCCCTAAGTTATTAAAACATTAAATGCCAAATTCTGTAGTCTTTGAAAGATATGAAGAATGCCTATCTAACTGAAATATATCTATGCACATCTAGAAAATCTAACTAACATGACTACAAGCTTGACTATTATTGATGATTATCTGTTAACAACTTATATTTTCTAATTATACATTACATTTTTGAAATGGACTACACAATCACAATACCTTAATCAAGAGCAGAAATACATATACATATAACAAAATTGACCTCAAAATCCATACTAATGTAAATTATTTATATCCATATCATATCCCCCTTTAAATGTAAAAGAACATTTATAAACAATATCTGGGAATATGGACATAGCTATTTCTCTCCAAACTTTTTCCTGCTGTATAGGGGTGCTATTAATCAGGACTTTCATGGTGTATCCTGTGTGCAAGGTTCAGCTCAGTTGGCAGTTGAGTGAAGTAATTTTTTGAGGGTGTTCACAGCAACCTTTCAGGAGGGTGTGATCTATCATACCATACTGGGAGAGAAGCAATCCACAGGATCTCATCCCCTGTGAAAACAAAAGAAGAACCTCTTTTCCAAAGCATCATATCCTTAGATCCAATTTCTGAAGTTAAGATAGTTTTATAATACACATGTTAGATTAGCCTAGCAGACCACACAATGAAGTGTCTCTCTGTATTTAGCTCCTTCACAGTCAAAACATTGAAAGAAAATACAATAGACATAATCCAGGCTCTCTGTGAATTTTCCGTTTTTACATAGCTTATTTTTCTTTATTTCTTTTAATCTATAACTATCTGTACTGTCTCTTTAAAGACTTTACCCCATTTTTTAAGGTATTAACTTTATTCTCTATATTCTTTTTCTTCTCTCTCCCAAGCCTACATATGTCTAACACTATAACCCATTTAGAGGTCTTTTATGTCTGAATCTGTCCAATTGCATTGTCTGTAATTCTTTACTGTCCAGGAACATTTTTGCTTCTACTTTTAAATCGCTAAGCACGTAAGAATCTAAGCTGTGACATTCCTAGGTCAAAATCAGTTACTGCAGGCTTGCCCCTCCTCATCCAACATGGCGGAGCCACTTGTGCCTCTGAGCTGTGCACATTGCACCATTAGCATGGTGGAGCTGCTCTTGATGTTGGCTCCATGCCGAGCCATTGGCATGGTCTCAGAGAACTTTCTTCCTGATCCTCAGCGAGTACACAAACATCCAGTCCCATAAAAGCCATAGAAATGCTTTATAGCCAGAGTTTGCACTGGCGGCACAGCCCAGGAAGCCACGTTTTAAAATGGTGCAGCTTTTTTTCTGCTGCTATTGCTGAATCAAGAAATCTCTCTACAGCATGCCCTAACAAACAGCAAAAAGCTTTGTTAAACTCTTTCTCTCCTTTTTAAGTCCTCTCACGTACATGAAGTTAGTAGACCACATTGGAGCACCACTCTGTAGTAAAAGGGAGTGGCGGGCTGCATCCTGCCTGGCTCCTAGCCACCCAGCTAGCTTAACCCCCAAAATAACCACACAGAAACTGTATTCATTTAAACACTGCCTGGCTCATTATATCTAACCTCTTCTTGGCTAATTCTTACATATTTGTTTAACCCATCTCCATTAATGTGTATCACCACTTGACTGTGGCTTACCGGCATGAGTCTAATCAGCATCTGGCTTGGAGAGGAGAGCCATGGTGTCTGCCTGACTCTGCTCTTTTCCCCAGCATCCAGTTCTGTCTTTCCCACCTACCTAAGTTTCTCCCTTATCAAAAGGCCAAGGCAGCCTCTTTATTCAACCAATGAAAGCAACACATCCTATACCAGTTATGTGACAGACTTCTTGGGAGACACAACATTCATGTCTGTTTATCCCAGATAAGGATCCTACAACAGATCAAAATATGGATATTACCAAAGTTCAATGTGGTGAAGCAATGAACTTTATTGAGGTCACTTACAGGAGTGTGAATGACGGGTTACTTGCTGGAGCAGAAATGACTCAAAGACACCCGTAGCACCAAAGTCCATGCCAGCATGGGTGATAACTCACCAAATCTGGAATCATGGAGCAGCACACTGCACATCCTGTGGGTAGTTCAATAGGTTGGGGGTGTCATTTTCAGGTCTTTCAGTTGCTCTTAACTTCCCTCAGGCACTTTGGCTGCCCTCCATTCCTGCTAGGCAGTGGAGCTTGTCTCTGTTTCTTCCAGGCAGCTGGGCTCATTGGAAAAGGACTCTCATCAGTCTTTTTTGTTTATATACTCTTGAGAGAGGAAGAAGCCTAGTGAATCTAGCCAGTTTGGGGTACTTCCTACAGCTATATTGAGTTGTTTATATTGTGTTGTCTTAATGAGCTTTGCTGCAGGATGAAATGTTTCAATTTCAAGAAAACTGCTATACAATAGGTACATCTTGAACATCTCAATTTGTCAAGTTA
The DNA here is from genome assembly GCF_982192425.1 of Myodes glareolus. NCBI lineage: Eukaryota > Metazoa > Chordata > Mammalia > Rodentia > Cricetidae > Myodes > Myodes glareolus. The sequence continues at coordinate 142,564,074 of NC_142053.1, forward strand.
ATTGTGCAGATTAACCTCAGATACCAACCTTCAGAGAATACTTATTTACTCAGAATTGGTGAGAAAGACTATAGAATCTCTTCCTTTTGCTACAGGCTGTTCTTGCCTTGTTGGTACATTCAAACATTTCAGATCCTATAGTTTAGTTCGATAATACCTGAAACTGAGACACTTTTGTGAAGCAAAAGTCACAGTCAACAAGACAAAACAGCAGTCTACAGAATGGGAAAAGATCTTCACCAACCCCATATCAAACAGATGGCTGATCTCCAAAATATACAAAGAACTCAACAAATTGGTCATTAAAAGAACAAATAATCCAATAAAAATTGGGGTACAGAGCTAAACAAAGAACTCTCAACAGAGGAATCTAAAATGGCTGAAAGACACTTAAAGAAATGCTTAACATCCTTAGCCATCAGAGAAATGCAAATCAATACAACTCTGAAATTCCTTCTTACACCTGTAAGAATGTCCAAGATCAAAAACACTAATGACAACTTATGCTGGAGAGGATGTGGGGTAAAGGGAACACTCCTCCATTGCTGGTGGGAGTGCAAACTGGCACAACCCCTTTGGATAACAGTATGATTATTTCTCAGAAAATAAGGAAATAATGTAACTGAAGACCCAGCAATACCACTTCTGGGTATATGCCCAAAGAATGCTCAATCATGCCAAAAGGACATGTACTCATCTATGTTCAAAGCATAGCCAGAACCTGGAAACAGCCTATGCTCCTCGACTGAAGAACAGATAAAGAAAATGTGGTACATTTACACAACGGAGTACTATGCAACAGAAAAATAATAGTGACATATTGAAATTTGCAGGCAAATGGATGGACCTAGAAAACATAATAGACCCAGAAAGACAAGTACTCACTCATAAGTGGCTTTTAGATTTATGTCTAAAGCAAAGAAAAACCAGCCTAAGATTCACAATCCCAGAGAACCTAGGCAACAATGAGGACCCTAAGAGAGACATACATGGATCTAAACTACATGGGAAGTAAAAAAAAGACAAGAACTTCTGAGTAAATTAGAACCCTATGGAAGAGGGAGATGTTGCAAGGAGCCATTTATTTGTCCCTGCTGCCCTCTTCCATAGGGTCGGAGTATTTGTTGTTGTTGTTTTTTGATGTCTAGTTTCTTGAGTTTTTTACATATCTTAGAAATTAACCCTCTATTAGATGTGGAGTTGGTGAAATCTTTTCCCATTCTGTGCGTTGCATTTTTCATTTTGTCCTATTGATATTGTCCCTTAACTTACAAAAGCTTTTCTGTTTTATGATTCTCGACCCCTGTATTTACTGATTGTGAATTCTAGTGCCTCCACAATTGGTGTTCTGTTCAGGATGTTGTTTCCTGGGCGAATGAATTCAATGCTATTCTATGCCTTATCTTCTATCAGGTTCAGTGAATCTGGCTTTATGTTGAGGTCTTTGATCTACTTGGAATTGAATTTGGCAGGTGATAAATATATATCTGTTTGTATTCTTCTATATGCAGCTATCCAATCAAACGACCATCATTTGTTGAAGCTTTATTCCACTATGTATATTTGACTTCTTTTTCAATAATCAGATGTCCATAGGTGTGTGGATTTACAACTGGGTCTTTGATTCAATTTCATTGATCAATCTATCTGTTTTTATGCCAATACCATGTGGTTTTTATTACTATAGCTCTGCAGTACAGCTTGCAATCAATGATGGTGATACCACCAGCTATTCTTTTAATGCTCGGAGTTATTTTAACTACTCTCGGTTTTTTTGTTTTCCCATATGAAATTGAATGTTGTCTTTTCAAGGTCTATACAGGATTATGTTGTAATTTTGATAGGGATTTTATTGAATTTGTAGATTGGTAGGATGGTTATTTTTACTACGTTGATCCCCCTGATCCATGAGAATGGGAGTTTTTTCCATCTTCTGATATCTAATTCACTTTCTTTCTTCAAAGACTTGAAGATATGATAAAGATTTTTATCATATAAGTTTTCATTTGCTTTGTTAGAGTTATTCCAAGTCTATGACTATTGTGAAGGGTGTTGCTTTCCTGATTTTTTTCTTAGTGTGTTTGTCATTTGTATATCATATAGGAGGGTTACTGGTGATATTTAGTTAATCCAATCCCTAGGCTGAAGATGTTTATGACTTGTAGAAATTCCCTGCTAAAATTTTGGGGGTGGTTTTTGTATACTATCATATTTGCAAATAGCAATGTTTTGATATCTTCATTTCCTATTTGCATCCCCTTGTTCACCTTTAGGTGTCTTATTGATTCAGCTACAACATCAAGTACTATATTAAATAAATATGTAGGGAGTAGACAGCCTTGTCTTGTTCCTGATTTTAGTGAAATTGCTTTTAGTTTCTCTCCATTTAATTTGATGTTGGCTATAGGCTCTCTATAAATTGTCTTTATTATATTGAATTATGTTCCTTGTATCAATACTCTCTCTAAGACTTTTTTTCATGACGAGGTGCTGGATTTTGTCTAAGGCCTTTTCGGCTTCTAATGTGATAACCATGTGTTTTTTTTTTTCTTTCAGTTTGTTTATATGGTGGATTGATTACATTGACAGATTTTCATATGTTGAACCATTCATGCATCTCTGAGATGAAATTTACTTAGTCATGGTGGATGATCTTAAAGGTATGTTCTTGTAATTGGTTAGGAAATATTTTATTGATTATTTTTACATCCATATTCATGATGGAAAATGATCTGTAATTCTCTTTCTTTGTTGAATCTTTATTGAATCAGGTGACTCTAGCCTCATAAAATGAATTTGGTAATGTTACTTCTGTTTCTATTTTGTGGGATAATTTGAAGAGTCTTAACATCAGTTCTTTGAAAGTCTCTGTTAAAACCATCTGGTCCCAGGCTTTGGTTGGGAGGCTTTTAATGACTATTTCTATTTCCTTAGGGGTTGTAGGCCTAATTAAATTGTTTATCTGATCTTGACTTAACTTTGGTAAGTGGTATCTATCCAAAAAATTGCCCATTACTCTTAGATTTTCCAGTTTTGTGCAGTAAAGTTTTTCAAAGCAGGACCCAATTATCCTTTGGATTTCCTCGGTGTCTGTTTTTATGTCCCCATTTCATATGCGATTTTATTAATTTGGATATTCTCTCTGTGTCTTTTAGTTAGTTTGGATAAGGTTTTGTATATCTTGTTGGCTTTCTCGAAGAAACAGCTCTTTGTTTCACTGATATTTTGTAATGTTCTCTTTGTTCCTTTTTTATTGATTTCAGACCTCAGTTTGATTATTTCCTTTCACCTCCTCCTCCTGGAGGAGGAAATCTTTTTTTTTAATTTATTAAAAATTTCCACCTCCTCCCCTCCTCCCAT